>NC_066579.1:152835125-153447550 GCF_024323335.1 Lathyrus oleraceus | reverse complement strand
GTACCCGACACCGGTTAGGATGAACATATCAAGGATAAACTCTGCAAAGGGGAAAAGAAAAGCAGGATTTACAACTACCGGTTACTGGGTAGAAGACCGCAAAGAGAAGGAAACCCGTCATCGGTTAAGATGAACATATCAAGGATTAACTCTCTGGGGAATATGATAGGGATTACAACTACCTTTTTACTGGGTAGAATACCAAAGATGAGAATATCTGTCACCGGTTAGGATGAACATATCAAGGATAAGCTCAAACAAGGGAAGAAAAATATCCGTACCATATACAAGAGAGAAAGGGGTTGTCCCTGTTGAAGTGCGGATGGATTTACAATAATCGTGCAAAGCAAATGGGAGCATCTCATGCCAATCCTTATATGTTACAACCATCTTCTGAATAATCTTCTTGATGTTTTTGTTCGCAGCTTCAACAACCCCATTCATCTTGGGTCTGTAGGGAGAAGAATTATGATGTGCAATCTTGAAGTCTTTGCAAAGAGCTTCCATCATATTATTGTTCAACTTCGATCCATTATCAGTAATGATCTTGCTTGGCACACCATAATGACATATAATTTGATTCTTGATAAACCTTACAACAACTTGCTTGGTTACATTCGCATATGATGCCGCTTTAACCCATTTTGTGAAGTAGTCGATTGCCACCAAAATGAAACGATGTCTGTTTGAAGCTTTGGGCTCAATCATGCCAATCATATCAATTCCCCACATGCAGAAGGGCCATGGGGAGGAAATGACTCTCAACAGTGTCGGAGGAACATGAATTTTATCTGCATAAATTTGGCACTTGTGGCATTTCTTCATAAACTTGCAACAGTTAGATTCCATTGTCAGCCAATAGTAACCTGCTCGCAACATCCTCTTTGCCATAGCATGTCCATTGGAATGAGTTCCAAAGGAACCTTCATGGAATTCAATCATCAATAGGTCTGCTTTGTGTCTATCCATACATCTGAGCAAAACCATATCGAAGTTTCTCTTGTATAATACATCACCATTCAGGTAGAATTTGCCGACTAATCTTCTCAAAGTCTTCTTATCTTTTAAAGATGCCCCAGACGGGTAAATCTGACTTTGGAGGAAACACTTGATGTCATAATACCACGGCTTCTCGTCTTCAATCTTTTCAACAACAAACATATGAGTTGGCTTGTCAAGACGCATCATAGTCAAGTTGGGAACTTCATTCCAATACTTCACTACAATCATTGACGCTAACGTTGCAAGAGCATTTGCCATCCGGTTTTCATCTCGAGGGATATGATGAAACTCAACCTTTGTAAAGAAAGTTGAAATACTCCTCGCATAATTTCTATATGGTATTAAACCGGGTTGATTCATCTCCCATTCACCTTTGATCTGACTCATCACCAAAGCTGAATCTCCAAAGACATCTAAATGCTTGATTCTGAGATCAATGGCCTCCTCAAGCCCCATAATGCAAGCTTCATATTCTGCCATATTATTTGTGCACTTGAAAGTCAATCTAGTTGTAAACGGAAAATGCGTGCCTTAAGGAGTAATGATTATTGCCCCAATGCCATTACCATATTGATTAATAGCTCCATTAAATACCATGCCCCAACGGGAACCAGGTTCTGGCCCTTCTTCAAGCAATGGTTCATCACAATCCTTCATCTTCAAGTATAAGATCTTGTCATCAGGAAAATCATACTGCACTGACTGGTAATCTTCAATTGGTTGGTGAGCCAAATTGTCAGCCAAGATACTACCTTTGATTGCCTTCTGAGATCGGTATTCAATATCATACTCTGATAACAACATCTGCCAACGGGAAATCCTCCCAGTTAAAGCAGGCTTCTCAAATATATACTTGGTTGGATCCATTTTGGATATCAACCAAGTGGTATGATCCAACATATACTGACGCAGACGCTTGGCAGCCCAAGCCAATGCGTAATAAGTTTTCTCAAGAATAGAATACCGAGTCTCACGGTCGGTGAACTTTTTATTGAGGTAGTAAATTGCAAATTCTTTCTTTCCAGTCTCATCTTGCTGGCCAAGAACACAACCAATACTATCTTCAAGCACAATCGAATACATGATCAATAGTCTTCCTTCAACAGGTGGAGACAAAATCGGAGGTTCAAGTAAATATTCTTTGATACTGTCAAAAGCTTTCTGGAAGTCTTCGGTCCAATCACAAGACTGATCTTTCCGAAGAAGCTTGAATATAGGCGCACATGTGGCAGTCATATGTGAAATGAAACTTGGGATATAATTCAAGCGGCCAAGAAAACCTCTTACTTGCTTCTCAGTTTTGGGCGCAGGCATCTCTTGTATTGCTTTGACCTTGGCGAGATCAACTTCAATACCCTTCTCGCTGATAATAAAGCCCAACAACTTACCAAAACGAACACCAAAAGTACACTTATTGGGATTCAAGCGGAGTTTATACTTCCTCAAACACTGGAATAGCTTCAAAAAATGCTCAACATGTTCCTCTTCATCAATTGATTTAGCAATCATGTCATTGACATAAACTTCAATCTCTTTATGCATCATATCATGAAAAAGAGTAGTCATTGCTCTTTGGTAAGTTGCACCAGCATTCTTTAAACTGAAAGGCATCACTCTATAACAGAATATTCCCCAAGGTGTAATGAATGTGGTCCACTCCATTTCTTCGGGTGCCATCTTGATCTGATTATATCCGAAAAATCCGTCCATAAACGAAAAGACTTTGAACTTAGCAGTATTGTCTATCAAAATATCAATGTATGGCAGAGGTAAATCATCTTTCGGATTGGCATTATTCAAATCTCTATAATCAACACACATGCGGACTTTTCCATCCTTCTTCAGAACAGACACAATATTGGCCACCAATTACGGATACTCAGCGGTCACAAGGAAACCGACATCAATCTGCTTCTGCATTTCTTCTTTGATCTTCACTTCCATATCAGGATGCGTTCTTCTCAACATCTGTTTGACTGGCGGGCACTCTGGCTTCAACAACAATCTATGCTCTACAATCTCAGAATCCAAACCAGGCATGTCTTGATAAGACCAACCAAACACATCTAAATATTCTCAGAGAAGATGAATCAACCCCTTCTTAACGTCTGGACAAAGTCGAGATAAAATCTTGACTTCCTTCACATCATCCTCGAAACCCAAGTTGACTAACTCAATCTGCTCTTCAAATGGCTGAATGGCTTTTCCTTCATGCTCAAGAAGACGAGACAATTCATCACTCACTTCTTCATCACTTTCCTCCTCAGCCTCAAACACAAGGGATTCAAAATTTGGAGAAGGAGAAGGATCATTATATTCAATGGGGTTAGAAACCAACCTGCATAATGATTTGATATTTTGATTTTAGAGAAGTGAATTTGTGACCAAATGTTATGCAGATGGACAATTATATTATTTATTTATGTTTTCTGTGATTACCATTTTTAGAATAAAGCAAAAAGTAAAAACAAACATCATAAATGTGGATGAATAGAATTAATTTCATTGATGATCAAATTTGAAATGCCCCAACAATGTTCACTTCCCCCTTAGGCATAGGAGAAGGATTTTTAAAACAAATAAAAATAATTACTTAGATCGATGCATAATAATAGGAATATCAACAGCAGTCCAATTGTCGCAAGCCTTTCCATGCATCACAAAATTGGTGCAGTCTTCCTCTTCGTCATCCTCTAGCACAACAACTAAGTGTTGTTCATTACCATGAATGAACCTTCCGCTATAGAATCTGAGTTGCATATCCTCTAATCTAGCAGTTGATGAACCTTGCTGAAAACCCAGGTCGGTTCTATTCTTGTTATCAGAGACCTCTACCACTCGCCCTCACTGATCAACAATGCCCTCTTCAACAATCTTCCTTGCATCTTTCGATAAGGACATAAGTGCCCCAATTCTCTTTTCAACAACAATAGACAAGGCTTGGAACGGAGTTCCAACCTCATCCTCAGCTTCAACATAAGAGAAAGATGACAGGTGACTAACCAACAACGCCTTCTCCCCGCCCACAATGACCAATTTTCCGTTCTTAACAAATTTGAGTTTCTAATGCAATGTGGAGGTAACAGCTCCCGCCTCGTGAACCCATGGCCTTCCCAACAGACAACTGTATGGTGGATATCCATTACTTGAAAAGTAATCTGGAAGTCACTCGAACCTATCTTCACTGGAAGGTCCACTTCACCTATCACTGTTTTGCATGAACCGTCAAAAGCTTTGACGATTACACCATTATACCTCATAGGCGCTCCTTGATATGACAACTTTGATAATGTTAACTTCAGAAGCATATTCAACGATGATCCGGTGTCAACAAGAACATTAAATAAAGCGCCATCTTTGCAATTCATCGAGATATGCAAAGCCAAATTATGATTCCTACCCTCCTTATGGAGTTCTTCATTACAGAAGCTGAGATTATTAGAGGAAGTGATGTTAGCCATAATATTATCAAATTAATCCACCATAACATCATGTTCCACGAACGCTTGCTCTAGAACTCTTTGCAGTGCTTCTCTATGCGCTTCTGAATTCATAAGCAGAGACAGTACTGAAATGTTTGAGGGGGTTTGGAGCAGCTGCTCCACCATATTAAACTCACTTTTATTTATCAACCAAAGTACCTCATCATCATCATTAGTCTTCAAATTGCTGGATTCACCAGATTGACGCTTTGAAGCACTAACTGGATCTGCTGCAGGCACTTTCACTTTCTTACTGACTATTGAATCTTCCACATACTTTAGGAACACCGGCCCAAACACTCGACCACTGCAGGTCACTTTAGTAACATCAGCAATGCTCAAGACAGAATTGGTCGTAGGTAATGGAACCTCTTGACCATATTTCACCATAGTTGCATTATACTGATAAGGAACAACCTTATCAGATGCGTACGGGACTGGACCCGCCAACCGTATAACTAACGGCGATACCGATCTTTGGCTGATGTTGTTACTGTTGCTGCTATCATATTGGATTACCACCCTCTCTGGGTTCTTAAACACAGGAACAATCACATTCACATCGTCATCTACATGACAGGATTGAACAATCTGGATCATACCTTCATCCATCAACTGTTGGATGTCTCTTTTCACAATCTCACAACCTCTTGAATTAACACTGCAGATAGCACAACCATCATGGTCATGCTCACATTCATTAATCAAGCAAATATCCTTATGCATCGTCACCAAGGACCTTCAAATAAAACAGACATTAAACACTTTGAACTCCCCAGGGCATCCGTCTACCATGTTAACAAATGAATTTCCATGTGCGGGCAGTGGGTTAGCTTTCACGTTGGGTGCACGGTCCTTAAAAGACACCATTCCACTCTTCACTAGCTTCTGGACTTCATATTTGAGAGGGTAGCAGTTCTCAATGTCATGTTCGGGTGCTCCTTGATGAAAAGCACATCGGAGATCAGGCTTGTACCACTATGGAAGTGGTTCAGGAATTTGTGGCGGATTTCTTGGTTGTAACAGGTTCTTGAGAACCAGTGATGTATAGAGCTCTGCATATGTCATAGGAATTGGGTCAAAAGAGACTTTCTTCCTCTCGAAAGTTTGTTGTTGATGATTGTTGGTATTGTTGTTGTTGTAGGTGTTTGTTCGTTATTGTGGTGGTTGTTGTTGATGTTGTTGTTGCTGAATTGGTACTGATTGACTAGCTAAAGAAACGGGGATTATGGAAGATACTTGATGATGATGTTAACGACATGGTTGACTTCTTCTGATTGGAGGCCTCCTCTGTCTTCCACTAGAAATTGTGTTGGCTTCATTGTCCTTCTTCTTACTGAAACTGTTGCCATATCTTTTATTGGACGATACCTCCTCCTTTGACAACCGTCCTTATCGGGCACCTTCTTCTAGCCTCATCCCCAGTTTACCATTTCGGTAAAATCATTGGGGGCACTGACGATCATCTTCTCATAGTAAAATGAGCTAAGGTTCTTCAAAAAAATCTCCGTCATCTCCATTTCCTCTAAAGGAGGGTTGATCTAAGCAGCGAGTTCTCTCCACCTCTGCACATACTCCTTAAGCGTTTCCTTATCCTTCTGAGATAGTGATCTCAACTGATCTCAGTCGGGAGCCATATCAACGTTGTACTTATACTGCTTTACAAATGCTTCACCCAAATCGTTGAAAGTGCGGATGCTCGCACTATCCAACCCCATATACCATCTTAGCACATCACGGATTAGACTGTCTTGGAAGTAGTGGATTAACAGTTGATCATTGTCTATTTGCGTAGACATCTTGCGGGCATACATCACCAAATGACTGAGCGAACATGTGTTCCCTTTGTATTTTTCAAAGTCATGCACTTTGAACTTCACCAGAATCTTCATATTCGGCACCAGACATAATTCAGCAGCACTCTTCCCAAAAAAGTCCTTTCCTCTCGACATTTTGAACTCCTTGCGCAACTCAAGAAATTGATCTTTCATTTCATCCATTTTCTCATATACGCCCGGACCCTCAGATGGCTCGGAATGATAAATGGTGTCTTCCACACGAGGTAAGATAGGCACTACAGGCGGTGGTACAAACATGACCGAGCTAGGTGCCGGTATGGAAGCAAATGTGGGCGCAAAGCCCTCAAGCATGAAGTTTGGCGGCATTCCCCACGGGAATCCGGCAGGCATGGCAGGCGCGAAATAAGCGGTAGCAACAGGAATGGTAGAGGTAGCCACCTCTGAAATAGCAGTCCTCTGAGGAGCATGAGTTGCAGGTGTTGGAGAAGACTGGCTTTGCGCGGATAGAACTGACTCCATCATGGCAGTCAGGCGGGTGATCTCCTCTTTCAGGTCTCTATTCTCTTGCAGATGTTCCATGATTCTGGAGTGATTGGCGCAAGTATTGTACTGATGATTCAGCTTGGCTGAAGCACAGAAGAAATACCAATGAGACATCTGGCGAAAGAGAAACCTGCTTATGCAAATGATGCATGAAATCCAATGCTTGATTGCTTTTATTTTCAAAGAACTTACGATATATATATATATATATATATATATATATATATATATATATATATATATATATATATATATATATGACCAAAAAATCTCTTTTATTTATAATTGGAAGGATTACACTGAGTACAATTTCAGAAACCAAATGAAAAATACAAGAGAAAATGAGACTAGTCATCCTAAGGATCCCTAACAATAACGTCAGAAGATCTGGCCGCAGGTGCGTACTTCCTTCGAATGCGTCGAATCTCGGTCTCAAAAGAAGCCTTCATCTGCGTCTTCTCAAGGACAAGCTGATCAACAATCTTTTTCCAAGCAACGGAAGGTTGAGGTATATTAGAAGATGAAACCTATGGATCTCTTTGTCTCTTTGTCACTTGATCTTCAAGTAGCTCAATAAGTGCATCCTTGTCCTTAGACTCCGACTACAACTCCTCATGCTTTTGGCTCAAAGCACGAAAACGCTCTTCCCACATATCCTTCTCTTGCTTCATCTTGGCGAGTGCGTCTTCCAACTCCTCTACATATTGGTTAGGGAGAGTTAATGGCTTAACCTCAACCATAGAAATAGGTTTCTCACAAGGATAAGGCATCTTCAACTCCAAAGCTCTCTTCTTCACCCAAAGAGTGTAAGCTTCCAAAGCTACACAATTGCACGGACCAAGCTCGGATCTTCCTTTCCTATGCACATTATGCCAAGCATGCACAATCTTCTGCTTCAAATGTTGGGGATCTTTACCCTCTTGATAGAAAAGACCTTCTAACAATATGTTATTAGGTTTGTCTCTCAAGGGGAACCCAAGTTGACGAAGAGCCAAAACAGGGTTGTAGTTGATTCCTTCTTGTGTACCAATGAGAGGCACATTAGAGATTTCACCACAACTATCAATAATCTCCAAACTGCTCAAAGAAGGATCATACCAAACCATATCATCATTAGTGAGAGACATAAGTCTCTGAGACCACCGTAGACATTGTTTGTTCTCCATAAAAGAAGGTGTCTGAGGCAAGTGTGAAATAAACCACTTGTACAGAAGAGGGACGCAACAGAAAATCGTTCCACCACCCTTAGAATTCCTTAGATGCAAAGAGAAGTACATATCACCCAACAAAGTAGGCACATGATTCCCAATCAAGAAAACTCTAATGGCGTTAACATCCACAAAATCGTCAATGTTAGGGAACAAAGCTAATCCATAGATGAGCAACACAAAGATAGCTTCAAAAGCATCCACACTACCCGCTTGAGCAAATGTAGTAGCTTCCTTGATGAGGAAATCAGATGGCAACCCAAACAATCATCCTTTCTTCACCCAATGAGCCTCTATCTCAGACTTCTTCAAGTGAAGAGCTTCAGCAATAAGATGAGATTTGGGAATCTCTTCCAATCCACTAAATGGAACCTTGTTAGAAACAGGTATTCCCAAGAGATGGGCATACTCCTCCAACGTAGGCACAAGCTGATAATCAGGAAAAGTGAAGCAACAATAGAGAGGATCATAGAACTGAACCAACACACTCAGAAGTCCTTCAACCACATCAGCAGACAAGATAGATAGAAGCTTCCCATGACGTTGTTTGAAGTCCAAGGGATCTAATACAAAATATGCTAGCTTCCTTAACTATTTCAAGTCGGGACATCTGAAATTGTACTTCTTAGTGTTCCTTCGTCCATAATCCATGGTCTGAAAATATTTGCAAATAATACCTCAGTTCCTTGAAATTTTCGTGTGATGAATGTTATGATGCGCATGAATGCATGAATGAAATAATCACAAAAAAGGGATCACACACAGGCAAACAAAGGTCAAAGGATGAATCAAGTCATTATCAAGATCAATCATCCATTTTGGTGGATTATGGCTTTCACCTTATCAACACCCAAGTTCCATTGATATTGACAAGACTTGATTGGATCAACCAAGAATCAAGGGTTTGTTGTGAATCACGAGCATGGAGTCTGGGTAAGAACCATCCCAAGGGAGTGAACTAAGGATAAAAACCTGTAAATCATATTCTAAAAAGTTCCCAGAGTCTTAATTTCATCTATCAGATATTACAGGTTAAGATGACTGACTCATCGACCAATAATATTCTCAAGAGAAACTCGTCTGAGTGTAGTATCGCGTAACAACTGTTATCAAGTCTACACTTGAACAGTCTCCGCACTACGTCCTAAATAGGCCAAGTGGGGTTAAATGTTCTACAATCCTCAGCTTCTCGGACCCCAAATTAGAGATAGTAATGCATAACCACAAATACTTGTATGACATTTCCAAATCCAAAAGGGTCTCCACTGAGCAGACGGATTTCAAGCCAACTTGTTAAGGACTACTCCACACAAGTCGGACATGACTATACCATCCTCCTATCTTAATTGCACTCAAGTTCGAGTTAGAACTTATCTCACCACTCAGAGATCACCAAGCACAACAAGCATATTATATCATACAAACAAATATGCACACATCAAGTATACAATTATATACACACAAAAAAGTAGGCTAAACCCACTAGAGACTACTCCCCAGTAGAGTCGCCACTTAATTTCTGTAGCGGTAAATTCATGATCATCCAGCTATGGATAAGCAAGACATCAAATAACAAGAGTCGCCATCGCGCTTTTATTGTTTCCAAGCGAAAAGCGAAAAGTACGAACAAAACCCATAAATAAGACATTTTCAAATCAAACCTAATAAAATGCCAGAGATTACAGGTAAGGGGGTTGGTTACACAGAGGGAAGGTGTTAGCACCCAAAGTGTCCTAGGTACTTCTAGGGACCCCTTTTTTATGTGCATATGTATTTCGTACAAATGATGTTTGCAAGCAAATAGAATGGGGGGATGATAAAAGAATTCATTAATTATATTTTTGTGTTTGACAAGACCTTCGGACTTGTGCCTACGTACCAAAATGAAAATGAGGGATCAAAACCTCGTAGTTTGGGATTCAAATTTCAAAGTGGATGCATTGCTTTTAACAAAAATTAGGTTTGAAAGGCATAAAGGCCTAGAAAATGGTTTGAATGAGTTAGTTCTTTTTGGCTTTTTGAAAATATTAAGTCAAGTATAGTTACGTTTATTTACAAGTTTGATTTAAGAAAAGAAGTTTGAAAATGCAATGGCATAAGGCCAAAGTTTCTAATTTGCAAAGGGTCTAAGTTTAGAAAAAACAAGTACAAACAAAGAAGTTTTTAAAAGGAGGGAGAGATTTTGAAATTAAAGAGATGTGGAGGAGATGGAGATACTAATCCTAAGCATAAATTTAAAAGTTAAGAGTTGAAAAGATCTGACCAATGGGCTGCAATCCAATAGACAAGAATGTCATATAGAAACCCAAATTCCCTTGGACATTAGAATCAAGCAACAAACAAGGCATACAATATTAACTTTAAGATCAAGGCATCAAATAAAGATAGCCACATCCAAGCTTAGCCATTCCATGATCTTCTTCAAATTTTCCCATGTAGCACATGAATTCCATAATGCCATAAGTCACAGGTTCAAAATAACAACTTCATAATGATCATGTTGTAGATGAGCTCAAATGGATCTTTCAAGGATGTATCAGATGAAGTTTCAGATTACAAGCACTTGGTTACATGAAAGTTGGCATTGTCCAAGTCCTTTGCATAGGGAGTGTTACCTAAATTCTAAGTCCAATTGTCTCAGAATAAACCAACAGTCCATACAAGATGTTTTTTAGGGTTTTTGTTCTTATTATGCACATTAATGGCCAAAGACCACACAAACACACACAATATACACAAACAAAATATATCACAAAATATGGTCCAAATGGACAAAGTGAAAATGACATTAACATAAACAATTAGAATAGTATGAATAATGGCAAATGAATAGGGCCTAAAAAATAAAGTGCATTAAAGTAAATAACTTGAAAGGAAATGTTAGTTGCTAATGAGTTAGAAGTTAGTATTGTTTTTTGCTTTTTTGTTTTAAGTCATTCTTTGGAGAACACTCAACCCACTTATCACAAGCATGGATCCTTGAACCAATACATCTTCCAAAGGAAGGAAAAAAGGCCAAGTTTCCACACAATACCATGAAAGATGGGAGACTTGCAAAAATCTCATTAACTAGAATGCTATGCCTTTTGTGTCAAAAATTTAGCGCCATGTTAAGCAATCGTAATTGGACTTATGTAAAAGTCACAACTATTTGAGGTTGGGCAATAGAATTTTGATGTTAATGCATGTTAGAGACATAGTATAATGGACTATGCTCATGAAACATACCACACACAAAAAGAATATGCAAAAGAGGTGGCCTAATCTCATCCATACTTATGTTGATTTTCTATCAACTAGCCTTAGGACATTGAGATATCATAGGACCATGACATGAATGCATAAAGAAGGGGAATAAGATGAAGAGGGGGGGGGGGGGGGGGGGGGAATGGATAAAACTCAAATTGGACAAAGGAGGACTTTTACCAAATTAAGATCATTCATTCATTTTGGGAGATGGAATGTACATTCCATCAATCCCCTAAATCCAATGATCTTAACCTAGCGAAGTCAAATCAACCTTGACCAAGGCCTAACAAAACAAGTTAAACTCATACAAACAATCAAAATGGCTCAACACAATTATTTGGCATTTATTCAATTTAAAAATACTAAAAATAATGCACTAAATTAAATATGGTTTGTCAAATTCCTAAAACCTCATCAAAACACCAAAGAAATGGCCATGAGATTTATCATAGGTCAAACAAGGTCAAAGGACCTTGGAGAAAAAAATTCAGACGTTTTAGAGACTTAAAAGTATTTTTAAATAATTAAAAATAATCATAAAATCAATTAAATCATGAAAAATATTAATAATGATCCAAAAAATAATTTTAATTCAAAATATGAAAGAGGATTTTATTTAATTTTTTTTGGTGAAACTCTCATATTTTTTGGATCAATATTAAAATTAATATGAATTAATGAAAATAAAACAAATAAAAGGAAATTCAAATATTCAGAAAAAACGTGGACCACTTGATCTCCCTCATTAATTGAGGTGGCAGATGAAGTGGCCATCAACGCGCTTTCCACCATAGTCACTAGTCAACGCGTAACACAAGTGGTAATTATAAGCAACACGTGAGATTAAAACATTTTGAACAAGATCAATGGCTCTGAACTTATCCAGCACATCACCGACGCTAAACCTCCGATCACCTTCTCAAGCGAGCGTCACCGGAATGGTTCAGTCATCACCATCACATAAATGAAAATGAGGACATGATCTGAAAGAAAAAATGGCATAGAGCACGAATCTGACCTCAACTTTAACTAACTCCACATATATAGAAATATATGAGGAGTTGAATTTTGAGGTGTGTCAACTGAGTTGCTTCGATTTGACCTCAAAACAACTCAATCTTCTTGCCTACATTGGTAGGACTTTAGACAACCAAAGATCCAAGAGAATTGATGAGAACTGAGTGAGAATCGAAGAGAAGATTTTTTTTGGAAAATACCTTTAATACTGTGAAAAACTTGATCTTGCTTGCTTCAATCCTTGCTTGATCACACTTAGGGAGCTTGCAGAAGTGGTTTGGAAATGGAACAAAGCTCTGGATCCTGGAGTTTTTGAATCTCCAAACAGTGAGATTCAAACTCAATTTTCAAAATGAAAATTCTCAGGTTTTCCTATGAATTGTGAGGGTTTGAAGAGAGGGGAAAAGTTGGCGCGCAAGGATCCTTTCAAATGAGCTCAGAGGGCTTGTATTTATAGCAATTGGGATTGTTATTTGCACACTTCAAGTTTCTTCCAAATTTGGCAATGTCATGCACCTGCTTGCATGGGCTATACAGGTCCATGAAGCAATCCAATTAGGTCCAAATGCATCTTAAGTGAGATTGAAATGAAGCTTGAATGGAAAGGCAATGTGGAATGGTCATTTTCACTTTTGATTTTCCCACTTGATGCAGGCCTGTTAAAACCATGCACAACCCTAGCAAACCTTGTCCAAAATGAATGAAATAGGATTCTTTGGAAAGCCTATATCCAAAGAAACAACTCTTATGTTTAACACTTTTCCATTTGGAACTTGGATCAAGGTTAATTTTCAGGTGGAAGTTTGGAAATTTTAACATGTTGAAATTTTTTCTAAGTGTCAAGCCATATACCTCAATGTTCCACCTTACTAAACTTTTTATGTGAGCTCCAAATGAGAAAGGTGTCTTCACCAAAGTTGTATATATTTCAAAGACCTTAAAAATGGTCACAAATTTGACATCATTTGGATTTATAATGAGAGAGTTATGCATTTTTGAAGTTGAGGAAAATCACTTGTTCAATGGTATTGGTCCAAAATGACCTATAATGTATCCTCATATCACATGCTCATAAAAGTTGATTTAGCTCTCACTCCAAACATAAACGTTGAATTAGACATCTTGAATTTTATTGTGCAACTTGTAAATGTTTCATCTCATAAAAATTGAGCAAGTTATTTCCTTGGGAAGTTGACTTTCAAATTAGGGTTTAGACAAAATGACCTATAATGTTTCAACATGGAAAATGACTTTACAAGAAAAACTAGATCTAGACTTAAACATGAAAGTTGTTTGGAATGTCATTTAGAGTAACCTTTCTCTTGGAATCATTTTCATATGGTGAACATTGTAGGAGATAGGGTCTAGGGGGACCTAGTTTTGATCAGATGAATTCATCTGGCCAACCGCCATCAACCAACTTGCTAACTTGCAATTATCTTGAATTTTTAGGCTCATGGTAGATCATATATGCATAATATGATGAATTATTAAGTGTCCCTTGAGAAATTTGATCAATTGATGAGGAAGCTTGTTGGAGAAGTTACTCAAAATACCCAGACAAACTAGGGTTTCCAAGGCAAACCAACTCTAAACTCTTGAAGAAATCTTGATCAAAAGAACATGAAAATATCATTGGGACTCATATATGATGCTTATATACATTATGGATCATTCCTTGGTTGTGCTTTTAGCTATGGGGGTCTCAAACCCTAAATGTGAACTTGATAGATTAATGGTGATCATGCCCTTCCTGCAAAAGAGTTAGGCAAATACAAAGACATATTTTTGGTGTTTTGGTTAGTGAAATGATAATATACAAGTATGATACAATCACATGGTGCTTGGTGATCTCTCCCAAAACAAACCCAATGAAAGAGGGGTAAGAAGGATGCCAAGGTATGATCCCAATGCTAATGCATATGATGAGATTGCATAAGGGATCTTAGGATCAAAATTGGGGTCTTACAGTATATTGAACAATGGTTCTTATACACTAGATGAGATCTTGGAGATTGGGGAAAAGAAGGCTATATGGTTTGACTACAGTTTTATGAACAAAAAGGTCAAATTTCCCTCTAAGAAGTTTGTTGCTCATGAAGAGAAAACTCAGTTTCTGGTGAAGGACCACATGTCCTAACATCCTGCTCAACATGTGTACCCCCACAACAAAGGCAACAAGAAATCATCTTGGAGGTGTCACCTTTGTGGTAGATATGGCGATATAAGACCATTTTACTATAAACTGTATGGTTATCCATAATTTTATAGTCAGGCAAGGCCTAAGAGAAAGAAGGGGAAGAAAACTCAAGCTAAGAAGGTTTGGAAACCCAAGGAAATTGTCCCTTGTCTTATAACACATACTTCTCTTAGAGTTTCATCAAGAGGAGACTGGTATTTTGATAGTGGATACTCAAATCACATGACTGGTAAAAAGAGTTATCTTGAAGAGTTGAAGCCCTACTTTAATAGTTACGTCAACTTTGGTAATGGAGCTAGATGAAGAATCAAAGATATAGGTAAACTCGTTAGTTCAAGTATTCCTTGTCTCGATGATGTGTTGTTGGTAGAAAAGATAACTACTAACTTGATCAACATAAGTCAACTATGTCATTAAAGTTTGAATGTTAGCTATAACAAATCTGAATGTATTATCTCTAGCAAAGATCAAGAGGTGCTAACGAAGGGTTCAAGATCCAAAGGCAATTGCTATCAGTGGATCTCTCAATCGTCATCCAAGGTTAAGAGCATGAAGGAGATCATATATGAAGATGTTGTCAAGGGATTGCCAAAACTTGATAAAATTTTAAATAAAAATTGATTTTTTTTAATTTTTTTTTATCTTTTTGAATGTTATTTATCTCATAATTAAAACTTGATAAACTTTTAACTAAAATTTGACTTATTACCTTTGTGAGTGAAATACATTTGAGAGGTTTTAAGTTATACTGGTGTTCATCTTTTTATCAAGAGTGTGGTTCTCTTATTTGGTTGTTAAGGTTATCTTGGTAAAGCATCTGTTTGGTTTTCGAGATTAGTTGAGTAAAATATTGTTCTTGGTTCATGAGTTTAGGTTGTTAACATCTCAATTTTGGTTTGAGGATGTCATACCGTGATTTTGGTCCTGAAAACTTTCCCAATTGGTCATTTAGTTGCATCATGACCAGATGAATGGTCATGATGCTATCCACCAAACATTATTTGTTAGAATTGCAACCGCAGTCATTCCATGTTTTTGGGCTTTGCTTTTTTGTTTTGGTGCAAGATAGTTATTTTCCATAGCTAAGCAAGGTTGGGAACCTCTCTTCACTTGATAGAATCAAGAGGAACCACATGACTTTCCTTCTTGTGTCCCACTTCAATCCATGTTTTGTCTCCCTCATAAACATTATTCATCCCTCATTGTCATATTACTAGTTCTCATCTCCTTTTTTTTTAAAGAAATTATGTGTCAAATGCAAAACATTTTCGTTTTGGGTCATCATTCATACCCATTTTCTCATTCATTCATAATTCTAAGAAATTTCACATACAATATTTCAATTCTAATTACATACATTTTAAACCATAACATATTTGAGTCACCATCCAAATACTGTAAACAAAAACAAATAACAGGATGATGTAGGTAATGTAACATGCAACAGTAACCCACGAACTCACTCCAAAACTACCAAAAGCTAATTCCAAATAATATGCCAAATCATCCCCATGACCAAACCATGCTTTGCTCCATGATAACCATTATCTGTTGAAGCCAACAAACCATGCGTCCCGCAGCCATGTAAACAAAGTCAGTGCAATCATCGTCATAACCTTATTTCCAAATGATATTGCATAGCATATCATCCAACTTGTAGTGGCGAATTGCTGCAGCATTAACAGGATCATTGGATAAACCTCACGGCATAAGAACATGTGTAACCAAGAAAAAAAAGACAAACCACCGTAGCCTACCTCATGATAACACCATTACCTCATTTAAATCCCTCAACAATTCCCAGCTAATGAAGAAATCCGCTAGCAACACGAACAATTAGAACAAAACTGTATCTGAAGAGTTAGGTTCCGAAAACAGCGATCAAAGAAGAAATCCGCTAGCAACACGATGGTGATGGCTGCTGCGATGCAACGCGAAGGGAAGCGTTTGGCTCCTTTCATGTCTTCCCAACCAAAATCAACAACACTCTCTGATCCACCCTCATCTCTCCGTTAGACCAATCTTCAATTGGAGGAGCTCGTTCAATTTCCACCCAAATTGTGAGAAATCGGATGAAGAGTGTGAAGAATATCCAGAAAATCACTAAGGCAATGAAGATGGTTGTTGCATCCAAACTATGAGCTGTTCAAACTAGGGCTGAAAATTCATGTGGCTTGTGGCAGCCATTTACAGCTCTTCTCGGCGATGCTATAAGTGTTGATGTCAAGAAGAATGTTGTTATTACCATTTCTTCATATAAAGGTCTTTGTGGTGGAATCAACTCCACCTCTGTAAAGATAAGCAGAGTGTTGAGCAAGTTGAATTCTGAACCTGATAAAGAGACCAAGTACGTCATATTGGGAGAGAAGGCTAAGGCTCAGTTGATTTGTGACTCAAAGAAAGACGTTGCACTCAGCTTGACTGACCTACAAAAGAATCCTCTGAATTATACTCAGGTGTCTGTCTTGGCTGATGACATTTTAAAGAATGTGGGATATGATGCACTTAGGATTGTTTTCAATAAGTTTCAGTCGGTTGTGCAATTTATACCAACAGTGTCAACTGTACTGTCCCCTGAGATTGTTGAAAGAGAGGCTGAAGCTGGTGGAACACTCGGTGAACTGGATTCCTATGAGATTGAAGGGGGTGAGACAAAATCAGAAGTTCTCCAAAATCTGTCAGAGTTCCAGTTTTCTTATGTCATGTCCAATGTAGTGCTAGATAATGCCTGCAGTGAGCAAGGAGCAAGGATGTCTGCCATGGATAGCTCTAGCAGGAATGCTAGGGATATGCTTGATCGTCTGACCCTCACTGATAACAGAACTCGTCAAGCATCAATCACCACCAAATTGATTGAGATTATCTCTGGAGCATCAGCACTGACTGGTTAAAGTGCAAACAACAATTCTGCTTTGTTTGTGACATCTACATTCACGAGAGCTTACACAACTGCCCAGGCTGTGAGAGTTTCAGACATTCTAAGCCAATTACTACTGCTCCATGATTTCCAATTCTCTTCTCTTGACATTTAACTGCCTCCCTGTTATTCTATATTGCCTCCCTTTTATTATACTGTTGCATCCATTTACCGGTCTCTTGAATAGGTTCCGGTCCATGCAAAGTGACCAGCTAACACCATCCATTCACCTGATCAAAATGTAAGCTTTTAAGTACTAATTTAGTTGCAGGCTTGAGAAAAGCATCAGTCATTGTTTGTTATACAGAGACCGTCCGTCTTGAGCTATGTAGAACTCTTCACAAGTTTGCGGCAGACAATAAGTTCACCACTTTGCAACATACGTGAGGGGCATGAACAAGGATCAAAAGCTACCATTTGTTATGCCTTTGGATCCCTAAACCAGGATGCATTCGAGCATTACGACAGCACCATTTCTGCAACATCTTTGTCTCCCAAACGAGCCAGGTAGGAGGTGCACAACAAGGCCATATCGAAGACATTCCCCAAAGAAACAACTTGTGACTGTCGTACCTTACAACTAAACACAACATAATCCACATTGAAACTGCTACAACACACAAAATCAATTTAATTCCAAAAACGCATATTATATTTCGTTCGAGTGAGTTCACGATGGTGAAATTACCTGTTACCAACAGTAAAGATTTGGGGATGGAAAGGAAGGAGAGGGGCCACAAGCTGGAATGAGGATAAAATTTCCCAAAGGTCTTCTGTACGGACGCGCTCCACTACTCAGAAGGAGCTAACAACAGAGGAAAGAGAGGAATTATTGTTCATATATAAGAAGGAAGAGACAAACAACAAAAAAAGAGGAGAAACCCTAACGAAAGCAAAAGAAAGAGAAGGGGAAGATAACCTAGAATCTGTGCTTTTCCTCGGAGAAAACGCAAAGGCTTCATTTGGACGCCATCGGAGAATCAACACGCGCCGAAGCTGAGTCACCGAAAGAGAGAGCATCCTAAAGGAGGATCCGAGATCACCCTTTCAATCGCCTTCGACCTCTTCGCGAATAGGTAAACATCAATTTCGTTCCGGTTTGATCTTCTTACCGTTCGTTCTTTTGGATTCACACTTCATCACAATCCTTCTTACTGTTTGTGTTTGGTTTACTATTGCATTTTCCGCCATTTGCTTTGATATGTTTATTTCTATTGGATCGTCTGCTACGGCTGGAAAGAGGAGACGTTTCTCCTCAGTTTTTAATATGTTGTCTCCTTTCAAAAAAATTAATGATAATAAACAACAGTAATGCTTTTTTATTGATGTTTAAAAACAACAAAAATCCTTTTTTTGGGGAGAGGAAACCGTGTCTTGGAATTGGTATCAGGTCTTTAATGTTGCGGTTTGCTTTTCACTTCCCTTGTGGCCTTTTTGTTTGTTTGTTTTTTCTTTGGAAGGTTTTGGTTAGTATTTAGGTTTTTATTGGTTTTATTTTGTTAGTGAACAACTTGTAGCCTGGTGGATAGGGAATTAGCTCATCTCTCCCTTAGCGGTGGGTTTGATACCCGTGTGTGGTATGTTTGATTTTTGCAGCATTTAATTTATTTATTTTTACGTTATTCTTTTTAGTTCTCTCACGTTTATGTTTTATTCTAATTTCTCCGATACTCATTGTTTTTTAATGTTTACCCCTTTTATTTATTTTAATTGATAAAGCATCGATTTTAATTTATGGATTCAACAATTCTCATGTTATTTATCCATGATTATTTTATCGAGATAGCAATAGAATTTCACCGCGTTTCGGTTTGTCGCACATGATCATCCAATGTTTGACATGATGCAGAAACCGGTTTTGAGCACATTACTTAGTTGTGATTTCCCCATCTCCACACCCTTGTAAGTCGATTGCTTTTAAGTATCGCCATCAACCTCACACAGCTTACTCTTGGACTTTCTTACAATGAGACGTTTCTCTTACACCTACACTCATACACTGCATTGCTTGTTGGTCGGGCCCGATTTAATTATTTCATTACTTTGAAAATCCATTCGACAAAATGTACCCCACTCCCTTGATGTGTAATAATTATACTGTTTTATTTCTTTATCTGCTTGACTATTTAGCTAGCTACTAACGCAAGAATAAAATCAACCTTTTCAAAGGGATCAAGAAAATAAAGACTCGATCCAACTTCGAGCATTTTTTTAATAAACAAAATTCATCCCTTTCTACCCACCCCTTTTCTTTCAAACCACTTCATTCAAATCTTCCTCAATCACTCATCAAATGCTTGATCCAACGTCAAGCCATTTTCATAATAAAAACTTAATTCACATTTAAGACCTTTTCAATAAAGATGGAAATGGAACGTGGTGGATACCATGCACTTCTGAGACTAGGGTTCGAGATGGATGTCTCGCCTATCTTAGCTCTCGCCATCATCCAAATCTATCTATTCTATTTCTCTCAAACATTCATTCAAATTTCTCTTAAACATCCATCAATGCTTGATCCAACGTCAAGTCATTTTCATAATAAAACTCAAAATACTTAATTCCTATTTAACATTTTTTCAATAAAGGAGGAAATGGAACATGGTGGATACCATGCACTCCTGAGATTAAGATTCGAGGTGGATGCCTTGCCTATTTTAGTTCTCGTCATCATTCAAAATTGTCAAAGCAATTTCTTCAAACTCCTTTCTCAATTAAATTCAAAAAAACACTTAATCCTTATTAAATACTTTTGCAAATAGAATGGAAATGGAACGTGGTGGATACCATGCACTCTTGAGACTAGCATTCGAGATGGATATCTCGCCCATCCAAGTTCTCGCCATTAATCAAGACACATCAAACCAATCAATTTATTTTCTCGCCACCGTGCGATTGACTCTTAAACCTTTTCTCGCCGCCGTGCGATTGACCCTTCAAACCCTTTCTCAAACGAAAGGTACTTTGTTTCAAAATAATGCAAGGCAATGTTTCTCCACCTGTTTTGGGTAGTCCAACAATGTTTTCATCGATTGACACAAAGTAGCTTTCGCTAAAATTGACCAACAAACAAACATTTTTCTATCCAGAACTATGTAAGCCTTGATTTCTCTATTGAGATACGTAGGAGCAGGATTTGTAAATCTTGTCAGGCCCACTAATAAAAAACTTAGATTTAGTCCTTCGTCGAAAATCCAAAAACATTTTCCTCTCTTCCATTCTTTCTTTCCCACCTAATAACTTGAAAAGCCTAACATTTCAAACTAACACTAACGCGCACAACTAACCTAACGGTTCCCGTTGAGTACAACGGACGTGAGGGGTGTTAATACCTTCCCCTTGCGTAATCGACTCCCGAACCCTGATTTGGTTGCGACGACCATAATCATTGTCTTTCTTCCTTGGGTTTTATCGATATTTCCCCTTTCCTTTTTAGGAATAAATAAAGTTCGGTGGCGACTCTGTTCAGTCCATCATTGCGAGTGTGCGACTGCGCTTCGCTTAAGTCGTGTTCTCATTTTTTTGAGGTGCGACAGAGGAACCCACCTTTTAAAATCTCTTAGTCAATTGTAAGAAAGTTCGTGGGTATAACTTGTTTAAATTCTCAAAGATATTATTTTAGTGGAACTCTCAGGAAGATATTATTGGGGAGAATAGTAGGTTAATATATCATCCAAACCTCTATAAATCCTTGTGTAACCTCTATAACTCTCTCTCACTCTTTACTTTCAGTTATTTACTTTCCTTTATATTTTCATCTTTCCTTTTTCCACTGATATTACCTCTTTCCTCTCCATGCGACTGATCTTACTCACAATGATACAAATATCAATTGATTTCTCCCTCTGAGAGGAAGACAACACTTCACTGGGGGAGAACCCTTCTTCATAACAAAGTCCCTAGTATAGAATGAGACTTTGAGCGGAAATGAAGTCGGGACCATTATTTTAGAAAGTTTCTCTTGTAATAATGAGAAGATTTTGGGAGGCTAGAGCAGAAGGATAAATGAGCCTCTTTAGTATAGGGCTTCACCAGCACGAAACGCCTAAAAAATCAACCCAGTCCTTAGTAAAAGGGTCGAGCAAGGGAAGGTGGTGACAAAGCTCAATAATCCATTAATCCTGGATATCATTCTAGAAGGTATGTACAACATGGAAAAAATAAATAAAAAAAAACCAAACAAAAGGCTACCAAGACCTATACTCGGCCTAAAATTGGAACATCTTTATATAACCAGGAATCTGACTGAAGTTGAGAGGGGGAAACCCTCATATACCTTAACACCTATATTTCAAATTTAGGTATAGGAAGCCACAGGTTCACCTTGGTAAATATACACTCATAAAAGGGGACTGAGCACCCGTCGATGGCATTGTATATCCTTTTCTCTATACCTACCAGAATAATTGACCAATCAGAAGGATGAATGACCATGGTGTTGGCCGCGTCTACAACCGAATGCGTAATTAAAACATATGGGTCCCTAGTATATATATCCACCAAATAATATTTGTTCGTGTCGGTCGACTCTACCATGGCAACCCCTTTCAGGGATAGTTCATCGACCTTAAAGTGCTTAGAGGGTTTAAGCTAGTAAACTCCATCTGATCGGGCCCCACGATCCAAATGATCCTTGATATCAACACCGTTGGGGTCTCGCATATAGGATTTTTGATAGGCCTTGACGTATTCTCTAGAATAATCCCTCCTCAGGCTAGCATCTTGCATTTCCAGTCAACAAAGTAGGAGAAGTCAAAGTTCCTGCAGCATGAGATTAAGGGGGCAGGGAAGTATCCACATGATCACCCATAGCATAGTCATTAGAGAAGAGAGTAACAAAAGAAGAATCCTCTAAGGAAGCCCCCTCATCCGAAGAACCTATTGTTCCTTTTAAATTGGTTGCATTATGTAAAACAACATGGAGTGCACATGATGTTTTGGTGAAGAAATGACACATGTGGGACCTGATGTTCCAGCATGTGTGCAACATTTGACCCTTATCAGCAGGCCAATGTTGTAGCTATTTTGAGCGTAATTTTTTAATTATGATTCAATCAGATTTGTTGTTATCTTTTAGCAATATATATATATATATATATATATATATATATATATATATATATATATATATAATATATATATATATATATATATATATATTATATATATATATATATATATATATATATATATATATATATATATATATATATATCTTATATTTGTTTGGCTGATTGGGAGGATTGAATCAAATTAGTTAGAGATTTAAATTTGAGTTCAAATTTAAATAAAATATTTTTGGAGGTTGTTGTAAAACAAATAAAAACTAAATCCTCTACTAATCTGGACGTGATCATATCTTTTTCCCATTTGGAGAAAATTCTAGAAGATTGCATTGCAATTTAAGGAGACTCAAACCTAACGTCTAAAGTGTGCAAGTATTGAAGATTCATGTGTTATGGTTTATACTTTGAGTCTTTGTTTTTTGTTGTTGTTTGTGCACCACTCTAGCGCCTACATTCATATCTAAAGGCATGATGTTTTTTTGTTAGTTGAGTAGTAACTTAACATTCAATGTTCGGGTTATTATAGTGATCACTTGGGATTAGTGATTGAGAGAAAGTGAGAGGGATTCTCATATTTAAAGGGAGTCCAATATAGAAATACACAGGTAGAGTTAATAAGATGGGAATTGAACATGTGGTTGTTAATCTAAGGCACTTTGTAATAATTATATTGAAGAGTAGATTTCTTTTCTTGAGTTGGAATCCCCCCAGACGTAGGTGTTGTTTGCACTGAACTAGGTTAATAATTATTTGTGTTCTTTTATTGCTTTATCATTTATCATCTCGTTTATCAATATTTTTCCAATTCTAGTTTAAGATGTTGAACACCTTGACTTAAGCATCTGGTCCAACATTTGTCCCCTTAAGAACATAATTTCAATTGGTATCAGAGGAGGCACCCTCTTTTGTTTGGGTGAGCTCTCGGGAAGATATTTTATGTTCAATTGTACAACACAAAGGATGGAGGGTTGTCATACCCTAATTTTACCCCTAAGATTCCACCTATCATATCATTTTCATTTCAACCAAGATCACAAGCATGATATCCTCATAACGTTCACCTCTATGGGGTTGCCTTTGTGGGAGATCATCAAGCACCCTTTGTGTTTTCTTTTTACCTTTTTGCTTACTTAAATTCTAACTTTGCTAACCTTATTCAAAATACAAAATATATGTTGTTTCCTTTTTCTTATTGTACAAGGTAGGGACTTGTAACCAAAGGATCAAGCTTGGTTTCTAAATTAGGGTTTTGATTCCCAAGGTCAAAGTTTGGTCAACAAGTGGTCCACAAGAGCTTTTAATTTAACGCATGACCTATAATATTAGGTCACATTCATGTCAAGCTTCATTCAACATAATTTGATCAAGAAAAGTTCAAATTTGGTGCATGTTTTTAAAGTTGAATCAAGTATGGTTCGTGTGTTTATTTCCATGCCATCTCCATCCAATTTTCAAGCAATTATCAAGATTAATCAAGGGAAAATCAAGTTTACTTCCTTTGGTATTCCAGTGTTCATCGTTGTGCCTTTGGATGTAAGAAATAGCAAGAAATCACAAGCCGGTACATGTTTGGTTGACCTAAAATCAAGTATGGCATGTCACTTGGTCCAAACACCATAACTTTCTCATTTCTCAACATTTTTGGAATCTACTTTGAGCCAAATGTTAAATTTTAACTCCTCTACAACTTTGCTTCAAGGGTCAAACATCAATTTTTCCTCTAAGACCATCAATTTTGGAATTTTCTAAGGTGGCTGTGTGTGCACAAAAGTAGGCCCAAGACCTGGTCGACCTAATGCCTGACCCAGAATTTCAAGTCATGACCTGAATTTTCATCCATGCCATTTTAAACTCAAGAATCCTTTTAATATGATTCTTTTTGCATCTGATTCTTCACCATGAGGAGATTATTTCGCACAAGGAACATCTCAAAATGCACGAGTGAATTTTATTTGGCCTAAGCTCCAACATGGTACCCAAACTCTGCATTTCACGAAAGCACAAAAGTGAAAAATCACTCAAATCTTCAACTGGGACCACAAGCACATGTGTGAACTTGTTTGTCACGTTGAAATGCTTCTAAACAAATACAAAACAATTTGGTTTTGTCACAAACTCATGCATTTCATGTTTCATTTCACACGGATTGTAAAACACAAAAACTCAACCCTAATTCACACGAGTTTGCCTCCATTTCACATGTGCCATGACCTCCCTTTATTTCCTATAAATAGAGGGTTGGTTTTCCTTCATTTGCAAGCTTTGATAGACAAAGAAACCCTGAAACCATTTGAACCCGATACCTCAAAAAATCAGTTAACCATTTCTTGGATTCAAGCTCTTGTAGCTTTGTTTCTTTGCCCATAATTAACTTGTTATGAATGTAAAGAACCAGGACACTACATAAACGAATGTCCCAAGCCCAAGAATGATAGTTCTAGAAAAGAAGGATTCAAGAAAAACTCCTTCAAAACTAAGAAGGGACTCATGGCTACCTGGGATGACTCTGAATCTGACGCCTAAAAATCAGACTCCGAACTAGAACAGGAAAATGTCGCATTCATGGCTACCACATCTAGAAGTACATCTGAAAAGAAATCTGTCTTTGAAGAGGTATTTTCCGATCTCTCTCGCTCTGATCTAGAAGCTTGTATATCAAAAGCTCTAATCTCCTATCAGAAGCTCGACATAAACTCAAGGTCCTAAAAAGGGTCCATGAAGAAACTGTTGAAGAATATGATAAGCTTGAAATAGAAGTTTATGAACTAAAGGGAAACATTTTTGTTTTAGAAAAAGAAAATGAATTTTCAACCAAAAAATGTTTAAAACTTGAAGAAACTCTATCCAAAGCTCCACCAACTTTAGACACCATCATATACAAATATGAAAAGGCATTTCAGAAATTTCTGAAAAATGGGCTTGGAAGAAGAAAAATGGCTTCTATGATTTATGGTGTTAATTAGTCACAATAAGAAAAAAGGAATTGGATATGACTCTGATGAAGATGAGAAAATACATTCTGCAAAGGATAAGCCAAAATATCCTTTTTCATATCATTACACACATGCACAAACAAAAAGTTTTAACAATGCTAGAAAACCCAAAGTTTCCAGAGACTCTGGGAGAACTAATCATAATGGACCCAAAAGATTCTGGGTACCAAAAGATAAAACAATATATGTTGCAGATCTGTTGTGCAGTAGAGTTAAAACACCAATCATGGTACCTGGACTCTGGATTCTCGTGACACATGACGGGAAGAAAGCATATGTTCCAAAGTCTGGAACTTAAAGATGTTGGCTTCGTAGGATTTAGAGGAAATCAGAAAGGAAGAATCAGAGGATCTGGAACGGTTGGTAATGGATCTTTTCCCTCTATTTCTGATGTTCTTTACGTAGAAGGATTAATGTATAACTTGTTATCCATAAGTCAATTAAGTGATAACGGTTATAATATAATCTTTAATCAAAAAACGTGCAAGGCTATTAATCAGAAAAATGGCACAATTATTTTCACTGGTAAGAGGAAGAACATTATTTACAAAATTAAACTTTCAGATTTAAAAGATCAGAATGTAA
This sequence comes from Lathyrus oleraceus, assembly GCF_024323335.1. Taxonomy (NCBI): domain Eukaryota; kingdom Viridiplantae; phylum Streptophyta; class Magnoliopsida; order Fabales; family Fabaceae; genus Lathyrus; species Lathyrus oleraceus. Next base: position 153,421,489 of record NC_066579.1, on the reverse strand, counting down.
AATGTTTAATGTCTATAAACGAAGAGCAATGGGTATGACACAAACACTTGGGCCACATTAGCATGAGGAGGATTTCTCAGCTAAATAAACTTGAGCTAGTCAGAGGCCTACCTAAGCTGAAGTTTTCTTCAGATGCTCTTTGTGAGGCATGTCATAAGGGAAAATTTTCTAAAACAACTTTCAAAAATAAAAATGTTGTTTCTACCTCTAAACCTCTAGAGCTTCTTCACATTGACCTGTTTGGACCTGTTAAAACAACCTCAGTCAATAGTAAGAAGTATGGACTGGTCATTGTTAATGATTATAGTCGTTGGACACGGGTAAAGTTCCTTAAACACAAGAATGAGTCACACTCTGTGTTTACTAGTTTCTGCTCAAAAGTGCAAAATAAATTTAACTCTAAAATCATTAGAGTCAGAAGTGATCATGGTGGGGAATTTGAAAATAAATTTTTTGAAGAACTGTTTGATTCTAATGGGATATCCCATGATTTCTCCTGTCCTAGAACTCCACAACAAAATGGAGTTGTAGAAAGGAAAAATAGGACCCTTCAAGAAATGGCCAGAACCATGATCAATGAAACAAATGTAGCTAAGCACTTCTGGGCTGAAACAGTGAATACAACGTGTTATATTCATAATAGAATCTCCATTAGACCTATTCTAGAGAAGACTCCTTATGAACTGTGTAAGGGAAGAAAACCCAACATCTCTTATTTTCATCCTTTTGGATGCTCTTGCTTTATCCTAAACACTAAACATTATCTGAACAAGTTTGATTCTAAAGCACAAAAATGTATTATGTTGGGATACTCAGAACACTCTAAAGGCTACAGAGTATACAATACAGAAACATTAATGTGTAAGAATCAATACATGTTAGATTTGATGACAAGCTTGACTCTGAAAAGTCAAAGCTAGTTGAAAATTCTGCAGAATTAGAGATAACACTTGCAGGCTCTAAGGAAAAGGATAAAGAATCTGAAGAAGTAGAAAAGAGAACTTCAGAAGCTCCTGAAATCACTTTAAACCAGAAAAGATCAAGAACTAGACAAAATGTATCTGAAGAATTGATTATGGGAAATAAACACGAACCTGTCAGAACAAGATCAACATTCAAGGGATCTGAAGAAATGCTTATGGGACTAGTATCTCTGATAGAGTGAACATCTTGTGAAGAAGCACTTCAACACAAAGAATGGATTATGGAAATAAAAGAAGAACTTGATCAATTTGCAAAAAACGATGTCTGGGATCTTGTACCAAAACCCAAGGGAACCCATGTAATTGGAACCAAATGGGTGTACATAAACAAACTAAATGAAAAGGGTGAAGTGGTCAGAAACAAAGCACGGCTGATAGCACAAAGTTATAGTCAACAAGAAGGTATTGACTACAACGAAACCTTTGCTCCATTCTCCATGTTAGAATCTATCCGCTTACTTGTATCTTTTGCTGTAAATTATTCTATCAAGCTATATCAGATGGATGTCAAGAGTGCGTTTCTAAATGGATATATTTCTAAAGAAGTGTATGTTCATCATCCTCCTGGTTTTGAAAACTCAAAATGTCAAGAACATGTTTTTAAATTGAAAAAATCTCTTTATGGTCTAAAACAAGTGCCTAGAGCTTGGTATGAAAGACTAAGTGCTTTCCTTATGGAAAATGATTTTATCAAAGGCAAAGTTGATTATACTCTCTTCTGTAAAAACATCAGAAACGACCTCATGATGTGTCAAATATATGTTAATGGCATAATTTTTGGTTCTGCTAATCCCTCTGCCTGTCAAGAATTTTCTGAGCTAATGCAGGCTGAATTTGAAATGAGTCTAATGCAAGAACTAAAGTTCTTTCTGGGAATATAAATCAATCAAACATCTGATGCAACTTGTATTTATCACAGCAAATACATAAGAGACATTATAAAGATGTTTGAAATGTCAGAAAGCAAACCAACAAAGACTCCTATGCACCCCATATGCATTCTGGAGAAAGAAGAGGTAAGTCAAAATGTTTGTCAGAAACTCTATCGTGGTATGATAGGTTCTCTTCTCGATTTAGGAGGAAACCTCATTTCATGGACTAGCAAAAGACAAGCAACCACTACACTCTCAACTGCAGAAGCAGAATACATTTCAGCTTCACTATGCACTACTCAGATTCTCTGGATGAAGAATCAACTAGAGGACCTTCAGATATATGAGAGTAACATTCCTATTTTTTGTGACAATAGTGCTGCCATATGTTTAAGTAAGAATCCTATTCTGCACTCCAGAGAAAACCACATAGAAATTAAACATCATTTTATCAGAGACTAGGTTTAGAAAGGGCTAATAACTTTAAAATTCATTGATATAGACCACGAATGGGCTGATATCTTCACAAAACCCTTAGCTGAAGATATATTCTCCTTCATTCTAAAACATTTAAACATGGAAGATTGCCCAGAGTGATTCCAAAACTTGTGTTCCTTCTCTGAAGTGTCAAAATAGGCTCTAACTTAAAGTCTATCTGGCATCTGGTTCTGATTCTAATACTTCTACCAGTTAGATGTAATCTGAATTAGAAATCCTTTGGATCAAAAATCCCTTGGTATTCTTGAGATCAGAAACATCAACATGTGGCCTCTCTAGCGTTTGATCTTGGATCTTCTAGACAACTGTCTAGCACATAACTCAAGAGCCAGACTATTGAGATCTCCTCGAGCAGTGTGCATATTTTTGGGATTAGACATCCATCATTAGCTGCAATTAATTCCCCTCTTGCGTGTCAACTCAAAATTCTGTGTTAATTAATTGTGTTGTTTACTATTCTCTAATAATGTTGTCGTTTTGCATGCTAACTAATGTGTATATATATTCGTCACAACTCTCACTCTCACACTTTTTCACTCACAAACCTACACAAAACCCTTTTACTCAAACTCTCTCCAAGTTCTTCAACGTTCTTCATTTCCATCAACATTCAGCAATCTCTTCAACAATCTATTCATCTTCTTCAAATGAACTCCCAACAACAACAAGTGTACAACTACTCACAACAGATGGAAGCTAATGAACAACTTGCTAATACTCCCCAGCAAACCTCTACTGAAACTTTTACAACATCTATCACTGTCTACAAGGAACCCCATGTTCATGATCGTCCAGCTCACATCAACCTTGTAACACCCTTTGATAAACTGGAAGTTCTTTGTGAGTCTCTCGTGGATTTTGATAATATGAAGCTCAATGGAGTCCTCACTGAAGAACTGAAGAAACAAGGCTGGGAAGCTTATTTTCAGAGGCTCTATGGTCCCATATATACCTTCTTTGTCAAAGAGTTTTGGAGATTCGTAGACTGTGATGACCATTGTATTGTTTCACATGTTCTGGGTGTGAAGATGGTCATCACTGAAAAATATATTGTCAAGCTTCTGAACATGGAGAAAATTGGGGGCAGAAGAATTTACAACATAAACACTAGGGCAAGATACAAGTCCCAGGAGATTGTGCCCACTATCTTCAAACAAAGCTCTAAAGGTAGATCCTCCAAGAACAAGGAATTTCACCAAAATTTGAGAGTCTGGTTGAAGATCATTCTGGGTACCATTCACCATCGTCCAACTTCAAACTCCTCAGACTACATCAACACTGACCAGAAGTGTATCCCATACTGCCTTCATAAAGGGTTGAAGTTGAATCTCTCTACGTTACTTTTCAAGTACCTAAGGGATTCACAGAGACACAAGGAATCACATGAAACCCAGAAACTACATCCCTTTGGGAAGACTCATTTCTGATGTTCTGATTGAAAGCGGCTTAGTGGACCATCTGATATCCCACAATCTGATAGAAGATGTGACCGTAGACGTCGGCAAACCTCTGAATGCAAGGAATCTGAAAAGCATGGGGGTCATTGAAAGGGTATTAGCAAGACCAACTCTGGATACATCTTGGGAAGCTCTGAAGGATTAGAGAAAGATTCCAAATGGTCTCTATCTGTTCTCTAAGATAGATCCTCCTGAGGTCATTGCCTACTACCTCCAGGATCTGGCAGCTTAAGGAGTGGACATCTCAGATTTCTCAGTGGATTAGCTACCAGAACGTCCACCTAACTTCATGAAGAGGATACAAGAGCCTTCTTAAAGGAAGCCGAAGAAGAAGACTCTGAAGTTGGGAGAAGCATCAGAAACCAGACCGCTTGTGCCTCTAGACTCCTCTACTTCAAGTAAGTCAGTTCCCTCTGACACTCCTTTAAACTCTAATTTAAAGCAACTATCTTTCTCTCTACCTCAACCATCTTCTACCTACACAAACTCTGAACCCACAACATCCATTTCAAATCCCTCTGAACCTCACAACTCTAACCCATCCTCACCTCCCCTCCAACCTTTTAATCTCACCACCATAACACTCCCCGTCTCTGAGGCCTGACGTTTTAATGAACCAATCTCACCTCCCTCTTCAACTCCCTCCTCTCCATCTTACTATGACATATCCTCTGACTCTGACTAGTAAGAAACCATTGATCCTCTATCTCTAACACTAGCTCAACTCTAAGCTAGCGTACTATCTGATCAAACCCCATCTATTCTAGAAACCTCAATGCCTTCCCCATATGAACATATAACAAAACCACAATCTGAACCTCAAACAACATCACCATCTGAACTTCCCACTAAACTTCCATCTGAAACCCCTGTTACACAAACCTCTGAACCTCCCACTGAAACCACCCCCACCCCACCAGAAACCATCAATCCAGCTTCTGACCCTGAACCAAACTTCCCCACCATGGAAGAGTCAGTTGCTTTATTTTCTGATTCTTCAGCTGAGAAGCTCATATCACTGTCTAAAAATTCCAAACTAAGTGATAATCCCTCTGAAGTGAGGAATCAATGGAATAAAGTTATCATATGGATGGCATATGAGGTATTTAAGCTGAAAGGCCTCTCTGAACAAGTCAGAAACTGCTACATTAGAGAAGCTGAAGAGAGGCTAGAGGCTCGTCTGGCTAGAGAAGCCGAAGAGAAAGCTCGCCAGGAAGCTGAAGAAAACGCAAGACTAGAAGCTGAAGAGAAAGCAAGAAAAAAAGCAGAAGAAAAGGTCGCCGTTGAGGCTGCTGCTGCTGAAGCTGAAGCCAAAGCCAAGGTTGACGCTGAAGAAGCAACACACGTTACCGTGGAAGAATCTGCCAAGGAAAAGGAAGTGGCTCTAACTCAGGGTGAGTCATCTAACTCTGATCTTGCTCCACTGGTCTTGAAGACTCTAGAGGAACTCCAAAAATAACAACAGATTGTAAGAGCTAGATTGGATCAACAAGACTATGTCAACTTCAGCATTCAGAGTCTCCTTACTCAGCTGCTCCAGAGGATGCCTCCTCCTCCAAACCCTTAGGCACCTTAGGATCTCTGCTATGTTTTTCTTTTGTGTTCTTCTAAGTGTTTTTAGCTTCTTTACCTATTTACATTATCCAATGAAGTTTTATCTTGCTAATTGCTCTTGGTTATGTCTTTTTGAGTCTGACAAAAAGGGGGAGAATAAATTTAACAGCCTTCTGATGAAATTAATATCTAAGCCTTATAATGCACTGCTTACATTCCAAAATATTATGTTGTCTAAGTTCATGCATGAAGGATCTGAGTAAAAAATCCTAGAAACAAGTTAAGCAACATAAGAAGATCTGCTAAGAACCTTTAAACCCTCTCAACATCAGATTTAGGGGGAGATTGCCTAACTCAGGGGGAGTCACGGTACATTTGACTCTATAACTACCTTCCCTTATTGTTATGAAGTATCATTGTTTCATCAACAATCTCTAGTTTTGTCATCATCAAAAAGGGGGAGATTGTTAGAACAAGATTTTGGTTCTACAATCTAACATTAAGTGCTTCTGATGTAACAAACTCTAAGTGTTAAGCAAGTCAAAAACAGCTGAACTGAAAGCTAAAAGCGTTCGTGTAAGACCCCAATTTTGACCCTAAGATCCCTCATGTTATACCATCATATGCATTGGCATTGGGACCACACATTGGCATCCTCCTTACCCTTCATTCATTAGGTTTGCATTGGGAGAGATCACCAAGCATCATGTGATTGTATCATACTTTGTATTTTATCATTTTTACTAACCAAAATACCAAAAATATGTCCTTGCATTTGTCTAACTCTTTTGTAGGTAGGACACATGATCACCTGTGATCTATCAAGTTCATATCTAGGGTTTAAGACCCTCATTGTTAAGAGCTCAATCAAGAAATGATCTACAATGGCTCTAAGTATCATATATGGATCCCCATGAGCATCACATGTTATTTTGGTCAAGAATTCATCAAAAGTTTGGAATTGGTTTGCCTTGGAAACCCTAGTTCATCTGGGTATCTTGTGTAACTTCTTCATCAAGCTTCTTCAATAATTGATCAAATATTTCAAGGGATACTTCAAATTTCATCATATTATGCATATACGATCTCCCGTGAGTCCCAAAAGTCAAGAGAATTGCAAGCTAGCAAGTTGGTTGATGGTGGTTGACCAGAGGAATTCATCTGATCAAATCTGGGGTCCCCTAGACCCTATCTCCTACAATGTTTGTCATATGAAAATTATTCCAAGAGAAACTTTACTCTAAATGACATTCCAAACAACTTTAATGTTGAGGTATAGAGCTAGTTTTGCTTGGAAAGTCATTTTTTATGGTGAAATGTTATAGGTCATTTTGTCTAAACCCTAATTTGGAGGTCAACTTCCCAAGGCCATAACTTTCTCAATTTTTATGAGATGAAAGATTTACAAGTTGAAAAATAAAATTCAAGGTGTCTAATTTAACTTTGATGTTTGGAGGAAGAGATAGTTCAACTTTTATGATCATGTGATATGAGGATACATTATAGGTCATTTTGGACCAATGCCATTAGACAAATGATTTTCCTCAACTTCAAAAATGCATAACTCCTTAATACCAAATCCAAATAAGGTCAAATTTGTGACCATTTTGAAGGAATTTGAAAGAGATACAACTTTTATGAAGGAACATTTCTCATTTGAAGCTCACATAAAAACTTAACCAAGGTGGAATAAATGAACATATGGCTTGACACTTAGAATTTTTTTTGATATGTTAAAATTTCCAAACTTCCACCTCAAAATTCATCATGATACAAGCTTCAAATGGAAAAGTGTTCAACATGAAAGTTGTTCCTCTAGAACTAAAATTTCCAAAAAGTCCAATTTCGTCCATTTTGGACAAGATTTGAATAGTCTGCGCATGACTTGAACATTGTATCACCATTTGGCAAAAATCAAACTTCAAGCTTCCATGTACAATTGCCTAGTACTCTAATTTGATTTCAGACTTGTTCACACTTAATTATGGATCAAATGGAATAATCTCATGGGCCTGAACACGCCCATGCACACATGCATCACTCATTGCCAATTTTGGAAACTCAATTGTAAGGTGCAAATATCATGTGATTCAACTATATATAGAGGCCCCAATGCTCAGAATTAAGGACTCCCTCGCGCCAACTTTGACCCCAAACACCAAACCCATCCATTTGAGAGGATAATCCTGAGAATTTTCTTTGGAAATTGAGTTTGAATCTCACTGTTTTGAGATTCAAAACTCCAGGGACCCAAGACCTTTTGTGCATTCTAATCTACTTCTGCAAGTATCCTGAGCAAGATCAAACACGAGCCAAAGGAAGAACACTTGAATCCAGACCTGCATTGAAGGTATTTTCCAGAAAATTTCATCTCTTCGATTCACACTCAATTCTCCATAATTCTCTTGGATCCTTTGTTGTCTGAAGTCCTACCAATGTAGGCAACAAGATTGAGTTGCTTTGAGGTCAAATCGAAGCAACTCAGATCATGCACCTCAAATTTCAACTCCTTATATCTCTCAATATACTTGGAGTTAGGATGAATTGAGGTCAGATTCATGCTCAGTGTCATTTTTACTTTAAAATCATGTCCTTCTTTTTTATTTTAGTGATGGTTATGATTGGACTAGTCCGGCAAGGCTCGCCTGAGAAGGAGACCGGAGATTTGCTCCGATGGTGAGTTGGCAAGGTCCAGAGCCACATGATCTGTTTGATTTATTTTAATCACGAGCGTTGGTTTGAAATACCAAGTTTATGGCACGCTGACTAGAGTCCACAATGGATTGCGCGCTTGTGGCCACTTGATCTGCCACCTCAATTAATGAGGGAGATTAAGTGGTCCACGTTTTTTCTGATTATTTGATTTTCATTTTTATTTGTGTTATTTTCATTAATTCATATTAATTTTAATATTGATCAAAAAAATATGAGAGTTTCACCAAAAAAATTTAAATAAATTCCTCTTTCATTTTATGAGTTAAAATTATTTTTTGGATCATTATTAATATTTTTCATGATTTAATTGATTTTCTGAATATTTTTAGTTGTTTAAAAATAGTTTTAAGTTTCCAAAAATTATGAAATTTTTTCTCCAAGGTCCTTTGACTTTGTTTGACCTATGATAAATCCCATAGCCATTTCTTTGGTGTTTTGATCAGGTTTTAGGAATTTGACCAACCATAATTTAATTTAATGCATATTTTAGTTGATTTTAATTATTTAAATACCAAATAAATTATGTTGGGCTATTTTAATTGATTTGCTGAGTTTGACTTGTGTTGTTGGGCCTTGGTCAAGGTTGATTTGACTTTGTTGAGTTAAGATCATTAGATTTAGGGGATTGATGAAATGTATATTTCATCTCCCAAAATGAATGAATGATATTAATTTGGTAAAAGTACTCCTTTGACCAATTTGTGTTGATTCCATTCCCCCTCCCTCTTCATCTCACTCCCCTTCTTTATCCATTCATGTCATGGACCAATGATATCTCTATATCCTAAGGATAGTTGATTGCAAAATCAACACGAGTATGGATGAGATTAGGTCCACCATTTTGCATATTCTTTTTTGTGTGTGGTATGTTTTATGAACACATTCCATTATACTATGTCTCTAACATGCATTAAAACCAAAATTCTATTGCCCGACCTTAAATAGTTGTGACTTCTGCATAAGTTCAATTACGATTGTTTAACATAGCGCTAAATTTGTGATGAAAAAAGGCATAGCATTCTAGTAAGTGAGATTGTAAGTCTCCCCTCTTTCATGGTATTGTATGGAAACTTGGCATTTTTTCCTTCCTTTGGAAGATGTCTTGGTTCAAGGATCCATGCTTGTGACAAGTGGGTTGAGTGTTCTCCAAAGAATGACTTAAACAAAACCAAAGCAAAATCAATACTAACTTTTAATCAACTAACCATTAACATTTAATTTCAAGCCATTTACTTTTATGTACTTTAATTTCAAGCTTTATTCATTTTGCCATTATTCATACCATTCAATTTGTTTACTTTAATGTCATTTTCACTTTGCCCACTTGGGCCATAATTTGTGATATATTGTGTTTGTATATACTTGTTTATTTGTGTGGTCTTTTGGACCTTAATGTACATAATAACAACAAAAACACTAAAAGACATTTGTGTGGACTGTTGGATTTGATCTGAGACAATGAACTTAGAATTAGGCAACACTCCCTATGCAAAAGGATTTGGCCAATGCCAACTTTCATGAAACCAAGGCTTGTGAAGTAAATTTTCATCTGATACAAATATTGAAGATCCATTTGAGTTCATCTACAACATGATCATTTTGAAGCTGTTATTTTGAACCTGTGTCTAATGCCTACTTTTGGAAGTCATCTGATGCATGGGAAATTTTGAAGAAAGATCATGGAGTTGCTAATCTTAGATGTGGATATCTTTATTTGATGCCTTGATCTTCATCTTGCTATTTTTGTATTGATATTGCTTGATTCTAAAGTCCAAGGGAAATTTGGGTTTCTATATGACATTCTTGTCTATTGGATTGTAGCCCATTGGCCAAATCTTTTCAACTCTTAACTTTTAAATTTTTGCTTAGGATTAGTCTCTTCATCTCTCCCCCATTTATTTAATTTTAAATCTCTCCCTCCTTTCAAAAAACTTATTTGCTTGTATTTTCTAAACTTAGACTTTGTTGCAATTTAGAAACTTTGGCCTTATGCCATCACCTTTTTAAACTCTTAATCAAATTTGTAAATGAATTTAACTATACTTGACTTAATATTTCAAAAGCCAAAAAGAACTAACACTCATTCAAACCATTTTTAGGCCTCTTGTACCTTTGTAAACTTAAACTTTTGTTAAAAGCAACTCATTCACTTTGAAATTGATACCACGAACTACGAGGTTTTGATCCCTCATTCTTATGTTGGTACGTAGGCACAAGTCCGAAGGTCTTGTCAAACACAAAAATATAATTAATGAATTCTTTTCTCATCCCTCAACTCTATTGCAATCATTTTGTACAAAAACACACATGCACACAAAAAAGGGCTCCCTAGGAGTACCTAGGACACTTTGGGTGTTAACACCTTCCCTCTGTATAACCAACCCCCTTACCTGTAATCTCTGGCATTTTATTAGTTTTGATTTGAAAACTTCTTATATTTAGGTGTTTGTTCATACTTTTCCCTTTCCCTTGGAAACAATAAAAGCGCAGTGCCGACTCTGATTTAATTGACGTCTAGCTTATCCATAGCTTGATGATCATGAACTTACCGCTACAGAAATTAAGTGGCGACTCTGCTGGGGAGTAGTCTCCAATGGGTTTAGTACTTTTTTGTGTGTATATAATTGTATACTTGATGTATGCATATTTGTTTGTATGATATAATTTGCTTGTTGTGCTTGGTGATCTCTTAGTGGTGAGATAAGTTCTAACTCGAACTTGAGTGCAATTAAGATAGGAGGATGGTATAGTCATGTTCGACTTGTGTGGAGTAGTCCTTAACAAGTTGGCTTGAGACCCATCTACTCAGTGGAGACCCTTTTGGAGTTATGATGTCACACAAGTTATTTGTGGTTAGACATTACTTCCTCTGATTTGGGGTCCGAGAAGCTGAGGACCGTAGAATATTTAACCCCTCTTGGCCTATTTAGGATGTAGTGCAGAGACTATTCAAGTGTAGACTTGATAACAGTTGTTACGCGATACTACACTCAAACGAGTTTCTCTTGAGAATATTATGGGTTGATGAGTCAGTCATCCTAACCTGTAATATCCAATAGATGGAATTAAGACTTTGGGAACTTTTTAGAACATGATCTACAGGTTTTTATCCTTAGTACACTCCTTTGGGATGGTTCTTACCCAGACTCTATGCTTGTGACTCACAACAAACCCTTGATTTTTGGTTGATCCAATCAAGTCTTGTCAATATCAATGGAACTTTGGTGTTGATAAGGTGAAAACCATAATCCACCAAAATGTATGATTGGTCTCGACAATGACTTGATTCATCCCTTGACCTTTGTTTGGTTTCCTTTAGTGTGATCCCTTATTTGTGATTGTTGCATTCATGCATTCATGCGCATCATAACATTCATCGCACCAAAAATTTCAAGGAACTGAGATCTTATTTGCAAATATTTTCAGACCATGGATTATGGACGAAGGAACACTAAGAAGTACAGTTTCAGATGTCCAAACTTGAAAGAGTTAAGGAAGCTATCATCTTTTGTATTAGATCCCTTGGACTTCAAGCAACGTCATGGGAAGCTTCTATCTATTTTATCTGCTGATGTGGTTGAAGGACTTTTGAGTGTATTGGTTCAGTTTTATGATCCTCTCTACCATTGCTTCACTTTTCCTTATTATCAGCTTGTGCCTACGTTAGAGGAGTACACCCATCTCTTGGGAATACCTATTTGTAACAAAGTGCCCTTTAGTGGATTGGGGGAGATTCTTAGATCTCACATCATAGCTGAAGCTCTTCACTTGAAGAAGTATGAGATAGAGGCTCATTGGGTGAAGAAAGGAGGATTATTTGGGTTGACTTCTGAGTTCCTCATCAAGGAAGCTACTGCCTTTGGTCAAGCCGGTATCGTGGATGCTTTTGAAGCCATCTTTGTGCTGCTCATCTATGGTTTGGCATTGTTCCCTAACATTGACGATTTTGTTGATGTTAACGCCATTAGAATTTTCTTGATTGGGAATCATGTGCCTAATCTATTAGGAGATATGTACTTCTCTTTGCATCTAAGGAATTCTAAAGTTGGTGGAACGATTGTGTGTTGTGTTCCTCTTTTCTATAAGTGGTTTATTTCTCACTTGCCTCAGACGTCTGCTTTTGTGGAGAACAAATAATGTCTACGGTGGTCTCAGAGACTTATGTATCTCACTAATGATGATATAGTTTGGTATGATTATTCATTGAGTAGTTTAGAGATTATTGATTGTTGTGGTGAATTCTCTAATGTGCCTCACATTGGTACACAAGAAGGAATTAACTACAACCCTGCTTTGTCTTGTCGTCAACTTGGGTTCCCCTTGAGAGACAAACCTAATAACATTCAGTTAGAAGGTCTTTTCTATCAAGAGGGTAAAGATCCCCAACGTTTGAAATAGAAGATTGTGCATGCTTGGCATAATGTGCATATGAAAGGAAGGTCCGAGCTTGGTCTGCACAATTGTGTGGCTTTGGAAGCTTACACTCCGTGGGTGAAGAAGAGAGCTTTGGAGTTTAAGATGCCTTATGCTTGTGAGAGACCTATGTCTATGGTTGTGGATGAGTCATCAACTCTCCCTAACCAAGATGTAGAGGAATTGGAAGACGTACTCGCCAAGATAAAGCAAGAGAAGGATATGTGGGAAGAATGTTTCCATGCTTTGAGCAAAAAGCATGAGGAGTTGCAGCTTGAGTCTAAGGACAAATATGCACTTATTGAGCTTCTTGAAGATCGAGTAACGAAGAGACAAAGAGATCCAGAGGTTTCATCTTCATCTAGCATGCCTCAGCCTTCCATCACTTGAAAGAAGATTGTTGATCAGCTAGTCCTCGAGAAGACTCAGATGATGACTTCTTTTGAGTCCGAGATTCGGCGCATTCGAAGGAAGTACGCGCCTACAGTTAGATCGTCTGATGTTGTTATTAGGGATCCTTAGGATGACTAGTCTCCTTTTCTCTTGTATTTTATACTTTTGGTTTCTGGAATTGTTTTCAGTGTAATCCTTCCAATTATATAAATAAAAGAGATTTTTATGGTCAAATAAAATTGTTGCAATTTTCAAATAATATAGTAAGTTCCTTGGAAAATAAAAACAATCAAGCATTGCATTTCATGCATCATTTTCATTGCAGGTTTCTCTTTCTCCAGATGTCTTATTAGTATTTCTTCTGTGCTTTAGCCAAGATAACTCATCGATACAATACTCGCGCCAATCACTCAAGGATTATGGAACATCTAGAGCAAGAGAACAAAAATTTGAAGGACGAGATCGCCCGCTTGACTGCCATTATGGAGTCAGTCATAGCTGCTCAGAGCCAATCTTTTCCAACTCCTGCAACTCCTCCTCAGAGGACTGTTATTTTAGAGGTGGCTACCTCTACCATTTCTGCTACAGCTACTCACTTTACGCCTACCATGCCTACCGGATTCCCGTGGGGAATGCCGCCCAATTTTGCTTCCATGCCGACATCTAGCCCGATCATGTCCGTGCCGCCACCAATTGTGCATACTCTACCCCGTGTTGAAGACACCATCTATCATTACGAGCCGTCTGAGGGCCCTGATGTGTATGAAAAGATGGATGAAATGAAAGACCAATTCCTTGAGCTACGAAAGGAGTTGAAAACTTTGAGGGGTAAAGATATGTTTGGTAAGAGTGTTGCGGAACTTTTCTTGGTTCCTAATGTCAAAATCTCGATAAAGTTCAAAGTCCCTGACTTTGAAAAGTATAAGGGGAATACTTGTCCGCTCAGTCATCTCGTCATGTATGCTAGAAAGATGTCAACGCAAACTGCTAATGATCAGTTATTGATTCATTATTTTCAAGATAGTCTGACTGGTGCCGCATTAAGGTGGTACATGAGCTTGGATATTGCGAGCATCCGCATGTTCAATGTTTTGGGTGAAGCATTCGTGAAGCAGTACAAGTATAATATGGACATGGCGCCGGATAGGGACTAATTGAGGTCATTGTCTCAGAAGGATAAGGAGACGTTCAAGGAGTACGCCCATTGATGGAGAGAGCTTGCCGCTCAGATTACCCCTCCTTTGGAAGAAAAGGAGATGACCAAGATTTTTATCAAGACCCTGAGCTCATTTTACTATGAGCGGATGATTTCCAGTGCCCCAAGTGATTTTACCGAGATGGTAAACACGGGGATGAGACTAGAGGAAGGTGTCCAAGAGGGACAGTTATCTAAAGAGGAAGCTTCGTTCAACAAGAGGTATGGTAACAATTTTGCTAAGAAGAAAGAGAACGATGCTAATGCAGTATCCCTTGGGAGGCAGAGGAGGCCTCATGTAAGAAGAAGTCAACCACCCCGTTAACATCATCATCAAGTATCATCTATGATTCTAACATTTTTGAATAATCAGTCAACACTAATTCAACAACAACGTCAACAACCGCCACAACAACGAACAAACAACTACAACAACAACAATACCAACAATCATCAACAACAACAAAACTTTGAGAGGAAAAAGGTCTCTTTTGACTCTATTCCTACGACATATGCTGAATTGTATCAATTGTTGGTTCTCAAGAACCTTTTGCAACCAAGAAATCCACCTCAAATCCCTGAACCACTTCCATGGTGGTACAAATCAGAACTCCGTTGTGCCTTTCACCAAGGAGCTCCTGGTCATGATATTGAGAATTTCTACCCCCTGAAGTATGAGGTCTAAAAGCTAGTTAAAAGTGGAATGGTGTCTTTTGAGGACCGTGCGCCAAACGTCAAAGTTAACCCACTACCTACCCATGGAAATTCATCTGTTAATATGGTGGACGGATGTCCTGGGGAATTCAAGGTATTTGATGTACGCTTCATTAGAAGGTCCTTTGTGAGGATGCACAAGGATATCTGTTTGGTTAGCGATTGTGAGCATGACCATGATGGTTGTGCAATTTGCAGTGTCAATCCTAGAGGTTGTATGGTTGTGAAGAGAGATATCCAGAGGTTGATGGATGAAGGTATGATTCAGATTCTCCAGTCCCATCACGTGGATAATGATGTGAATGTCATAGTTCCCGTTTTTAAAACTCCTGAAAGAGTGGTGATCCAGTACGATAGCAGCAATAGTAACAGTGTCAGCAATAGATTGGTATCGCCGTTGGTTATACGGTTAGCGGGCCCTATCCCGTATGCATCCGATAAGGCTGTCCCATATCAGTATAATGCTACCATGTTAGAGAATGGTTAAGAGGCTCCTTTGCCTACGACCAATTCTGTTGTGAGTATAACTGATGGTACTAAGGTGACCCGCAATGGTCGTGTCTTTGGGCCGGTGTTCCCAAAGAATGTGGAGGATATATATGTTAATAAGAAGGTTGTGGTGCCTGTAGTAGATCCTGTTAACGCTCCAAAGTGTTAGTCTGGTGAATCCAGCGGTTTGAAGCCTAACAATGATGATGAGGTACTCCGGTTGATCAAGAGGAGCGAGTTTAATATGGTGGAGTAGCTGCTCCAAACTCCCTCCAAGATTTTAGTGTTGTCTCTGCTAATGAACTCAGAAGCGCATAGAGAATCACTGCAGAAGGTATTAGAGCAAGCTTATGTGAAGCATGATGTTATGGTGGATCAGTTTGATCATATTGTGACTAACATCACTTCCTGCAACAATCTCAGTTTTTGTGATGAAGAACTCCCCGAGGAGGGTAGAAATCATAACCTGGCTCTTCACATTTCGATGAATTGCAAGGAGGATGCTCTATCAAATGTTTTGGTTGATATTGGCTCTTCATTAAACGTACTCCCGAAATTAACTTTGTCAAGATTGTCGTACCAAGGAGCTCCTATGAGATATAGTGGTGTGATCGTCAAAGCATTTGATGGTTCTCGCAAGACTGTGATTGGTGAGGTGGACCTTCCTATGAAGATAGGTCCGAGTGACTTCCAAATTACTGTCCAAGTAATGGATATCCACCTGGCCTATAGCTGCTTGTTAGGAAGGCCATGGATACATGAGGCAGGAGCTGTTACTTCGACGTTTTATCAGAAACTGAAGTTTGTTAAGAATGGTAAGCTTATCATTGTTGGTGGGGAGAAGGATTTGTTGGTAAGCCACCTGTCATCTTTCTCTTATGTAAAAGCTAAGGATGAGATTGGAACTTCTTCCAAGCCTTATCTATTGTTGAGGAAAAGAGAGTTGGGGCATCGATGTCCTCATTCAAAGATGCACAGAAAATTGTTGAGAATGGTAAGTCTGACCAGTGGGGACAAATGGTAGAGGTCTCTGACAACAAGAGCAGAGCCGGTTTGGGATTCCAACGAGGATCATCTGTGGTTAGAGCTGAAGATGTGCAACCTAGTTTCCGTAGCGGAGGGTTCATTTATGGTAATTAACAACACTTAACTGTTGTGATCGAGGGTGATGAAGACAAAGACTGCACCAACTGTGTGACGCATGGAAAAGCTTGCAACAATTGGATTGTTGTTGATGTTCCTATTATTGTGCATCGATCTAAGTAATTGCTTTTATTTGTTTTTGAAAGTCCTTCTCCTATGCCTAAGGGAGAAGTGAACATTGTTTGGGCATTTTCAATATTTGATCATCAATAAAATATAATTCTATTCATCCACATCTATGATGTTTTATTTTTGCTTTTTTGCTTTATTCTGAAAATGGTAATCACAAAAAACATAAATAAACAAATAATAATTTGTCCATCTGCATAATTTTTGGTCACAAATCACTTCTCTAAAATTAAAATATCAAATCATTATGCAGGTTGGTTTCTAAACCCATTGAATACAATGATCCTACTCCTTCGCCAAATTTTGAATTCCCTGTGTTTGAGGCTGAGGGAGAAAGTGATAAAGAAGTATCTGATGAATTGTCCTCTCTACTTGAGCACGAGGAAAAAGCCATTCAACCATTCGAAGAGCAGATTGAGTTAGTCAACTTGGGTTCCGAGGATGATGTGAAGAAAGTCAAGGTTGGGTCTCGACTGTGTCTAGAAGTGAAGAATGGGTTGATTGATCTTCTCCGAGAGTATTCAGATGTGTTTGTTTGGTCCTATAAAGACATGTCTGGGTTGGATTCTGAGATTGTGGAGCATAGATTTCCGTTAAAGCCAGAATGCCCGCCAGTCAAGCAGAAGTTGAGGAGAACTCATCCTGATATAGAAGTGAAGATCAAAGAAGAAATGCAAAAGCAGATTGATGCTGGTTTCCTTGTTACTGCTGAATATCCACAGTGGGTGGCCAATATTATGCTTGTTCCGAAGAAGGATGGAAAAGTATGTATGTGCGTTGATTATAGAGATTTGAATAAAGTCAGTCCGAAAGATAATTTCCCTCTGGCACACATTGATATGTTGGTAGACAATACAACTAAATTCAAAGTCTTTTTGTTTATGGACGGATTTTCCAGAAATAATCAGATCAAGATGGCACCCGAGGATATGGAGAAGACCACATTCGTTACACCCTGGGGAACATTCTGTTATAGAGTGATTCCTTTCGGTCTAAAGAATGCTGGTGCAACTTACCAGAGAGCGATGGCTACTCTTTTTCATGATATGATGCATAAAGAGATTGAAGTCTATGTTGATGATATGATTGCTAAATCCATTGATGAAGAGGAACATATCGAGCATTTTTTGAAGCTATTCCAGTGTTTGAGGAAGTACAAACTCTGCTTGAATCCCAATAAGTGTACATTTGGTGTCCGTTCTGGTAAGATGTTGGGCTTTATTGTCAGTTAGAAGGGTATTGAAGTTGATCCTGCCAAGGTCAAAGCAATACAAGATATGTCTGCGCCCAAGACTAAGAAGCAAGTTAGAGGTTTTCTCGGCCGCTTGAATTATATCTCTAGATTTATTTCACACATGACTGCCATATGTGCGCATATATTCAAGCTTCTTCGAAAAGACCAGTCTTGTGATTGGACCGAAGACTGCCAAAAAGCTTTTGACAATATCAAGGAATATCTGCTTAAGCCTCCGATTCTGCCTCCGCCTGTTGAACGAAGACTCTTGATCATGTATTTGACTGTGCTTGAGGAGCGTATGGGTTGTGTTCTTGGTCAACAAGATGAGACTAGAAAGAAAGAATGTGCAATTTACTACCTCAGTAAGAACTTCACCGATTGTGAGACTCAGTATTCTCTGCTTGAGAAGACTTGTTGTTGTTGAGCATTGGCTTGGGCTGCTAAGCGTCTGTGCCAGTATTTTTTGAATCATACCACTTGGTTGATATCCAAAATGGATCCAATCAAGTATATTTTTGAGAAGCCTATTTTAACTCGGAGGATTGCTCGTTGGCAGATGTTGTTATCAGAGTATGATATTGAATACCGATCTCAGAAAGCGATCAAAGGTAGTGTCTTGGCTGACCATTTGGCTCACCAACCAATTGAAGATTACCAGTCAGTGCAGTATGATTTCCCTGATGAAGAGATTTTGTACTTGAAAATGAAAGATTGTGATGAACCATTGCTTGAAGAAGGGCCAAAACCTGGTTCCCGTTGGGGCGTGGTATTTAACGAAGCTGTTAATCAGTATGGTAATGGCATTGGGGTAGTGATTATTACTCCTCAAGGCACGCATTTTTCGTTTACAGCTAGATTAACTTTCAAATGTACAAATAATATGGCTGAGTATGAAGCTTGCATTATGGGGCTTGAAGAGGCCATTAATCTCAGAATCAAATATTTAGACGTTTATGGAGATTCAGCTTTGGTTGTGAATCAGATCAAAGGTGAATGGGAGACGAATCAACCCGGTTTGATACCATATAGAGATTATGCGAGGATGATTTCAACTTTCTTTACAAAGGTTGAATTTCATCATATCCCTCGAGATGAAAACCGGATGGCAGATGCTCTTGAAACATTGGCTTCAATGATTGTAGTGAAGTATTGGAATGAGGTTCCGAATCTGACTGTGGTGCATCTTGATAGGCCAGCTCATGTATTTGTTGTTGAAGAAGTCAAAGATGAAAGGCCGTGGTATTACGATATCAAGTTTTTCCTCCAAAGTCAAACTTACCCGTCTGGGGCATCTTTGAGAAGATTAGCCGATAATTCCTACCTGAATGGTGATGTGCTTTACAAGAAAAATTTCGATATGGTTATGCTCAGATGCGTGGATAGACACGAAGCAGACCTATTGATGATTGAAGTCCATGAAGGTTCCTTTGGTACTCACTCCAATGGACATGTTATGGCTAAGAAGATATTGCGAGCAGGTTACTATTGGCTGACAATGGAATCTGACTGTTGCAAATTTGTGAAGAAATTCCATAAGTGTCAAATTTATGTAGATAAGATTCACATTCCTCCGACACTGTTGAACATCATTTCCTCTCCATGGCCCTTCTCCATGTGGGGAATTGATATGATTGGCATGATTGAGCCCAAAGCGTCGAATGAACATCGTTTCATTTTGGTGGCAATTGACTACTTCAAAAAATGGGTAGAAACGGCATCGTATGTGAATGTAACCAAGCAAGTCGTTGTGAGGTTTATCAAGAATCAAATTATATGCCGATATGGTGTGCAAAGTAAGATCGTTATTGATAATGGATCAAACTTGAACAACAATATGGTGGAAGCTCTTTGCAAAGACTTCAAGATTGCACATCATAATTCTTCTCCATACAGACCTAAGATGAATGGGGTTTTTGAAGCTGCAAACAAGAACATCAAGAAGATCATCCAGAAGATGGTTGTGACGTACAAGGATTGGCATGAGATGCTTCCATTTGCTTTGCACAGGTATCGTACATCCATCCGCACTTCAACAGGGGCAACCCCTTTATCTCTTGTTTATGGCATGGAAGTTATGCTCCCTGTAGAGGTTGAGATCACATCATTGCATGTTTTGATGGAAGACAAGTTGACTAAGGCTGAATGGTGTCAGACCAGGTATGATCAGCTGAATTTGATTAAAGATAAGAGGTTAACGGCCATGTGTCATGGTTAGTTATATCAGTTGAGAATGAAGAAAGCTTTTGATAAGAAGGTCAGACCTTGTGTGTTCAGAGAAGGTGACCTTGTACTCAAAAAAATTCTATCTTTCAAACTAGATTCTAGGGGAAAATGGACTCCTAATTATGAAGGCCTATATGTTGTTAAGAGAGTCTTTTCAGGCGGTGCTTTGATTCTTACAACTATGGATAATGAAGAGTTCACTCGTCCTGTGAACGCAGATGCAGTCAAGAAATACTTCACCTAAAAAGAAAAGAATAACTCACTAAGTTGAAACCCCGAAAGGGCGGCATAGACAAAAATGAGCGTCTCGGTGGATTGAAAACCTGAAAGGGCGATCCAAGCAAAAATTAGAGACATAAAAACAGAAAGAAGTATCTTGATAAATTGAGTACCCCAGCTTGGGGAAATTTATGCAAAAATTAGGGTTTATGGAAAGTAACTGCATCCTGCTGATCTTCGGTTTTTGAAGACTTTCCTGAACACATTGTCGGATTCTGATCCCCAGTAGCGGTCAAGAGCATAGTGGATATCAAGAGTTGGTAGAAGGATTAGTGATTATTGTATTCAATGTAGCCCTTTTCCATGTAAATTGCCATTTTTCAAACTTTTATAAAAATCTATGGAGTCTTTTCATTTATAGGCTACCATTCTATTAAATAAAGTTGAGCTTTTATCCAATTGTTTCTACTCTTGTTTAATTCAGCCTAATAGATTTAAATTTTACTATGATCATTTTTAAAATTAAAATTTTAAGCACAATCATATTTTCTTAAACATATAAAAACATTAAAACAATCAATTTCATTAAGAGGAATATCAACATTGATTTGAAAGCGGTAAGCCCTAAGCGCAGAGCATTATTAGTTTTCCTCAAGTAGTTGACATAACTCCTCTTTCATCCCCATCAGCATGTCTGTATCTGGTGTTTGTTGATTTCCCCATCCAAGTTTGTCGGCATCTCCAACTGAGTTTGTGATTGACCTCCCTCGGGTTGTAAGCATTTCATTATAACAATTTGTTTGGTTTCGGCAGTGTTAGACGGTGTGGCTAGTGATCGAGAGGGGGGGTGAATAGATCACCTCTTTTAAATTTAACGGATTTGAAATTTTATCAGAGTTTTTCAAAGTTGGCGGAAAAATCAGTCCCGAATCGACTTCCGTCTATTCTGAACCGCTACTAGAAAGCCGGACACACAAGTTTAATTGCTGGATTTTAATGAGAATGACAGAAACAATTCACACCAGAATTTTAACTAATTGAATGCACTTATCATTAAAGTCTATTTCCAATGAATAGAATCTAGCTAACCGTTTTATCAAACAGTTGGTGTGTATGTGATTGATGATAAACAGCAATGGAGTTTGATTAAAGTTTTCTTGCCACTGCTGTCTTGAAAAAGAAACAATCACCACACACTAACTGAAATTGCGAAAACAGTTTGAAAAACGTAAAGAGGAGTAAGGTAAGAGTACGATACGCAGAGATTTGGTAAGGAAGTTCCCCACGTCGTCCTCGCGTGTGGGTACGTCTCCCTCTCAATTTCAAATGAAATTGAGAACTTTGATTATCAATTATTGCCGAATCCGTTGATACAAGGTTATGATACAAAGACAGAATTCTAAACTCTAAGAACCTCTTCTTGTATAAACCTTCACTTGATCTGAGCACGATCAAGATTTTCCTGCACCAAGTTGCAAACAATTCACCGGTTCCACGACCTGCTTGCGAAATCCCCCGATCTCCAAACGCAACGCTGCGGCTGAATATGTTCTGCAAATGTGACTCCCAAACCCTCAAGAACACTCCAGTTCTTGAAGGACAAACCAGTAGGTTTTTCCTAGAAACCCCCTTCAATCTTCGACTCAGCTAGATCCTCGATCGTTCCACTGCAAACCACAGCTAGATCCTTGATCGTACCACTGAACGTTATCTCGATGCTTCTTTAATCCAAAGAACAAGAATGGTTATGTATAAATGTTCTTGAAGAAAAGTGATTGAGAAGATGAAGAAGATGAAGTCTCTTTCAGGTTTCTATTTGCTCTCAAACAATTGCTCCAACACTGCTTTTGATCTGTGTTCAATTGTTTTCCCTCAATGAATTCGTGTTTTTTGCACTGCTGTTGTAACCTGTCTTTTATATGCTGCAAAACAGTTGCTGTTATAACATAAAACAGTCTTTTGTATTGATGCATAAGGGTGTGTATCGATACATACTGTAAGTAATGTGAATTTTGGTGAAATTGATTATTCATGTATCGATGCAAAGGTCGTGTGTATCGATGCAAGTGCTTATTACACTAGTATGTATCGATGCCTGGTGCGTATGTATTGATACACAGGCTGTTTCAATTTGTCATGTATCGATGCAGGGATCGTGTGTATCGATGCATAGAGTATTTTGTCTTCCATGTATTGATGCATGACTCGTATGCATCGATGCATACTGAACAGAAAGGTTTTCTGATTTATCTCATGCTGTATGTATCGATGCAGAGGCTTTATGTATCGATGCTTACTGACATAAAATGCATTTTAATTGTTATTTAAAGGGGAATATCAATGTAGGTTTATATGTACAGTTATGCAACAATATAGTGGGATGAAAAACATAATAAAACACACATGTATCATGTAATGCAATGCACAACCAACATTTGGATGATGATCACACAATTTGCTATCATTAAAAATTAATTCAAGGTAAGGAATTTTCTCACAAACTCCCCCTTTTTGATGATGGCAAATTCTTGGCAAGATGTGTGATACTCCCCCTGAGTTTGTGCATATCTGCATTTTCTCCCCCTTTGTCAACATCAAAAAGAGGAAGAAACATATTTATCAAGGTAGCATAGTGTAGCAGGACATGGCAAGAAATGGATAACAGGCTATCAATCACATAGAATGAAGCTTCAAAGTAAAGAATCATTCACAAAGAATGAAGAATAAGGGCAATAACAATAGAGATAAACAGAATTAGAAACGCGTTTTAAAGATACGAACGAGTTTAAGAGTTACATAAGCTAAACCATATATTGTGCAACAAAATAAAACTAGAGCAATATGAGATGAAATGCTATGAGATGAAGTGCAGGTGGGTTAATTTGGATTGTTGCCACCACAGGATTCCTCATCATGTTTGTCAGGATCTCGGTAGCTTGGCGGAGGCGGAGGAGGAGGCATTGTGTCTGGATTTTGGCCCATGAAGGAGTATTGCCTAAATCGGTTCTGAACTTCAATGCTTCTAAAGCTGTCCATAATCCCAGGATTTGCACGGCAGTCATCCATAAAGCCGGACATTTCGTTGTAGAAAACCTGATGCCATTTCACCAAGTCTTGGTGCCAAGCGTGTTGATTGTGATACATCCGTGTATGCTCATCATGCCAGTCCCGATGCTCGTTGTGCCATTCAGATTGTTGAACATGCCAGTACCGTGCTTCTTCATGACGTTCTTTGTTGACAATTTCCATCTGTTGAAGCATGTGAGTGATGTCCGCATTTGGTGTTGAGGCTGAAGTACCACCGGAGAATGGAGGGGCTGTAGGTTCAGGTACGTAGTTGGTGGGAGACCACCGTCGTGGCACCCAATCTCCCCAACCAGCATTGGCCTCAGCCTGTGGTGCATCTGTTTCAGCCGCATCCTGCATCTCTTCATCAGGCTGATCTTCAGCAACATGGATGCGTTCCGAAGGCATGTCAAAATTGTAAATTCTGGTTTTGGATTTTCTTTCGAAGAAATAGAAGCATTTGCGGTCTTTATCCCACCGATATCCCATATGCGATAGAGTGGCAGAGTCAAACTCTTGAGCTGCAGATGGAGATAGGAGAGGGACAATAGGTATTGCAACTTTCCAAAACTTAAGAATTTTCATTATTTGAGAAGCATAACCTAGAGCCACATTTTTGGAGTTGTCTCGCACGAAAAATAGACGTTTTACAAAGTAATTAGCCCAGTTTAAGAACACCTTATTTTGCAAAATGTAGAGAAGATGTATGCTGGGCCTGTCCAACCGCGAATGTCCACTGTTTGTTGGACGCAGAATATGAGTGATAATCCAGTGAAGAATACGTGGAGTTTGCTTGATCATACCTGACGTGACGTGTTCATCCTCACTCAATGGTCTATCAATCTTTAGGATAGAAGGAGTAAAGTCCTTCATGTCAAATTCAGGATCAAAGTGCAGGTCATGCCAGGACTTGACAGCCATCGACGGAAGCGGCATTTGAAACACCGTTTCCCAATCAGAGGCTTCAAAGGTATATGTTCTGACTCCGATAGAACACCGGAACATATAGCCTCTACCAGTTTGTAATCCAGCATAAAAGGCCCGGATGAAATCCTCATGATACTCATCTTTTGTAGATAGAAAGGACCCAAGTCTTTGTGCATGTAAGAGTTCAACTACTTCATTTAGGTGCAGATGAACAACATCTGTTTTATCAAAGATATGAGGTTTCATTACCAACCTGGCCTTGAAGGATTCCTCAAATTCAGCAGCAATGGCAGGATGAAGTATGTCCAAGGCATTTGAAGGAACATCTGGTGGTTGCTGAGAAGTACCGGCTGCTTCCTTTCCCTTTCCTTTTCCTTTTGCTCTGACTGGAATAGTGCGTGGAGGCATGGTGATGTGAGATTTAGGGTTTTACCAAGTTTGTGAGAGAGAGTGAAGATGAGGAGGATTAGGGTTAGCCACTGGTTTTGGGGTTTTTGAGGGCAGATGAGATGAAGTAATGAGATAGGAAGTGATATGATTGGCTGATGTGTCGATGCATGAGAGAGAAAGAAATTGCATTTAATTCAGATAGCATCAGTATGTATCGATGCAGAAGGTCATGAGTCGATGCCAAATATTCACAATGGGCATGTGTATCGATACATGCGATGGATGCATCGATGCATCCTGAAGCAGTTTTTCAAAATTATGAATTTTAGAGTGTTTGGATCGATGCATGCTTCGTTGGTGTCGATGCATACTGATGCTGAACTAGCTTTTAATGAATTTTAATGCAGTATGAATATGCATTATGCACTATGTCATGATGATTATGCTCAAGAGAGATACAGAAGTCAGATTGTTAATGTGCACACAATATGGACAGGAGTATATGCAATCAAATTTTATATCAACTAGAGTAAGAACATTTGATGTAACATACACAATCACTTAGCAATAAGAAAATTGTAGAAAGGATTGATATTACCTCTGTTGGAGAACTCGTGTGATGGATAATTGACATCTAAAACAGCTCTTATCAACCATGGTGAGGCATAATATAATTAAGAGATAACATGCTTATGACATCAATTGAGAAAGATCTAAGATTCCCAATTCGCGACGAATGTTGAAGAAAGGTTCCGTTGCCAATGGTTTAGTGAAAATATCAGCGAGCTGATTTTTGGAATCAACGTGCTCAAAGACAACGTCTTCTTTTTCAACATGGTCACGAAGGAAATGATGTCTAATCTCTATGTGTTTAGTGCGTGAGTGTAAAACAGGGTTTTTAGTAAGGTTTATGGCACTAGTGTTGTCACATTTGATAGGAATACGTTTGAGTTGAATGTTGAAGTCTTGTAGTTGCTGCTTCAGCCATAAAATCTGAGCGCAACAACTACCGGCTGCAACGTATTCTGCCTCTGCAGTTGACAAAGCCACAGAAACTTGCTTTTTGCTATGCCAACTGACCAAGGAGTTTGAAAACAGGTGACATGTACCACTTGTGCTCTTCCTATCTGATTTGCAGCCAGAAAAATCAGAATCGGAGTACCCTACTAAGCTACAATCACTTCCTTTGGAATACCAAAGCCCATATTTAGGTGTTCCGTGAAGGTATCTAAATATGCGCTTTACCGCTTTAAGGTGCGATTCCTTAGGATTTGATTGATAGCGTGCACACATACAAACACTAAACATGATGTCAGGTCTAGAAGCAGAAAGATACAAGAGAGATCCAATCATACCTCTGAACCTTTTGACATCTACACACTTACCATGCTCATCCTTGTCTAGATTTCCGTTGGTAGGCATTGGGGTGTCAATCGATTTTGAGTCATTCATTCCAAAGCGCTTGAGTAGTTCTCTGCAGTATTTTGTTTGACATACTGCTGTACCCTCATCAAGTTGCTTTATTTGCAGTCCTAGGAAGTAGTTCAGCTCCCCCATTAGACTCATCTCAAATTCACCCTGCATAACCTTAGAAAATTCTTCGACCAAGTGTATGTTAGTTGAACCAAATATGATATCGTCGACATAAACTTGAACTAAAAGAATGTGCTTCCCTTTGTGTTTAATAAAGAGTGTATTGTCCACTTTACCTCTTGAATATCCATGATCAATTAGGAATTTGCTAAGCCTTTCATACCAAACCCGAGGGGCTTGTTTAAGACCATACAAAGCTCGTTTTAATTTGTAAACATGATCTGGATTTTCAGCATTTTCAAAACCGGGAGGTTGTGAAACATATACTTCTTCATTTATGACACCATTAAGAAAGGCACTCTTTACGTCCATTTGGTAAAGCTTAAAATCCTTAGAACACGCATAGGCAAGCAAAAGACGTATAGCTTCAAGGCGAGCAACTGGAGCATAAGTTTCCTCATAGTCTATGCCCTCCTCTTGGTTATACCCTTGTGCTACTAAGCGTGCCTTGTTCCTAGTAATCACTCCGTTTTCATCAAGCTTGTTTCTAAAAACCCACTTAGTGCCTATGATATGATGATCTCGCGGACGAGGGACAAGTTCCCAAACGTCATTTCTTTTAAATTGATTAAGCTCTTCTTGCATGGCCATTAGCCAAAATTCATCAATCAAGGCCTCTTTGGCATTTTTAGGTTCTACTTGTGAAACAAACGCGAAGTGAGAACAAAAGTTACTTATCTTAGACCGGGTCATTACTCCCTTTGAAATGTCTCCCAAAATGTTGTCAATGGGATGGTCTTTTGAGGATCTCCAAGCTGTTGGAAGATCATTCACTTCAGCTGTCTTTTCTTCCTCAATTTCTTCATGACTAGTATCTTCCTCCTTCTCATGGGCAGCTGTTTTGGACTGATCAATTTCCTCAACAGCTTCCTTGAGTATGTCTTCTGTAGATACACCTGCGTCATCAAAAGAAATACCTTTTCCGACATTTTTCGGATAAGACTCATCAAAAGAAACATGAACAGATTCTTCAACAGTAAGTAAACGCTTATTATACACTCTATATGCCTTACTTGACAGTGAGTAACCAAGAAAAATACCTTCATCCGCTTTTGCATCAAACTTCCCAATGTTTTCCTTACCGTTATTCAAAACAAAACATTTACAACCGAATACGTGAAGATGTGACAAGTTTGGTTTTCTTCCTTTCAAAAGTTCATAAGGAGTTTTGCTTAAAATAGGGCGAATTGAGATTCTGTTTAGAACATAACAGGCTGTGCTAACAACATCAGCCCAAAAGTATTTTGGTAATCCACCCTCATTAAACATTGTTCTTGCCAACTCCTATAAAACACGATTTTTACGCTCCACAACGCCATTTTGTTGTGGAGTGCGAGGAGCTGAAAAGTTATGCTCAATACCATACTTGTCACAAAACTTCTCAAAGTGGTAATTTTGAAACTCACCACCATGATCACTACGAATTGTAACTATTTTGGAATTCATTTTGTTTTGGGACAGATTTGCAAAATTTTTAAAAGCAGAAAAAGTTTCATCTTTGCTATGAAGGAATATAGTCCAAGTGAATCTAGAGTAGTCATCAACTATTACAAAGCCATAGTAATTTCCACCTAGGCTCTTTGTCCTAGAAGGTCCAAAGAGGTCCATATGGAGAAGCTCAAGGGGTCGTGAAGTTGAAATTACATTTTTAGATTTAAAGGACACCCTTGTTTGCTTTCCCATTTGGCACGTGTCACATAGGTGGTCTTTTGAAAATTTTATTTTTGGTAGACCGACTACTAGATCCTTAGACACAACCTTATTAAGCAAATCGAAATTAACATGCGCTAAACGTCTATGCCAAAGCCAAGAATCATCATTCAAGGTGACTAGACATTTAGTACTTGTTAAAGGTACATCAAACAAGTCAAGCATATAGATATTGTTTACTCTTACACCCTTAAACACAATGTTTTGTTCAACATGTTCAATTATGCAGCAAGTTTTTGTAAACGACACTTTATAGCCCATGTCGCATAGTTGACTTATGCTTAACAAATTGTGTTTAAGTCCCTCAACTAAATGGACATTTGAAATAGTAGTGGTGGAGGGATTACCTACACTACCTTTGCCGAGTATAGCTCCTTTGTTGTTGTCTCCATAAGTGACATATCCTTTCTTCTTTGCCTTGAAGTCTATAAAGAGCGATATGTCACCGGTCATGTGCCTTGAGCAGCCGCTGTCAAGAAACCACCTTCTATCTGCGGAGGCAAGGCACTCATCCTACAACATCAAAAGAGAGAAGTTGGTACCCAATTTTCATTGGGTCCAAGTGGGTAAGTGCTAACATGGTTGCCTTTTGGCTTCCATTGGTAAATGCCTTTAGGGACAAGAAATCTCCTAAATTTGCATTTTTCAATGGTATGGCCAGCATGGCAACAATAATGACATAAACCATGATGATGTGTTTGTTGTTTCTTGTTCATTGAATCCTTTAGAATAAAAGAGTATTTTGCGTATGGAGGATTCAATGACTTCTTAAACAACTTGGGGTCAACGGCATAAGTAACTTTAGGTTGTAGCGCTTTCTCTAATTTGACCTTAAGAGTGTTTACC
The DNA here is from genome assembly GCF_024323335.1 of Lathyrus oleraceus. Lineage (NCBI taxonomy): Eukaryota > Viridiplantae > Streptophyta > Magnoliopsida > Fabales > Fabaceae > Lathyrus > Lathyrus oleraceus. The sequence continues at coordinate 153,392,723 of NC_066579.1, read as the reverse complement.
TCTTTTTGCCAAATATAACAAGCGTCACAATACCTAACTCTACTACATCCGTCAATGTCAATAGTTTTTGAATTTTCTGCAATACTAGTTTTCAATGCTTCTAAATCAATTTCAGCTTTGTTTACTTTACCTTCCAAAAAGAGAAAATATGTTTGTCGGAAGATAGTCTTTTAAAAGCATCTACAGCTTCGTTATGCAGTTTTTCAAAAGCTATTTTTAGTTCTGAAAAAGACATAGAGGAGAAATTATCGTAATAGGCTTGTTTTACCTTTTTGTCATTGTTTTTCTTCTTGTGGTAGGACAGATTTTTTGTGTGAGCCATAAGGCACAGATTTGCAGCTTCATCATCATCACTTGAGCTTTGTGTGCTTGATGAATCACTATCACTTTCCCATGCAATATACGCTCTTCTTTGTTTGCTGTACCCTTTTGGCGAATCTTTTCTTTGATCCTTATACTTCATAGGGCAGTCCGTTTTATAGTGTCCGGATTTACCACAATTAAAACAGGATCCTCTTCCTCTACTCTTCTTGTTCTCTTCTTGTTTCGAATTTGTAGATTGTTTTCGAAACTTCATGAGATTTTTGTCGGAATGCTTGACTCCATTCTTTCGAATGAATCTATTGTATCTCCTTACAAACAGTCCCATTTCCTCATCATCCGAGTCTTTGTCACTACTTGAATCATTGTCGCTTTGCTCTTTTCGTGAGGACTTAGAGCTAGAAGCCACAAGAGCTATTGGCTTCTTCTCTCCCTCTTTGTCTCTTTTCTTCTCCTTTTCCTTCTTACTTTTATTCTCATATTTTTCAAGAATTTCCAAAGCTTGCTGATGTTCTTCCAGCTTTCCAAACAGAGTTGTAATCGTAAGTCTTGTAAGATCGTTGGCTTCCTTGATTGCTGTAACTTTAGGTTGCCACTCCCTGCTAAGACACCTGAGAATTTTATTAGTAGCAATTTCATTGGAAATAGGTTTTCCAAGAGCATTCAATCGGTTAGTTAGATGGGTGAATCTCTTTTGCATGTCGGAGATGGATTCTCCTTGTTTCATGTGAAAGAGCTCAAACTCTTGATTGAGTGTGTTAATACGGGACTGTTTTACTTCAGTAGTACCCTCATGGGCAACTTCTAAAGCGTCCCACATTTCTTTAGCTGTCGTGCAATGGGATACTCGATAATACTCATCAACACCAAGTGCTGAAATTAACATGTTTCGAGCTCTCCAATCACACGACCACTTTTTCTCATCTTTCTCATTCCAATCATCTTCTGGTTTAGGTACTATGGCGCCAGCCGCATTTGTCATAGTGATTTGAAACGGACCGTTTTCAATGGCAGCCCATACTAACCTATCCACAGAATTTATATGAACTCGCATGCAGTCTTTCCAGTAGCCATAATTTTCACCGTTGAAAATAGGCGCTCTATTATACGCCCCCTTTGGTTCAGAATCCATACTGTTACAGGCAGCCACAGAGCACCAGCGAACCGGCGCTCTGATACCACTTGTTAGACGGTGTGGCTAGTGATCGAGAGGGGGGGTGAATAGATCACCTCTTTTAAATTTAACGGATTTGAAATTTTATCAGAGTTTTTCAAAGTTGGCGGAAAAATCAGTCCCGAATCGACTTCCGTCTATTCTGAACCGCTACTAGAAAGCCGGACACACAAGTTTAATTGCTGGATTTTAATGAGAATGACAGAAACAATTCACACCAGAATTTTAACTAATTGAATGCACTTATCATTAAAGTCTATTTCCAATGAATAGAATCTAGCTAACCGTTTTATCAAACAGTTGGTGTGTATGTGATTGATGATAAACAGCAATGGAGTTTGATTAAAGTTTTCTTGCCACTGCTGTCTTGAAAAAGAAACAATCACCACACACTAACTGAAATTGCGAAAACAGTTTGAAAAACGTAAAGAGGAGTAAGGTAAGAGTACGATACGCAGAGATTTGGTAAGGAAGTTCCCCACGTCGTCCTCGCGTGTGGGTACGTCTCCCTCTCAATTTCAAATGAAATTGAGAACTTTGATTATCAATTATTGCCGAATCCGTTGATACAAGGTTATGATACAAAGACAGAATTCTAAACTCTAAGAACCTCTTCTTGTATAAACCTTCACTTGATCTGAGCACGATCAAGATTTTCCTGCACCAAGTTGCAAACAATTCACCGGTTCCACGACCTGCTTGCGAAATCCCCCGATCTCCAAACGCAACGCTGCGGCTGAATATGTTCTACAAATGTGACTCCCAAACCCTCAAGAACACTCCAGTTCTTGAAGGACAAACCAGTAGGTTTTTCCTAGAAACCCCCTTCAATCTTCGACTCAGCTAGATCCTCGATCGTTCCACTGCAAACCACAGCTAGATCCTTGATCGTACCACTGAACGTTATCTCGATGCTTCTTTAATCCAAAGAACAAGAATGGTTATGTATAAATGTTCTTGAAGAAAAGTGATTGAGAAGATGAAGAAGATGAAGTCTCTTTCAGGTTTCTATTTGCTCTCAAACAATTGCTCCAACACTGCTTTTGATCTGTGTTCAATTGTTTTCCCTCAATGAATTCGTGTTTTTTGCACTGCTGTTGTAACCTGTCTTTTATATGCTGCAAAACAGTTGCTGTTATAACATAAAACAGTCTTTTGTATTGATGCATAAGGGTGTGTATCGATACATACTGTAAGTAATGTGAATTTTGGTGAAATTGATTATTCATGTATCGATGCAAAGGTCGTGTGTATCGATGCAAGTGCTTATTACACTAGTATGTATCGATGCCTGGTGCGTATGTATTGATACACAGGCTGTTTCAATTTGTCATGTATCGATGCAGGGATCGTGTGTATCGATGCATAGAGTATTTTGTCTTCCATGTATTGATGCATGACTCGTATGCATCGATGCATACTGAACAGAAAGGTTTTGTGATTTATCTCATGCTGTATGTATCGATGCAGAGGCTTTATGTATCGATGCTTACTGACATAAAATGCATTTTAATTGTTATTTAAAGGGGAATATCAATGTAGGTTTATATGTACAGTTATGCAACAATATAGTGGGATGAAAAACATAATAAAACACACATGTATCATGTAATGCAATGCACAACCAACATTTGGATGATGATCACACAATTTGCTATCATTAAAAATTAATTCAAGTAAGGAATTTTCTCACAGGCAGAACTTTGGTTCCCCACAAGTCACCATCAGATTCGTCCCCAGTCATGGTTACTCCCTTTTTCTGAGCAGCTATTTGTGTTTATCCCCCACAGGGTTGTCTCCCATTTAATATGGTGTTGACCTAAAATTCCCCACGTAGTTGATAGCGGTTTCCTCAACAGATCTTCTCATTTCTTCCCCAAATAGGGTTGAGCTTTTGAGATGTTTGATCTTTTCTACAGTTATTGTTTCCCTCTTTTGTGGATTGGCTAGGAATTGTATCGATGATTCAAACCAATGACATTTATATCCTTTATCATTTTTTTGTCAGTATTATCATCATATATACATATGCATATACATACACACTCATATAACTTGCATTATCGCATTATTACATTTTATAATTTTAATCCTCTGCTATGGTGGTACTTTATCCCTATATAGGTTCGATGTGTATGTCCTCCTTCAACTGTAGAGTGTCAGCCCCCTAAGTAGAAAGACTTTAACCTTTCTCCCTTCCCAACTGAGTTATTTCCTCGTGGATGATTATTATTTCAGTTTCCTCCCTAGTTGAGTATCTGGATGGAACCACTCCCTTTGAGTTACATCCTCATTGAGTTGAGTCTTGATTGACCCTTTCTTTCTAGATCTTACCTAGATAGATGCTTTTGGTCTCCTAAGAGCCCATTACCCAGTAATTGGTAGTATTCTTCTTAATTTGCAGTTTGTTACTTCTTTCCTAATACCCGACAAAAGTAACCCCCTTTTTCCCAGCGGATTCGTTTTCACGTTTCCCCAGGAAGTATATCCTTGATATGTTCATGCTAAGCGATGACAGATATTTTCTTCCCCTGCTTTGAGTTTATCATTGATATGTTCATCCTAATCGGTGACGGATATTCTCTTTCTGGTATTCTACCTAGTACAAAGGTAGTTGTAATCCCTATTTTGTTTCCCAGAGAGTTAATCCTTGATATGTTCATCCTAACCGGTGACGAATATTCTTTTTCTGGTATTCTACCTGTAGCGGGGTATTCGTTACCATTAGAGATATTGACTAAATCCAAGGTAAACCATACAAGTCGAGTCGCCACCGTACTTCTATTTATCCAAAGGAATGGTTAGAAAGCGAACAAAAACCTAAAAGTTTTATCGAATCAAAAACTAGTAAAAGAGAGTCAGAGATTTGGGTAAGGGGGTTGGTTATGCAATGGGAAGGTGTTAGGCACCCAAAACATCCTAGGTACTCCTAGGGAGCCCTTTTCATACTTGTTGTAAGGTTGTTGTTTTTTGTGAAAAAATTTGTTTGTGCAAACATGATTGAAGATCTGAGAAGAGAATATACAAGTTTATTTACATTTGTGTTTGGATGGATAAACCCATTGCCTACGTACCATCTTAAAAAAGATTAGGATCAAAACCTCGTAGTTCGGGGTAAAAATCTCAAAATGAATTGGTGAATTGATTGGTCGAAAAGCCTTAAGGTCTTTTGTTATCCAAGGGAGAAAACTCAACCTAAAACCATAAATCCACCATGTGAGGATAGCTTCAACATGCTAGTGAGGGGTTAACCCTATAATAAGCATGGAAGACTCATTGTCCATCACTAAGGATATAGATGAGTATTACATCTACCACAAGGATAACTCAAACCTAATAGCTAAAGGTTATGAAAAAGTTTTGATTAAGAGAGTGGCCATTGAAACCATAAAAGACATTTGAATGGGTTATATTCACCAATGAAAAGTACATACAAAATATGGTCAAAGTTGACTTAGAGATTCAATTCAAAATGAGTATTAAGAAAAGAGAGTTTGAAAATCAAAAGCATGAGGCTTAGGTTTCTAATGTTGAAAACAAGTATTAAATGTTTGCACAAAAGCTTTGGCTTGGGTTAGAGTGGAGGGAAGAAGAAGAATGGCTAAGATCCTAAGCAATGCAAAAAGGTGAGGGATAAGAAACAAAACCACAAAAAGGAGTTCCTCTCTTGAGATCATATGGATGATCCAAGTAGCTCCCATCCTTTGGAATAAGCAATCACATAAGCATAAACTCAAGCAATCAACAATCAAATGAACTCTTGGAAGGTTCCTCAATGTATCTTGAATCTCTCTCTCTTAGGAGCTCATGGTAATGGTTCCTCAATTTGGATCAAGTTGGAATCCCTAGCACAAAGAAACACACACATCAAAAGGTTCTATTTACAAATCAAAGAATGGACAAGAGGGAGTTTAGAATATGGTCCTTCCAATGTTCATCTTCAAGCTTTAAGCATTCTAAAGGCATGAGGCCTAGTTGCTCTTTGACATTTATAACACTCTAAAGGCATGAGGCCTAGTTGCTCTTTGACTCCATTTTGCATAGGGAAGGTCCTAAAGTCTAAGTCCTTTTGTCCATTTTCTTTTTTTGCATTTGGTTCACAACAATCAAACAAAACACAAACACAATAGTATATACACAAGTATGTGCTCAAGTGAGCAAAAGGCAAATTGCATTAACATAAACATGTGCTCAAGTGAGCAAAAGGAAAAAGCAAATGGATAATATGTGCAAGAATAGTAAATTACATAAAAGTAAAGTGCAAAAAGTAAATGTTAATGGTTAATAGTTAATGTTAGTAGTTAGCCTGCCATAAGGCAAATTTAGCGCTATGTTAAGCAATCGTAATTGGACTTATGTAGAAGTCACAACTATCTGAGGTCGGTCAATAATAATGTAGGCAACAACACAAGTTAGAAGTCTTGATTAGTGAACCAAGTTCCAACAACTTGCCATGCAAAAAAGAAGAAGAGAATTGATCTTGTATTGGTTTAAGCCTTTTGCATGTTTAGGAAACAACCTATCCTTAATGCAAAGCCATTCACTTGATCAATTGATCAAGATGAATTAGATTTGAATCAAGGAAGATTAAGTCTCCCTAATCAATGCTAACTTATCAACCTTCAACTCATTGATCAAAAAGAAAAAGAAGAAGAAGAAGAAAGAGATGAATAATGGAAAAGGAAATGGAAAGAATGAAGTGCATAAGGTGAAATAAAATGTACCAATCCATGTGTGTTGACCAAATGACATTGAAAGTCAAAGTCAAACAATGAGAAACCAGAAATGGGATGAAGATTGGAGGTCAAATAATAAGCAAAATATTTTTGGCATTTTTAATATTAAAATAAACTTGAATTAAAAATAAAAGAAAAGTCAAACTTCAAAATCACTTCAAATCAACCTTGAAAGGTCCAAGTGATTTATCCCAAGTTCAATAAGGTTAAACAAAGTTTGACAAAAAATTTCAGCATTTTTAAAAGTCAGAAACTATTTTTAATCAATAAAAAAAAATAAAAATAACCTAATTGAACTAAAATCTCAAATAAATCTCAAATCAATTAAAAATTGATGAGAATAATTTTCATGGATCCATCATCATTTAAATAGGTTAGGAAAATATTTTTGTATTTTTTGAATATCAAAAACTATTTAAAATAACCAGAAAAGAGAAAATTCCCAAAAAATATCAAATGACAAAATAAAAAAAATAAAAAATCAAAATTAGAACTTAGAAATTATTTGGAGAAGAATGCAATTGGTCCCATATTTTTTGGATTTAAAATGAAGAAGTTATGAATTTTTGAAAATAAAGGAAATAAAAGAAATTAAAACAGAAATTAGAAAAAACAAAAAAACCAGGAGTGTCTGATGGAACTCATTAATTGACGTGGCAACATCTAATGGTCCAGAAGCGCGTTCCCACGGTAGGCCAAAGTCAGCAGCGAAACACATGGCATTAAATCAAGTAATCCAAACGTGTGGCTGAGATTAAAACGTGGGATGTGCATCCAACGATCCAGATTGAATCTGGCATGGTGGACGGTGGCCAGCGCCACCGTCTTCTCCGGCGAGCACTCAAGCTCCGGCCAGAGTTGCAGGTCCTCCAAACTCAACTAAAATCCACGATCTAGGTACCAAATTAAAGCTGGGGTGATGTACATCACCCCTGTACCATCCATTTCTACTCTAGATCTCCATAGTGAGAGAAATCAGAGGTTGAAACTTGATGGTGTTCATCATGAACTTGTTAGATTTTGAAAATTGAATGCACAGCAATGATGCCTCTATGGAGAGGACTTCAGACAACACAATAGCCAAGCAAATAGGTCAAGAAATAGTGAGTTTCGAAGAAAAAACCAGTTGGAGAGAACCTTTGAATTGTGGTGATCTGAGCTTGCTTCCTTGCTTCCTTGCTTCCTTTGGCCAAACAGAAGTACAATGGACTATGAGAGAGAGGTCTAGGAAGTTTAGATCTAGAAATTCAACCAGATTTAGTTGAAATTCAGATCTGAGAAATTTGAGTGAAAATGAAATAGTTCCTTTGGTGAGAGGTTTGGTTTTCAGTTCAGCAGCATTTCAGGTTGATTCATGGATGATTTCAAGTGAAGCAAGCAAGTGTATTTATAGTGGAAGCTGATGCAAAGAGGTGGAAAATCCGTGTGCATGGCAAGAGGATATGCATTGCATGGGCTTGCATGATCATGTAGAAGGCCCAAATCCAATGCCAAATGCAATCTGAAGTATAATTGAGCTGAAATGGACGTGTAGTTGGCAATGCATAGGCTTGTGTAATGAGTTCCAACATGTTATGCACAATTATGCCTAAAACCTCTCCTCTTCGAAAATTCCATTTGCCAAACCCAAACATGAGCATGTGAGTAATGGTTGGAAAGGTCTTAATGTAAGGAACAAATGTTATGTTGGGCAAAAATCCATTTGAAGTGTGGAAATTAGTGAATTTTGAGTTTAAAGTGTAAGGTGCAAAACATGCAAAGGCAAGGTTTCCAAATTTGGACAATGTTCAAGCCCCTCTGTTTTGATGATGCAAGCCCCAAATGAAAACACCTCCAACATCAACGTTGTAGATCTTTTCAAGACAATCAAAATGGACTTCAATTTTGCATCAGTTGGACTTTTTTGACTTTCAATGTATTTGGTCCAAAGTGACCTATAATGTTTTGCATTATCACATGTATTTCCTTTGAGATTTTGAAATTTTGTTCAACATAACATTTGAATTAGACATCTTAAGCTTTCCAATGCATTTGATCCCGCCTCAAAATAATAAAAAATGAATGAGTTATGTTCTTGGGAAGTTGACCCAAAATTAGGGTTTCAGTCAAAATGACCTATAATGTATTGGAGTAGGAGATGACCTTCCAAGCTTCAAATTAATTTTTTATGAACATGAAAGTTGTTCATATTGTCCTTAAGAACATTTTTTCTTTTGGGATCATCTACATTTGACCAACACATAAAAATTTAGGTCTCAATACATTTTAAAATAGTCAGATGAATTGACTGATCAACTTCTCAAGTCCACAACTCATATCTTGATGAATTGATGATTGAGGACACTCAAATGAGTTCAAATATGCATTAAATGATGAGTTAAATAACTTCCCTTGATTGTATTTGATCATGGGTTGAGGTTGCTTCAAGAGCAAGGCACTGTGGATGATCAGATGAACTAGGGTTTCCTTTGGAAACAAACCTCAAACTCTTTGACTTGCTTTGATAAAAAATGATGAATTGAGATGCTAGGGAGGCATATTTTATGGATGAGAGCTTTGGGAACCATTACCATGCTTGCTTTCCTCTTCTCTTTGCCATATCTTTGCACCAATGATCTCCTTGAAACTTTTGACCTTGTGATTGCTCAAGCTACAAACAAGAAATGTTAGTGACATATTTTTGTGCTTTTGGTTAGTAAACAAAATAAGAAAAGCAATAATATACAATTCAAGCATGCTTGGTGATCTCAAACCACTCACAAGAGGTCTCACCCAAAGGTAAAGGGAACCAAGATGCTTATGATCCTTGAGGCAATGCAAATGCAATGTTATGATGTCATGAGGGATCTTAGGGACAAAATTGGGGTCTTACAGATGCCCCTATTTAAGGTCATTCTAGCCGGAGAAGTGAATGTTAAAATCTTCGTCTCGACGAGGTAGAATGGGCTTAAATAATAACAGAGAGACGAATTTTGGTCCCTAAGAGACCTCATGATGCTAATGTATGTATGCAAAAGGTAACACTCTGTGGAGATATGTGTCCACAAAGAAGGAAAAGAAATCAGGAGAAATTGATAATCCACATGAGTAATTTACTCCATGGGACAGAGACTCTGGGACTCTCATGGGGACAAAAGAGGGGATACATTGCGTGAGCAGGGCACGACTCAAAGCTTGGGGAGCAGAATTCCAAAAGGAGTAAATCCATGGAAAGACTCGAGCTGACTCGAAGATGCATGTATTGGGGAATATGCCAATACAACAAAAATTATCCACTTCGGATACTTCGGATGAAAATCCGAACTCAGATGGGGAAAATCCACTACGGGACTCCACTAGGGAAACACCAGGATGAGGTATTACCGGTTACTGAGTAGTAAGCTCAAGGAGACATGTGATTCGAACACCGGTATGAGGGTGAAGGAACAACATGCTCGGGGAGAATGAATATCTAAGACTGGTACAAGGGTGAGAGATATCAAACGTCCAAAGTCATCTGAGGTATACCTAAAAAGGTAAACTTTGGCTCAGGAAAAACGAACTTCGTAGGGGGACACAAGGTCATAATAGGGAGCAGAAGGAAGGAACACCAAGGATACCGGTTACTGGGCATATAATAGGTGATCAACCAAAACGTGAGTTGGGGAATATTCCCAAGACACTCATCATCCGAAAGAGGGCTAAAAGCAAACTCGATTATAGGATGGACATTCGATTCCAAAAAGGGATACGAATCTTACTCAACTGGGGAAGAACAAAAGGCTTCGCCCAAAGGGTGCATGAGATATATTATCTATTACCGTCAGAACGTAGATAATATACTCGCATGGAAGATTATCCACAACCGGCTACTAGGTTAATAAAAGATAAATCGACCGACAAAGAAAGGCATCGGGATACCGAAACTAGGTATATAATGATGACCAATCAAGGGGGGGGGGGCAACAATCATTACCGACAATCGGTATATGAAAGATGTCTTACTGGGGATAAACTGCTTGATAAGAGCAATTACCCAAGAGATACATCACCGGGGGTGAAAGACTTATCAATACTGAATATTGGATAATGATAACCGTCAAAGAGGGGATTATATCTACCGGATACTGGGTAGAAAACCACGGAAAAGTAACCGTCATCGATTAGGATGAACAAGAGGTTAACTCTGCAAGGGGATGAATTAGGGTTTACAACTACCGGTATAAGGGTAGAAAACCACGGACTCCACCGGGGATAAGTGTCGCATCCGCGAAAAACAACCGGCGGGCTCAAACAAAACAAACAGAGCCGCCACCATGCGTTATTTATCCCAAAGAGGGAAAGGAAACGCTCGAAGTAAACCTGGAAAAGACATGGTCTCGCGACCAAAGAGAGATGGGATCGGGAGTCGGTTATGCGAAGGGAAGGTATTAGCACCCCTACGCATCCGTCGTACTCGACGGGATCCACGCTCAAAAGGAATAGAAGAAAGGTTGCTAAAGCTGCTCGCAAACATCGCACACACACACTGGAAACAACACAGGTGGGAGAAGAGGGGAACGGGCTCGCTAGGATATCGCATCCTATGCCTACGTATCTCATCTGGAATGAGAATCAGAGCTACCGTAGTTTGGCTCACGCACGCCGAAACAAAACAAACGCACACAGGCAAACATGGAAACCGAATGCCAATCGCTGGACTTACATCAGACTCCGAACCAAACAAACCCACATTGGAAACCGACTGCCAATCGCTGGACTTACGTCAGACTCCAAGCACACAACAATAGGATACGAACTGCCAATCGCTGGTCTTACATCCATCTCCTAACACACAAGAAGGTTAACACACGAACAAGTTACTAGGGAGTCTGGAACTCGAGCCTATCAACTGTCAAACAAACACACACAAAAATAAAAAGGGTGCCCGGAGAGATCTCGTACGATCTCCTGCCTACGTACCTCATCTGGTATGAGGATCAGGGCAACGTAGTTCCCCTTAACAGGGGAGAAACTTTCTCCTAACCAGAGACTGGGAAATGACAAACTAGAAGGGAGACTGACTCGAGCCTAATAGTTATCATGCAATCCACAATGGTCCTAGGTTGAGTTTTCTATCTAACTTGCACAGGCAGCAAGCTATCCTAAACAGCACCAGCAAAGCAAACATACACACAATTAGCACACACTATATACAAACAAAGTGGGCTCACACAAGGTTAGGCTGTGAAACACAAGCCAACTGGAATCGGGTGTAGTTAGCTCTTAACCCTAACATTGAGAGTTAGGGTGAAGCAGATGAAATGGGAAGTGAGGGTAAGACCTCACAGCTCTTATCCCTGGCCTGGGAGAGCTTCAGACAAATGAAAGTGTGGGAGTTCAGAAAGTTGGAACTCTTCTCCACATGTGACTGACACAACAAAGATCTTGGGTTAATATCCACAATGCATCAACACAAGGTGTGTGAGCAAAGTGGATGACACACTGAATAGCAGGAGATGGATTGCACATCTCTTTTATCTGCCAATTGCCTTATCAAAGGACTTTTCCTGCTTGGCACAAAAATAAACATACACAAGCATTGCCTCTTAAGGAGGGCTTCAGACAGGTGCTTGCCCAAGTAACAGGACAGGTCTTCCAGACTACATGAAGTCAGAGAAATTATACCTCAATGCTTAAGCAACCAAGTAAAGCAAAAGCAAGTTCACAATGAACTTAAGCAACTAATGTACCTGAAAACAATCCAACTCAATCAGCATACAACTCAAAAAGTCCAACAGACAGTTAATAGTCAACAGTCAACAGACATAGTCAAACAGATAATGCACCAATGTGCAAGGCACAAGCTCAACTCAAATGAGCTAAAAGCCACCTATAAAACAAGTCAAGATTAGTCAACATCAACCAAATAATCCAACTCAAGCAAATGAATCAATCCTCTCATGGCCATATGCTTCTTATCCTGAAAGCAAAACTCAAACATAAGCACAAACCACTAGGACAAGGCCTAGGGTCAAAGAGGGAGAAATAATTCAAAACAGAACATAAAAATTGACATGAATAAACTTCAATCAATTAAGAACATCATCCAAAAGATCCCACATCGATATCAATTACCAAATTCATTTCATGAACCAAATATGGCAAGGTATGCACATTGTAACCACATTGTGACAACAGAATGATCAAATGCACATTAATTCAAAAATGCTTCAATTAATTTCAAGAAAAATCATGGCTAAACAAAACACACCACATGATCAACACACAAAAAATTAGAGTATTTGGACAAGATTAAGCATGGTAATCAAATTGCATAAGGCAAGGTAAGCACAAACAAGCTCAAATAGGGCACAATTTGGTACATCAACTTAGCACAAGCCTAAAACAGAATTGACAAATGATAAACACTTCAAACCAAAGCCAAGACAAACTTCAACATGTCTAGAAACAATTTGCAAAATTTCACATCCATATGATAAACAACCATCATTTCACAAATCATTGAAGTTCAACACAATTCAAAAGCTCACAAATGGCAATCCAGAATGAAAAATCTCAAACAAATCAGAAATGATTCCAAAAATTCCACAAAACATCATGCGCATTCACAATATGCATATCAAGCACCATACAAAAAATCAGAACATTTGGAATTCTTTTGGCAAGGCAATTTGATCAATCATGTTGGACAAGCAAAGGTGTGACACAAATTGTCACACCTAACTTAGAAAAATCATAACTCAGCAATGGCAATTGATAAAAATGCAAACTCAACACCAAAATGTCCAGCAAGTTGTCTAGTTTCACCATGTAAAATTTCATAGGCATTATATAAGAATTGAGAATTTCACAAATGAATTAGTAAGGCAAGGTCAAGAAAAGACATGTATACACAAACCCTAGCACAAAATATTATACAGCCATGTACAATTTGCAAAATAATATTCATAAAATTCTAGACAAAAAATGTGACATAGCAAAAAAAACCACATATTTTTTGGATCAATTTTCTATTTATTATGAATTTATGAAGTGAGAAAAAAATAAAAAAATGCATGAACAATGTACATGAACATGGCATGGGATTGAGGTGAAAATGAAATGGCATTTTGAAAAGTTGCTTTGGCCAGGATTCGAACCATGTAGGTTTTTGAACCAGAAATGGTGCGCCTGCATGGCTATTCCATGCAACCAATAGCGCGTAACCCTAAGAGCAAAGGCAACGGTTTTCTGAAACTTTTGGCAACGGATTTCTGTAGCATGCTTAAAACCAAAACTGTTGCCTTAGGACCTGCACTTCATCTTCTCAAACGCGACACGCATGAACAGTAATGGCTTCAAGAACAGCATGAACATTTTTTCCAGTTTTCCAAATTGAACATATGTACATGTAGATCACTCATAGTACATCAAGAATCCACCATTAATTAAGCTTAAAACATCATAAATCATGAGAATCAATCAACTTAAGTTTTGCACATGAAACTTTAAATCAACATAACTTGTTCAATAATGCATGGATTTACATGGTTCAAAGCTCAGAATCACAAGAATTTCAAGATCTACAAGATTCACATAACAATTTCAAGAAATAAGAGACACGAATTTATGACCTCTTGAAGAGCAGTTCTTGAATTCACGTTTTCCAGGCCTTGTAATGCTTAGATCTTCCTCTAGCAAGCTTGTGAAGTTGATTGGAAGAGGTCTTGATGTTCAATTGGCCTTGATTCAACAGAATTTGAAATTCACCATTGATGAACAAGCTTCATGTATGCTTCCAAATTGCACGAATTGGCTTGGTTCCTGCTTCAATCTTGATTCATAATGATGCTAGATGATGAATTGATCAAGAAAAATGCATGAGATGTGAAGAAATCTTAAGAAAAAATGAGAGAGAATTTTGAGAGACTTTGAGAATTTCTAGATCTAGAATTGGGAATTGTGAAAATTCTGTTATGATTTTCTATTTATATGCTTCACTAATCATGATTAATTAAGTTCTAAGCAAATGCTAATGAAAAATGGTTAATTTGGAGGTGTTTTTGCAAATTTGGAATTTCACCTTATGCATGGACATGGCATGTGAATAGTGCATGTTTTTGGCCTTGATTTCACTCAAAATATCATTTTAAGACCAATGGAAGTGATGCCATGCTCAAATAATGCACACATTTCAAATTCTTTTTTTCCCTCCAAAAATGTATTGAATTTTCAAATATTTATGTGAATGGAATGCATGCCATGTGATGTCAAATTTGGAAACTAGAGGTCATAACAAGAATTTAGCAAAAAGAGCCACTTGATTTGGACATTTGGTTTGAAAGTTATGCTCCTTTGAAGTTCCATGTTCATTTGGCCAAGATTGATCCATATCTCTTCAACCAGACATGAGAAATCCATGATCTTGGACTTTTTGGAAATGGGAGAACAAGATCTACAACTTTCATGTTCAACAAAATTTCATTTGAAGCTTTCTTGATGATGTAATATTGAGGAGAAAACCTTTCCATTTTTGGCAATTTCAAATTACAAGTCACTTTCTGTTTTTGGAAAGTTTTGTCCTGACTTTATTTTCTTCAATGTTGATGTTTGAAATGTCAAATGAGACTTGTTTTAACATGAATGAAGTATTTCTAACCCTCTCCCACCTTCAAATCCAACAGTTGACTTTTGGTTGACTTTTTTAGTTGACAGATGACTTGGTCATTCACAGATGAACTTGGGCCTCAATCTCCTGATGAAATGGCTCCAAAAATGAAACCCTAGCTTATAAAAGCTCAACAAAATCATATGATGATCCCCATATCCATGAAGACCTCATCTCTTTGAAAAAACCCTGATTGACACAATGCAGATGATTAGGGTTGACTAGAGGTCAAAACCCTAATCCCAAGGCACATGATCAGGCACAATGAACCTCTTGGTGATGATAAGACCATGATGATGGTGATGTACCATTTCAACCAAGATTATGATCAATCTCCTTGAAGAATCAAGAAACCCTAATTGAAGCACAAACCCTCAGATAATTAGTGATCAATTCATGAGACCCTTAGGCTTGCATCTCTTAACCTCTTCATCTTCTGAGAAAGACCTAGGAGGATGGCTTGCTCATTGTTTCCACATGATATGCAAAGATGTAATGCCTAATGTCCTAAAAAAAGAAATGCAATATGCTAAGTTAGTCCCAAGAGAGGAGGGCAAATTTTGAGGTGTTACAATAAGATGAATGATTACTGACTACTGAGCAATTATTCATTTATACCACAGGGAAGCGCAGGAAACAGTCACAAGAGGCCAATCTAGGATCAAACTAAAGAGGCAAGTTGAATCAAGACTCGTCCCAGTGAGGATATAACTCAATGGGGAGTCCCATCCCAATATATGTGTTGGGAGGAAACATAAACAACCATCATCCACGAGGATATAACTCGGTGGGGAATATGGAAGGAAAGATAAACACTTTCTGCTTAAGGGGATGACTCTATATGGGGAGTTCAGACACCGACATCTACTTGGGGAAATGTATTACCAACTAGCAGGGGATCGCAAACAAAGATATATGGCAAAGAATGCGATATGAATATCTGAATGTTTGAAAACTATATGCACACATGCGTAGTTTTATATATGATGAATGCTGACAAACAGGTATCTCTAACACCAACAAGTCCATCGAACAAGTACAAACATCCGGTACTACATCTCAAAAGAGAAAGCCAGGATAGCAAAGATCTCCGCAGGGGAATGAGCAAAACATTCCAGCTGGAGGCAAAGATCATCAAAAATCTGCCATGGAAACACTCTACTGGAGAAATCATCAGAGGGGATCATGGAACTCTGTGGGGAACAACCACCAAATCATAAATTTCCAAAGGTCATCAAACACTGTCCCAAATAATGAAATCACATCTTCCGAGGAGGAAGAATCACTATTCTGCTGAAAGAAGGAGGGAGGAATAAATCTTCCCAACACTCTGCTAGGGGAAGAAACCACAAAAGGCTCAGGAGGAAGAGGACACCAACATGCCAAGAATATGAACAAATGCCTTACCCTGTCAAGAATCTTACCATCCTTGGGAGAGCACTGAAGGCATTCCCAGTATCCTTATGTCATTGTGAATGCTCAATTTGTTTAAAAAAACAAATTATGAAAAATTTGATTATTTAAAACAATGACATTTTTTTTCAATCAAAACATGCAAAACATTTATTGAATAGAAACAAATAAGAGTGCAAATAATTGGATAAAGGCTCAAGTTTATTTGATGGAATGGTAGTCTGCAAATGGCAAGACTCCATAGATCTTTACAAATTTGGAATTGGTGATGTATATTGGAAAAGGGCTAAATTGAACATAATGACCATTTCTCCACCAATTCTGAATTCGATGTATTTGAAGCTTTGATTGATGATGAATGGGCGAGAATCTCTGACGGATAACAGTTGTAGAACAAAGTCTTGTCAGGACGCAGTTACTTGCCAAATCCTTAATTTTTGCCTAGATTGCCCCAGGGTGAGGTACTAAATCTAGCGGGATACATATATTCATTTTTTCATGTCTCTAACTTTTGCCTGGATCGCCCATTCGGGTTTTCAATCCACCGAGACGCTCTTTTTTGCCTAAGCCGCCCTTTCGGGTTTTCAACTTAGCAAGCTATTCTGTTTTTATTTTTAGGCGAAGTATTTCTTGACTGCATCTGAATTCATAGGACGAGTGAAATCCTCCCCATCCATAGTTGTAAGTGTCAAAGCACCGCCAAAAAAGGCTCTCTTAACAACATATGGACCTTCATAGTTTGGAGTCCACTTGCCCCTGGAATCGGGCTCGAAAGACAAGACTTTCTTGAGCACAAGGTCACCTTCTCGGAACACACAAGGTTTAAGCTTCTTATCAAAGGTTTTCTTCATTCTTTGTTTATATAATTGACCATGGCACATGGCAGTCAATCTCTTTTCTTCTATCAAATTCAACTGGTCATAACGACTCTGGACCCATTCAGCATCAGTCAACTTGGCTTCCATCAAGACTCTCATTGATGGGATCTCCACCTCTACTGGGAGCACAACCTCGATGCCATAAACAAGAGAGAAAGGGGTTGCCCCTGTCGAAGTGCGAACAGAGGTACGATATCCATGTAAAGCAAACGGCAGCATCTCATGCCAATCTTTATACGTGACAACCATCTTCTGGATAATCTTCTTGATATTCTTATTAGCAGCTTCAACAGCCCCGTTCATCTTGGGTCTGTAAGGGGAAGAATTATGATGCGCAATCTTGAACTCGCTACACAACTCTTTCATCATTTTGTTGTTCAGGTTAGATCCATTATCAATAATGATCTTATCTGGCACACCATATCGGCATATGAGTTGATTCTTGATAAACTTCACAACCACCTGCCTGGTCACATTAGCATATGATGCTGCTTCAACTCACTTAGTGAAGTAATCAATTGCTACGAGAATAAATCTGTGTCCATTGGACGCTTTCGGTTCTATCATGCCAATCATGTCGATTCCCCACATTGAGAAAGGCCATGGTGATGAAATCACATTTAGAAGTGTCGGGGGAATATGAATCTTATCCGCATAAATCTGACACTTATGGCATTTCTTCACATATTTGCAACAGTCAGACTCCATTGTCAGCCAATAGTAGCCTGCTCTCAACATCTTTCTAGCCATGGCATGTCCATTGGAATGAGTACCAAATGAACCCTCATGGACCTCAGCCATTAACAGGTCTGCTTCGTGTCTATCCATGCATCTGAGCAGAACCATTTCAAAATTTCTCTTGTAGAGTACATCACCATTGAGGTAAAAACTTCCTGACAATCTCCTTGGAGTCTTCCTATCTTTCACAGATGCCCAAGGCGGGTAAATTTGGCTCTGAAGGAAACACTTGATATCATGATACCACGACTTATCATCTTGCACTTCCTCTACTGCAAACACATGAGCTAGTCTGTCCAAGCGCATCACAGTGATGTTGGGAACTTCATTCCAAAGTCTTACCACAATCATCGAAGCAAGTGTAGCGAGAGCACCTGCCATCCGACTCTCATCTCAAGTCCACAACTCATATCTTGATGAATTGATGATTGAGGACACTCAAATGAGTTCAAATATGCATTAAATGATGAGTTAAAGAACTTCCCTTGATTGTATTTGATCATGGGTTGAGGTTGCTTCAAGAGCAAGGCACTGTGGATGATCAGATGAACTAGGGTTTCCTTTGGAAACAAACCTCAAACTCTTTGACTTGCTTTGATAAAAAATGATGAATTGAGATGCTAGGGAGGCATATTTGATGGATGAGAGCTTTGGGAACCATTACCATGCTTGCTTTCCTCTTCTCTTTGCCATATCTTTGCACCAATGATCTCCTTGAAACTTTTGACCTTGTGATTGCTCAAGCTACAAACAAGAAATGTTAGTGACATATTTTTGTGCTTTTGGTTAGTAACCAAAATAAGAAAAGCAATAATATACAATTCAAGCATGCTTGGTGATCTCAAACCACTCACAAGAGGTCCCACCCAAAGGTAAGGGGAACCAAGATGCTTATGATCCTTGAGGCAATGCAAATGCAATGTTATGATGCCATGAGGGATCTTAGGGACAAAATTGGGGTCTTACACTACCCAGTAAAAAGGTAGTTGTAATCCCTTTTTTGTTTCCCAGAGAGTTAAACCTTGATATGTTCATCCTAATCGGTGACGTGTTTCCTTCTCTTAGCAGTCTTCTGCCTAGTAACCGTCAGTTGTAAATACTGCTTTTCTCCCTTTACAGAGTTTATCCTTGATATGTTCACTCTAACCGATGACGGATATCCTCTTTGTGGTTTTCTATCTGGTAACTGATAGATATAATTCATATTCTTCCCTTCAGAGTTTATCCTTTATATGTTCATCCTAACCGGTGACGGATATTCTCTTTCTGGTATTCTATCCAGCATTTGATAGATCTAATTCCTACTTTTTGTTCAGACGGTTTATCCTTGATATATTCATCCTAACCGATGTCGGGTATCCTCCTGAACATCCTCAGGAAAGTCTATCCTTGATATGTTCATCTTAATCGATGACGTATTTTCTTCCCTTTGAGTTTATCCTTGATAGGTTCACCCTAACTGGTGACAGATATTCTCTCCTTTTGGTCTTCTGCCTAGTAACTGGTAGTTATAAATCCTACTTTTTCCCCAGCAAGTCTATTCTTACCCAGTAACCAGTAATGAACACACCTCCTAGCGGCCCTCAGCGAGTCATCCTTGATATGTTTGCCCTATCCAGTAACAAATGTCCTCCCTGTCAGATTTTGTTATCCCCGTACCCAGTAACCGGTAGTGGATAATATATTTCTACTCCTCCTGTGTTGAAGATCTTTTCTTCCCCAGTCGAGTTTGAGTGCATTTTTCCTTAGTGAAATCGTTGTTTCTACTTGGTTCGAGTATTTCAGTTTTGTTCTGATCTACCCATTTCCCTGACAGACGTTTCTTTTATTCCTCGGATGAGTCTTTCCACTGATTTTCTTTCATGAAATTCCTCCATTTCCCCAGTTGTTTTAAGTCGTAGCCTAGCCTACGCATAACCCTTTTCCCCCAGACTCTCTGTCTCCCCAGTGAGTTTCCTTATGGAAATGCATTATACTCCTGTGGACTTTCAGTCTCTCTGGATTCTTTTCCTTTGTGGCAACATTTCCCCACAAAGATTACTTTAAAATTTATATCATATGCATCATGAGGCCTCTTAGGGACCAAAATTTTCCTATACTTATTGTTATTTAAGCTCATTCTACTGAGTCGATGCGAAGATTTTAACCTTCATCTCCTCAGCTAGAACATCCTTAAATAGGGGCAGCTGTAAGACCCCAATTTTGACCCTAAGATCCCTCATGCTATACCATCATATGCATTGGCATTGGGACCACACCTTGGCATCCTCCTTACCCTTCATTCATTGGGTTTGCATTGGGAGAGATCACCAAGCATCATGTGATTGTATCATACTTTGTATTTTATCATTTTTACTAACCAAAATACCAAAAATATGTCTTTGCATTTATCTAACTCTTTTGTAGGTAGGACACATGATCACCTGTGATCTATCAAGTTCATATCTAGGGTTTAAGACCCTCATTGCTAAGAGCTCAATCAAGAAATGATCTAAAATGGCTCTGAGTATCATATATGGATCCCCATGAGCATCACATGTGATTTTGGTCAAGAATTCATCAAAATTTTGGAATTGGTTTGCCTTGAAAACCCTAGTTCATCTGCGTATCTTGTGTAACTTCTTCATCAAGCTTCTTCAACAATTGATCAAAGATTTCAAGGGATACTTCAAATTTCATCATCTTATGCATATATGATCTCCCATTAGTCCCAAAAGTCAAGATAATTGCAAGCTAGCAAGTTGGTTGATGGTGGTTGACCAGAGGAATTCATCTGATCAAATCTGGGGTCCCCTAGACTCTATCTCCTACAATTTTTATCATATGAAAATGATCTCAATAGAAACGTTACTCTAAATGACATTCCAAATAACTTTCATGTTGAGGTCTAGAGCTAGTTTTGCTTGGAAAGTCATTTTTTATGGTGAAAGATTATAGGTCATTTAAACCCTAATTTGGAGGTCAACTTCCCAAGGCCATAACTTGCTAAATTTTTATGAGATGAAATATTTCCAAGTTGCACAATCAAATTCAATGTGTATACTTCAACTTTTATGTTTTAAGGAAGAGCTAATTCAACCTTTACGAGCATGTGATATGAGGATACATTATAGGTCATTTTGGACCAATACCATTGAACAAGTGATTTTCCTCAACTTCAAAAATGCATAACTCCTTAATACCAAATCCAAATAAGTTCAAATTTGTGACCATTTTTAAGAACGTTTAAAGAGCTACAACTTTTATGAAGGAACTTTTCTCATTTGAAGCTCACACAAAAAGTTATCCAAGGTGGAATAAGTGAACATATGGCTTGACACTTAGAAATTTTTTTGATATGTTAAAATTTCCAAACTTCCACCTCAAAATTCATCATTATACAAGTTTCAAATGGAAACGTGTTAAACATGAAAGTTGTTCTTCTTGATCTAACATTTCCAAAAATTCCAATTTCATCTATTTTGGACAAGATTTAAATGGTCTGTGCATGGTTTGAACATTGTATCATCATTTGGCAAAAATCAAACTTCAAGCTTCCATGTACAATTGCCTAGCACTCCAATTTGATTTCAGACTTGTTCGCACTCAATTATGGATCAAATGGAATGATCTCATGGGCCTGTACACGCCCATGCACACATGAATCACTCATTGCCAATTTTGGAAACTCAATTGTAAGGTGCAAATATCATGTGATTCAGCTATAAATAGAGGCCCATATGCTCAGAATTAAGGACTCCCTCGCGCCAGCTTTGATCCAAAACACCAAACCCTTCCATTTGAGAGGATAATCCTGAGAATTTTCTTTGGAAATTGAGTTTGAATCTCACTATTTTGAGATTCAAAACTCCAGGGATCCAAAACCTTTTGTGCATTCTAATCTACTTCTACAAGCATTATGAGCAAGATCAAACACGAGCCAAAGCAAGAACACTTGAATCCAGACCTACATTGAAGGTATTTTCCAGAAAATTTCATATCTTCGATTCTCACTTAATTCTCCATAATTCTCTTGGATCCTTGGTTGTCTGATGTCCTACCAATGTAGGCAACAAGATTGAGTTTCTTTGAGGTTAAATCGAAGCAACTCAGATCATGCACCTCAAATTTCAACTCCTTATATCTCTCAATATGCTTGGAGTTAGGATGAATTGAGGCCAGATTCGTGCTCAGTGCCATTTTTACTTTAAAATCACGTCCTTCTTTTTTATTTTAGTGATGGTTATGATTGGACCAGTCCGACGAGGCTCGCCTGAGAAGGAGACCGGAGATTTGCTCTGGTGGTGAGTTGGCAAGGTCCAGAGCAACATGATCTGTTTGATTTGTTTTAATCACGAGCGTTGGTTTGAATTACCAAGTTTGTGGCGCACTGACTAGAGTTCACAATGGATTGTGCGCTTGTGGCCACTTGATCTGCCACCTCAATTAATGAGGGAGATCAAGTGGTTCATGTTTTTTCTGATTATTTGATTTTCATTTTTATTTGTGTTATTTTTATTAATTCATATTAATTTTAATATTGATCCAAAAAATATGAGAGTTTCACCAAAAAAAATTAAATAAATTCCTCTTTCTTTTTCAGAATTAAATTTTTTTTTTGGATCATTATTAATATTTTTCATGATTTAATTGATTTTGTGAATATTTTTAATTGTTTAAAAATAGTTTTAAGTTTTTAAAAATTATGAATTTTTTTCTCCAAGGTCCTTTGACTTTGTTTGACCTATGATAAATCTCATAGCCATTTCTTTGGTGTTTTGATCAGGTTTTAGGAATTTGATCAACCATAATTTAATTTAATGCATATTTTAGTTGATTTTAATTATTTAAATACCAAATAAATTGTGTTGGGCTATTTTAATTGATTTGCTGAGTTTGACTTGTGTTGTTGGGCCTTGGTCAAGGTTGATTTGACTTTGTTAAGTTAAGATCATTGGATTTAGAGGATTGATGAAATGTATATTTCATCTCCCAAAATGAATGAATGATCTGAATTTGGTAAAAGTACTCCTTTGACCAATTTGTGTTGATTCCATTCCCCCTCCCTCTTCATCTCACTCTCATTCTTTATCCATTCATGTCATGGACCTATGATATCTCTATATCCTAAGGCTAGTTGATTGAAAAATCAACATGAGTATGGATGAGATTAGGTCCACCATTTTGCATATTCTTTTTTTTGTGTGGTATGTTTTACGAACATAGTCCATTATACTATGTCTCTAACATGCATTAACACCAAAATTCTATTGCCCGACCTCAAATAGTTGTGACTTCTACATAAGTCCAATTACGATTGCTTAACATAGCACTAAATTTGTGACGCAAAAAGGCATAGCATTCTAGTAAGTGAGATTGTAAGTCTCCCCTCTTTCATGGTATTGTGTGGAAACTTGGCCTTTTTTCCTTCCTTTGGAAGATGTCTTGGTTCAAGGATCCATGCTTGTGACAAGTGGGTTGAGTGTTCTCCAAAGAATGACTTAAACAAAACCAAAGCAAAAGCAGTACTAACTTCTAATCAACTAACCATTAACATTTAATTTCAAGCCATTTACTTTTATGTACTTTAATTTCAAGCTTTATTCATTTGTCATTATTCATACCATCCAACTTGTTTACTTTAATGCCATTTTCACTTTGCCCACTTGGGCCATAATTTGTGATATATTGTGTTTGTATATACTTGTTTGTTTGTGTGGTCTTTTGGACCTTAATGTACATAATAACAACAAAAACCCTAAAAGACATTTGTGTGGACTGTTGCATTTGATCTGAGATAATGGACTTAGAATTAGGCAACACTCCCTATGCAAAACGATTTGGCCAATGCCAACTTTCATGAAACCAACGCTTGTGAAGTAAACTTTCATCTGATACAAATATTGAAGATCCATTTGAGTTTATCTGCAACATGATCATTTTGAAGCTGTTATTTTGAACTTGTGTCTAATGCCTACTTTTGGAAGTCATCTGATGCATGGGGAATTTTGAAGAAAGATCATGGAGTTGCTAAGCTTGGATGTGGCTATCTTTATTTGATGCCTTGCTCTTCATCTTGCTATTTGTGTATTGATATTGCTTGATTCTAAAATCCAAGAGAAATTTGGGTTTCTATATAACATTCTTGTCTATTGGATTGCAGCCCATTGGTCAGATCTTTTCAACTCTTAACTTTTAAATTTTTACTTAGGATTAGTCTCTTCATCTCTCCCCCATTTCTTTAATTTCAAATCTCTCCCTCCTTTCAAAAAACTTCTTTGCTTGTATTTTATAAACTTAGACTTTGTTTCAAATTAGAAACTTTGGCCTTATGCCATCGTATTTTTAAACTCTTTTCTTAATCAAATTTGTAAATGAATTTAACTATACTTGACTTAAAATTTCAAAAGCCAAAAAGAACTAAAACTCATTCAAACCATTTTTAGGCCTCTTGTGCCTATGTTAAACTTAAACTTTTGTTAAAAGCATCTCATTCACTTTAAAATTGATACCACGAACTACGAGGTTTTGATCCCTCATTCTTATGTTGATACGTAGGCACAAGTCCGAAGGTATTATCAAACGTAAAAATATAATTAATGAATTCTTTTCTCATCCCTCCACTCTATTGCAAACATCATTTTGTACAAAAACACATATGCACACAAAAAAGGCCCCCCTAGGAGTACCTAGGACACTTTGGGTGCTAACACCTTCCCTCTGTGTAACCAACCCCCTTACTTGTAATCTCTGGCATTTTATTAGTTTTGATTTGAAAACTTCTTATCTTTAGGTTTTTGTTCGTACTTTTCCCTTTTCCCTTGGAAACAATAAAAGCGCGGTGGCGACTCTGGTTTAATTGACGTCTAGCTTATCCATAGCTTGATGATCATGAATTTACCGCTACAGTTTGCTCTGACGATTCAAGACTCTGACTTTCTGAATCTGAAAGATCCCTGATCTGAAGTCTCTAAGGATCACTACATTTGAGGAACGTAAAGTCAAAGTTAATCAAGAGTTTCTAATGGAAACATCAGACAACTATATGAAGAATACAAGATCTGAGTGAAGTATCTGAATTCCGTGCACTCTGACTCTCACCAATCAAATCAGATTAAGACTTAACAACAAAGTATTCCAAAATGGTATAAATCTATCTATGGAGAAAATTAAGTACTCTCCTAAACTGTTATGGAAAGGACAATAAACTTAATGACAATTAAGTCCCATCATTGGCAAGATATCAACATAAATGCCTCATCCAATGGTATCATCTCTAGGCACTATAAAAAGGTCCAACCATCATCATACCACGATATGAAATCACTCAACAAGAATTATGTTCATCAAAATTCAAATATTCACTAATTCTTGTTCCATATTTTCACACGAGTTTTTGCTCTTAGTGTGAGACTCAATTGTTCTTACTTTGTTCACTTTGTCTACTTAGAAGCATTAAACACCTTCTTGTATTTCTATAATAGTAGTTGTAATATTTCCTCAAGTGACTTGTGAAGTCTGTAGACTTGAGAGGGATAAGAGATCTTTGTACTCTTAGACATTGTTGTAATCTTTCAAGATTAGTGGATTAAGTCATTTTTGAAGGTGAAATCACCTTGGTAGGGTGGACTGGAGTAGCTCTGAATTTCAAGCGAACCAGGATAACTTCTGTGTTGTTTATCTTTAAATTATGTGTGTAGAAACTCCAAAAGTTTTTATTGTCTGGGAAAATAATTCAAACCCCCCTTTCTTGTTTTTCTCTACCTTTAACTTGTATAAGCACTTTGGCTCTGTTATTGATTCTCAAATCAAACACTTAACAATGTAGAGAGATCCAACGTGAGAAAAACATCATGACTACCACTAATGAAAGAGATAGCTACAACGCCAAACCTCCAGTCTTCGATGGAGAAAAAATTTATTATTGGAAGGACATAATCAAAAGCTTTTTCCTAGGCTATACCGTTGACTTATGGGACATGGTTACAAATGGATATGAACCACCTGTATATGCTCCTGGAGTTGTCATAGCTAGGAACAAAATGAGTGATGATCAGAAGCGTGACTTCAAAAATCATCATAAAGCCAGAACGATTCTACTGAACGCCATATCCTACAATGAATATGAAAAGATCACCAACAGGGAAACAACTAAAGAAATAATTGACTCCTTAAAGATGACTCACGAAGGAAACAATCAAGTCAAAGAGACTAAGGCTCTGGCCTTAATCCAAAAATATGAAGACTTCAGAATAGAGGATGATGGAGTTGTAGAGGTAATGTTTTCTAGATTCCAAAGTTTAATTGCAGGACTCAAGGTTTTGGACAAAGGCTACACAACTACATACCATTTCAAAAAGATTATCAGGAGTTTGCCAAAGAAGTGGAGACCGATGGTCACTGCCTTAAAGCTATCAAAGGATCTGAACAATATAAGCCTGGAAGAACTCATCAGCTCCCTCAGGAGTCATGAGATAGAGTTAGAGGAACACAAACCTCAAAAGAAAAGTAAATCAGTAGTTCTGAAGTCCAGACCAGGAAGACGCAAGCCAGAAAGGAACAAAGCTCTTCAAGCTTGTAGCGGGGTATTCGTTACCATTAGAGATATTGACTAAATCTAAGGTAAATCATACAAGTCGAGTCGCCACCGCACTTCTATTTATCCAAAGGAATGGTTAGAAAGCGAACAAAAACCTAAAAGTTTTATCGAATCAAAAACTAGTAAAAATGTCAGAGATCTGGGTAAGGGGGTTGGTTATGCAATGGGAAGGTGTTAGGCACCCAAAACATCCTAGGTACTCCTAGGGAGCCCTTTTCACATTGGTTGTAAGGTTAGTATTTTGTGAAAATTTGTTTGTGCAAACATGATTGAAGAGATGAGAAGAGAATGTATAAGTTATTTACATTTTGTGTTTGAATGGATAAACCCATTGCCTACGTACCATCTTTTAAAAAAGATTAGGATCAAAACCTCGTAGTTCGGGGTAAAAATCTCAAAATGAGTTGGTGAATTGATTGGTCCAAAAGCCTTAAGGTCTTTTTTTATCCAAGGGAGAAAACTCAACCTAAAACCACAAATCCACCGTGTGAGAATAGCTTCAACATGCTAGTGAGGGGTTAACCCTATAATAAGCATGGAAGACTCATTGTCCACCACTAAGGATATAGGTGAGCATTACATCTACCTCAAGGATAACTCAAACCTAATAGCTAAAGGTTATGAAAAATTTGATTAAGAAGGTGGCAATTGAAACCACAAAAAGACATTTGAATGGGTTGTATTTACCAATGAAAAGTATTTACAAAATGGTCAAAGTTGGCTTAGAAGGTCAATTCAAAATAAGTGTTATGAAAAGAAAGTTTGAAAATCAAAAGCATAAGGCTTAGGTTTCTAATGTTGAAAACAATTGTTAAATGTTTGCACAAAAGTTTTGGCTAAGGTTAGAGTGGAGAGAAGAAGAAGAATGGCTAAAGTCCTAAATATACAAGAGGTAAAGGATAAAGAATAAGACCATAATGGAGTTCCTCTCTTGAGACCATATTGATGATCCAAGTAGCTCCCGTCCTTTGGAATAGGCAATCACATAAGCATAAACTCAAGCAATCAACAATCAAGTGAACCCTTGGCAAGCTCCTTAATGCATTATGGGTCCCTCTCTCTTTTGGAAACTCATGGTAATGGTTCCTCAATTTGGATCAAGCTGGAATCCCTAGTACAAGAACACACACATCAAAAGATTCTAACAAAACAAACAAGGAATGGACAAGAAGAGTTTAGAAGTTGGTCCTTTCAAGGTCATCTTTCAACATTAAGCATTCTAAAGGCCCAATGCCTAGTTGCTATTTGACTTTAAATTTGCATAGGGAAAGTCCTAAAGTCTAAGTCCATTTGTCCATTTCTTTGCATTTTGGTCCACAACAATCAAAACAAAACACAAGCAGAATAGTATATACACAATTATGTGCTCCAGTGAGCAAAAGGCAAATTGCATTAACATAAACATGTGCCCAAGTGAGCAAAGGAAAAAGCAAATGAATAATATGTACAAGAATAGTAAATTGCATAAATGTAAAGTGCAAAAAGTAAATGTTAGTGGTTAATGATTAGTGTTAGTAGTTAGTGTGCCATAAGGCAAATTTAGCGCTATGTTAAGCAATCGTAATTGGACTTATGTAGAAGTCACAACTATATGAGGCCGGTCAATAATAATGTAGGCAACAACACAAGTTAGAAGTCTTGATTAGTGAACCAAGTTCCAACAACTTGCCATGCCAAAAGAAAAAAGAGAATTGATCTTGTATTAGTTTAAGTCCCTTGCATGGTTTAGGAAACAACCTATCCTTAATGCAAAGTCATTCACTTGATCAAGTGATCAAGATGAATTAGATTTGATTCAAGGAAGATTAAGTCTCCCTAATCAATGCTAACTTATCAACCTTCAACTCATTGATCAAAAAGAAAAAAGAAGAAGAAGAAGGAGATGAACAATGGAAAAGGAAATGGAAAGAATAAAGTGCATTAGATGAAAAAGAATGTACCAATCAACAAGTGTTGACCAATGACATTGAGGATCATGGTCAAACAATCACAAACAGAAGTGAGATGAAGATTGGAGGTCAAGAAATGAACAAAATATTTTTGGCATTTTTAATATTTGAAAATAAACTTGAATTAAAATATTAAAGAAAGGTCAAACTTCAAAATCACTTCAAATCAACTTTTAAAAGTCCAAGTGATTTATCCTAAGTTCAACAAGGTCAAACAAGGTTTGACAAAAATTTTTAGCATTTTCAAAAGTCAGAAACTATTTTTAATCAATTAAAAATGAATAAAAATAGCCTAATTGAACTAAAATCTTAAATAAATCTCAAATCAATTAATAAATTGATGAGAATATTTTTCATAGATATATCATCATTCAAATAGGTTGAGAAAATATTTTTGTATTTTTTGAATATTAAAAACTATTTAAAATGAATTAAAAATAACCAGAAAAGAGAAAATTCAGAAAAAATATCAAATGACAAACTAAAAAAAAATTAAAAATCATTTTTAGAAACTAGAATTTAAATGGAGAAAAATGCAATTGGTCCCATATTTTTTGGAATTAAAATGAAGAAGTTATGAATTTTTGAAAATAAATGGAATAAAAGAAATAAAATCTGAAATTAAGAAAATCAAAAAAACCACAGGCGTCTGATCAAGCCTCATTAATTGATGTGGCTGATCAGACACTCCACATGCGCGCGCACATGGTGAGTCCAAGTCAATGAGAAAAATAATGCATTATTGAAAGTCATAACATCCAAAGGCTGGGATTAAATCTGGAAATGAGATCCAATGGTCCAGAGCTCATCCACGCGGGGACGGTGGTGGAAACCACCGTCTTCTCCGGTGAGACTCACCGCTCCGGCCAAGATTTGCAGGTTTTCAAAACTTAATTAAAATGCACGATCCTTATATCAAAATGAAGCTGGGGTGATGTACATCACGCCTGTGACCTTGAATTTTACTCAAACTTTCTATGGAATAAGAAATCTGAGCTGGAAGATTCAGGTACATAAATTGCAGTTCATCAAAACACAAAACCAAAGCCACCACTGGCTTGCCTCTCAAGTGAGGACTTCAGAAAACACATTGGCCAGGCAAATAGATCAAGGAACAAAGAGATTCGAAGCAAAAACCAGTTGAACCATTCCTTTGGATTGTGAAGATTTGAGCTCTTTTCCTTGCTTCCTTTTGCAAAACAGGAGTTCAATGGATCATATGAGGAAGGTCTAGGAACTTTAGATCTAAAGATTCAACCAAATTCAGTTGAATTTCAGATCTGAAAATTTGAAGAAATATGAACTAGTTCCTTTAGGTATGGCTAGGGATTCAATTGTGCAGCATATCAGGCGCCTTCAGGTTGAGTTTTGAAGTGAGCAATGCCTTCTATTTATAGAAGGAGTTGATGCAAAGCCATGAGGAATTCATGTGCATGAGAATTGGATCCTCCATGCATGGGCCTGTACAGGCGCATGTGAGGCCCAAAACATGGTGCAAATGAATGCTGAGCTTGTTTGGAGAAGGTTTGGACGTGTGGTTTGCTAAGCAATGGCTTGTGTAATGAGTTTCAACATGTTATGCATAAATGAACCTAAAACTTCACATCTTCGAAAATGCCACTTGAAAAATTGAAGCATAGGCATGTGGATAATGGTTGGAAAGGGCTTGACATAAGGAACAAATGTTATGTTGGACCAAAACTCATTTGGAGTGTGGAAATTTATGAAAACAAGCCATGAAGTTCATAGTGCAAAACATGCCTTTGAGAATTTTGCCAAATTGGTCCAACTTCAAGCCCTTCTATTTTGATGATGCACTCCTCAAATGGAAAAACTTTCAACATAAACGTTGTAGGTATTTTCAAGTTAATCAGAATGGACTTAAATTTTGCATCATTTGGAGTTTTGATGAAGGAGTTATGGGCACTTGAAATTGGACTTTTTTGCCTTTCAATGCATTTGATCCAAAGTGACCTATAATATTTTACATTATCACATGTATTTCTTTTGAGATTTTGAAATTTTGTTCAACATAACATTTGAATTAGACATACTAAGATTTCCAATGCATTTTATACCACCTCAAAATCATAAAAAATGAATGAGTTATGTCCTTGGGAAGTTGACCCAAAATTAGGGTTTCAGTCAAAATGGCCTATAATTTCTTGGAATGGGAGATGACCTTCTAAGCTTCAAATAAATTTTTGATGAACATGAAAGTTGTTCATATTGTCCTTAAGAACATTTATTCTCCTGGGGTCATCTCCATTTGACCAACCCATAAAACGTTAGGTCTCAGTGCATTTCAAAATAGTCAGATGAATTGACTGATCAACTTCTCAAGCCCACAACTCATATCTTGATGAATTGATGATTGAGGACACTCAAATAAGTTCAAATATGAATGAAAGGATGAATTAAAGAACTTTCCTTGATTGTATTTGACCATGGGCCGAGGTTGCTTCATTAGCAAGGCATTGTGGGTGATCAGATGAATTAGGGTTTCTTTGAGGAACAAACCTCAACCCTTTGACTTGATTTGATCAAAAATGACAAATTGAGATACTTGGGAGGCATATTTGATGGATGAGAGCTTTGGGAACCATTGCCATGCTTACCTTCATCTCCTCTTGGCCATATCTTTGCACAAATGATCTCATAGAAACTCTTGACCTTGTGATTGCTCAAGCTACAAACAAAAGATGTTAGTGACATATTTTTGTGCTTTTGGTTAGTGAATAAAGATGAGAAAAGCAATAATATATAATTCAAGCATGCTTGGTGATCTCAAACCACTCACAAGAGGTCCCACCCAAAGGCAAAGGGAACCAAGGTGCTTATGATCCTTGAGGCTTTGCAAATGCAATGTTATGATGCCATGAGGGATCTTATGGACAAAATTGGGGTCTTACAGATGCCCCTATTTAAGGTCATTCTAGCCGGAGAAGTGAAGGTTAAAATCTTCGTCTCGACGGGGTAGAATGGGCTTAAATAATAACAGAGAGACGAATTTTGGTCCCTAAGAGACCTCATGATGCAAATGTATGAATGCAAAAGGTAATACTCTGTGGAGATATGTGTCCACAAAGAAAGAAAAGAAATCAGGAGAAGCTGATAATCCATATGAGTAATTTACTCCATGGGACAGAGACTCTAGGACTCTCATGGGGATAAGAAAAGAAATAAAATGCGTGAGCAGGTCACGACTTGAAGCCTGGGGAGCAGATATCAATGGAAAGACCCGAGCTGACTCAAAGGCGCATGTATTGGGGAATATGCCAATACAGCAAAAGTTATTCACAACGGGTACTCTAGATAGAAATCCGGACTCTGGCTGGGAGAATCCACTAAGGGACTTCGCTGGGGAAAACCCAAACAAAACTCCTCTAGGGAAGCAACAGGAGGAGGTATTACCGGTTACTGGGTAATAAGCTCAAAGAGACATATGATCTGAACACCGGTATAAGGGTGAAAAATACAACATGCTCGGGAAGAATGAATATCTAAGACCGGTATAAGGGTGAAAGATATCAAACATCCGAAGTCATCTGAGGAAGACCTAAAAAGGTATACCTCAACTCAGGAAAATCTGTCTCCGCAAGGTGACAAAAAGTCATAATAGGGAGCAGGGAAGAAGGAACACCAGGGATATCGGTTACTGGGCATATAATAGGTGACCAACCAAAGTGTGAATTGGGGAATATTCCCAAGACACTCATCATCCAAAAGAGGGCTAAAAGCAAAACTCGATTATAGGATGGACATTCGATTCCAAAAAAGGGATACGAATCTTACTCGACTGGGGAAGAACAAAAGGCTTCGTCCAACGAGTGCATGAGATATATTATCTATTACCGTCAGAACGTAGATAATATACTCGCATGGAAGATTATCCACAACCGTCTACTGGGTAAATAGAAGATAAATCGACCAAAAAGAAAGGACATCGGGATACCAAATACTAGGTACACAGTGATGACCGATCCAGGGGGAAGAAATAATCGTTACCAAAAAAAGGGTAAATGACAGATGACTTGCTGGGGATAAATTGCTTTATCAGAGCAATTATCCAGGAGATATATCACCGGGGTTGAAGGACTTATCAATACCGAATATTGGATAATGATAACCGTTAAGGAGGGGATTACGTCTACCAGATACTGGGTAGAAAACCACGGACAAGTAGCCGTCATCGATTTGGATGAACAAAAGGTTAACTCTGCAAGGGGATGAAATAGGGTTTACAACTACCGGTATAAGGGTAGAAGATCACAGACTCCACTGGGGAAAAGATGGATAATTACTGGTTACTGAGCAACTATTCATCTATACCACAGGGGAGTGCAGGGAACAATCAAAAGAGGCCAATCTAGGATCAAACTAGATAGGCACGATTAAACAAAGCTTGTCCATATGAGGATATAAATCAATGGGGAAGTTCATCCCAATATATGTGTTGGGAGGCAATAGAAACAACCATTATCCACGAGGATATAACTCGGTGGGGAATGCGGAAGGAAGGATAAACACTTTCTGCTTAAGGGGCTGACTCTATATGGGGAGATCAGGCACCGACATCTGCTT
The DNA here is from genome assembly GCF_024323335.1 of Lathyrus oleraceus. NCBI lineage: Eukaryota > Viridiplantae > Streptophyta > Magnoliopsida > Fabales > Fabaceae > Lathyrus > Lathyrus oleraceus. Next base: position 153,359,723 of record NC_066579.1, on the reverse strand, counting down.
GGGGAAATGTATTACCAACTAGCAGGGGATAACAAACAAAGATATATGGCAAAGAATGCAATCATGAATATCTGAATGTTATCATTATGCATATATGCATGGTTTATGTATGATGAATGCTGACAAACAGACATTTCTAACACAAACAGGTCTAAGGAATAAGTACACAAACGTCCGGTACTACATCTCGAGAGAGAAAGCCAGGACCACAGAGATCTCTGCAGGGGAATGAGCGTCCATCATTCCAACTGGGGCAAAGTCGTTACACAGATGAGGTCCGATATAGAAGCAACTCTACTGGGGAAGTTATCCAACAGGAGGATGGAACTCTGTGGGGAACAACTGCCAAAATCAGAACTTTTCAAGGGTCATCAAATACTGTCCCAAATAATGAGATCACATCTGGTGAGGAGGGAGAGATGAATAATCTTATCCAACACTCTGCTTGGGAGAAAAACCACAAAAGGCTTCTGGAGGAAGAGGACATGTGCATGCCAGGAATATGAACGAACGCCCTACCCTGTCGAGAATCTTACCATCCTTGGGAGAGCACTGCAGGCATTTCCAGTATCCCTATGTCATTGTGAATATTCACCTTGTTTAAAAACAAATTATGAACGATTTGATTAAAACAATGATATTTTCTTCAATTAAAACATGCAAAACATTTGTTGAAATAGAAATAAATAAGAATGCAAATAATCGGATAAAGGCTCAAATTTATTTGATGGAATGGTAGTCTGCAGATGGCAAGACTCCATGGATCTTTACAAATTTGAGATTGGTGATATATATTGGAAAAGGGCTACATTAAACATAATGACCATTTCTCCACCAATTCTAAATCTGATGTATTTGAAGCTTTGGTTGATGATGAATGAGCAAGAATCTTTGACAGATGGCAGTTGTAGAACAAAGTCTTGTCAGGATGCAGTTACTTGCCAAATCCCTATTATTTTTGCCTAAATTACCCCAGGGTGAGGTACTCAATCTAGCGGGATACATACATTCATTTTTTATGTCTCTAACTTTTGCCTGGATCGCCCTTTCAGGTTTTCAATCCACCGAGACGCTCATTTTGGCCTAAGTCGCCCTTTCGGGTTTTCAACTTAGCGAGCTATTCTTGTTTTTTTTAGGCAAAGTATTTCTTGATTGCATCTGAATTCACAGGACGAGTGAAATCCTCCCCATCCATAGTTGTGAGTATCAATGCACCGCCTGAAAAGGCTCTCTTAACAACATATGGACCTTCATAGTTTGGAGTCCACTTGCCCCTGGAATCGGGCGTGAAAGACAAGACTTTCTTGAGCACAAGGTCGCCTTCTCGAAACACACGAGGCTTGACCTTCTTATCAAAGGTTTTCTTCATCCTTTGCTGATATAACTGATCGTGGCACATGGCAGTCAATCTCTTCTCTTCAATCAAATTTAACTGGTCATAACGACTCTGAACCCATTCAGCATCAGTCAACTTGGCTTCCATCAAGACTCTCATTTATGGGATCTCCACCTCTACTGGGAGCACAACCTCCATGCCATACACGAGAGAGAAAGGGGTTGCCCCTGTTGAAGTGCGGACAAATGTACGATATCCATGTAAAGCAAATGGCAGCATCTCATGCCAATCTTTATATGTGACAACCATCTTCTGGATAATTTTCTTGATATTCTTATTAGCAGCTTCAACAGCCCCATTCATCTTGGGTCTGTAAGGAGAGGAATTATGATGTGCAATCTTGAACTCACTACACATCTCTTTCATCATTTTGTTGTTCAAGTTAGATCCATTATCAGTAATGATCTTATCTGGCACACCATATCGGCATATGAGTTGATTCTTGATAAACTTCACAACCACCTGCCTGGTCACATTTGCGTATGATGCTGCTTCAACCCACTTAGTGAAGTAGTCAATTGCTACGAGAATAAATCTGTGTCCATTGGATGCTTTCAGCTCTATCATGCCAATCATGTCGATTCCCCACATAGAGAAAGGCCATGGTGATGAAATCACATTCAAAAGTGTCAGAGGAATATGAATCTTATCCGCATAAATGTGACACTTATGGCATCTCTTCACGTATTTGCAGCAGTCAGACTCCATTGTCAGCCAATAGTAGCCCGCTCTCAACATCTTTCTAGCCATGGCATGTCCATTGGAATGAGTACCAAATGAACCCTCATGGACCTTAGTCATCAACAGGTCTGCTTCGTGTCTATCCACGCATCTGAGCAGCACCATGTCAAAATTTCTCTTATAATGCACATCACCATTGAGGTAGAAACTTCCTGATAATCTCCTCAGAGTCTTCTTATCTTTCACAGACGCCCCAGGCGGGTAAATCTGGCTCTGAAGGAAACACTTGATATCGTAATACCATGGCTTATCATCTTTCACCTCCTCTACTGCAAATACATGAGCTGGTCTGTCCAAGCGCATCACAGTGATATTGGGAACTTCATTCCAAAGTCTTACCACAATCATTGAAGCAAGTGTAACAAGAGCATCTGCCATCCGATTCTCATCTCGAGGAATATGATGGAAGTCAACCTCAACAAAGAATGTTGAAATCCTCCTCGCATAATCCCTATATGGTATGAGGCCAGGCTGATTCGTTTCCCATTCACCCTTAATCTGATTAACAACGAGGGCTGAATCACCATAAACATCAAGGTGTTTGATACTAAGATCAATGCACTCCTCCAATCCCATAATGCAAGCTTCATACTCAGCCATATTATTCGTGCATTTGAAAGTTAGCCTTGTTGTAAAAGGAAAATGTGTGCCCTGAGGAGTAATAATCACTGCCCCAATACCATTTCCATATTGATTTACAGCGCCATCAAATACCATACTCCATCTGGAACCAGGCTCTGGCCCTTCATCGAGCGTAGGCTCATCGCAATCTTTCATTTTCAAATACAGAATCTCCTCATCTGGGAACTCATACTGAATTGACTGATAATCCTCAATCGGCTGATGTGCCAAATGGTCAGCCAAGATACTACCCTTAATAGCCTTTTGAGCTCGATACTCAATATCATACTCATATAACAACATCTGCCAACGGGCAATCCTCCCAGTTAAAGCAGGCTTCTCGAAGATATACTTGATTGGGTCCATTCTAGATATCAACCAAGTCGTATGATTTAACATATACTGACGTAAGCGCTTAGCAGCCCAAGTTAAAGCAGGCTTCTCGAACATGTTTTCTCAAGCATTGAGTATCGGGACTCACAATCAGTAAACTTCTTACTCAAATAGTAGATGGCATACTCTTTCCTTCCTGATTCGTCTTGCTGACCAAGGAAACAACCCATCGAGTCTTCAAGAATTGTCAGATACATAATCAATGGTCTCCCTTCCACTGGAGGAGATAGGATCGGAGGCTCAGACAAATGCTCTTTAATACTGTCAAAAGCTTTCTGGCAATCCTCGGTCCAATCGTAGGACTGATCTTTCCGGAGGAGCTTGAATATCGGCACACATGTGGCAGTCATGTGTGATATGAATCTGGAAATGTAATTCAAGCGGCCAAGAAAACCTCGGACTTGCTTCTCAGTTCTGAGAGCAGGCATCTCTTGTATTGCTTTAACCTTTGCAGGATCAACCTCAATACCTCTTTCACTAACAATAAATCCCAATAGCTTGCCGGAACGGACTCCAAATGTACACTTGTTAGGGTTCAGACGAAGCTTGTACTTCCTCAAACGCTGAAAAAGTTTCAACAGGTGTTCTACATGTTCAACTTCCGTTCTCGACTTAGCAATCATATCATCAACATATACCTCGATCTCCTTATGCATCATATCATGAAATAAGGTAGTCATAGCTCGTTGATACGTGGCTCCGGCGTTCTTCAAACCGAAGGGCATCACTCGATAACAAAATGTTCCCCAAGGTGTGATGAATGTTGTCTTCTCCATATCCTCGGGTGCCATTTTAATCTGATTATATCCGGAAAATCCTTCCATAAATGAGAAGATATTGATTTTAGCTGTATTATCTACCAACATATCAATATATGGTAGTGGAAAATCATCTTTCGGACTAGCTTTATTCAAGTCTCTATAGTCCACACACATTCGGACTTTTCCATCTTTCTTAGGCACGGGCACAATATTGGCCACCCATTGAGGATATGTAGAAGTCATCAGAAACCCCGCGTCGATTTGCTTCTGAACTTCCTCCTTGATCTTTACTGCCATATCGGGATGAGTTCTTCTGAGCTTCTGCTTTACAGGCGTGCACTCAGGCTTCAAAGGTAGGAAATGTTGCACAATATCAGTATCTAGACCAGGCATGTCTTCATGTGACCAAGCGAAGACGTCAACATATTCTCGTAGCAATTCAATCAATCCCTTCTTAACAGACTCTTCCAGGAGTTCCCCAATCTTTACTTCTCGCACACAATCTTCAGACCCTAAATTGACTGTTTCCAGATTCTCAAGATGCGACTGAATGATCTTCTCTTCATGCTCAAGTAGACGGGTAATATCGTCAGGAATCTCTTCAACATCATCTTCTTCCGCCTCAAATACAGGGAATTCAAAGTTGGGAGATGGTGTTTGATCATTATGTTCAATGGGTTTGATCAACCTGCATAATGATTTTGGATATAAAAGAGATTTTAGAATTCAAACAAAGCAAATCATTATGCGGATGAAAAGATTGATTTTATTCTTATTTTTAGGGTTTTATGTGATCACCAATTTCATGCAAAAAGCAAAAAGGGAAAATAATTGGAAAAACAAACATTTAACATGAATTTATTGAATGAAAGTATCATTGCATTTATGCGCCAACAATGTCATCACTTCTCCTTTTGGCATGGGAGAAGGGTTTTCAAACATAATGAACATTACTTTGACTTATGGATAACTGTTGGAATATCCACAGTGACTCAATTATTGCAGATCCCTCCAGGGATGATGAAATTGCCAGAATCATCTCCGTCCTCTTCCAAAATGACATCAGCCTCTTCATCCTGACCAGTGTGGATGAATCCTCCACTCTTGAACAAACCTTGCTTGTTGAAGACCCCAGAAGAATAGCCTATGCCAGCCCGGGACTTGTTGTCTTCTAACTCAATCATTTGCCCCAATCCAGCAGTTGCGCCATGCTCAATGGCCAACTTTGCATCTTTGTAGGAAGCAAATGAAGGAGTTTTCTTCTCAACAGGCTCAGCAATGGATAAAGCTTGGAACGGAGTTCCCACTTCATCCTCAGCATCTATGTATGAGAAGGAAGACAAATGGCTAACCAGGAGAGCCTTTTCTCCCCCTACCACCACCAGCTTCTTGTTCTTTACAAATTTCAGTTTCTGATGTAGGGTGGATGTCACGACGCCTGCCTCGTGAATCCATGGTCTGCCTAAGAGACAGCTATACGATGGGTGAATGTCCATAACCTGGAAGGTAATCTGAAAATCACTTGGTCCGATCTTGACTGGGAGATCAACCTCACCAATCACAGTTTTGCGAGCCCCATCAAAAGCCTTCACAACTACCCCACTCTGCCTCATGGGAGGCCCTTGATATGACAACTTTGCGAGAGTGGTCTTCGGCAACACATTCAACGATGACCTAGTGTCCACCAACACATTGGACATGACGTCATCTTTGCAACTCATAGATATATGTAATACCAAGTTGTGGTCTCTTCCCTCCTCGGGGAGATCAGAGTCACAAAAACTCAAATTATTACAAGCGGTGATATTTGCAACAATGCTATCAAACTGTTCTAGAGTGACATCATGATCTACATATGCCACATCCAACACCTTCTGCAGAGCCTCCCGGTGTGGTTATGAATTCAATAGTAGTGACCACACATATATTTTGGATGGCGTTTGTAGAAACTGGTCTACAACATTGTACTCGCTCCTTTTGATGAGCCTCAACATCTCATCACAATCTTCTTTCGTATTGCCACTCGGGCCAACAGAAGCAGGAGTTTTCAACATGGAGGCAAGCTTAGCAACAAGTGCCGGATTCGGAGTGCTCACAGCATTCCCAATCGGGCGTTCAACAAAATCAGCGTCAACACCTCCTCGAGCATCAGCCTGGGGTTTTACTGGAGCTGAAAATACACGACCGCTGCGGGTCAAACCACTGACGTCAGAAATGTTTACAACAGACGAAGAGGGCAAGGGAACCTCTTTCCCACTTTCCACTGCTACAGCATTGTAGCAATAAGGAACCGCCTTCTCGGAGGAATACGGTACATGTCCGGCAGGCTTGATAGTCAGAGCTGGAGCAACCTTCTGCTTGCTACCATCATACTTGATGACAACAGGCTCAGGTATCCGGAATACCGGAGAAATTACGTTGACTTCGAGCTCATCTTAGTCAACATTTCTACTTTGAAGGATCTCGATGACTCCCTCGTCCAACATCTCTTGAACATCTCTGCGCACCTGGCGACATCCTCTCTGATTGACAGAACAGACTCTGCATCTATCATGGTCATGCTCATAATGGCTATAATCACACAGCAAGCGATGCAACTCAACCAGCGATTGCCGGATATGACTGACATATTTGACTTTATACTTGCCAGGACAGCCCTGAACCATATTAACGGACTTCCCATGCTCGGGCAATGGGTTCTTCTTCACATTCGGACCTACGTCCTCGAAAAACAAAATCCCGCTTCTCACAAGGTCTTGCACCTTGGTCTTCAAGGGATAACAATTCTCCACATCGTGTCCGGGAGCCCCAGAATGATACACACAATGAAGCTCAGGCTTGTACCACCACTGGGGGTGAGCAGGTACAGCGGGAGGGTCTCGCGGATTGATTAACTTTCTATCGATCAGAGATGGATAGAGTTCAGCATAAGTCATCGGAATTGGATCAAAGGTGACCCTCTTCCTCTCATAATTGGTGCTGGCATTGTTGTTGTTATTTCGAGGCTGGTAGGCCTGCTGTTGTGGACGCTGTTGTTATTGCTGATATTGCTGAGTTTGCGGTTGTTGATAATGTTGAGCTTCCCTGAAAGCAGGTGCTATATGAGCCACCTGATGCTGATTATTGACTGGGCGAGCAATCTTCCTCTTTACAGAGGGTCTTCTCTTGACATGGTAAGACACATCATGTGCCTCTCCCTCCTTCTTCTTTGCAAAACTTCCATATCTCTTTGCTGAAGAGCCTTCCTCTCGAGTTAAACGTCCTTCACGGACCCCTTCTTCCAATCTCATCCCTATATTCACCATCTCGGTGAAGTCTGAGGGAGCACTGGCTATCATCCTCTCATAATAGAACAAGCTCAAGGTCTTTAAGAAGATCTTGGTCATCTCTTTCTCCTCAAGGGGTGGCACTATCTGAGCTGCCAATTCGCGCCACCTCTGGACGTATTCTTTGAAGGTCTTTTTCTCTTTCTGGGACATTGCCCTCAACTGATCCCTATCAGGAGCCATATCCACATTATATTTATATTTTGTTGACAAAGGCCTCGCCAAGATCATTGAAAGAGCGGATGTTCGAACTCTCCAAACCCATGTACCATCGGAGAGCGGCACCGGACAAACTGTCCTGGAAATAGTGGATGAGCAGTTGATCATTATCAGTTTGTGTCGATATCTTGCGAGCATACATCACAAGATGACTGAGAGGGCATGTGTTTCCTTTATACTTCTCAAAGTCAGGCACTTTGAATTTAATAGGGATCTTCACGTTGGGCACAAGGCACAACTCAGCAACACTCTTACCAAAGAGGTCATTCCCCCTCAAAGTCTTCAGTTCCTTACGAAGCTCAAGGAATTGGTCTTTCATGTCGTCCATCTTCTCATAAATGTCTGGGCCCTCAGATGGCTCAGAATGATAGATGGTATCTTCAACCCTTGGTAAAGTGTGCATGACAGGAGGTGGCACGGACATGACCGGGCTAGATGCCGGCAAAGAAGCAAGAGTTGGAGCAAAACCCTCTGGCATGAAGTTGGCGGGCATTCCCCAAGGGAACCCGGCTGGCATAGATGGCACAAAATGAGCTGTCGCAGCAGGCATAGTAGAAGTTACGATTTCAGAAATGACCGTCCTCTGGGGAGGAGTTGAGGATGTTGGAGAAGACTGGCTCTGGGCAGCCAAGAATGACTCCATCAGGGCAGTCAGTCTGGCTACCTCTTCCTTCAGCTCGCGATTCTCTTGTTCCAAATGATCCATCATTCTCGAAGAATTGGCTCTGGTGTAGTACCGGTGAGTCAGCTTGTCTTTGAAATAAATGAAGAACACAGAGTTAGACCATAGGACAAGAAGCCTGGAGCAAAACCTGCTTATGCACATGATGCATGCAATGCTTGTGCATATGATTTGTTTTTTATTTCAGAGGAACTTTAGAGTTCTATTTGCAAATATAGGGAAATATTACATTCTTATCACATATGAGAACATCTTATCAATAACATCTGGGAAATATTTTTACACCAAAGAAGTACAACATTGGTAACCAAATACAATGGAAAAGGAAAATGATCATCCTATGGATCCCTAAAAACAATCATCTAAAGCTCGGGACACAGGAAGATAAGATGCACGATGTAACACCCCGATAAAAATAAGATAATTATTTAATTTAAGTTAATATTATATTTATTAATTTAATTAAATAATTGGAATTATTGGATTATTATTATTATTATTATTGGAATAATAATTATTGGAAAATATATAAAAGTTGGAATTAGAAAAGGTCCCATTTGGTAAAAGGGTTATTTTCACGTGAAAAGGAAAAAGAGACAGAAAAGTGGAAAAGGGCAAAGAGAGCCAGAGAACAAGGGTCGAAGAGAGGAAGAGCTTGAAGCTGCGGAATCGCCGGATTAACTCAGGTAAGGGGGGTTTATCGTCGATTAATGGGTATTATGGGATAACATGTAGTGGGTAGTGATAAACCATTGATTTGACTCTATTTGGAATGATGCATGATGAAATTGTGAACTTTTGGATGAACGAAATTGGATTATGATTGAAAGGAATTCGTAGGAATTAGATGTAATAATGTTAGAATTTGTGAAATCGAATAGGGTATGATTCGTGTTAGATGATATGGATGAATAATGGGTAAAATTGGACTGTAGAAGGTTGAATTGGATAGATCTCGTAGCAGAAAAAGCCATAGCAGATCTGGAAATTCTGGTTTCTGGTCATACGCGTATGGCACTAGGCAATACGCGTATGAGATGGTCTGGTACGCGTATGGCACTAGGCAATACGTGTATGGATGAGGAAGATGATGATTTTAACGTAGTTTTGTCTCTGTTGGTACGCGTATGAGGATGTGGTACGCGTAGCATACGCGTATGAGATAGGTGGTACGCGTATGGGATTGGCTGAGAATTGGGCCATACGCGTATGGGACTAGGCAGTACGCGTATGGGCAGGATTGTGATTTTTCTGTGCTGTTGTTGTGCAGTTTTTGGTTGTTCAGCTGAGTAATGTAATTTAGCTGATGTATGATAGAGTAGGGATCATTTCCCGTTGTTTTGAGTAGTATAGGTATTAGTAGAGTGTGCTAATGCTGTGATTGATTATGTGGTATGACATGATATGATTATGTGGTGAATATGTTGATGATGTATGATGATATGCATAATGTCGTGAATGTATCTATCATGTATGTAATTATGAATGGACTGTTTATGGCTTAGAGTGTGAGCATATGTCCATTGTGGATGATTGTTGATGTTTGCATGACTAAGTGATTTAGCTTGCATATTGTGGCCTTTATGGTGGTAGCTAATTCCCATGGTGAGGAATTAGTGAGTTAGTATTGTGGATGATTGTTGATGTTTGCATGCTAGGTGATTAGCGTGCATATCATAGCCCTTGGGGTGGTAGCTAATTCCCATGGTGAGGAATTAGTGAGTGAGTCACTAGGTCTCAAATGAGTGGGACTAGTGAGCTTGGTAGCCGTATCTGGATTTGATCGGTGAGGTTGAACTATATGTTCACGAATAGTCGGTACCGCATGCATGGAGTCTCATTGCATAATATATGTATGTATGGCGTATAATATGAATGGATGTATTCCAATATTATACGTGTGTTTTATGGTTGTGTTGAGTTGAGTATGATGATGATGATGATGATTATGAGTTGATATTGCCGTTGCTGAATATGTGTGATCTGATTAGGGTGATGATATGTGTTAAATTACTTAGCATTACATGATATTTTATAATGCTTATTATATCGATTGAGGAACTCACCCTTACAACTATTTTTCAGGTAACGAGCAGTGATTGAGTAGAAGCTAGTCCTTGGAGTCTAGTGTAGTTCCTTAGTGGGTCATGCTCTGGTAGATGTAACATCGGGACGGGATGTTTTACCTTATTTTCATTGTTGGTTGTTGAATGATCTTACCTGTAATGTGTTACATGGTTTGCATGTTGTTGTTAACTTCTATCCGCTGCGAATTATGCAAATGTTTATTTTGATAAATAAATGAGTATGACCAGATATTTTGGAACACGGTGTGAAGTGTCAAGTGTGACACCCTTAAGTGCATACTTACTCTGATTTATATTTTGTTGATTTAATTATTTATTGGGGGTATTTTAGAAGGGTGTTACATTAGTGGTATCAGAGCATAGTCGGTCGAGTCGAGTCGTAATTATTCTGTTTCCCCTGTACGTGATAGGTGTTGTGTAACCCTATCAGTACTTATTGTTTTAGCTTGTTGGGTTTTCAGAATAGAGATGGCTGGAAGAGGTAGAGATGATGCTGCGATTGCTGAGGCTCTGGGTATGCTAGCTGGAGTACTTGGAGGGAATCCGAATGTTGTGGGAATGGGAGCTGCTCGTCAACTGAGTGAGTTCCAGAAGAACAATCCTCCAATGTTCAAGGGAGCATACGATCCAGATGGTGCTCAGAAGTGGTTAAAGGAGATTGAGAGGATCTTCCGAGTGACTGAGTGTGCCGATAACCAGAAGGTCAGGTTCGGTACGCATATGCTGTCAGAGGAGGCAGATGATTGGTGGGTTGCTACCCGCACTGAGTTGGAATCTGCTGGAAATGCTGAGATCACTTGGGCGGTGTTCAGAGAGAGATTCCTGAGGAAGTACTTTCCAGAGGATGTCAGAGGAAAGAAAGAGATAGAGTCCTTAGAATTGAAGCAGGGCAATCGGTCTGTTACTGAGTATGCTGCTAAGTTCACAGAGCTGTCAAAGTATTACACTCCCTATAATGAGGCTACTGGGGAATTTTCAAAATGTGTGAAGTTTGAGAATGGGTTACGTCCCGAGATCAAGCAGGCTATTGGGTATCAGCGGATTAGAGTGTTTTCTGACTTGGTGGACTGTTGCAGGATTTTTGAACAGGATACCAAGGCCAGAGCGGAGAGCTATCAGCAAAGGGTTGATAGGAAAGGCAAGAATCAGAATGATCGTGGGAAACCGTATGCAGCTGGCAAGGGTTTCCAGAGACAGAGTGGAATGAAGAGGCCTAGTGGGGGAGACTCCAGTGCCCCTGCTAAGTGTTTCAGATGTGGTCAGGCTGGACATCGTATCCATGAGTGTACCAGTAATGAGAAGAAGTGTTTTAAGTGTGGAAAAGGTGGTCACTTGGCTGCAGAGTGCCGGTTGAAGACTATGACTTGTTTCAACTGTGGAGAGGTGGGTCATATCAGTCCACAGTGTCCTAAGCCGAAGAAAGAGAACCAGTCGGGAGGCAAGGTCTTTGCTTTATCGGGTTCTGAGACTTTAGCAGATGATCGTTTGATCCGAGGTACGTGTTATATTAATGGCTTTCCTCTTGTAGCTATTATTGACACAGGTGCGACTCATTCCTTTATATCTTTGGATTGTGCTGTGAAACTTAAGTTAGAGATATCTGAGCTGCATGGAAGTATGGTGATTGATACTCCTGCGAAGGGTTCAGTGACTACTACTTCAGTTTGTTTAAATTGTCCTTTGAGTATTTTTGGTAGAGACTTTGGGATGGACCTAGTGTGTCTTCCACTAGTGCAGATTGATGTTATTTTGGGTATGAACTGGTTGGTGTTTAACCGAGTCTATATCAATTGTTTTGATAAGACTGTGATTTTTCCTGAGATTGAGGAAGGAAAGGATTTGTTTCTATCAGCGAGGCAGGTGAATGAGGCAGTAGCAGATGGGGCAGAGTTGTTTATGCTGTTAGCAACTTTGGAGGCTAAAGATAAACTTGTGATTCGCGATCTAGCCGTGGTGTGTGATTTTCCTGATGTGTTTCCTGAAGAAGTGAATGAATTACCGCCAGAGCGTGAAGTTGAGTTCTCAATTGATTTGGTACCTGGTACTAGGCCGATATCGATGGCTCCGTACCGTATGTCTGTTGTTGAGTTAACTGAATTGAAGAGTCAGCTGGAAGATCTGTTGGATAAGAAATTTATTCGTCCGAGTGTGTCACCGTGGGGTGCACCAGTGTTATTGGTTAAGAAGAAAGAAGGTACTATGAGGTTGTGTGTGGACTACAGGCAACTGAATAAAGTGGCGATCAAGAATCGGTATCCTTTGCCGAGGATTGATGATTTGATGGATCAGTTGGTTGGTGCGAGTGTGTTCAGCAAAATAGATTTGAGATCGGGTTATCATCAGATACGTGTGAAAACTGAGGATATTCAGAAGACTGCTTTCAGAACAAGGTATGGACATTACGAGTATTCTGTAATGCCTTTTGGTGTGACTAATGCGCCTGGAGTATTTATGGAGTATATGAATAGGATTTTCCATCCGTACCTAGACAAGTTTGTTGTGGTGTTTATTGACGATATTTTGGTGTATTCGAAATCTGAAGAAGAGCATGCTGAGCATTTGAGAGTGGTTTTAGGAGTTCTACGAGAAAAGAAGTTATTTGCTAAGCTGTCTAAGTGTGAATTTTGGTTAGAAGAGGTTAGTTTTCTTGGTCATGTGATTTCAAGAGGTGGTGTTGCTGTTGATCCTTCTAAGATAGAAGCGATATCTAAGTGGGAAGCTCCGAAGTCAGTTTCTGAGATAAGGAGTTTTCTTGGACTTGCAGGTTATTATAGGAAGTTCATTGAGGGATTTTCTAAGTTGGCGTTACCGTTGACGATGTTGACTAGAAAGGGGCAAGCGTTTGTTTGGGACTCAAAATGTGAAGAAGGTTTCCAAGAGTTAAAGAGAAGGTTAACTACTGCTCCTATTCTGATATTACCGAGTCCGTCAGAACTATTTGAGGTTTTCTGTGATGCGTCATTGTTGGGCTTGGGTGGTGTGTTGATGCAGAATAAGCAGGTTGTAGCTTATGCTTCGAGACAACTGAAGGTTCATGAGAGGAACTATCCGACACACGATTTGGAGTTGGCAGCTGTGGTATTTGTTCTGAAGTTATGGAGACATTACTTGTACGGGTCAAGATTTGAGGTTTTCAATGACCATAAAAGTTTAAAGTATTTGTTTGATCAGAAAGAGCTGAATATGAGACAGAGGAGATGGTTAGAGTTTCTGAAGGATTATGACTTTGGTTTGAATTACCATCCGGGTAAAGCAAACGTAGTGGCTGATGCATTGAGTCGGAAATCATTGCATATGTCTATGTTAATGGTTAAGGAATTGGATTTAATTGAGCAGTTTAGAGACTTGAGTTTGGTGTGTGAGAGTACTCACAATAGTGTTAAATTGGGAATGTTGAAGTTAACGAGTAGTATTCTGGATGAGATCAGAGAGGGTCAGAAATCCGATGTGCTTTTGGTTGATAAGTTGACTTTAGTGAATCAAGGCCAAGGTGGTGAATTCAGAGTTGATGAGAATGGTGTTTTGAAATTTGGTAATCGGGTGTGTATTCCGGATGTTACCGAACTTAAGAAGAGTATTCTTGAGGAAGGACATCGTAGTGGCTTGAGTATTCATCCTGGAGCTACGAAGATGTATCATGATTTGAAAAAGTTATTTTGGTGGCCGGGAATGAAAAGAGAAATTTCGAGTTTTGTTTATTCTTGTTTGATTTGTCAGAAGTCAAAGATTGAGCATCAGAAGCCGTCCGGGCTAATGCAACCGTTGGCTATTCCAGAGTGGAAGTGGGATAGTATCAGTATGTATTTTGTTTCAGGTTTACCGAGGACAATTAAGAACTTTGAAGCTATTTGGGTGATTGTTGACAGATTGACAAAATCGGCTCATTTCATTCCGATCAGAATGGATTATCCGTTAGAGAGATTAGCTGAGTTGTATATTGAGAAAATTGTAAGTTTGCATGGTATTCCGTCGAGTATTATTTCGGACAGAGATCCTAGATTTACATCGAAGTTCTGGGAAGGTTTGCAGAGGGCTTTGGGAACTAAGCTGAGATTGAGTTCTGCATATCATCCGCAGACTAATGGTCAGACTGAGAGGACGATTCAGTCATTAGAGGATCTTTTGAGGGCTTGTGTTTTGGAAAAAGGAGGTGCTTAGGATTGTTATTTACCTTTGATTGAGTTTACCTACAACAATAGTTTTCATTCGAGCATTGGTATGGCACCGTTTGAAGCTTTGTATGGTAGGAGATGTCGGACACCTTTATGTTGGTATGAGTCCGGTGAGAGTGTTGTGGTTGGATCGGAGATTGTTCAACAAACTACGGAAAAGATTAAGATGATTCAGGAGAAGATGAGGATTGCTCAGAGTCGTCAGAAGAGTTATCATGACAAGAGGAGGAAGTCACTTGAGTTTCAAGAGGGAGATCATGTATTCCTTCGTGTCACTCCGATAACTGGGGTTGGTCGAGCTTTGAAGTCGAAGAAGTTGACACCTCGATTTATTGGTCCTTATCAGATTTTGGAGAGGATAGGGGAGGTAGCCTATCGTATCGCTTTACCGCCGTCACTTGCGAATTTGCATGAGGTTTTTCATGTGTCTCAGTTGAGGAGGTACATTCATGATCCGTCGCATGTGGTCCAAGTAGATGATGTCCAGGTGAGAGATAACCTGACTGTTGAAACATCACCTATGAGGATTGAGGATCGAGAGTTGAAGCAGTTGCGGGGTAAAGAGATTGTTTTGGTGAAGGTAGCTTGGGGTGGACCAGCAGGTGGCAATGTGACTTGGGAACTTGAGAGTCAGATGAAGGAGTCTTATCCAGAGTTATTCGCTTGAGGTATGTTTTCGAGGACGAAAACTCTTTTAGTGGGGGAGAGTTGTAACACCCCGATAAAAATAAGATAATTATTTAATTTAAGTTAATATTATATTTATTAATTTAATTAAATAATTGGAATTATTGGATTATTATTATTATTATTATTATTGGAATAATAATTAGTGGAAAATATATAAAAGTTGGAATTAGAAAAGGTCCCATTTGGTAAAAGGGTTATTTTCACGTGAAAAGGAAAAAGAGACAGAAAAGTGGAAAAGGGCAAAGAGAGCCAGAGAACAAGGGTCGAAGAGAGGAAGAGCTTGAAGCTGCGGAATCGCCGGATTAACTCAGGTAAGGGGGGTTTATCGTCGATTAATGGGTATTATGGGATAACATGTAGTGGGTAGTGATAGACCATTGATTTGACTCTATTTGGAATGATGCATGATGAAATTGTGAACTTTTGGATGAACGAAATTGGATTATGATTGAAAGGAATTCGTAGGAATTAGATGTAATAATGTTAGAATTTGTGAAATCGAATAGGGTATGATTCGTGTTAGATGATATGGACGAATAATGGGTAAAATTGGACTGTAGAAGGTTGAATTGGATAGATCTCGTAGCAGAAAAAGCCATAGCAGATCTGGAAATTCTGGTTTCTGGTCATACGCGTATGGCACTAGGCAATACGCGTATGAGATGGTCTGGTACGCGTATGGCACTAGGCAATACGCGTATGGATGAGGAAGATGATGATTTTAACGTAGTTTTGTCTCTGTTGGTACGCGTATGAGGATGTGGTACGCGTAGCATACGCGTATGAGATAGGTGGTACGCGTATGGGATTGGCTGAGAATTGGGCCATACGCGTATGGGACTAGGCAGTACGCGTATGGGCAGGATTGTGATTTTTCTGTGCTGTTGTTGTGCAGTTTTTGGTTGTTCAGCTGAGTAATATAATTTAGCTGATGTATGATAGAGTAGGGATCATTTCCCGTTGTTTTGAGTAGTATAGGTATTAGTAGAGTGTGCTAATGCTGTGATTGATTATGTGGTATGACATGATATGATTATGTGGTGAATATGTTGATGATGTATGATGATATGCATAATGTCGTGAATGTATCTATCATGTATGTAATTATGAATGGACTGTTTATGGCTTAGAGTGTGAGCATATGTCCATTGTGGATGATTGTTGATGTTTGCATGACTAAGTGATTTAGCTTGCATATTGTGGCCTTTATGGTGGTAGCTAATTCCCATGGTGAGGAATTAGTGAGTTAGTATTGTGGATGATTGTTGATGTTTGCATGCTAGGTGATTAGCGTGCATAT
Organism: Lathyrus oleraceus; assembly: GCF_024323335.1. Taxonomy (NCBI): domain Eukaryota; kingdom Viridiplantae; phylum Streptophyta; class Magnoliopsida; order Fabales; family Fabaceae; genus Lathyrus; species Lathyrus oleraceus. Next base: position 153,343,335 of record NC_066579.1, on the reverse strand, counting down.
CATAGCCCTTGGGGTGGTAGCTAATTCCCATGGTGAGGAATTAGTGAGTGAGTCACTAGGTCTCAAATGAGTGGGACTAGTGAGCTTGGTAGCCGTATCTGGATTTGATCGGTGAGGTTGAACTATATGTTCACGAATAGTCGGTACCGCATGCATGGAGTCTCATTGCATAATATATGTATGTATGGCGTATAATATGAATGGATGTATTCCAATATTATACGTGTGTTTTATGGTTGTGTTGAGTTGAGTATGATGATGATGATGATGATTATGAGTTGATATTGCCGTTGCTGAATATGTGTGATCTGATTAGGGTGATGATATGTGTTAAATTACTTAGCATTACATGATATTTTATAATGCTTATTATATCGATTGAGGAACTCACCCTTACAACTATTTTTCAGGTAACGAGCAGTGATTGAGTAGAAGCTAGTCCTTGGAGTCTAGTGTAGTTCCTTAGTGGGTCATGCTCTGGTAGATGTAACATCGGGACGGGATGTTTTACCTTATTTTCATTGTTGGTTGTTGAATGATCTTACCTGTAATGTGTTACATGGTTTGCATGTTGTTGTTAACTTCTATCCGCTGCGAATTATGCAAATGTTTATTTTGATAAATAAATGAGTATGACCAGATATTTTGGAACACGGTGTGAAGTGTCAAGTGTGACACCCTTAAGTGCATACTTACTCTGATTTATATTTTGTTGATTTAATTATTTATTGGGGGTATTTTAGAAGGGTGTTACACACGAAGCCTCTTCACCTCCTCCTCATAGGCTGCCTCCATATCTGCCTTCTCCTTAGCGAGTCGATAGTACTTCCTCTTCCAGAACTTGGAAGACTGATGAAGCAGAGAAGTCCATGCATCATTAGGATCATCAATAACCTGATGCTCGAGGAACTCAATCAAAGCATCCTTCTCCTTAATCTGCTGAAGCAACTCTTCTCGTTCGCGGATCCAGGCACGTGAACGTTTTTCGTCTCTCAACTCCTCTACTCCTTGGTCAGGGAGGGTTGAAGGCCCAGCCCTAACCAAAGGTGTAGGTTTTGGATATTTGTAAGGCATGAGGTACTCAGAAGCTCTCCTCCTAACCCAAGCAGTGTAAGGCTCCAAAGCGACACAACTCTTAGGACCCAACTCCTTCCTTCCTTTCCTATGAATCTTGCGCCAAGCGCGGACCATCCTACCCTTCAAGCCTTGGGAATCTTTACCCTCCTGAAAGAACACACCCTCTAACAAAATGTTATTGGGTTTATCCTTTAGGGGGAACCCAAGCTGACGACGTGCCAAAACAAGGTTGTAGTTAATCCCACCACATGTACCAAGAAGAGGTACATTGGAGAATTCACCACAAGAGTCGATAATCTGCACACCATCATACACACGGTTGTACCAAGAGATATCATCATTAGTGAGAGACATAAGTCTCGTAGACCACCGTAGACATCCCTTGTTCTCTTTGAAGGAGAACGTCTGTGGTAAGTGAGAAATAAACCACTTATACAACAGAGGCAAACAGCACACAATGGCACCACCACCCTTTGCATTCCTCATATGCAAAGAAAAATAAGTGTCACCCAACAGAGTCGGAATGGGATTAAGAGTAGAGAAAATCCTAATAGCATTCACATCCACAAACTTGTCGATGTTGGGGAATAATACTAACCCATAAATGAGAAGTACAAATATGGCCTCAAAGGCATCCTCACTCATGGCTTTCCCATACATAGTAGCTTGAGCAATGAGGAACTCAGAAGGGAGACCTTGAATTCCACCTTTGGTAGTCATATGAGCACCAACCAGAGATTCATCTATATGCAACATGTCAGCTATCTCTCAAGAAGTAGGAATACTCTCTAAGCCACTGAACGACAACTGGTCTAGAATAGGTATACCCACAAGATAGACGTACTCCTCAAGCGTGGGCAAAAGCTGGAAATCCGGAAATGAGAAGCAACGGTACAAAGGATCATAAAACTGTGCCAATACACTCATCAACCCTTCATCCACCTGGGTAGTCAGAAGAGGAAGAAGCTTCCCAAAACGAGCCTTGAAACCCAAGGGATCTAATACATAGGATGTCAAATTCCTTAATTCTTTCAAATCTGGTTGTCTAAAGCTGTACTTCTTTGTATTCCTTCTTTGTCTTTCCATGTCTGAAAATTGGCAAATATACCTCTTAAGTTCCTTGAAAAATTTCTTATTATTTTGATGATATGGATGCAAATGGGTGCATGAATGCATGAATGCAACAATCACACTCAAGGATCAAGCAAAGCACACCAAACAAAGGTCATGGGATGGATCATATTATCCTTAATATCAATCATCCATTTTGGTGGATTATGGTTTACACCTTATCAACACCCAAGTTCCATTGATATTAAGGATACATGAACGGATCAACCACGAATCAAGGGTTTGTTGCAAATCACGAGCCTGGAGTCTCGGTTTAGAACCACCCAAAGGGAGTGTACTAGGGTTTAACCTGCCAAACATGTTCTACAAGAGGTTCCCATAGTCATCATCCCATCTTTCGGATATTATCGGAGAAACGACTACTCATATTCCAAAAATATTCTCAAGAGAGACTCTTATGAGTGTAGTATCGCGTAACAATCGTATCAAATCTTACACTTGAACGAATTTCGCACTACATCCTAATAATAGGCCAAGATGGGCTTGGTAAACTAAGGTCCTTGGCTTATAAGGTCTATATTGGAAAGAGTAATGTCTAACCACAACTACTTGTGTGACATTATTGATCCCAACATGACCTCCACCAAGTGAATGGCCTTGCAAGTCAACTTGCTAAGGAATAACTCCACACAAGCCAACAAGACTATGCCATTCTTCTATCCTAAGTGCACTCGAGTTCGGGTATAGAACTCATCTCACAAAGATCACCAAGCATACAAGGAATTAATATTCAAGCAAATCAATCATTACTTACAATACAGTAATCCCAAATATGCACAAAAATATGTCACAAATAATATAGACAATACACTACAACAAATGTGAAAAGTAGGCAAAACCCACTAGGTCAATACTGATCCGTCCCCAGCAGAGTCGCCATTTTTCTATAGCGGGGTATTCGTTACCATTAGAGATATTGACTAAATCTAAGGTAAATCATACAACTCGAGTCGCCACCACACTTCTATTTATCCAAAGGAATGGTTAGAAAGCGAACAAAAACCTAAAAGTTTTATCGAATCAAAAACTAGTAAAAATGTCAGAGATCTGGGTAAGGGGGTTGGTTATGCAATGGGAAGGTGTTAGGCACCCAAAACATCCTAGGTACTCCTAGGGAGCCCTTTTCACATTGGTTGTAAGGTTGGTATTTTGTGAAAATTTGTTTGTGTAAACATGATTGAAGAGATGAGAAGAGAATGTACAAGTCATTTACATTTTGTGTTTGAATGGATAAACCCATTGCCTACGTACCATCTTTTAAAAAAGATTAGGATCAAAACCTCGTAGTTCGGGGTAAAAATCTCAAAATGAGTTGGTGAATTGATTGGTCCAAAAGCCTTAAGGTCTTTTGTTATCCAAGGGAGAAAACTCAACCTAAAACCACAAATCCACCATGTGAGAATAGCTTCAACATGCTAGTGAGGGGTTAACCGTATAATAAGCATGGAAGACTCATTGTCCATCACTAAGGATATAGGTGAGCATTACATCTACCTCAAGGATAACTCAAACCTAATAGCTAAAGGTTATGAAAAATTTTATTAAGAAGGTGGCCATTGAAACCACAAAAAGACATTTGAATGGGTTGTATTTACCAATGAAAAGTATTTACAAAATGGTCAAAGTTGGCTTAGAAGGTCAATTCAAAATAAGTGTTATGAAAAGAAAGTTTGAAAATCAAAAGCATAAGGCTTAGGTTTCTAATGTTGAAAACAATTGTTAAATGTTTGCACAAAAGTTTTGGCTAGGGTTAGAGTGGAGAGAAGAAGAAGAATGGCTAAAGTCCTAAATATACAAGAGGTAAAGGATAAAGAATAAGACCACAATGTAGTTCCTCTCTTGAGATCATATTGATGATCCAAGTAGCTCCCATCCTTTGGAATAAGCAATCACATAAGCATAAACTCAAGCAATCAACAATCAAGTGAACCCTTGGCAAGCTCCTTAATGCATTATGGATCCCTCTCTCTTTTGGAAGCTCATGGTAATGGTTCCTCAATTTGGATCAAGCTGGAATCCCTAGTACAAGAACACATACATCAAAAGATTCTAACAAAACAAACAAGGAATGGACAAGAAGAGTTTAGAAGTTGGTCCTTTCAAGGGCATCTTTCAACATTAAGCATTCTAAAGGCCCAATGCCTAGTTGCTCTTTGACTTTAAATTTGCATAGGGAAAGTCCTAAAGTCTAAGTCCATTTGTCCATTTCTTTGCATTTTGGTCCACAACAATCAAAACAAAACACAAGCAGAATAGTATATACACAATTATGTGCTCCAGTGAGCAAAAGGCAAATTGCATTAACATAAACATGTGCCCAAGTGAGCAAAGGAAAAAGCAAATGAATAATATGTACAAGAATAGTAAATTGCATAAATGTAAAGTGCAAAAAGTAAATGTTAGTGGTTAATGATTAGTGTTAGTAGTTAGTGTGCCATAATGCAAATTTAGCGCTATGTTAAGCAATCGTAATTGGACTTATGTAGAAGTCACAACTATATGAGGCCGGTCAATAATAATGTAGGCAACAACACAAGTTAGAAGTCTTGATTAGTGAACCAAGTTCCAACAACTTGCCATGCCAAAAGAAAAAAGAGAATTGATCTTGTATTAGTTTAAGTCCCTTGCATGGTTTAGGAAACAACCTATCCTTAATGCAAAGTCATTCACTTGATCAAGTGATCAAGATGAATTAGATTTGATTCAAGGAAGATTAAGTCTCCCTAATCAATGCTAACTTATCAACCTTCAACTCATTGATCAAAAAGAAAAAAGAAGAAGAAGAAGGAGATGAACAATGGAAAAGGAAATGGAAAGAATAAAGTGCATTAGATGAAAAAGAATGTACCAATCAACAAGTGTTGACCAATGACATTGAGGATCATGGTCAAACAATCACAAACAGAAGTGAGATGAAGATTGGAGGTCAAGAAATTAACAAAATATTTTTGGCATTTTTAATATTTGAAAATAAACTTGAATTAAAATATTAAAGAGAGGTCAAACTTCAAAATCATTTCAAATCAACTTTTAAAAGTCCAAGTGATTTATCCTAAGTTCAACAAGGTCAAACAAGGTTTGACAAAAAATTTCAGCATTTTTAAAAGTCAGAAACTATTTTTAATCAATTAAAAATGAATAAAAATAGCCTAATTGAACTAAAATCTCAAATAAATCTCAAATTAAATAATAAATTGATGAGAATATTTTTCATAGATATATCATCATTCAAATAGGTTGAGAAAATATTTTTGTATTTTTTGAATATTAAAAACTATTTAAAATGAATTAAAAATAACCAGAAAAGAGAAAATTCACAAAAAATATCAACTGACAAACTAAAAAAAATTAAAAATCATTTTTAGAAACTAGAATTTAAATGGAGAAAAATGCAATTGGTCCCATATTTTTTGGAATTAAAATGAAGAAGTTATGAATTTTTGAAAATAAATGGAATAAAAGAAATAAAATCTGAAATTAAGAAAATCAAAAAAACCACAGGCGTCTGATCAAGCCTCATTAATTGACGTGGTTGATCAGACGCTCTACATGCGCGCGCTCATGGTGAGTCCAAGTCAATGAGAAACACAATGCATTATTGAAAGTCATAACATCCAAAGGCTGGGATTAAATTTGGAAATGAGATTCAATGGTCCAGAGCTCATCCACGTGGGGACGGTGGTGGAAACCACCGTCTTCTCCGGCGAGACTCACCGCTCCGGCCAAGATTTGCAGGTTTTCAAAACTTAATTAAAATGCACAATCCTTATATCAAAATGAAGCTGGGGTGATGTACATCACCCCTGTGACCTTGAATTGTACTCAAACTTTCTATGGAATAAGAAATATGAGCTGGAAGATTCAGGTACATAAATTGCAGTTCATCAAATCACAAAATCAAAGCCACCACTGGCTTGCCTCTCAAGTGAAGACTTCAGAAAACATATTGGCCAGGCAAATAGATCAAGGAACAAAGAGATTCGAAGCAAAAACCAGTTGAACCATACCTTTTGATTGTGAAGATTTGAGCTCTTTTCCTTGCTTCCTTTTGCAAAATAGAAGTTCAATGGGTCATATGAGGAAGGTCTAGGAACTTTAGATCTAAAGATTCAACCAAATTTAGTTGAATTTCAGATCTGAAAATTTGAAGAAATATGAACTAGTTCCTTTAGGTATGGCTAGGGATTCAATTGTGCAGCATATCAGGCGCCTTCAGGTTGAGTTTTGAAGTGAGCAGTGCCTTCTATTTATAGAAGGAGCTGATGCAAAGCCATGAGGAATTCATGTGCATGAGAATTGGGTCCTCCATGCATGGGCCTGTACAAGCGCATGTGAGGCCCAAAACCTGGTGCAAATGAATGATGAGCTTGTTTGGAGAAGGTTTGGACGTGTGATTTGCTAAGCAATGGCTTGTGTAATGAGTTTCAACATGTTATGCATAAATGAACCTAAAACTTCACCTCTTCGAAAATGCCACTTGAAAAATTGAAACATAGGTATGTGGGTAATGGTTGGAAAGGTGTTGACATAAGGAACAAATGTTATGTTGGACCAAAACTCATTTGGAGTGTGGAAATTTATGAAAACAAGCCATGAAGTTCATAGTGCAAAACATGCCTTTGAGAATTTTGCCAAATTGGTCCAACTTCAAGCCCTTCTATTTTGATGATGCAAGACTCAAATGGAAAAACTTCCAATATCAAAGTTGTCGGTATTTTCAAGATAATCAGAATGGACTTACATTTTGCATCATTTGGATTTTTAATGAAGGAGTTATGGGCACTTTAAATTGGACTTTTTTGCCTTTCAATGCATTTGGTCCAAAGTGACCTATAATGTTTTGCATTATCACATGTATTTATTTTAAGATTTTGAAATTTTGTTCAAGATAACATTTGAAGTAGACATACTAAGATTTCCAATGCATTTGATCCCACCTCAAAATCATAAAAAATTAATGAGTTATGTCCTTGGGAAGTTGACCCAAAATTAGGGTTTCAGTCAAAATGACCTATAATGTCTTGGAATGGGAGATGACCTTCCACGCTTCAAATCAATTTTTGATGAACATGAAAGTTGTTTATGTTGTCCTTAAGAACATTTCTTATCTTGGGGTCATCTCCATTTGACCAACCCATAAAAAGTTAGGTCTCAGTGCATTTCAAAATAGTCAGATGAATTGACTGATCAACTTCTCAAGCCCACAACTCATATCTTGATTAATTGATGATTGAGGACACTCATATAAGTTCAAATATGCATGAAATGATGAATTAAAGAACTTCCCTTGATTGTATTTGACCATGGGCTGAGGTTGCTTCCTTAGCAAGGCATTGTGGGTGATCAGATGAATTAGGGTTTCTTTGAGGAACAAACCTCAACCCTTTGACTTGCTTTAATAAAAAATGATAAATTGAGATATTTGGGAGGCATATTTGATGGATGAGAGCTTTGGGAACCATTTCCATGCTTGCCTTCATCTTCTCTTGGCCATATCTTTGCACAAATGATCTCATAGAAACTCTTGACCTTGTGATTGCTCAAGCTACAAACAAAAGATGTTAGTGACATATTTTTGTGCTTTTGGTTAGTGAATAAAGATGAGAAAAGCAATAATATATAATTCAAGCATGCTTGGTGATCTCAAACCACTCACAAGAGGTCCCACCCAAAGGCAAAGGGAACCAAGGTGCTTATGATCCTTCAGGCTTTGCAAATGCAATGTTATGATGCCATGAGGGATCTTAGGGACAAAATTGGGGTCTTACAAAGCTGAAGAAGAAGATGATGATTCTGAAAAAGACGATTCTGATGACGAACAAGAGTTATCTCTTTTATCCAGAAGAGTTAAACAACTCTGGAGAAAAGGGAATAACAACTTCAGAAGACCCAGACAGAAGGAAGATTGTTCAGAATCTACTTCCAGAAGCAGACCAAGCAAACAGATAACTTGTTATGAATGTAAACAACCAGAACACTACAGAAATGAATGTCCCAAGCTCAAGAAAGATAGTTCCAGAAAATAAGGATTCAAGAAAAACTCCTTCAAAACTAAGAAGGGACTCATGGCTACCTGGGATGACTCTGAATTTGACGCCTCAGAATCAGACTCCAAACTAGAACAGGAAAATATCGCATTCATGGTTACCACATCTGAAAGTACATCTGAAAAGGAATCTGACTTTGAAGAGGTATTTTCTGATCTCTCTCTCTCTCTGATCTAGAAGCTTGTTTATCAGAATCTCTAAGCTCTTATCAGAAGCTTCGACAAAAATTCAAGGTCCTAAAAAGGGTCCATGAAGAAACTGTTGAACAATGTGATAAGCTTGAAATAGAAGTTTCTGAACTAAAAGGAAACACTTTTGTTTTAGAAAATGAAAATGAATTTTCAACCAAAAAATGTTTAAAACTTGAAGAAACTATATCCAAAGCTCCACCAACTTCTGACACCATCATATACAAATATGAAAAGACGTTTCAGAAATTTATGAAAAATGGGCTTGAAAGAAGCAAAATAGCTTCTATGATTTATGGTGTTAGTCACAATAAGAAAAGAGAAATTGGATATGACTCTGATGAAGATGAGCAAATACCTTCAGAAGTTGACTTCTTTAGAGTCTGGTCTTCAACTTCTGATCCATCAAATTCTGGTCTTTAAGCTTTCTTTTAGATGTTCATAGTCAGAACCAATACTTAGATTATCCATGAAATTTTAGTCCATGGTCCTACACATTTAAACAAATATTAGTATACCTAGTTGTTCTTTAAATACTTTGTTATCATCAAAATTCAAGGGATATGGGATAAACCAATTTTGTTCTAATAATCCCCCTCTTTTTTTATGATGACAAACATAAGTATTTAAGAACAATGGTTATTAATTTAATTAACAAGTTGACTTTAGGGTCTGAGGTTTGTAAGCTCCCTCTGATTCTAATAGTCTATAAGGGTAGGTTTGTAAGTTCCCCCTAAGTTCTATCTAGGGTAATTACATTTAAACATGAAAGCACAATAATAAATCTCCAGAATTTAAGCATAGATAATAACTGTAGACTCAGATGCTTAAATAATTCTATATCTACTCCCCCTTTTGTCATCAACAAAAACCAAATAAGAACATAGAAAAGATACTGGATAAGCTCCATGATAACCTTGAGATCATAACCCATATCATCTTGTCTTACAATGACTGCCTTCAAATGAACATCCATCTCTTCTTGCTTAGCAATAACCTAAGCTAATTTCTCCTTCATCTGGCCATGCTTCTGACTAGAAAAAGCTACAGACTTAGATGAGAAACGTAACACCCTAAACCCCAAAACTTATATAAAAATATTTAATCAACAATTTAAGGTGTCACCAACGAGCACCATCGGAAACTCATCAATACATTTGACAACACACACTGGAAAATCATAACATATCAACTTCAAAATTAAATTCATAATAAAAGTATTATACTTTAAATCACATAATTCATCATTGGCTCAAAGCATATCAAAATGTCATGTTCCCGATGTTATAAGATCGGAGCACTAGAACCACTAAATTGCGATAAATAATAAATAAAATGAAGAATAGATCTAATAAGCTACCTTCCACACACAATAATAACTTTACTCCTGATTATCTGCAAGATGTCCATGGTGGACAATATTAAGTAAAAAGGGTGAGAAATAAATTTGATATAAACGACGTAAAGAATGCAAAGGTAGAGAAACACACAATATATCATACATTCGGTACACAACAAACATCACCATAATCTCACACCCATTCATAACAATATGCAAATATATGTAACGCGACTCACGACACAACGTGACGTTATGCATGTTGTAACACCCCAATTCTTGATTTATCAAATCATTTAAGTTATTATGATTTAATTTAATTATTATGATTTAATTTAATTATTATGTGTGATAATTGAATTAATATGGGTGTCAGGGGTGTGTGACCTTGAGGTGGGAGTGTGGAGAGTGATTAGAGATTGGTATAGCTGGACTAGAATTATTAGAGCCCATTTTGTATAATTAAATAATAGTATTTTAATTGAATTATTTAATTAAATGAGAAAATAGAATAATAGAAAATAAGGGGTATTAGTAGTATTTTTATTAAATAAAATTAGAGATGATAAGGATATTTTGGTGAATAAGGGAATAAGTGAGGGTAATGCTGGAAGTCTCTAATTGAGGGATTATGTTACTAATAAAAATGTTAGTAAGGAGTGGTGAGAGTTTTTCTATATGAAATCAGAATTTAGTGGAAAGAGGAAGATGCAAGGGTTAGGGCATAGAAAGAGCATCCATCGAAAGAGCTTTGAAGATTTTTGCTAGAGAAATCTAAGTTAAGGGGGAGAATAACCTTCAATAAGGGCTTATTCATGAGGGGTAGGGTAGAGGAGTACTTAACCTACAATAGGGATGATGATTGTGATAATTTATGTGTGTGTTCTTGTTGAGTGATATTCTCCCGATTATATTAATGTGAATTTCGTATGAATTGATATTGGAAATTACGTATTGTGTATGTATGTATGTATGTTTTCCACCATTGTCGTAATAGGAAAGGTTTTAGAGATGTGATTTGATAATGATTTGATGAATTGGTGGTTGAAGTGGTATGTTAATTGGTAGAATTATGGCTTAATAAGAATGGGGTTTTAATATGAGAAAATAGGTGTTTGAAATAAGTGGTTTTTGTGTTCGGAAGTGTTTGGATGGTTTTATAACAGTAAAAGACTTTCAAAATCGTAAAAATGGGTTTTTAGGCAAAAACAGCAGTTGGAGTCGACTTATACGTGTTTGGAGTCGACTCCAAACCAACAAGAAGTATTTTTTTTTAAATTTCACAATTGAAGTCGAATCATACATGCTTGGAGTCGACTCCAAAATGCCAGAATGTCTGTTTTGTCTTTTGTTGCACCGTTCGACGATTTTGGTTGTAACTTTCATTTGGTCAGTCCAAATGAGACGACGTTCGAAGTGTTGGAAAGCTAACGTGAATTACTATTAGTTGGTGATATTTTAAGAGACTGAATGTGTTGTGATAACATGGGTAATTTATAAGAATTATTATTAAAATTTATTTGATCGAGTAAATATTGAGTTGTGTGAGTTTGGGGAATATGTTTTATGAGTTGTGGAAATGTTTGAATATGTTGCTATGAAGATATGTTAAGCATTGAGAATAAGTATGAAATAGGGATGTTGTGAATAGGGATAATTTTGAGTGATGTTTGTTATATTGTTGCATGTTTGAAATATAATTCTGTTCAGATGAATTATTAGCATGCTTGTGTTCCTTTAGTTTTTAATTTTAATAAAAGAAGAAAAATATTTTATTTATTTATTTATTATTATTTAATCAAAAAAACTATGATGATTTGTTTTAACAATGATTTTAAAATAAAATGAAATAGACTAAATAAATATAAAAATAAACAAATGAGCAATGGGCTATTATTATGTGTCGTACGGTGGTCCGACGGAAAAAACGTCAAAAGGAATCATGACTTGTAGTTTGCGTTTCACGTGGATGAAAGAGGTTGGTTGTAGGTGTGAACATTAATGATATGGCGGTGTAATGGAATTTGTAATGGTGTTATGTTGGAGTTGTTATGTGTTGATGAGTTTAGAAATTGAATGAGGTATGTGATTATGAAGTTGGTGTTAGTGAGTGAAGAAAAAAAGTGGAGTGTTTAGTTGGTTTAGTGATATAGGGAGTTTTAATGGATGAGAGAATGATTGGTATTTACGTGTATAGTATGATGGTTCACGATTTTTGCAACTTGCAAGTTGCAAGAAATGGTATTGTTATGTTATAGAGGAAAGTAAGTATTTGGAGGGTGAGAGACGGAAGATGGAGCTTGGTATATTGTTGAATTTATGAGTGTATTAGTTTTGAAGTTTGTTAAGTTGTTGAGTTGATGAAAGGAAGAAGAAGTGTGAGTATTTGAAGGAGGAATTTTATGATTTGTTGAGGAAGATGAGAGGAAGAGTTAAATTTGAAAAATGGAGGAGAAATTGTTATTTTATGGATCATTGAAGAAGGTTTCCATGTAATGAGATTGGTGAGCTGCAACATGAGAAAATGAGGTGGTTCTATGAAGGAAAGGTTTGGGAGAGATGAGTTATTGAGTTTTTAGAAAACTCAGTTTTTTCTTTTTGTTACTTTTCTTTAAAATTAGAGATAAAGATGAGGAAATTATGCACCACCTGGCCTATGATTGGTTTGTGCTTATTTTTTTTCATTTAAGCAAGGTCATGTGTTACTATATAGTACTATGTAGGGTTTTTATTATTCACATAGTGACCATAATTCCCTTTAGATGACTTAGGGGATAAGAAAATGAATTTTTAAAATTAAATAAATAAAAATTGACTCTTTTTTAATAGACATAAATAAAAATCAAATGATTATATACTTATCTCTATTTATTTTTGTTTGACATTTTGACAAAAAACAAAAATAAAAGGAATTAAAATGAATAAAAATCAAGCACAAAAATGCGTGCAAATATAAAATGAACATGTTAAATGATCTATGCAAAATAAAGTTATGGAAAACAGATAGGTAAATATCAAATTTTGTAATAAAAAATATTCGTTTGAAAAGGCTCGGGCTGATCGAAATATGACCATAAACATAATCGAAAAAAATAAATGAGCAAGACAGGTTGAACTACGCGAATCGTAGGTTAACAAAATTGATAGTTGCAAGCCTGACCTCAAATTTTTTTCGCCCACTAAATTTACACACAATTTATAAATGATTCAACCGGCCTGTCTATAAAATCGAAATTTTATTTTGGTAAACTTTTTAAGCATTATGGTGAAAGAAATGAATGTTATGATATGAAGATGATGCAAATGTCTTGACGAATGTATCAATTTATTGATCGAGGGGTAAAATTGGAGTATGACAGATGCCTCTATTTAAATATCTTCCATCAAAGAATATGAAGAATTCCACTCTTCATATGATCAGGGTGGGAGATAGTTAAATACTAAAGGACCAAAATTTTGTCCCTTGATGAAATGAAATCAATTGATACAAGATGTTATGATTGTATGAAGGACTCTCTTTTTGTTTTGGTTTGCTAGGGATATGATGTAATGTAATATGAACCCTTGCAGGACGTTTCATGAAGGATAAAGAATGAAAGGTGGACTTGTGGGGATATATGGAGATATATGGGAATGGTGATCCACATGAAATGAAAAGGATAGAAAGGGTGAAAGACTCACTAGGGATAACAATTTGGTGGAGAAAAGATTACTGAGGAATATTCAAAGTGAGTTTATCAACTGATTATAGACAACAGACAAACACTTTACAATATATCTGAGAGTTCTGGAGATTTCTCACATCAAATTCATCCAATCAAAGATTTTAGAGATTCCTAACAGGGAATTCATCCAAGACAAAAACAACTAGGAGTCTTCTTACAATAAGATCATCCATGCAACACTTTGTAGATTCTTCTAAATGAATCCATCCAAACAAGAAGACCGGGAGTCTTATAACAAGAAGATCATCCATGCAAAAATTTGGAGATTATTCAAACAATCATCCAATCCTTTGAGGAGTTGCTTTCAACAAAAGAGTCAAACTGATAACTTTCTAGGAACATCAGGACAAACAGAACATAATTCCTGAGTGTTCCAAACAACGTTGGACTTTACCCATAGGCATTAGCAATACATACGTGCTTCAAACGGAGGGCGCGAGACAGCGCTTGACTTTGACCATATGCATTAGTAATACATGCCAACTTCAAACGGGGGGTGTCAGACAGAGCTGGACTTTGAAAATGTCAATAAAATTTGAATTTTGGAGATGCCAATAAAATTGGACTTTGGGTCAAGGGATACGAAATCAAATACAAGACTTGGGTCAATGCAAATGAGCACAAAGTACACTTCGATCTATGCATGATTAAATTTTCTCTTATGCATGATATATGAATGATCATGATATGAAAAATAGATTTAAAACAAAGACAAATCATCGTCAACACAAGTCTTGATGCCTAGATCGTTAACAGGACAAATCATCGTCAACACGAGTGTTGATGCCTAGATCGTCAATATGACAAATCTTCGTCAATGCAAGCATTGTTGCCTAGATGGTCAACAAGACAAATCATTATCAACAAGAGTGTTGATGCCTAGATCATTAACAAGACACATCATCATCAACACGAGTGTTGATGCCTAGATCACCAACATGACAAATCGGTATCAACATGAGTGTTGATGCCTAGCTCGTCAACAAGACAAATCATCGTCAACACGAGTGTTGATGCCTAAATCGTCAACATGAAAAATCTTCGTCAACACGAGTGTTGATGCCTAGATCGTTAACATGACAAATTATCGTCAACATGAGTGTTAATGCCTAGATCATCAGCATGATAATTCATTGTCAACACGATTATTGATGCCTAGATCGTCAACATGACAAATCATCTTCAACACGAGTGTTGATGCCTAGATCGTCAGCAAGACAAATCATCGTCAACAAGAGTGTTGATGCCTAGATCATCAATAGGACAAATCATCGTCAACACGAGTGCTGATGTCTAGATCGTTAACAAGATAAATCATCAACACAAATGTTGATGCCTAGATGGTCAACAAGTCTTTGAGGAAATATAGATAAGCAATGAAATACATTTCGCGCTATGCATGATCTAGATATATGAATGATCAACGCATGCATATGCTGACGCTATATGGACTGAGAGTTTTTGGAGGCTATTAAATTTCAAAAGTCCTAAATCAACTTTTGACATGTGGCAGGGGAAAAGAAAAAATGAAATAAATATCTATAATCTCTCCCACTCGCTGTTTCTTAACATGAAAAAAAAGACATTCACCTCTCTCAATCTATTTCTCTATCAATATGGTCTCTCATCTCTCATTGCTTCCTCTCAAAGGTATAAAAATGCATGTGCAAACCTCTAGAAGGGGCGACCGACCACCCTAGCGGCGCCAGCGATGTAACACCCCGATTTAATTTCCATATTTATTTATTAGATATTTATTTTAATTAATCATTATTTGGTGTGATAATTAATTAAATATGTATGGTGGTGATTATTTGAATTATTTGAATATATGTGTTATTTGAATAATTGAATTTTATGAGTAGAAATAGCAATTGTCTAGTAATGGGCCTAATTAATTAGAATGAGTGGATAAGTGTGTTAAACCCATTATGAGTTAAAAAGATAGTAAGGGTTTTAGAGATTAGAGTTACTTTTGTAAAACAAGAGAAGTAGAGAGAATAGAATAGAAGAGAAAGAGGAGAAGAGAAAACTAGAAGAAGAAAGACCTAGAGATTTCATCTATACTAAGGTAAGGGTGGGATTTCAAGTGGTCATGGGTAAACATAATGTATGTAATGTATGTGGGTTAGATATCATGAATTTAGGATTTGAGGATTTTGATTTTTGAGAAACCCTAAAATGTGTTTATGTTTTAATCCATGAAATTGATGTTTATGTTATGCTATGATGTTTCTATATTGAATTCCATGAATTGGTATGTGTATAGAACATGATTTGGTGTATAATTGTATGTTTGAGTTTCACTTGAAAATGATTGATTTGAGATTTTGGTGAAAATTTGTGGAGCTTAGAATCTTGTTTTTATGATCCTAATAGTTGCTATATGATACATATAGGTTGTATAACTATTTATTTCATGAAAAATGCTGGATTAATATGGTTTTATGATGAAAATTCGTGCTGGACAATAGCATTTTTGCAACAACAGTTTTTCTAGTTTTTGACAACATTTTCGCAACAGCAAATTTTCTGGTTTTTGACAACATTTTCGCAACAACAAATTTTCTGGTTTTTGACAGCATTTTGAAAAACTTGTAAATTCAATAACTTTTGAACCGTAATTTCTTTTGAGGTGCCGTTTGGACCGTTACGAAGCTAAGAATATTATCCATAACGTAATATTCGTTTTGATAACAGTAGATTAATATTTTATCAAAATAATTCTAATATGGATGTATGTTGTATGTGTGGTGAATGTGAATGACATGTTTTCTATTGTTTAGCATGTATTCGATGATTTTAGATGGATTTTGTGAAGAAACATAATACTTGAAATTATGTATGTGATGATGTGAATTAATGAATTTGATGAATAACATGAATTGGCTTGTTTGCTTTATGTTAATGTGTTGTGATGAGATGATGAATGCTATTTGATGTATTGTTTGGGATTGAAGTCATGTTAGGTGTATGTTGTGAAAATGTTGGATGTGGTATGCTTATGTATGATTAAGGGGTTGCGATCGTCTTAATTGCATGAATCTTGTTGTTGTTGCACACTTTCCCTAGCATGAGTCTATGAAAGAGGCAATGTTGGGTAATCTCGCGTAGATTATTTGCTTGTCCCAAACCTAACGCCGAATGGGGTTTGAAAGCTTAAGGATGAATCGAGCTTTAAAGGTGGTTATCTAGTCTATTTGAGAGATACTCGACAAGGGGTTTATGGGATAATTTGGATTTGTTTCGACGTTGATAGATATTGTTGTGCTCTCTTTTATCTTGTTATTTGGATATGTTGGTTTTGATGTTGAGTGGCCTTAGAGCCCAAAATGATATTTTGTGGTAACTAATTTATGGGAATCATCACTATTTACCATTTATGAAGAGAGATGTTATTCCGCTGTGTGAGTTTGCATGTTGGTTATTTGGTTTTGATTTATAATTCGTGTTACTTGTATATGACCATGGCATGTGTTATTTCCAACAAAAGTAAATGTGATGCCCTCGTGTATGCATGTTTTAATTTACTCTGATTATGTAATTGTATGTTGTATTTGAGTAGTACTAGTTTGGGGGGTATTACAAGCGACACCTCCCTCTCAAACCTCTCTCATTTCAATTCAATACTCTCTCACTTAAACAACATACAAACTCATTAAAAAAAATCTAAAACATAAAGCAAGACACCAAGTTTCAATAACGGAGAATGAAAAAAATACCAAACCGTGGTGGAGCGGTTGCGTTTAGAGATAGACTTTCCAGTAACGAGAAAGCAGCTGACTTCCTTCTCTGTTTTTCTTAGGCTTCAATACTTCTTATGCTTTGTTGTTATTTCTTAAGTAATGAAGTTTTATGGTTGACTTCCATGAGTTTCCAATAGAAGAGTAACGACGACCAAGTTCCGTTTCCTTCTCTTGTTTTATTTTACATTTTGTTGTTATTGGAACGTTGATGTTTGTTGTATGAAGGTGTTAGAGTTGTATGGTGCACCATCGCCGGAGGGATGTTGCATTTAGTATGGTGGTCCGATAGAAAAAACATCGGAAGGAATCACATTATGTAATTCGTGTTTCACATGGATGAAAGAGGTTGGATGTAGGTGTGAATAGTGATGATATGGTAGTGTAATGGAGTATGCAATAGTGTTATGTTGGAGTTGTTATATGTTGAAGAGTTGAGAAAATTAATGAAAGTATGTGATTGGGAAGTTTGCGTTAATGAGTGAATAAGAAAAATGGAGTGTCTTGTTGGTTTGGTGATGGCGGGAGTTTTAATGGATGGGAGAATGATTGGTGTTTACGTGTATAATAGGACGGTTTATGATTTTTGTATCTTGCAGGAAGTGGTATTGTATGGTTATGGAGGAAAGTAAGTGTTTGGAGGGTGAGAGATGGAAGATGAAGCTTGGTATATTGTTGGTTTTATGGGTGTATTGGTTTTGAAGTTTGTTAAGTTGTTGAGTTGATGAAAGGAAGAAAAAGTGTGAGTATTTGAAGAATATATTTTGTGACTTTGTGAGGAAGATGAGAGGAAGAGTTAAATTTGAACAGTGGAGGAGAAACTGTTGTTTTATGGATCATTGAATAAGGTTGTCATGTAGTGAGTCTGGTGAGTTGCAACATGAGAAAATGGGGAGGTTTTATGAAGGAAAGGTTGTGGCGAGATGAGTTACTGAGTTTTCAGAAAACTCAAATTTTCCTTTTTGTTAATTTTTTGAAATAAGAGTAGAGATGAGGAAATTATGCACCACCTGACTTATATAGTATTATCTAGGATTTTTATTATTGACACAATGCCCTTTAAATGACTTAGAGGATAAGAAAATGAATTTTTAAAATTAAATGAATAAAAATTAACTATTTTCTTAATAGAGACAAATAAAAATCAAATGATTATATACTTGTCTCTATTTATTTTGTTTTATATTTTGACAACAAAACATAAATAAAAGGAATTAAAATGATCTACATAAAATAAAGTTCTGGAAAACAGACAGGTAAAGATCAATTTTTTCAATAAAAAAAGCCTAGTTGAAAAGGCTTAGGCTGATCGAAACACGGCCACAAACAAAATCGAAAAAAAAGAGCACGTCAAGTTAAACTACGTAAATCGTTGGTCAATAAAATTGACAGCTGCAAGCCCGATCTCGAAACTTTTTTGCCCACTAAATTTACGCGCAATTGAGAAACGATTCAACCGGTCTGCCTATAAAACCAAAATTTTATTCTAGTCGGCTTTTTAAGCATTACACTGAAAGAAATGAATGCTATAATATGCAGATGATGCAAATGTCTTGATGAATGTCTCAATTTATTGATCGAGGGGAAAATTGGGATATGACAAAAGGTGTGTTAACTGCAAACACACAAACTGTTCTACTTGGCCAACTGACAACTCTCACCAAACAGTTAGTTGCTTCTCAGTTGACTCAAGGTAAGGCGGGTCAGATACATACCTTAAAGTGTGATTTTTATGGAGGTGAGCATTCCAATGATAATTATTCCTAATGTAGAGAATGCAAATGTTCAATATGCTAACTTCCAAAGGAACAATCCATACTCAAATACGTATAACCCAGGTTGGAAGGGTCATCCTAACTTCAAATGGAGCAACAATATCCTAACTCTGAATCCTACTTAAGGTGCTCAACAAGAAACTCAAGCACACAACAACAACCCCCAATCTTGGAAGAACTCTTAAAGGATTCATGCTTACCACTCAAGATAGTTTTTAAAAGATAAGTCAGGTACAACAAGAGATGATGCAGAGTAAACTGACAAAAAATAAGAACACAAAGGCTTCTATAAAAAATTTAGAGGCGCAAATTTGGTTAGTTGTCAAAGCAAATAGTAGCTCGGGCTAATTCGGGAAGGGGATTCAACGATAATACTGTTGATAGCCCGAAGACCAAAAATCGTAGTGCTATTGGGGTGAGGAGTGGAGTGGTAGATACCCCCATACAAGCTAGTGGAAATAAGGTGGTAAGTGATGAGGACAATAAAAAAGAGGGAGAAAAAAGTGAGAATAAAAATGATGATGAGGTTAAGGGTTGAAATCTTGACCAATTTATAGACAAAAACTCACCATGGAAGAGGAACAACAAACAAATTCTCACTGAGCCAAACCCTATTCTTCCTAACTATATTAAGGATCCTTACTCCTTATTTAAAGAGAGACTTAAGTAAAAGAATTAAAAAGAGGAGCAATTCAAAAAGTTCAAGGAGACATTGAGAAAAATTCAAGTCAACATCCCCTTTTGTGAAACCGTGAACAAAATATGGGTATATAATGAAAGAACTAATCCCTGGAAAATGATGTTTAAATGATGATGAAAATGTCATGTTGGCTGAGGAGTGTAGTGCAATAATCCAAAGGAAACATCCACCTAAACTTATCGATTGTAGTAGGTTTACTATCCCATGTTCTATTGGACCTATCAAAGTTGATCAAGCTCTTTGTAATTCGAGGGCAAACATTAATCAAATGCCACTCTCAATGATGAAGAGGTTGGGGCGCGGAAGCCGAAATCTACTCATATGAATCTCACCCTAGCTGAGTGTTCCACAATGTATCCATATGTAGTTTTGGAAGATATATTAGTTAAGGTGGATGACCTTATTTTTCCGGAAGACTTTGTAATTTTGGACGTGCCTGAAGACACTGAAAACCCTTTGATATTGGGAAGACCATTATTGGAAACATGAATATCTTTGAATGATGTAGAGTTAGGGGAGTTAGCATTGAGGATCAACAAAGAACAAGTAGTTTTCAATGTGTTCGATGCCACAAAGCAGACTCAATGCTACAAGGTGATCAAATTGCTATAATCACTTAAGAAGAAGATACCAACAAAAGAAAAATTGAAAGTGGGATAGAGGGTTCGATGGCGGATGTCTATAATAAAAGGGTTGCTAGGTGTGTTTATGTGTAAGGAAGTTGGGCCTTATATAATTCAGAAAATCTATGAAGATGGAAGTGTTATAGTGAAAGATCATGTAGACTCGAAGGTCTTCAATGTTAAAAGCAAGGAGCTCAGTGCCTTTAAGGTTACTGGTAAAGCATCAAAGATGGTGTCTCTAGTGCTCGCAGAGCCTTAGGCTCTAGAGTCAGGCTCGTGAGCTTAAACAAGCGTTACGTGGGAGGCAACCCACAGTTCGGTAACTTGTTTTAAATTCAGTTTAATTAAATTTCAGTTCTGTTAATTTTAAATTTCTGCGTGTTTTGCAATGTTTTTATGTTGGTATTTTAATTTTTTTTACTGAATATGTAGAATACTAAAAAGGGAAATGGAGGTAGCAAGTAGCAAGAAGAAAGTGAGAGGAAGAAAAATTTCGTGGATAAAAATAGAATTTTCCCCTGGAAAAAATATAGGCGACCTAGCCTCCAACGTGAGCGCACTGCCTGTTGACGGGAGTGTGTTCCGTATTGATGCAGGCGCGTTGAAGTATTTGACCATTGGGGAATTTTGACCATTGGATTATTGACTATTGGTTCTACCGTTGGTCAACGCGGGCGCGTTGGATCTCAACAGGGCGCGTTAGGCCCAAGGTAGGCCTATAAAAGTAGCTTTTCAACCATTCTTTCCTTATTTTAACTTTAAAAATCTTTTATCGTCACTAATTCTTCTTTATTTTTCTAGTAAACTCTTGTTTTTTTCATTCTTTTGCAAAAATTATGGCATCCAAAAGAAGTCGTGTCTCTGGTCTATCAACATTATCTGCTCCCCAACCATCTCAAACTGCTTCAACATACCCCACTTATTTGTTCGCAACAAGATCAAGTGCATAAAAATTAATGAAGATAAAGAAATATATAGTCGTGAGGGAGCATGCCTTTGATCTAGAGCATCTCACCGCTTTTGAAGAGTTTAACAACATGTTGGAAACAAGAGGATGAACTTACCTGAATAAGATGATTAAGGAGACATATGAAACCATTGGGTTTGATTTCTACGCGAACCCGCCAACCGAGAGTCTCATGATTATACATAAATTACAACAATTTCCATTTGCAAAACCCTCCACCCACCTCATCTAGTCATAGGCCAAGAGGAGCAGGGAGAGGACGATGTTTACCTGAGATGTAACAACCACATGAAGGAGTCCATCATTATCAGCAGCAGTATGAGAAAACAAAATGGTGGGAAGAGTTTTCCTTGGGCATGATGACTTAGGTAACTGAAGCATCGCCTAATTTGTACATTGATCCACCTAGGTTTGAAGCCAATTACTATAGTTTTTATGATGATCACATAGATCATATGCCGGTCCAAAACCTAAGGGACATGTTTGCTTCTTCAGCTACCATGGGGACCTACTTTTATGAGCATGATTAAAGCCTTAGCCAACCGCTGAGCAAAGATGGGGACCACTTGGATTAGGCAAGATCAACAACGCCAGGCTAACATAACTAGGCTTCATGACTTCTTTCGCCCAAATGATAGTTTCTAGTTCAACAAGATAATTTTGTTTTTATTTCCTTTTGTTCATGTCCTTTTGTACCAATCAGTGAAGAGGGGAAGCTACAAAAATTGCTCTACCCCAATTTTTGTAATGCTTAGTTCTCTTTGATTAATGAATTTTTTTTGTGCCTGTTTCTTTTTCAGTTAAGTTACTTCCTTATCATTGAATAGAAAAGAAGTCACAATGAAAAATAAATAAAGTGACGAGATTGAAGTGATTAAGCTGAGTGATGACTGATGAAGTGAAGAGAAACCATTACTGGTACTCAACCTTCAGATATCTAAACAAATGAGTTTTGAGCCAAATAGTTCCATTGTTTACTTATTTATTTTTTTAGTGTATCCATGCATTTGTAATATCTAGGATTTTCATTTTATCTACTTTAATTAGTCGATCTGATAAACACACATAGAGGTAGTTGTTTGTGAAAACTCTACGGTCTTGTAAACCACCATTACGTTATGATTGATATTCCTTGTTAACCAATTTGAGCCATGGCCTTTTCTTCGATGACTTAGCCTATTATATGCCTTTGACTTGAAAGACACCCTCCTTGGAGTTAGATAGATATATTTCATTTTCAGTATATGCTAATCACAAAGTTTGGGGTTGCTCTTGGAATTAGCAACATATAACTTTGGGGTTAGGGGTACTCGAGGATTTGGTCAAAGAAAAACAAAAAGAAAGAAAGAAATATGTCGAAAACATGGCATTTAAAAAAAATTGATGCAAAGAAAAGAAAAAAAACCACAAATTTGAAAAATCTCGGGTACCCAATATGAAAGAAAAAGTAATATGAAAGGGAGAAGACGAGGAAGGACAAAAAGGTACCTAACTCCAAGGTTTAAGCCAATTATCTAAAAACTATCCTACCCTGACATAAGCCACCTTAGAACAACAATAACTCCTCAAATGTATGTGTTTAAATATGATATGATTGATTTTACAAATAACTTATAAGTTCACTGCTTTTTACTCTTATGTGTGATTGAGTGCACACCATTGCAATTGAGTGCATAATGGAGAGTAGAGAGCCATGTTGAGTACTGATGATGGAAGAACTGGTATGATTTAATTAAAGTGAAGTAGGAAATAAAGATCTCAATCAGAAAAAGCAAGTGACATTCACGTGGTAAGGTTTGTAATTTATTTTTGACAAAGTTTCAGTGTGCAGACATGTTACTTGAGGACAAGTAACAAATCGAGTTTGGGGTTGTGATGACGGGCTATCAGTGCACGTTATTTAGCAAGAAAAATCAATGAAGTTGACAATAATTGAGCAAGTTACAAGCATTTAAGTGAAAAAAATTGGAAAAAGCTCTTTTGGGTGAAGAAATGGACTTAGTGAGAAAATTTGTGAAAAAGGAACAAAAACACGCGTAAGCCTCTGTATTTTACACACCCACATTTCCTCTAACGCGCCCACGCTGAAAAGAAACATGCCCACATTAAAGTAGTGATGGCGCAATACGCCCACGTTGAAAGGCAACACGTCCTCCTTGTAGCTTTTAGCTGACATGTTTTCTGTCTACTTTAAAAGGAAAAAAGAGGAAAAATAAGGGGTTCGATTACCAAGGCCTGAAAGTGACTTTTAAGAGCAACTTTGGAGATTTTGGAGGCCAGTGAAGCCATCAGAGAGTTTCTTCTTCAGTGATTTTTTATTCTCTTCGAATCTAAACTATTGATATTGATTAATTTCAGCATGAGTAACTAGATTCCTCTAGGTTAGGTCAAATTTGATGATGAACCTGTTTTTATTTGATTGGGACATATAATCCGATGATGTTAATATTATTGTTATGACTTATTTTTATTATTTAGTTATTGATTGGGAACATTGCTTTTTGATTGTTATATCAATATTGATAAATAGTTACTACTGACCCTATAACTATCTATCTAAACTACTTTAAGTGTTGGATTCACTAATTGACTAGGGATAATATGAATAGGAATTATGAATTAGGGATTAATGCACTCTGTTTACTAATCTGATGAGACAATTGAACTGAGGGATCAGGGAGTTGACGCATAGATTAGTGAGTTACATGCCAATGGATTAGGTGTAGTGGTAGAGTTAATCACTCATGTAACTCTGTAGTCAGCGCATGTTTGTTAATGCGCGTTTCATAAATCAAGTAGAAATAGGGGATTATGATAATATGACTTGGCCGTTTGTCTCATCATTGTAATAAAAAACTTTTCTTGCATTTTCAACCTAAACAATCTTGAAAACCCCATGTTTACTGTTTTTATTTACATTGTGTCGCATTACGCGAAAAACCGGCGGGAAAACAAGAACAACAGAGCCGCCACCGTGCGTTATTTATCCCAACAGAGGGAAAGGAAACGCTCAGAGTAAACCTGGAAAAAAGCATGGTCTCGCGACCAAAGAGAATGGGATCGGGAGTCGGTTATGCGAAGGGAAGGTATTAGCACCCCTACGCATCCGTCGTACTCGACGAGATCCACGCACAATAGAAAGGAAAATGGTTGCTAAAACACTGCTCAAACACACACACACTGGCTGAAAGAGACACAAGAAAACAAGAGACTGACTCGGCAGGACATCATATCCTGGGCCTACTTAGTCTATCAAGCATAGACATCAGAGTCGAAGTAGTTCGGACCGGGGAAACAACACATGCTCGCTAGGATGTCGCATCCTATGCATACGTATCTCCTTTGGACGAAGGAGAATCAGAGCATTCGTAGCTCGGCTAACACACACACAAACAAACACAGGCAAAGGCAAACGTGGAGCCTGAATGCCAATCACTGGACTTACATCAGCATCCGAACCAAAACACACACCAGAAGGCAAACGTGGAGCCTGAGTGCCAATCACTGGGCTTACATCAGCATCCGAACCAAAACACACACAAAAAGGCAAACGTGGAGCCTGAATGCCAATCGATGGGCTTACATCAGCATCCGAACCAAAACACACACCATAAGGCAAACGTGGAGCCTGAGTGCCAATCGATGGGCTTACATCAGCATCTGAACCAAAACACACACCAGAAGGCAAACGTGGAGCCTGAGTGCCAATCACTGGGCTTACATCAGCATCCGAACCAAAACACACACTGGAACCCGAATGCCACTCGCTGGACTTACATCAGCTTCCAAGCACACAACGAGACAAAACAAAGACACAGGCGCCCGGAGAGATCTGCTCATCTCCTGCCTACGTACCTCATCTGGTATGAGGATCAGGGCGACGTAGTTCCCCTACGGAGGGACACAGGACTAGCCTAACCAGATAACAGAGGGAAACACAACTAGGGAGACTAACTCGAGCCTAGATGTTATCATGCAAAGTTGTCCCTAAGTCAAGGTTTCTAGCTAACTTGCACAGGAAGCAAGCCTATCCTATTCAACACAAGCAAACAACAAATCAAGCATTCACAAGTAGCACACACTATATGCACACCAAAGGGGCTCAATCAAAGGGTAAGACTGCAAGAGCAAGTCATCTGTACAGGGGCAGTGTTAGCTCTTAACCTTGCCATTGAGGGGCTAAGGTGAAGCTGATGAAAGGTGAGTGAAGATGAGACTTCACAGCTCTTATCCCTGGTCAGGGAGAGCTTCAGACAAAGGAGCGTGGGTCCAGAATGGAGGGACCCTTCTACGCTCAAGACTCTGACACAACTGTGCAACAGCACAAGATCTTGGGTTATTGTCCCAATGCATTAACACAGAGGTGTGAGCAGAGGGACGACTCAACAGAATAGCGGGGGATAGATTGCATATCCCTTGGGTTCCGCCAATTGCCTCATTGAGGTCTTTACCTGCTTGGGGACAAAAGTAAACAATCACAAACATTGCCTCTTAAGGAGGACTTCAGACAGGTGCCTGGCCAAGTAACAGGCCAGGTCTTCCAGACTACATGGAGACAAGAATGTTATACCTCAGTGCAAATTGCTTATCAAGCAAAGCAAAGCAATACTAGCAACTAATGTACCTGAAATCAATCAAATATCATCAGTATACCAATCACAGAATTAAACAGCAAATGGTTCGCAATTAACTATAAACAGACAAACACAATCCAATGCACCAAAGTGCAAGCAACTCAAAGGAGCCAAGCATCCTACAACATAAACCAAGTTAGTTTACAATATCAAATGACATCTCAATCAAATGTGAATCCACCTCCTTAAGATATTTTGCTTCTTAACATGAAAATCACCTTCAAACATAAGATACAAGACCACTAGGACAAGCCTAGGGTCAAAAAGAAGTGAAAAAGTCAAAACAGCAAGTGAAACATGATCAAAACCAAGATTAATCAATTACAAAGAGAATCCAATTGGTCTCACATCTAAACTATGCACTAAATTAATTTCATGCACAATTTAAGTCAAACTAGGCAAATGTGAATCATATACGATCAAACAGAATGATCTCACTCAAACAAATACCTAAACAGCTCAATAAATTCCACAAACATTCCAGACTAAACAGGACACATTCAATGAGCTACATGTCAATTTTCATGCCATTTGGACAAGAGGAAGTAGGGAAATGAAAATCATAAAGTCAGCAGAAATCCAAACAAGCCAACACATGGTAGCAAAATGAGCATCAACTTAAATCAAATGCAAAACAGTGAGAACAATTAAGAAATGAATGGGACCAAAGCCAAAGTAACAATGAACATGTTATGAATCACTCCATCAAATTTCACATTCATATGATAAGGGATTAGGATTTTACAAGACATAGAAGTCAATCACTCAAACAAAACCCTAAAATGTCTAAACAGCAAGCAAAAATCCCAATCAAATAGAAAATGGCTTAACAAGTCCTACCAAAAATCATGGCAAAACTAGACATACAGAGGAGATCACATGCAAAATTTGAGGTCAATTGGAAAAGCATAGGCATATCAAATAAAATCATGAATACAGCATAGCATAGTGTGACACAAATTGTCACACTCAACTTGCACACATCATAACTTGCAAACCATAAATCCAAAATTCACAAACTACACATCAAAATCACCAGCAATGAGTCAAGAACAAGCATGTGAAATTTCATTCAATTTGGATAATGCATGATCATTTCATGTTAAAAATGGTAAAACATACACAAAATATACACATGAACAAGATCAATAGGCAAAGTCAAAAATCCACCAAGCACAACTTGAGTTACTATGCCTATAAAAAACTAGATGAAATTTGGAATCTAACAAAAAAATTCCCAATTAATTTGGATTAAAATTGGATTTGTTTGGATTTTTTGAAGTTGTGTTTAATTATTGAAATAATTATTTAAAGTGAATTAAGTGAATTAATTAAGCGAATGACATTGTTGTAATTAAACCCAGCCATGGCCAAAACGCGCAGTAGCATTAATGCGGTGTCACCGCATGAGTGACTCGCTCCGGCGGGAAACAAAGTTCAAATTGGCAAGGCACGAATCCAAGATCAAAGCACGGGAAATTTCCAGAAAATTGAGATTCATCATCGTTCTTGAGCCGCAGATTCGGTTATGATCATTTCTCAACCAAATCGCGCAAACCATATATGGATAGAAAGGTCTAAACACGTAGATTACAGATATCATGATGAAATTATCCAGAAATTCATGTACAATGCGAATCGATTGAAAGAAGTTTTGGCATCTAAACTTTAATCCTAGATTTCTCTCTCAAATCTTAATGGATTTTGATTCTACAACTTGCAATGGACTCTACAGGCTACGTTCTACAATATACACATCACAATTTTGAAAACGGTTAAAGTCGAATTCCAACCTTGGATGATGGCAGTTGTGAAATCCGCGCTCGTTTGGCTTCAATCGATGAAAATAGATGGCCTTTAGTGCTCAAGAAGATGTATGGTGATGATCTTTCAGCTCAAAGATGCATAATCGTGAAGAATCTTGCAACTTCCATTGATGGACAAGCTTTGCAACAGTGAGAATTGGCACGGTTTTCTCCCTTAATTGCTTCAACAGAACTTCAACATCACCTGCACATGAAGATCCAACCAAGAATTCGCAGAAACAATGGTGAATTATTGAAGAATTGATGAAAAAGTGTATGTGGAAATTGGAGAAAAAGTGAGAGAATTTGAGAATTTTCTGTTTGGATCTGAAAATATGAGATGTGATTATGAAATACAGTTACAATTAGCAATATATATCAATGCCTTAATAAAAAATTAATCCAAATTAGCAAAATGGAAGGATTAGTGTAATATGCATTTTCAAGTGTTAGGTCCAATATGCCCTTTTTCAAATTAAGCCACTATGACAGCAAAAACCAGTTCACACAAGTTCTAAATGGCATATGTGATGTGTTAAAAAAAGTCCCATGTGAAAATTCCAAGTATTTTGAGATTTGGACCATTTTGCCCTTGGTTTTTAATTGTTGCACTTGAAAATTGACCTTTTTATGTGAAGACTTTTGGCAAAATGTGATGATGGATTATGAAAGTACACATCAAATGTGGTTTGCTCAAAGAAAAATCATCCAATTTGGCCACTCCATGTGAAAGTTATGCCACTTTGATTTTGGGCATTTTCTGAAAATGAACGGACCATATCTTGCCAACCACACATGGGAATTTCAAGTTCTTGGACTTTTTGGAATGGTGAGATCAAGATCTTCAACTTTCATGTTGGACAAAATTCCATTTGAAGCTTGTATGATGAAGTAATTTTGGGGAGAAAAACTTTCCATTTTGGGCAGCTGAAATTACAGGTCACCTGCCATTTTAGGAAACTTCTTGTCTGACCTCCAATTCTTCAACCTTTGTCTTTGATATGTCAAATGAGACTTGTATGGACATGAATGAAGCCTTTCAAACCATCTCACACCTTCCAATCCATAAAATCAGGCACAGTTGACCACGGTTGACCACAATTGACTTTCTATGGTTCCAGCTGAAATTCAGCTTGACTGATGACTTCTGAGCATCCAATATTTGTCCAAATCACTTCACAATGATCCTTAGACCATATGAACTTGATAAATAAATCCTAGGGCTTTGTCCCAATGAAAATAGCACATGCTTGCTGGTTTGACTGATTCTCCTGACCAGTTTGACCTAATTTGTCAATGGGCTTGCACTTGGGCAAATGGACAATGCAATGTTATGCAGTGGACCATGTTATGCTATGACCTAATATGAAATGAATGTACAAAAGGTAGGGTGCAAATTTGAGGTGCTACAGTTGCCCCTATTCAATCAACTGGGAACCCGAACGGATGAGAGCAACGGCTGTCAGACTTTCAGGGTAAACAGGGATTGAATACCAAGAACCATAGAAATTTGCACACTACTGGGAATCTTCTTTTCTTGTTTTTGTTTTTCTTCTCTTCAAAAGCACAACCACATCCAGACATCGACACACGATGAATGGGAACAGAAATCTCAACTAGATGCCAGCGGACAACTAGGAAAAACTCAACGTTTACCGAGACCAACGGAGAGGTAAATCAGCTCTACCGGGGATAACCAGGAAAGGATACAACCATACGTCAGTGGACGTAATGGGAAAAACTCAACGTTTACCAAAACCAACGGAGAGGTAACTCTACTGGAGGACGACCAGGAAAAACTCGACGTTTACCGAAACCAACGGAGAGGTAACCAGACATCATCGGATGAATGGGAAGACTCGACCAGACGTCATAGGACGAAAGGGAGAAGCTCGACGTTTATCGACACCAACGGAGAAGGAGACCAGACATCATCGGATGAATGGGAAGACGAGACCAGACATCATCGGTTGAATGGGAAGACTCGACCAGACGTCATAGGACGAAAGGGAGAAGCTCGACGTTTATCGACACCAACGGAGAAGGAGAAAGCCACTTCACGAGGGAAAGGCACCACAATCAGAAACCGAATAGGACGTCTACTGGGGATTCTGGCTGGGAATCAACGAGACATTAATGAATGACTGGGAATAGGGTATACAATCAGACGTCAACGGACGAATGAGAAAAACTCGACGTTTATCGAAACCAACGGAGAGGTAAATCCGCATGGGGAAGGGTACAACTAGACGTCATCGGACGACTAGGAAAAACTCGACGTTTATCGACACCAACGGAGAGGAGGACTCTGAGGGGAACTATCTAGCATTACCAAATGATCTGCGGGGAACAAGCAACTAGACGTCATCGGACGCATAGGAAAAACTCGACGTTTATCGACACCAACGGAGAGGAGGAATCTTTTGGGGACGACCCTGTGGGGAAAGATATCAACTATATGCCAACGGACGCACAGGAAAAACTCGACGTTTATCGACACCAACGGAGAGGAGGAAACTTCACTAGGGAAGGAGACCGACGTTACGAACATCGAAAGATGATGTTTACCGACACCAAAGAAGACCAGACACCACGCATGACTGGGAAATCACCGAAAGATGGTGTTTATCGACACCAAAGAAGCAACACACGCGGGTGCTGACGGGATACTGACATCTACATGTCAGGGCAAGGCTAAAACACTTACAGGGGATCTCACTGGGGATCAAGGTCACGACAGCGAGCAAACGGGAAGGAACACCAAAGATACCGGGTTGTAGGTATGAAACGGGTGACCTACCAAAGCGTGAATTGGTTTGTGTTCCAAAACACTCATCATCCTGGAGAGGGCTAGAAAAGCGATCTTGTTAAAGGATGGACATCCGATTCCATAGGGAATATGAATCTTACTCTGCTGGAGAAAACAATCAAAAGATTGACCAAAGAGTGCATGAGATATATCATCTATAGCCGTCAAAACGTAGACAATACACTCGCATGGAAGATTATCCATAACCGGATTGGTTGTTAAATGGATAAATCAACCGACATCATCCTGAAGAGTGCAAAGGCAAACTTGTTAAAGGATGGACATTCGATTCCGAACAAAGGAATACGAATCTTACTCAACTGGGGAGGACGACTTCGACCCAAGAGCGCATGAGATATATCATCTATAGCCGTCAAAACGTAGATAACATACTCGCATGGAAGGTTATCCATAACCGGGTTGGTTGTAAAATGGATAAACGACCGAAAAGAATGGCATCGGGGTGCCAGGAATAGGTATGCAAAGATGACCAATCAAAAGAGGATAAAGTTGCTTACTTGGAGCAAGTACCCAAAAGGAAGGGGAAGACCCACTGGGGACAATACTACTTGATCAAGGCCAGTATCCAGAGGGGACAAGACTATCAATACCGCAAACTGAGTACTGATAACTGCAAAGAGGGGATTACATCTACCGGTTTGACAAGTAGTAAACCACGAAGACAGTATCCGTCATCAACAGGATGAGCACAAAGGGTTGACTCCACCAAGGGGAGAACGTGGGATTTTACAACTACCAGCTTGTAGGTAGAAAACCACAAAGATAGGACTTACAACTACCGGTTTGCAGGTAGAGGCCAACAAACAGAATGAACCACAAAGGCTACCTCTGCTAGGGGATGAAAGTGGGATTTTACAACTACCGGCTTGTAGGTAGAAAACCACGACGATAAGACTTACAGCTACCGGTTTGCAGGTAGAGGCCAAAAATTCCGCTGAGGATAAGATGAATGAGTGCCGGTTAGTGAGCCACTATTCATTCATGCCCCAGGGAAGCACAAGAAACAGCCACAAGGAAGCCAATTCAGGACCAATCCGAAAAGGCAAACTGAACCAAGACATCCTAATGAGGAAAGAACTCACTAGGGAAAACCCATCCCAATGGGAGGGAACGGAAACAACCGTCATCCACGAGGATACAACTCGTGGGGAGCGCAGAAGGAAATGACAGACACTTTCTGCTTAAGGGGTCAACTCTACATGGAGAGATCAGACACACCCACATCTGCTGGGGGAATGGATCCAAGTTTGCAAGATGTTGCCAACTTCTGGAGTAACAATGCTGGGGATACCCACTCGACTAAAGAGTCACTTGTTGGGGAAACACTTCTCTCAACCCTGCTGGGGAACCCAATTCTGAAATCGATCCAAGCGATGCTAAACTCTTTCCAACAATCCATTCTTGGTCACCACGGCTAAGGGCTAATGGATATGCTTGCAATGCAGATGCATGAGTTTTTTTTTTTTAACGTAATGCCCCATGATTATGGAAATGCTACGCACTAGTGATGCAATATGTTATGCTTATCTAAATGATGAATGCATAAAACACACGTCTCCTTCAGAGACAACACCGGGGAGCTCCAGGAACTGTGCTGAGGATCTCATTACTAAGTCAATTTCCACCCTGCTGGGGAAAGACAACCTTTGCTGGGGATGACCTCTATCGAACCCGGACTTGCTTGGCGATTACCCTGCTAGGGGAGGCAGCCCACGCTTATCTCTACTGGGGATGATTTTCTCCAAACCCGATCCGCTTGGGGACCTCGCTGAGGGAATACCATCAACACAAACTTCTGCTGGGAAGACAGCTTCAGACTTGGAAAACAATCACAACTCCGTTCGGGATATGGTAACCTTCAGGCTTGCTGAGGAGGCACCGATCTCGAATCTTCTAGGGAGATGACACTTTCAAACCCATCGGGGAAACACGGCCTATCGGTCACGGGCCGCCCTTCGATTCGTCGAACACTGGTGTTCACCATCCTACCACAGTGTTGACTTTCCACTTTGGAGAACTCCCAGACTCATCTGGACTCTTCTGATTCATCACCTTGTATTCCCGACTCTTC
Source organism: Lathyrus oleraceus (assembly GCF_024323335.1). Taxonomy (NCBI): domain Eukaryota; kingdom Viridiplantae; phylum Streptophyta; class Magnoliopsida; order Fabales; family Fabaceae; genus Lathyrus; species Lathyrus oleraceus. The sequence continues at coordinate 153,310,680 of NC_066579.1, read as the reverse complement.
CGTACTCCACGGGGATCGAACTCCTGGGATTCATACAAACTTCCCGGTCCTCAGACTTTGAAGAGTCTTCTTGATTAAACCTTCCAGGATCGTCGTCCTTCTTGCCGTCTTTTCATTATTTGCCTAACCCTTTGCCCCTGGTTGGACTCTGTGGGGATTTCTTTTTTTTCTTCAAAGGGCTTCATATCACCACCTGTCAGCGAATGAAGATATCTAACAGCGCCTGCACAAGAGATTGTTAGATAAAAGCGTGCCCCAGGCGTGCCCCACGTTTCAACATCTTGGTCACTCAAACTTCCGAATAAGATTTCTAGATTTCAATCTTATAAGCATGCATCGGAAGGGACCTCCATGTTTCAAAATGCAAATATTCTTTATCAAAATGAACGGATGTTTTCGTAATCAAAGCGGTAATGAAAACAAAAACAAAACTATTTGACTGAACACACACTTTATTGACTGACACAAAAAGGTGGCTCAGAACTGAGCAATACACAGGAGGCAAACCCTGGAAAGAGGTGATCGCGCACAAAAGGAAAAATCTATCCTAATGGCAATGTGAAACCGTGATCTCATCGGGTTCCAACTCGGTTACTCCCCATATGTCCTCAAGACTTTCCGCACTTTCGGCCTTCTGAACAAGACGCTTCCAATCGATCTCTGTCGGAGACTAGCTGTGATGTCTTAACCAAAGCACAAACGATCATGCTAGACGCAGTTGTTCGTTTCAATCCCTCTTTTGCCTGGACCGCCCTTTCGGGTTTCAGTCCACCGGGATACCCTTTTTTCCCCAAGTCGCCCTTGTGGGGTTTTCGACTTGCCGGGTGTACAATTTTTTCATTATCCCTAACTTTTGCCCGAACCTTTTCTCTTTTTCCTTGGTTCGCCGGGATGCCCTTTTTTGCCTGGACTCTTTTATTCTTTTTGGTCCAGCGGGTCAATTTTTCACGAAGTATCTTTTAACTGCGTCCGCATTCACAGGGGATGGAAAATCTTCGTCATCCGTGGTCGCCGACGACAAAGCTTTGTCAGAGAAACCTTTTTTTGACCACGGATGGACATCCATAACTGTGTGTCCATTTGCCCCACGATCGTCTTGAGGAGGAAGGATCCTTTTCAACACCATATCTCTCATGATACCCACGAGGTCTCACTTCTTAGTTAACAACACGCTTCATTTACTGGGTACAACTGCCCCTTGACAAGTAACTATCATCCCTTTTCTTCTCGGTCAGGCTCAACGTGTCATACTGAGTCCTCATCCACTCATCCTTTTTCACGTCTACATCCAACGGGACTCCATGACGAAACCTGAGTCTCAAATGGTAGTACAACCTTCATCCCATACCGGAGTGAGAAAGGCGTTGCCCCAGTAGATGCACGTACCGAAGTACGACACTCAGGATACCAACTTCGTACTCAGCCACCATCGTTGGTGCATTCAAATGTTATCGGGGAAGCACTAGCTCATTCACTTTAAACTCTCCCCGTCAGACATCAGAATCCGTTCGGATTCAGGGTCAGGCCTATCCTCCGGGATCGGTCACTCTCAATCTTTCGATTCGAGTACCTCGAGATGTCCTCATCAGGGACCTCAAACTTCCTTGGTTGAGAATCATCAATGGGTTGCTGGGATAATCCTACAGTACTCCTCTCTTGATTGCTTTTTGGGAGGTATACCGAATATCGTATTCAGTCGACACCATTTGCCCTCTCGCAACTCGTCCGTTCAACGTTATCTCCTCAAGCACATACTTGATCAGATCCATTTTGGACATCCACAAGGTGGTATGAACCAGCATACTGTCTCAGTCGGCGAGCAGCCTATGCCAAAGTACATCAAGTTTTCTCGAACAGTGAGTGTATTGTTTCACAGTCGATAAACTTTTTGCTTAGGTAAATTGCATGCTCTTTTCGACAAGACTAGTCATGCTGACCCAATACGCCTCATAGACCCCTTAAGGGCTGTCAAGTACCAGATTAACAGTTGTTTCTCCCAAGGAAGGTACCAGAATCAGAGGTTCCTGTCACTCATTTTCCTTTCCATGCCCCTTGGCAGTCACCATTCCACCTGACCATTTGATTTCTTTCCCTTTTTTGTTTGTTTTTGGTTCAGGCGTTTCTTGCACTATTTTTTTTTTCCTTTTTTTTTTGCAGGATCGACCTCGATTCCTCTTATCCGCTTATAATAAGCCTCGGCAGCTTACCGGACAGTACTCCATAAGTGCACTGATTCGAACTCAACGGTATGAGTTATCTCTACCTGTCAAACAACTTGATCAAGTCCACCGGATGCCCCTCTCTGCTTGGGACTTTGCCATCATGTCATCAACATGGCATTTGCTTTCACGATGAGTCATATCATGAAACAAAGTCACCGTAGCCCTTTGATCCGTGGCACCGGCCTTCTTCTTCACTAGAGGATAGTCTTCTCTCGATGGTAGCTCGTGCCCCACAACATGGGTATTCCACCCTGGTGTATCTTGACGCAACCAGGTGAAGATATCAACCTGCTCTTTCAACAGGGCTACCATTCTGTTCTTGACTTGCCTCTGAAGCGGCCTCAACTTTCATTTCCCTTCTGACCTCGGTGGTATTTGGGATTACAATCTTGACCCGCTTCTCGTGCGGTTGAATCACCTTCTCCTCTTGTTTCAACAACCTGGCTGTTTCCCGCAGATCACAATCTTCTTCGCCTTATTCTTCGACATGATAGATCGGAGTGTCGAAGTCATACAGAGGTGTAACCAAATTGTTATCGATGAGATCAGTATGGTAATCACTTTTGTGGTCGAAACCAAATGAATCAAAAGGAAAGAGAATAAAAACATTGCCATTTTTATTTTTATTTTTAAAACTGCAAAAAAGTGAAAAACAGGGAACACCGCTTTTAATCACAAAAACATCCATTTATTACTGATGCAAAATGTTGCACAATGAAACACATGAGGTGGCCCTTACAATGGACCAGTACGTTTCGGGCAAAACGTATGGCTTTCATGCAAACAAAATTAACACAGGAAAACTACTCTTCCGGATGAGCGACAGTGATGCTTTTGGAGGCCTTCCAATCACCTGGTACGCACGACTTTATCCACAGCTCGAGCTCGCGGTCGCGGTCGATCTCTTCACTCACTGAACAAGCATGACCAGAATCCAGCATCCCTGCACTGACAAAGATGTACGGCGGACGACGTCCTCTGCCTGGTCTAGACGACTCTTGATCTGGATAGCCAATCCCGAACATGTCTGCCTTTACCACTATGTCAATGATCCTCCCCCAGCCTCGGGCCTCTTTGTTCTTCACCACCTCTAGAGCTTGTTTATAAGAAGAAATGGACAGCTTCTTCTCTTTCTCAACAACAGCATTCTCCACCTTGATGGTTTCGATTGCTTGACTGGGCATTTCAAATTTTTCACTGTCCATTTCCACCGTCCATTTCCACCATCTTCTGGGTCGTGCCCCTCATCAATCCCTCTGTGGTGGCAGCCGCACAACAAATATCAACAACAGGGAGAGCTCCATCCTATACCAGAGGTTTTGGGACCACAGCTATTGGAACCTTTAGCTGATCTTCCTCAGTCACCCCCATTCCTCTCTTGACCTTTTTCACCATCTTCATCTTTACAGGACCCTTCCTGGGTACAGGGTTGACATCCCCATCCATGATCTGTGCCAAGCTGATGATCTTTGAGTCCACCATGTCTTGGACGACATGCTTGAAAGCCCTACAACCCTCAACACTGTGCCCGGGTGCCTCAGAATGGAACTCGCACCTGGCATTCTCATCATAGTGTGCAGGCCTCTTCTGTTGTGCTATGGGAATCAAAATCCTTGGCCGGACTAACCCCAAATCCCTCAATTTCCTGAACAGAAGGGTGTAAGTCACAGGCGGCTCCTCAAACTGACGCTCCTCCTTTTTCTTCTTCACCTGGCTCCTAGCTCTCGGTGCATTCTGTTGAGGTGGTAGTTGTTGCGGTGGTACAGGTGGATTACCAACAGGAGTGATTACAGCAGCATCATAAGGATGATAACGATCCTTACTGCGTTCTTTCTTTGCTGGCATACCACTTGAGTCAACCTCTTTCTCGAGCAGACCACTGCCAGAGGGTTTCTTTGCTACAGAGTCAGAGGGATTTGTCACCTCGGGTGACAGAGCTTTTCCCTGAACTTTCTCCTTGATCAGCCACTTCTCAATCTTTTCCAATCTCTCGACCATGGCTTTCTGCCCCAAGGCAAGCCCTTGCACAACACTGAACAAATCCCTCACCATCTCTTTCAGTTCGAGGATGTCGGCGTTGGGAAGATCCATCAGTTTGGATTTGTTGCTTCTAGCAGGATGTCTGAGCAGACGAGCTATCCACACTGGTTGACACCTACAAAACAGCAAATGGGTTAGTATGACTCACGCATGCAGTGTCTACCCGTACCCGGAATATCTGTCCTTTGATTCTAGCATCACTGAGACAGATAATTTTTCATCAATAACAGTCTAACATCTGGATGTCTCTCAACCAGAATCTCAATCAACAATGGACCTTGAGTACGGATCGACATGGGTTGAATGCAGATGAATGCAAAATGGGATGATGCAAATGCATGAATGCAGGTCACTGCGCCACCAAGTCATCTGAAGACCCATTCTCTGAACCAGTCACAGTCAACTGAGTCACCATAAATCCGACTTGGGGGGTTCCGAAATAAACGGAACTGGAGAATACATTACTATCATCACAGGGACATCCACTGAACGGATGACAGCCAGCTCCTCTGAACAGGTACTCTCAAATTCAACCCGGGGATCCGAAATAAACGGAACCCTCTGATAAACCACGGACAGAACTCCGGCGTCCCAGAAGTAAATGTCCATAATTCACAGTCACCATCAGTACCAAGAGTCACCAACAAGTCACCAACAAGTCAGCAACAGTACCTGTAATAATCATCCCCTCCCACTCACGGGTGTCATCTAGGCCAGGGTAAGGTCGAGAGAAATGCAGGATAAACAACCCTTTCAAAAATATCATCCTGTGCACACCAGGTGTATGCACCGATGATACCCCATCAGAATCTGAACTGCTCGTGATGTCGATGTTCCGCTAAGTGGCGCATACCACCCGCTTCCCATGAATCACTCTATTCCTAGGCTTCCTAGATTGCACTCATAGCCTGGGTATTGGGCCTTTTACCTCGAGTAATTCCCACCCCAAACAGAGAAAACACAGCCAGCACAGCAGATGAAATGAATGAATGCAAACATTAATGCACACATTGAATGCAAACAGTAAATGCACATATATACAAATGAATGCAATAAATAAAGCAGCACAAAGCAACCAAAGCCCTAACCTAAAGAGCGCTAGGAGAGACTCGCTCGGGGAAGATGGACCAGCACAGGTCAACTTCAAAAGGTTTCCCCAGCAGAGTCGCCAGCTGTCGCATTACGCGAAAAACCGGCGGGAAAACAAGAACAACAGAGCCGCCACCGTGCGTTATTTATCCCAACAGAGGGAAAGGAAACGCTCAGAGTAAACCTGGAAAAAAGCATGGTCTCGCGACCAAAGAGAATGGGATCGGGAGTCGGTTATGCGAAGGGAAGGTATTAGCACCCCTACGCATCCGTCGTACTCGACGGGATCCACGCACAATAGAAAGGAAAATGGTTGCTAAAACACTGCTCAAACACACACACACTGGCTGAAAGAGACACAAGAAAACAAGAGACTGACTCGGCAGGACATCGTATCCTGGGCCTACTTAGTCTATCAAGCATAGACATCAGAGTCGAAGTAGTTCGGACCGGGGAAACAACACATGCTCGCTAGGATGTCGCGTCCTATGCATACGTATCTCCTTTGGACGAAGGAGAATCAGAGCATTCGTAGCTTGGCTAACACGCACACAAACAAACACAGGCAAAGGCAAACGTGGAGCCTGAATGCCAATCACTGGACTTACATCAACATCCGAACCAAAACACACACCAGAAGGCAAACGTGGAGCCTGAGTGCCAATCACTGGGCTTACATCAGCATCCGAACCAAAACACACACAAAAAGGCAAACGTGGAGCCTGAATGCCAATCGATGGGCTTACATCAGCATCCGAACCAAAACACACACCAGAAGGCAAACGTGGAGCCTGAGTGCCAATCGATGGGCTTACATCAGCATCTGAACCAAAACACACACCAGAAGGCAAACGTGGAGCCTGAGTGCCAATCACTGGGCTTACATCAGCATCCGAACCAAAACACACACTGGAACCCGAATGCCACTCGCTGGACTTACATCAGCTTCCAAGCACACAACGAGACAAAACAAAGACACAGGTGCCCGGAGAGATCTGCTCATCTCCTGCCTACGTACCTCATCTGGTATGAGGATCAGGGCGACGTAGTTCCCCTACGGAGGGACACAGGACTAGCCTAACCAGATAACAGAGGGAAACACAACTAGGGAGACTAACTCGAGCCTAGATGTTATCATGCAAAGTTGTCCCTAAGTCAAGGTTTCTAGCTAACTTGCACAGGAAGCAAGCCTATCCTATTCAACACAAGCAAACAACAAATCAAGCATTCACAAGTAGCACACACTATATGCACACCAAAGGGGCTCAATCAAAGGGTAAGACTGCAAGAGCAAGTCATCTGTACAGGGGCAGTGTTAGCTCTTAACCTTGCGATTGAGGGGCTAAGGTGAAGCTGATGAAAGGTGAGTGAAGATGAGACTTCACAACTCTTATCCCTGGTCAGGGAGAGCTTCAGACAAAGGAGCGTGGGTCCAGAATGGAGGGACCCTTCTACGCTCAAGACTCTGACACAACTGTGCAACAGCACAAGATCTTGGGTTATTGTCCCAATGCATCAACACAGAGGTGTGAGCAGAGGGACGACTCAACAGAATAGCGGGGGATAGATTGCATATCCCTTGGGTTCCGCCAATTGCCTCATTGAGGTCTTTACCTGCTTGGGGACAAAAGTAAACAATCACAAACATTGCCTCTTAAGGAGGACTTCAGACAGGTGCCTGGCCAAGTAACAGGCCAGGTCTTCCAGACTACATGGAGACAAGAATGTTATACCTCAGTGCAAATTGCTTATCAAGCAAAGCAAAGCAATACTAGCAACTAATGTACCTGAAATCAATCAAATATCATCAGTATACCAATCACAGAATTAAACAGCAAATGGTTCGCAATTAACTATAAACAGACAAACACAATCCAATGCACCAAAGTGCAAGCAACTCAAAGGAGCCAAGCATCCTACAACATAAACCAAGTTAGTTTACAATATCAAATGACATCTCAATCAAATGTGAATCCACCTCCTTAAGATATTTTGCTTCTTAACCTGAAAATCACCTTCAAACATAAGATACAAGACCACTAGGACAAGCCTAGGGTCAAAAAGAAGTGAAAAAGTCAAAACAGCAAGTGAAACATGATCAAAACCAAGATTAATCAATTACAAAGAGAATCCAATTGGTCTCACATCTAAACTATGCACTAAATTAATTTCATGCACAATTTAAGTCAAACTAGGCAAATGTGAATCATATACGATCAAACAGAATGATCTCACTCAAACAAATACCTAAACAGCTCAATAAATTCCACAAAATTTCCAGCCTAAACAGGACACATTCAATGAGCTACATGTCAATTTTCATGCCATTTGGACAAGAGGAAGTAGGGAAATGAAAATCATAAAGTCAGCAGAAATCCAAACAAGCCAACACATGGTAGCAAAATGAGCATCAACTTAAATCAAATGCAAAACAGTGAGAACAATTAAGAAATGAATGGGACCAAAGCCAAAGTAACAATGAACATGTTATGAATCACTCCATCAAATTTCACATTCATATGATAAGGGATTAGGATTTTACAAGACATAGAAGTCAATCACTCAAACAAAACCCTAAAATGTCTAAACAGCAAGCAAAAATCCCAATCAAATAGAAAATGGCTTAACAAGTCCTACCAAAAATCATGGCAAAACTAGACATACAGAGGAGATCACATGCAAAATTTGAGGTCAATTGGCAAAGCATAGGCATATCAAATAAAATCATGAATACAACATAGCATAGTGTGACACAAATTGTCACACTCAACTTGCACACATCATAACTTGCAAACCATAAATCCAAAATTCACAAACTACACATCAAAATCACCAGCAATGAGTCAAGAACAAGCATGTGAAATTTCATTCAATTTGGATAATGCATGATCATTTCATGTTAAAAATGGTAAAACATACACAAAATATACACATGAACAAGATCAATAGGCAAAGTCAAAAATCCACCAAGCACAACTTGAGTTACTATGCCTATAAAAAACTAGATGAAATTTGGAATCTAACAAAAAAATTCCCAATTAATTTGGATTAAAATTGGATTTGTTTGGATTTTTTGAAGTTGTGTTTAATTATTGAAATAATTATTTAAAGTGAATTAAGTGAATTAATTAAGCGAATGACATTGTTGTAATTAAACCCAGCCATGGCCAAAACGCGCAGTAGCATTAATGCGGTGTCACCGCATGAGTGACTCGCTCCGGCGGGAAACAAAGTTCAAATTGGCAAGGCACGAATCCAAGATCAAAGCACGGGAAATTTCCAGAAAATTGAGATTCATCATCGTTCTTGAGCCGCAGATTCGGTTATGATCATTTCTCAACCAAATCGCGCAAACCATATATGGATAGAAAGGTCTAAACACGTAGATTACAGATATCATGATGAAATTATCCAGAAATTCATGTACAATGCGAATCGATTGAAAGAAGTTTTGGCATCTAAACTTTAATCCTATATTTCTCTCTCAAATCTTAATGGATTTTGATTCTACAACTTGCAATGGACTCTACAGGCTACGTTCTACAATATACACATCACAATTTTGAAAACGGTTAAAGTCGAATTCCAACCTTGGATGATGGCAGTTGTGAAATCCGCGCTCGTTTGGCTTCAATCGATGAAAGTAGATGGCCTTTAGTGCTCAAGAAGATGTATGGTGATGATCTTTCAGCTCAAAGATGCATAATCGTGAAGAATCTTGCAACTTCCATTGATGGACAAGCTTTGCAACAGTGAGAATTGGCACGGTTTTCTCCCTTAATTGCTTCAACAGAACTTCAACATCACCTGCACATGAAGATCCAACCAAGAATTCGCAGAAACAATGGTGAATTATTGAAGAATTGATGAAAAAGTGTATGTGGAAATTGGAGAAAAAGTGAGAGAATTTGAGAATTTTCTGTTTGGATCTGAAAATATGAGATGTGATTATGAAATACAGTTACAATTAGCAATATATATCAATGCCTTAATAAAAAATTAATCCAAATTAGCAAAATGGAAGGATTAGTGTAATATGCATTTTCAAGTGTTAGGTCCAATATGCCCTTTTTCAAATTAAGCCACTATGACAGCAAAAACCAGTTCACACAAGTTCTAAATGGCATATGTGATGTGTTAAAAAAAGTCCCATGTGAAAATTCCAAGTATTTTGAGATTTGGACCATTTTGCCCTTGGTTTTTAATTGTTGCACTTGAAAATTGACCTTTTTATGTGAAGACTTTTGGCAAAATGTGATGATGGATTATGAAAGTACACATCAAATGTGGTTTGCTCAAAGAAAAATCATCCAATTTGGCCACTCCATGTGAAAGTTATGCCACTTTGATTTTGGGCATTTTCTGAAAATGAACGGACCATATCTTGCCAACCACACATGGGAATTTCAAGTTCTTGGACTTTTTGGAATGGTGAGATCAAGATCTTCAACTTTCATGTTGGACAAAATTCCATTTGAAGCTTGTATGATGAAGTAATTTTGGGGAGAAAAACTTTCCATTTTGGGCAGCTGAAATTACAGGTCACCTGCCATTTTAGGAAACTTCTTGTCTGACCTCCAATTCTTCAACCTTTGTCTTTGATATGTCAAATGAGACTTGTATGGACATGAATGAAGCCTTTCAAACCATCTCACACCTTCCAATCCATAAAATCAGGCACAGTTGACCACAGTTGACCACAATTGACTTTCTATGGTTCCAGCTGAAATTCAGCTTGACTGATGACTTCTGAGCATCCAATATTTGTCCAAATCACTTCACAATGATCCTTAGACCATATGAACTTGATAAATAAATCCTAGGGCTTTGTCCCAATGAAAATAGCACATGCTTGCTGGTTTGACTGATTCTCCTGACCAGTTTGACCTAATTTGTCAATGGGCTTGCACTTGGGCAAATGGACAATGCAATGTTATGCAGTGGACCATGTTATGCTATGACCTAATATGAAATGAATGTACAAAAGGTAGGGTGCAAATTTGAGGTGCTACAGTTGCCCCTATTCAATCAACTGGGAACCCGAACGGATGAGAGCAACGGCTGTCAGACTTTCAGGGTAAACAGGGATTGAATACCAAGAACCATAGAAATTTGCACACTACTGGGAATCTTCTTTTCTTGTTTTTGTTTTTCTTCTCTTCAAAAGCACAACCACATCCAAACATCGACACACGATGAATGGGAACAGAAATCTCAACTAGATGCCAGCGGACAACTAGGAAAAACTCAACGTTTACCGAGACCAACGGAGAGGTAAATCAGCTCTACCGGGGATAACTAGGAAAGGATACAACCATACGTCAGTGGACGTAATGGGAAAAACTCAACGTTTACCAAAACCAACGGAGAGGTAACTCTACTGGAGGACGACCAGGAAAAACTCGACGTTTACCGAAACCAACGGAGAGGTAACCAGACATCATCGGATGAATGGGAAGACTCGACCAGACGTCATAGGACGAAAGGGAGAAGCTCGACGTTTATCGACACCAACGGAGAAGGAGACCATACATCATCGGATGAATGGGAAGACGAGACCAGACGTCATAGGACGAAAGGGAGAAGCTCGACGTTTATCGACACCAACGGAGAAGGAGAAAGCCACTTCACGAGGGAAAGGCACCACAATCAGAAACCGAATAGGACGTCTACTGGGGATTCTGGCTGGGAATCAACCAGACATTAATGAATGACTGGGAATAGGGTATACAATCAGACGTCAACGGACGAATGAGAAAAACTCGACGTTTATCGAAACCAACGGAGAGGTAAATCCGCATGGGGAAGGGTACAACTAGACGTCATCGGACGACTAGGAAAAACTCGACGTTTATCGACACCAACGGAGAGGAGGACTCTGAGGGGAACTATCTGGCATTACCAAATGATTTGCGGGGAACAAGCAACTAGACGTCATCGGACGCATAGGAAAAACTCGACGTTTATCGACACCAACGGAGAGAAGGAATCTTCTGGGGACGACCCTGTGGGGAAAGATATCAACTATATGCCAACGGACGCACAGGAAAAACTCGACGTTTATCGACACCAACGGAGAGGAGGAAACTTCACTAGGGAAGGAGACCGACGTTACGAACATCGAAAGATGATGTTTACCGACACCAAAGAAGACCAGACACCACGCATGACTGGGAAATCACCGAAAGATGGTGTTTATCGACACCAAAGAAGCAACACACGCGGGTGCTGACGGGATACTGACATCTACATGTCAGGGCAAGGCTAAAACACTTACAGGGGATCTCACTGGGGATCAAGGTCACGACAGCGAGCAAACGGGAAGGAACACCAAAGATACCGGGTTGTAGGTATGAAACGGGTGACCTACCAAAGCGTGAATTGGTTTGTGTTCCAAAACACTCATCATCCTGGAGAGGGCTAGAAAAGCGATCTTGTTAAAGGATGGACATCCGATTCCATAGGGAATATGAATCTTACTCTGCTGGAGAAAACAATCAAAAGATTGACCAAAGAGTGCATGAGATATATCATCTATAGCCGTCAAAACGTAGACAATACACTCGCATGGAAGATTATCCATAACCGGATTGGTTGTTAAATGGATAAATCAACCGACATCATCCTGAAGAGTGCAAAGGCAAACTTGTTAAAGGATGGACATTCGATTCCGAACAAAGGAATACGAATCTTACTCAACTGGGGAGGACGACTTCGACCCAAGAGCGCATGAGATATATCATCTATAGCCGTCAAAACGTAGATAACATACTCGCATGGAAGGTTATCCATAACCGGGTTGGTTGTAAAATGGATAAACGACCGAAAAGAATGGCATCGGGGTGCCAGGAATAGGTATGCAAAGATGACCAATCAAAAGAGGATAAAGTTGCTTACTTGGAGCAAGTACCCAAAAGGAAGGGGAAGACCCACTGGGGACAATACTACTTGATCAAGGCCAGTATCCAGAGGGGACAAGACTATCAATACCGCAAACTGAGTACTGATAACTGCAAAGAGGGGATTACATCTACCGGTTTGACAAGTAGTAAACCACGAAGACAGTATCCGTCATCAACAGGATGAGCACAAAGGGTTGACTCCACCAAGGGGAGAACGTGGGATTTTACAACTACCAGCTTGTAGGTAGAAAACCACAAAGATAGGACTTACAACTACCGGTTTGCAGGTAGAGGCCAACAAACAGAATGAACCACAAAGGCTACCTCTGCTAGGGGATGAAAGTGGGATTTTACAACTACCGGCTTGTAGGTAGAAAACCACGACGATAAGACTTACAGCTACCGGTTTGCAGGTAGAGGCCAAAAATTCCGCTGAGGATAAGATGAATGAGTGCCGGTTAGTGAGCCACTATTCATTCATGCCCCAGGGAAGCACAAGAAACAGCCACAAGGAAGCCAATTCAGGACCAATCCGAAAAGGCAAACTGAACCAAGACATCCTAATGAGGAAAGAACTCACTAGGGAAAACCCATCCCAATGGGAGGGAACGGAAACAACCGTCATCCACGAGGATACAACTCGTGGGGAGCGCAGAAGGAAATGACAGACACTTTCTGCTTAAGGGGTCAACTCTACATGGAGAGATCAGACACACCCACATCTGCTGGGGGAATGGATCCAAGTTTGCAAGATGCTGCCAACTTCTGGAGTAACAATGCTGGGGATACCCACTCGACTAAAGAGTCACTTGTTGGGGAAACACTTCTCTCAACCCTGCTGGGGAACCCAATTCTGAAATCGATCCAAGCGATGCTAAACTCTTTCCAACAATCCATTCTTGGTCACCACGGCTAAGGGCTAATGGATATGCTTGCAATGCAGATGCATGAGTTTTTTTTTTTTTAACGTAATGCCCCATGATTATGGAAATGCTACGCACTAGTGATGCAATATGTTATGCTTATCTAAATGATGAATGCATAAAACACACGTCTCCTTCAGAGACAACACCGGGGAGCTCCAGGAACTGTGCTGAGGATCTCATTACTAAGTCAATTTCCACCCTGCTGGGGAAAGACAACCTTTGCTGGGGATGACCTCTATCGAACCCGGACTTGCTTGGCGATTACCCTGCTAGGGGAGGCAGCCCACGCTTATCTCTACTGGGGATGATTTTCTCCGAACCCGATCCGCTTGGGGACCTCGCTGAGGGAATACCATCAACACAAACTTCTGCTGGGAAGACAGCTTCAGACTTGGAAAACAATCACAACTCCGTTCGGGATATGGTAACCTTCAGGCTTGCTGAGGAGGCACCGATCTCGAATCTTCTAGGGAGATGACACTTTCAAACCCATCGGGGAAACACGGCCTATCGGTCACGGGCCGCCCTTCGATTCGTCGAACACTGGTGTTCACCATCCTACCACAGTGTTGACTTTCCACTTTGGAGAACTCCCAGACTCATCTGGACTCTTCTGATTCATCACCTTGTATTCCCGACTCTTCCGTACTCCACGGGGATCGAACTCCTGGGATTCATACAAACTTCCCGGTCCTCAGACTTTGAAGAGTCTTCTTGATTAAACCTTCCAGGATCGTCGTCCTTCTTGCCGTCTTTTCATTATTTGCCTAACCCTTTGCCCCTGGTTGGACTCTGTGGGGATTTCTTTTTTTTCTTCAAAGGGCTTCATATCACCACCTGTCAGCGAATGAAGATATCTAACAGCGCCTGCACAAGAGATTGTTAGATAAAAGCGTGCCCCAGGCGTGCCCCACGTTTCAACATCTTGGTCACTCAAACTTCCGAATAAGATTTCTAGATTTCAATCTTATAAGCATGCATCGGAAGGGACCTCCATGTTTCAAAATGCAAATATTCTTTATCAAAATGAACGGATGTTTTCGTAATCAAAGCGGTAATGAAAACAAAAACAAAACTATTTGACTGAACACACACTTTATTGACTGACACAAAAAGGTGGCTCAGAACTGAGCAATACACAGGAGGCAAACCCTGGAAAGAGGTGATCGCGCACAAAAGGAAAAATCTATCCTAATGGCAATGTGAAACCGTGATCTCATCGGGTTCCAACTCGGTTACTCCCCATATGTCCTCAAGACTTTCCGCACTTTCGGCCTTCTGAACAAGACGCTTCCAATCGATCTCTGTCGGAGACTAGCTATGATGTCTTAACCAAAGCACAAACGATCATGCTAGACGCAGTTGTTCGTTTCAATCCCTCTTTTGCCTGGACCGCCCTTTCGGGTTTCAGTCCACCGGGATACCCTTTTTTCCCCAAGTCGCCCTTGTGGGGTTTTCGACTTGCCGGGTGTACAATTTTTTCATTATCCCTAACTTTTGCCCGAACCTTTTCTCTTTTTCCTTGGTTCGCCGGGATGCCCTTTTTTGCCTGGACTCTTTTATTCTTTTTGGTCCAGCGGGTCAATTTTTCACGAAGTATCTTTTAACTGCGTCCGCATTCACAGGGGATGGAAAATCTTCGTCATCCGTGGTCGCCGACGACAAAGCTTTGTCAGAGAAACCTTTTTTTGACCACGGATGGACATCCATAACTGTGTGTCCATTTGCCCCACGATCGTCTTGAGGAGGAAGGATCCTTTTCAACACCATATCTCTCATGATACCCACGAGGTCTCACTTCTTAGTTAACAACACGCTTCATTTACTGGGTACAACTGCCCCTTGACAAGTAACTGTCATCCCTTTTCTTCTCGGTCAGGCTCAACGTGTCATACTGAGTCCTCATCCACTCATCCTTTTTCACGTCTACATCCAACGGGACTCCATGACGAAACCTGAGTCTCAAATGGTAGTACAACCTTCATCCCATACCGGAGTGAGAAAGGCGTTGCCCCAGTAGATGCACGTACCGAAGTACGACACTCAGGATACCAACTTCGTACTCAGCCACCATCGTTGGTGCATTCAAATGTTATCGGGGAAGCACTAGCTCATTCACTTTAAACTCTCCCCGTCAGACATCAGAATCCGTTCGGATTCAGGGTCAGGCCTATCCTCCGGGATCGGTCACTCTCAATCTTTCGATTCGAGTACCTCGAGATGTCCTCATCAGGGACCTCAAACTTCCTTGGTTGAGAATCATCAATGGGTTGCTGGGATAATCCTACAGTACTCCTCTCTTGATTGCTTTCTGGGAGGTATACCGAATATCGTATTCAGTCAACACCATTTGCCCTCTCGCAACTCGTCCGTTCAACGTTATCTCCTCAAGCACATACTTGATCAGATCCATTTTGGACATCCACAAGGTGGTATGAACCAGCATACTGTCTCAGTCGGCGAGCAGCCTATGCCAAAGTACATCAAGTTTTCTCGAACAGTGAGTGTATTGTTTCACAGTCGATAAACTTTTTGCTTAGGTAAATTGCATGCTCTTTTCGACAAGACTAGTCATGCTGACCCAATACGCCTCATAGACCCCTTAAGGGCTGTCAAGTACCAGATTAACAGTTGTTTCTCCCAAGGAAGGTACCAGAATCAGAGGTTCCTGTCACTCATTTTCCTTTCCATGCCCCTTGGTAGTCACCATTCCACCTGACCATTTGATTTCTTTCCCTTTTTTGTTTGTTTTTGGTTCAGGCGTTTCTTGCACTATTTTTTTTTTCGTTTTTTTTTTTGCAGGATCGACCTCGATTCCTCTTATCCGCTTATAATAAGCCTCGGCAGCTTACCGGACAGCACTCCATAAGTGCACTGATTCGAACTCAACGGTATGAGTTATCTCTACCTGTCAAACAACTTGATCAAGTCCACCGGATGCCCCTCTCTGCTTGGGACTTTGCCATCATGTCATCAACATGGCATTTGCTTTCACGATGAGTCATATCATGAAACAAATTCACCGTAGCCCTTTGATCCGTGGCACCGGCCTTCTTCTTCACTAGAGGATAGTCTTCTCTCGATGGTAGCTCGTGCCCCACAACATGGGTATTCCACCCTGGTGTATCTTGACGCAACCAGGTGAAGATATCAACCTGCTCTTTCAACAGGGCTACCATTCTGTTCTTGACTTGCCTCTGAAGCGGCCTCAACTTTCATTTCCCTTCTGACCTCGGTGGTATTTGGGATTACAATCTTGACCCGCTTCTCGTGCGGTTGAATCACCTTCTCCTCTTGTTTCAACAACCTGGCTGTTTCCCGCAGATCACAATCTTCTTCGCCTTATTCTTCGACATGATAGATCGGAGTGTCGAAGTCATACAGAGGTGTAACCAAATTGTTATCGATGAGATCAGTATGGTAATCACTTTTGTGGTCGAAACCAAATGAATCAAAAGGAAAGAGAATAAAAACATTGCCATTTTTATTTTTATTTTTAAAACTGCAAAAAAGTGAAAAACAGGGAACACCGCTTTTAATCACAAAAACATCCATTTATTACTGATGCAAAATGTTGCACAATGAAACACATGAGGTGGCCCTTACAATGGACCAGTACGTTTCGGGCAAAACGTGTGGCTTTCATGCAAACAAAATTAACACAGGAAAACTACTCTTCCGGATGAGCGACAGTGATGCTTTTGGAGGCCTTCCAATCACCTGGTACGCACGACTTTATCCACAGCTCGAGCTCGCGGTCGCGGTCGATCTCTTCACTCACTGAACAAGCATGACCAGAATCCAGCATCCCTGCACTGACAAAGATGTACGGCGGACGACGTCCTCTGCCTGGTCTAGACGACTCTTGATCTGGATAGCCAATCCCGAACATGTCTGCCTTTACCACTATGTCAATGATCCTCCCCCAGCCTCGGGCCTCTTTGTTCTTCACCACCTCTAGAGCTTGTTTATAAGAAGAAATGGACAGCTTCTTCTCTTTCTCAACAACAGCATTCTCCACCTTGATGGTTTCGATTGCTTGACTGGGCATTTCAAATTTTTCACTGTCCATTTCCACCATCTTCTGGGTCGTGCCCCTCATCAATCCCTCTGTGGTGGCAGCCGCACAACAAATATCAACAACAGGGAGAGCTCCATCCTATACCAGAGGTTTTGGGACCACAGCTATTGGAACCTTTAGCTGATCTTCCTCAGTCACCCCCATTCCTCTCTTGACCTTTTTCACCATCTTCATCTTTACAGGACCCTTCCTGGGTACAGGGTTGACATCCCCATCCATGATCTGTGCCAAGCTGATGATCTTTGAGTCCACCATGTCCTGGACGACATGCTTGAAAGCCCTACAACCCTCAACACTGTGCCCGGGTGCCTCAGAATGGAACTCGCACCTGGCATTCTCATCATAGTGTGCAGGCCTCTTCTGTTGTGCTATGGGAATCAAAATCCTTGGCCGGACTAACCCCAAATCCCTCAATTTCCTGAACAGAAGGGTGTAAGTCACAGGCGGCTCCTCAAACTGACGCTCCTCCTTTTTCTTCTTCACCTGGCTCCTAGCTCTCGGTGCATTCTGTTGAGGTGGTAGTTGTTGCGGTGGTACAGGTGGATTACCAACAGGAGTGATTACAGCAGCATCATAAGGATGATAACGATCCTTACTGCGTTCTTTCTTTGCTGGCATACCACTTGAGTCAACCTCTTTCTCGAGCAGACCACTGCCAGAGGGTTTCTTTGATATAGAGTCAGAGGGATTTGTCACCTCGGGTGACGGAGCTTTTCCCTGAACTTTCTCCTTGATCAGCCACTTCTCAATCTTTTCCAATCTCTCGACCATGGCTTTCTGCCCCAAGGCAAGCCCTTGCACAACACTGAACAAATCCCTCACCATCTCTTTCAGTTCGAGGATGTCGGCGTTGGGAAGATCCATCAGTTTGGATTTGTTGCTTCTAGCAGGATGTCTGAGCAGACGAGCTATCCACACTGGTTGACACCTACAAAACAGCAAATGGGTTAGTATGACTCACGCATGCAGTGTCTACCCGTACCCGGAATATCTGTCCTTTGATTCTAGCATCACTGAGACAGATAATTTTTCATCAATAACAGTCTAACATCTGGATGTCTCTCAACCAGAATCTCAATCAACAATGGACCTTGAGTACGGATCGACATGGGTTGAATGCAGATGAATGCAAAATGGGATGATGCAAATGCATGAATGCAGGTCACTGCGCCACCAAGTCATCTGAAGACCCATTCTCTGAACCAGTCACAGTCAACTGAGTCACCATAAATCCGACTTGGGGGGTTCCGAAATAAACGGAACTGGAGAATACATTACTATCATCACAGGGACATCCACTGAACGGATGACAGCCAGCTCCTCTGAACAGGTACTCTCAAATTCAACCCGGGGATCCGAAATAAACGGAACCCTCTGATAAACCACGGACAGAACTCCGGCGTCCCAGAAGTAAATGTCCATAATTCACAGTCACCATCAGTACCAAGAGTCACCAACAAGTCACCAACAAGTCAGCAACAGTACCTGTAATAATCATCCCCTCCCACTCACGGGTGTCATCTAGGCCAGGGTAAGGTCGAGAGAAATGCAGGATAAACAACCCTTTCAAAAATATCATCCTGTGCACACCAGGTGTATGCACCGATGATACCCCATCAGAATCTGAACTGCTCGTGATGTCGATGTTCCGCTAAGTGGCGCATACCACCCGCTTCCTATGAATCACTCTATTCCTAGGCTTCCTAGATTGCACTCATAGCCTGGGTATTGGGCCTTTTACCTCGAGTAATTCCCACCCCAAACAGAGAAAACACAGCCAGCACAGCAAATGAAATGAATGAATGCAAACATTAATGCACACATTGAATGCAAACAGTAAATGCACATATATACAAATGAATGCAATAAATAAAGCAGCACAAAGCAACCAAAGCCCTAACCTAAAGAGCGCTAGGAGAGACTCGCTCGGGGAAGATGGACCAGCACAGGTCAACTTCAAAAGGTTTCCCCAGCAGAGTCGCCAGCTGTCGCATTACGCGAAAAACCGGCGGGAAAACAAGAACAACAGAGCCGCCACCGTGCGTTATTTATCCCAACAGAGGGAAAGGAAACGCTCAGAGTAAACCTGGAAAAAAGCATGGTCTCGCGACCAAAGAGAATGGGATCGGGAGTCGGTTATGCGAAGGGAAGGTATTAGCACCCCTACGCATCCGTCGTACTCGACGGGATCCACGCACAATAGAAAGGAAAATGGTTGCTAAAACACTGCTCAAACACACACACACTGGCTGAAAGAGACACAAGAAAACAAGAGACTGACTCGGCAGGACATCGTATCCTGGGCCTACTTAGTCTATCAAGCATAGACATCAGAGTCGAAGTAGTTCGGACCGGGGAAACAACACATGCTCGCTAGGATGTCGCGTCCTATGCATACGTATCTCCTTTGGACGAAGGAGAATCAGAGCATTCGTAGCTCGGCTAACACGCACACAAACAAACACAGGCAAAGGCAAACGTGGAGCCTGAATGCCAATCACTGGACTTACATCAGCATCCGAACCAAAACACACACCAGAAGGCAAACGTGGAGCCTGAGTGCCAATCACTGGGCTTACATCAGCATCCGAACCAAAACACACACAAAAAGGCAAACGTGGAGCCTGAATGCCAATCGATGGGCTTACATCAGCATCCGAACCAAAACACACACCAGAAGGCAAACGTGGAGCCTGAGTGCTAATCGATGGGCTTACATCAGCATCTGAACCAAAACACACACCAGAAGGCAAACGTGGAGCCTGAGTGCCAATCACTGGGCTTACATCAGCATCCGAACCAAAACACACACTAGAACCCGAATGCCACTCGCTGGACTTACATCAGCTTCCAAGCACACAACGAGACAAAACAAAGACACAGGCGCCCGGAGAGATCTGCTCATCTCCTGCCTACGTACCTCATCTGGTATGAGGATCAGGGCGATGTAGTTCCCCTACGGAGGGACACAGGACTAGCCTAACCAGATAACAGAGGGAAACACAACTAGGGAGACTAACTCGAGCCTAGATGTTATCATGCAAAGTTGTCCCTAAGTCAAGGTTTCTAGCTAACTTGCACAGGAAGCAAGCCTATCCTATTCAACACAAGCAAACAACAAATCAAGCATTCACAAGTAGCACACACTATATGCACACCAAAGGGGCTCAATCAAAGGGTAAGACTGCAAGAGCAAGTCATCTGTACAAGGGCAGTGTTAGCTCTTAACCTTGCCATTGAGGGGCTAAGGTGAAGCTGATGAAAGGTGAGTGAAGATGAGACTTCACAGCTCTTATCCCTGGTCAGGGAGAGCTTCAGACAAAGGAGCGTGGGTCCAGAATGGAGGGACCCTTCTACGCTCAAGACTCTGACACAACTGTGCAACAGCACAAGATCTTGGGTTATTGTCCCAATGCATCAACACAGAGGTGTGAGCAGAGGGACGACTCAACAGAATAGCGGGGGATAGATTGCATATCCCTTGGGTTCCGCCAATTGCCTCATTGAGGTCTTTACCTGCTTGGGGACAAAAGTAAACAATCACAAACATTGCCTCTTAAGGAGGACTTCAGACAGGTGCCTGGCCAAGTAACAGGCCAGGTCTTCCAGACTACATGGAGACAAGAATGTTATACCTCAGTGCAAATTGCTTATCAAGCAAAGCAAAGCAATACTAGCAACTAATGTACCTGAAATCAATCAAATATCATCAGTATACCAATCACAGAATTAAACAGCAAATGGTTCGCAATTAACTATAAACAGACAAACACAATCCAATGCACCAAAGTGCAAGCAACTCAAAGGAGCCAAGCATCCTACAACATAAACCAAGTTAGTTTACAATATCAAATGACATCTCAATCAAATGTGAATCCACCTCCTTAAGATATTTTGCTTCTTAACATGAAAATCACCTTCAAACATAAGATACAAGACCACTAGGACAAGCCTAGGGTCAAAAAGAAGTGAAAAAGTCAAAACAGCAAGTGAAACATGATCAAAACCAAGATTAATCAATTACAAAGAGAATCCAATTGGTCTCACATCTAAACTATGCACTAAATTAATTTCATGCACAATTTAAGTCAAACTAGGCAAATGTGAATCATATACGATCAAACAGAATGATCTCACTCAAACAAATACCTAAACAGCTCAATAAATTCCACAAAAATTCCAGCCTAAACAGGACACATTCAATGAGCTACATGTCAATTTTCATGCCATTTGGACAAGAGGAAGTAGGGAAATGAAAATCATAAAGTCAGCAGAAATCCAAACAAGCCAACACATGGTAGCAAAATGAGCATCAACTTAAATCAAATGCAAAAAACAGTGAGAACAATTAAGAAATGAATGGGACCAAAGCCAAAGTAACAATGAACATGTTATGAATCACTCCATCAAATTTCACATTCATATGATAAGGGATTAGGATTTTACAAGACATAGAAGTCAATCACTCAAACAAAACCCTAAAATGTCTAAACAGCAAGCAAAAATCCCAATCAAATAGAAAATGGCTTAACAAGTCCTACTAAAAATCATAGCAAAACTAGACATACAGAGGAGATCACATGCAAAATTTGAGGTCAATTGGAAAAGCATAGGCATATCAAATAAAATCATGAATACATCATAGCATAGTGTGACACAAATTGTCACACTCAACTTGCACACATCATAACTTGCAAACCATAAATCCAAAATTCACAAACTACACATCAAAATCACCAGCAATGAGTCAAGAACAAGCATGTGAAATTTCATTCAATTTGGATAATGCATGATCATTTCATGTTAAAAATGGTAAAACATACACAAAATATACACATGAACAAGATCAATAGGCAAAGTCAAAAATCCACCAAGCACAACTTGAGTTACTATGCCTATAAAAAACTAGATGAAATTTGGAATCTAACAAAAAAATTCCCAATTAATTTGGATTAAAATTGGATTTGTTTGGATTTTTTGAAGTTGTGTTTAATTATTGAAATAATTATTTAAAGTGAATTAAGTGAATTAATTAAGCGAATGGCATTATTGTAATTAAACCCAGCCATGGCCAAAACGCGCAGTAGCATTAATGCGGTGTCACCGCATGAGTGACTCGCTCCGGCGGGAAACAAAGTTCAAATTGGCAAGGCACGAATCCAAGATCAAAGCACGGGAAATTTCCAGAAAATTGAGATTCATCATCGTTCTTGAGCCGCAGATTCGGTTATGCTCATTTCTCAACCAAATCGCGCAAACCATATATGGATAGAAAGGTCTAAACACGTAGAATACAGATATCATGATGAAATTATCCAGAAATTCATGTACAATGCGAATCGATTGAAAGAAGTTTTGGCATCTAAACTTTAATCCTAGATTTCTCTCTCAAATCTTAATGGATTTTGATTCTACAACTTGCAATGGACTCTACAAGCTACGTTCTACAATATACACATCATAATTTTGAAAACGGTTAGAGTCGAATTCCAACCTTGGATGATGGCAGTTGTGAAATCCGCGCTCGTTTGGCTTCAATTGATGAAAACAGATGGCCTTTAGTGCTCAAGAAGATGTATGGTGATGATCTCTCAGCTCAAAGATGCATAATCGTGAAGAATCTTGCAACTTCCATTGATGGACAAGCTTTGCAACAGTGAGAATTGGCACGGTTTTCTCCCTTAATTGCTTCAACAGAACTTCAACATCACCTGCACATGAAGATCCAACCAAGAATTCGCAGAAACAATGGTGAATTATTGAAGAATTGATGAAAAAGTGTATGTGGAAATTGGAGAAAAAGTGAGAGAATTTGAGAATTTTCTGTTTGGATCTGAAAATATGAGATGTGATTATGAAATACAGTTACAATTAGCAATATATACCAATGCCTTAATCAAAAATTAATCCAAATTAGCAAAATGGAAGGATTAGTGTAATATGCATTTTCAAGTGTTAGGTCCAATATGCCCTTTTTCAAATTAAGCCACTATGACAGCAAAAACCAGTTCACACAAGTTCTAAATGGCATATGTGATGTGTTAAAAAAAGTCCCATGTGAAAATTCCAAGTATTTTGAGATTTGGACCATTTTGCCCTTGGTTTTTAATTGTTGCACTTGAAAATTGACCTTTTTATGTGAAGACTTTTGGCAAAATGTGATGATGGATTATGAAAGTACACATCAAATGTGGTTTGCTCAAAGAAAAACATCCAATTTGGCCACTCCATGTGAAAGTTATGCCACTTTGATTTTGGGCATTTTCTGAAAATGAATGGACCATATCTTGCCAACCACACATGGGAATTTCAAGTTCTTGGACTTTTTGGAATGGTGAGATCAAGATCTTCAACTTTCATGTTGGACAAAATTCCATTTGAAGCTTGTATGATGAAGTAATTTTGGGGAGAAAAACTTTCCATTTTGGGCAGCTGAAATTACAGGTCACCTGCCATTTTAGGAAACTTCTTGTCTGACCTCCAATTCTTCAACCTTGGTCTTTGATATGTCAAATGTGACTTGTATGGACATGAATGAAGCCTTTCAAACCATCTCACACCTTCCAATCCATAAAATCAGGCACAGTTGACCACATTTGACCACAGTTGACTTTCTATGGTTCCAGCTGAAATTCAGCTTGACTGATGACTTCTGAGCATCCAATATTTGTCCAAATCACTTCACAATGATCCTTAGACCATATGAACTTGATAAATCAATCCTAAGGCTTTGTCCCAATGAAAATAGCACATGCTTGCTGGTTTGACTGATTCTCCTGACCAGTTTGACCTAATTTGTCAATGGGCTTGCACTTGGGCAAATGGACAATGCAATGTTATGCAGTGGACCATGTTATGCTATGACCTAATATGAAATGAATGTACAAAAGGTAGGGTGCAAATTTGAGGTGCTACACATTGCACACGATATCTTGTTTTAAGTTTGCAATCTCTATGGAGACGAAATTATTTTTATTACTTTGATAACAACACTAGTACACTTGCTAGTAATTTTTTCATCAATCATCCAGGTGAGATCTCATTCTTAGTTCATGAGTTTTTCTTGTTAAAAGCTCATTTTTGGCTTAAAGGATCAACCTGTTAAAATTTCCTATTCAATTGTAAGAAGGTTTATGGGTATAACTTGTTGAAAAGCTTAAAGATATTATTTTAGTGGAACTGTCCAGAAGAATTTCTTGGTCAGAGGATTAGGCCAAGAGATTGGTCGAACCTCTATAAATCCTAGAGCAACTCTCTAAGTTATTTCTCTTTACTTTTTGTTATTTACTTTCCTTTGTATTTTCATCTTTCCTTTTTTTTTGTCGCTTCTATCGCTGTCTTTGAACCATACTAACACAAACTATTGTTTTAAGAAATTAACGTTAAATTAAATACAATTTTTAATATCACATTTCACTTCCCTTCTCTCTTCTGCTTGGAGTCACTTCTTCAACAAAAATGCCATTGCACTAATGGTCACACTACAACACAAGAAACTTCCCTAAATTATTATCAACAAGAAACCTAAACGGGGGGTAGAGAAGCAGGAAGAGCGAGAGAACATGACATTGACTATTACTTACAACCAAAATGAAAGAAAGAAAAGTAACTAAAGAGGTGTAAGGAAAACGTATTAGCAAGAAATCTAAGGAAAGCCGACGAATGAAGTGGAAAGAGCCTCAAAGGAAAGAACGTTCCAAATGTAAAACAACGATCATGTGAACAAAGTGAAAGTGAAAAGTAAGAAAAATACCCATTCTAGGTGATGATTTACCATAAATGGGGCACTTTATTTTAAGTGGGCAAACAATATTTTTATTACCTTTTCCACTCCAAATTAATTGCTACAAATTCTCATAGATACAAATCCCTAATTTCCCTCTTAGACATTCAAATTGATTAGCGTCCAAAGCCTTTGTAAATATATCAGCTAACTACATTTCAGTAGCAACATGCTCCAGGGCTATGATTTTATCTTCCACTGGTTCTCTAATAAAATGATGACGAATATTAATATGTTTTGTCCTGCTGTGCTGAATAGGATTCTTAGAAATATTTATGGCACTCAGGTTGTCATAGTACAATGTCATGACATCTTGCGTGACATTGTATTCAGTCAACATCTGTTTCATCCAAACCAGTTGAGAACAACTACTTCCAGCCGCTATGTATTCAGCTTCAGTAGTGGACAGAGACACGCAATTTTGTTTCTTACTAAACCATGATATTAAGTTGTTCCCCAAGAAGAAGCATCCTCCTGATCTACTTTTCCTATCATCAGCACTTCCAGCCCAGTCAACATCACAGTATCCAGTCAGCACAGATCCAGATCCATGAGTGTACAACATCCCATAGTCACTGGTGCCATTGACATATTTCAGTATCCTTTTCACTTGGTTTATGTGACTGACTTTTGGTTCAGCTTGATATCTAGACAAACACCTACAGCAAAAGCAATGTCAGGTCTGCTTGCTGTGAGATATAGCAGACTCCCTATCATGCTTCTGTAGAGACTTTGATCTACACTAACACCATTTTCATCTTTAGAGACTTTTAGATGAGTAGGAGCAGGTGTCCTTTTATGACTTGCATTCTCCATGCTAAACTTCTTAACAATGTTTTTGGCATATTTGCTATGAGATAGAAAGATAGAATCTTCCATCTGCTTGACTTGTAGCCAAAGAAAATAGGTCAGCTCTCCAAAGAAAATAGAATCTTCCTTAACTTATACACATGATTTGGAAGATTTGGATTTGTAAACCCGTTAGGTTGTTCAACATACACTTCCTCATTTAAGTAACCATTAAAGAAGGCACTTTTTACATCCATTTGGAACAGTTTAAACTTCAGAATACATGTCACTCCAAGCAATAGTCTAATGGACTCAAGGCGAGCTACAGGGGCAAATGTCTCATCAAAGTCAACTGCTTCAACTTGAGTGTATCCTTGTGCTACCAATCTTGCTTTATTTTTAGTAACCACCCCTTGTTCATCAGATTTATTCTTGTAAACCCATTTTGTTCCAATAACATTTATTCCTTCAGGTCTTGGAACCAGTTCCCATACTTCATTTCTCTTGAATTGGCCTAACTCTTCCTCCATGGCATTGATCCAGATTTCATCAGTTAAGGCTTCCTTGACATTCCTAGGCTCAATCTTGGACACAAAACAGCCATGTGAGATCACTTCCCTTGATCTAGTTGTGACCCCTTTATTTGGGTCTCCTATAATGAGATCTTTAGGATGATCCTTCTGAACTATGATAGAGGGTCCCTTATTAATTTTGTCAACTTCAGGTTCAGCTTGAGTGAGTTCACTCTCATTACTTTTGTCTGGGAAGTCAGCTGGGGCATCATTTTGAGATGTCTCAACATCGTCTGTGACATCAGTCTGTTGATCATCAACCACAACATTGATAGATTCCATTATTACTTTTGTTCTGGAATTAAAGACTCTAAAAGCTCTGATGTTTGTTGAGTAACCCATAAATATTCCTTCATCACTCTTGGGATCCATCTTCCTTCTTTGTTCATGATCAGTCCGGATATAACATTTACTACCAAACACATGGAAGTATTTGACAGTGGGTCTTCTTCCTTTCCAGACTTCATATAACATAGTAGGAGTCCCTTTCTTCAAGGTTACTCTGTTGTGAACATAGCAGGCTGTGTTCATAGCTTCAGCCCAGAAGTGGTAGGGCAATTTCTTAGCATGAATCATAGCTCTGGCAAATTCTTGGAGAGTTCTATTTTTCCTTTCTTTTACACCATTTTGCTGAGGGGTAATGGGAGATGAGAACTCATGACTAATTCCTTCAGATGCACAAAATCCAGTAAATTTGTTGTTCTCAAATTCATTCCCATGATCACTTCTGATTCTGATAACCAGACTTTCTTTTTCTCTTTGAAGTCTTAGGCAAAGACCTTTGAATACCTCAAATACATCAGATTTTTCCCTTACAAAATTGACCCAGGTGTATCTGGAGAAGTCATCCACCACCACATAAGCATACTTTTTCCGACCAAGACTTTCCACCTGCATAGGTCCCATCAAGTCCATGTGGAGAAGTTCCAGCACTCTGGAAGTGATGTCATGTCTGAGCTTCTGATGTGACATCTTTGTCTGTTTTCCAATCTGACACTCCCCACAAAGTCTTCCTTCATCAATATTTAAGTTTGGGATTCCTCTAACAGCTTTAACAAATATAATCCTCTTCATTCCTTTAAGATGCAGATGGCCCAATTTTTGATGCCATAACTTCACTTCTTCTTCTTTGGATAGAGTACACATTGATGAATAACCAGTTTCTTGAGAACTCCACATATAGCAGTTGTCCTTAGACCTGACTCCTTTCATGATAACTTCATTTTCTTTATTAGTAATTAGACATTCAGTTTTTATGAAGTTTACATTTAGACCTTGGTCACATAGTTGACTGATGCTGATTAGGTTTGCAGTTAGTCCTTTAACAAGTAGCACATTGTCAAGGTTAGGGACTCCGGGGCAGTTTAGCTTTCCAATCCCCTTGATTTCACCCTTTTCTCCATCACCAAAGGTTACATAGTTGGTGGCATGAGGATGAAGGTCAATTAGCAGGTTTTTGCTTCCAGTCATTTGTCTGGAGCATCCACTGTCAAAATACCAGTCTTCTTTGGCTGAAACTCTGAAGGAAGTGTGAGCTATCAAGTTAGTAGCACCAGTCCTAGGAACCCATTATTTTTTGTTGATAGGGATGTGGTGTTTGGGTCTAGGTTGATGATGAGAAGGACTAGAATAGCCATACTGTTAGACTATGGCACGGATCTAGAAGGGGGGGTTGAATAGATCCCAATTAAAAACTTTAGTCGGCGCTACCAATTTAAAAGAAAAATTGGTTTAAAAATGTTTTTAGGTGCGGAAGCTGCCGAGGAAAATTAGTCTAAAACGAACCGTTATTGGAAAACCGGATATGCGTTAAGCGAATGGATTATTTGATTAGAAGAGATACAATTCACTACACACAAAGCACAATCAATTATCTAGATCACTTATTTGCAAGCCTAGTTCCAATGAGTCAAAATACCAAAGAGAAAACTTAAGGTAATTTTAGCTTAGGCAATATTACAAACACTTGGTGTGCACAAGCACTCCAAGTGATTTTTGAGTTAAGTAAGTGATACGATTTTTCCTAGTACAATATGTTATTGTACTTAGTATTCCAACAACCGTTTGCACCACTTTCTCAACTTAAATCAATGTTTGTCAGAAAATTGCTTAAACTAAAATCACTTAAATTTTAAGCTGAAAATTAACTTGTGCAGAAAATTTAAAGAAGACAGAGATTTGATGAGGCAGTTCCCCCGCCGTCCTCGCTTCGGGGTACGTCTGCCCTCAATTCTAAAATTAGAATTGAGATGATCAATAGATATAACCTGTGATGTTTAATCGTTTTTACAAGGAGTGCAGAGTATGTAAACAACAGAATTTCGCAATATGTTGAATGATACTTCTTCTCCTTTCCCCTTGATTCAAGATGAATCAAGACCTTTGATTGTTGATGTTTGACCTCCGTTTCCTGCCGCTTGTTGATGAACCTTCCGTTCTTCAATCCCTTGGCCCGGCTGATCACGAACAAGAACAATCAAACCCGGATTCTTCACTGCTCAATCACCGACTCCGCTACTAAACTGATGAAGACTTTCTCTTATCAGTTACCTTCGCTCAGCTGAATGATAATGAAGCAACCCGTCCAAAAACCCCCAAACGCAAACCGGTATTGGAGGATAAAACCCTAATGGTTTTATTCAAGAAAGAACCTGTCAAGACTTCAACTCGAACCCGATTCTTCAATCGCTACCTCGAACCTTATCACCTTCAAGCTGTCACAAATTTGCATCAAAAGTTATTGTGTGCAGTTGATGAATTTTTGGACTGTTGAAGATGAAGATGATGAATCTTTGACAACTATTTCACTCTTTCTTGTTTCCTTGAACACTTGTACTCAAAAATTCAAATGTTAGTTAATAGAAGTGTTTTTGCTTCTATTTATAGTAACAGACAAAACCAAACAGACAGAACAGAAATTTAAACTTTGAAATAACTCAGAAAATTGAGTTTGCGCGCGAACGGTCGACCATAGGGTCAGCGCACGCTGACCCGTGGGGCACGCGCTGACTGCATGCGTCGACGCAAGGGATTTTTGCGCCGACCCGTGAGTTAAGCGTCGACCTTATGCGTCGACGCATAGGGTTCTTGCGCTGACTCCCACCAGTTTGGGCAGAGCCCTTGCGCCGACCCGTGGGCTTTGAGCTGACCCCTATGGTCGACTCAAAGCCATGAAATCTGCAGAAAAACTGTGGTTAGTGAATTTTATATATATGGTCATGATCACGCTTTGTTTGTATGTCTTTAATGATCATAATAGCTTTAGGATAACTTGAAAAGGATATGGTGAGTAATGTGATGCATTTGTTCGTAGACTTGCATGATGGTCTTTTGTCATCATCGAAACTTGACATCGTATGTGTATGAGACTTTGTCTTTACATACTCCCCCTTTTTGATGATGACAACCCGTATAACTCAGCGTGACGAACATCATGCAGCATTGACACATTTTGCACACTCCCCCTTTCTTTTGTAATCTAAGGCCATTTGCAGTTTGTCAGACTGTTAGTTTGTCAGCAATGTCAGCATTTTTCTCCCCCTTTGACAACATCAAAAAGAGAGACAGAGTAATTATTCAAGGTTGCAACGATAAAGTCACAGGCAGTAGTAGATACCAACGAAATAATATCACACAAATATCATTTCTTAACACTGGTCATTAATTAAGAATGAGAAAATACATAATGAAGTTGTGGTGCATAAACAGGCAAAACAACAACAAAATACATGCAAAAACAACAAGCAACATGTAAAGTGCATATGAATGGCTATTGTCTTAAGTGACGGTGTCCAGGATGGTAGCATACGCCTGGATTTCTGCTGGGGTCAGCCAGAGTTTCTAGATAATCAGTAACACCTTCCAGATGCCTAAGACTACCGGTGACTTGCCGATCCAAATCTGCATACCGTTCATTTAGGCTTGTTGAGAGATTGTCGAGCCGCTCATTTTGGGTCTGAAGTTGACTGTTAATTTGAGCAAGTCGGTCATCTTGGGATTGCATGAATGTTTGTTGGGCAAGCTGCATGCTTTGCATCATCTCCAACAGCTCTGAAGAATCAGCTTGATGTGGAGGGGATGGAGGAAGTTCTTCCTCAACCTGGTGATATGGCTGGTAAAATTCACGTTGAGTTGTCCAACCTGAATGTTGCCATTCACCCCAGCCACCCCACTGTGGAGCATCTTCTTCATATGTATCCGGCTGCTGTACCCAAGCAGAGCCGGAGTGGTCATGCGTGTCAACTGGTGGAGGACTTTCATCTCCACCAATGAAAGCATCATCGTGCCTTATTTCTTGTTCTTCTTCTGCTTCTTCTTCTTGTTCTCTTTCCACTTCATCTTCTTGATCTTCACTATCATCACTGTCATCCCTTACAGGAATATTTGATCTTCTAACAAACTTATATTGCTTCCGCTCCTTGCACCATAGATAACCCATCATAGACATGGTCTTTGTGCTAAACTCTTTGTCAGGTGTGATTGATGTTAACGGGAAGGACGGATGGCTAACATTTGCTGATGTGAGGATTTCTTGGATGAACGATCCGTAGGCGAGAGCAGTTCCTCGTCCGGAATCCCTAAGATTATACATTCTACTGGCAATGTAGTATGGCCAGTTGATCTGTATCTTATTTTTCAGAATATAGATCAAATGAACTTCGGGCTGTTCGACTCTGGAGAGACCGCCCTTCTTGGGCCGCAGGATGCGTGAGACAACCCACTGAAGAATCCTTTCCCCGGCGTTCAGTTTGCCGGCAGTGACGGTTCGTGGGAACATGTCACTCTTAACAGAGCCAACTTTGGAGGAGAGTTTGTGTCCGCGAAACTTCTCATGAAGACCGGAGTAGAAGACTCGGACAAGGTCTTCACTGTATTGAGAGTTGCACTCCAAGAAATTTAGGAGACCTTGATGCTTCAGCAGAGCCAAAACTTCCGGTAAGTGCATACGGTCAGCTTCAAGTCTGTAGAACGCATGTTGTTGCACAACACTTCGTTTACCGATGTCTTGGTTGTAGGTTTCAACACGAGCAGGTGGAACGAGAGATACGGCAGATATGGGAAGAGATACACCAGATGATTCACGTGGTCTCTTGCCGGAAGGTCTGCGTGATGAAGAAGCCATTTGAGTGGGTTTGAGATAGAGTGTTTGGATGTATAGAGAAGGTTTAATGAGGGTTTTGAGAGTGATTTTTCAAGAGAGGGTTTTTTTTTTTAATTTATAGTGGAAAGGTTAGGGTTTTGGGAAGATGGAAGATTATAGAGCACTAGCTAGTGGGTAGGTGCAGGTTACAATGTAGTGGGTAGTTGGAAGGGTGTGGAGTGTAAATGCACGGTTAATGATGGAATGCATGAGTGATGATTCAAATTTTTCTGCAGAAAAACGGAATTTTCGAGCGATGCGTCGACCATACCCCTGTATGCGTCGACGCATACTGTTTGATTTTTGAAAATATGCAGAAATTAATTTTCATGCGTCGACCATAACCCTGGTGCGGTCGACTCATACTGTACAAATTTTCATTTTCCACTGTTTACCACATGCAATGACTAGTTTGATGCATAAGCAACAATATATACAGCAATACACAACCAAATGGATATATTAAGGGAATATATATATAAACCACATCATTTTGAGATGAAATTTTGAAGTCATGAGCTTTAGCAGAGATATAGAGAAAGGAACGATATCACCTTAATACCACAGTGACTTAGTGAACATTAGACATGTGCTTGCAACAACAGAAATTTGGTAGAAGTACAGTATTAAGGCTTAATATGGGAGAAGGTAAACAGCAGTTTAGACTGCCCGTTCCGAAATATCGAGGATGCCAAGTTCTCGACGAATATGAAAGAAAGGTTCATTTGCTAGCGGCTTTGTGAAAATGTCCGCTAGTTGATTTTCAGTGTTTACGTGTTCAAACACGATGTCACCTTTCTCTACATGATCCCGAAGAAAGTGGTGTCGAATTTCGATATGCTTAGTGCGAGAGTGTAGCACAGGATTTTTGGTTAGGTTAATAGCACTCGTGTTGTCACAAAATATGGGAATACGTTCCAGTTTTAGGTTAAAATCCAATAGTTGTTGCTTAATCCATAAGATTTGGGCACAGCAACTACCGGCTGCAACGTATTCAGCTTCGGCGGTTGACAAAGCGACAGAAACTTGTTTCTTGCTATGCCAACTAACCAAAGAGTTTGAAAATAGATGACAAGTGCCACTTGTGCTTTTCCTATCCGATTTACAACCGGCAAAGTCGGAATCGGAAAAACCTACCAAAGAACAATCATTACCTTTGGAATACCATAGTCCGTATTTCGGAGTACCGGATAAATATCGAAGTATCCGTTTAACGGCTTTTAAATGGGATTCCTTGGGACATGATTGGTATCTTGCACACATGCAAACACTAAACATAATATCGGGACGAGAAGCAGTAAGATAAAGGAGTGAACCAATCATACCTCTATACCGTTTTACATCTACTTCCTTACCGTCTTCGTCTTTGTTCAAGTTGGTACACGTAGGCATGGGGGTGTCTATGGCCTTAGCTTTTGCCATGTCAAATCTCTTGATAAGGTCCAAACAATACTTTGTCTGGCTCACGAAAGTTCCTTCTTTGAGCTGTTTGATTTGTAGACCGAGGAAGTATGTAAGCTCCCCCATCATACTCATCTCGAACTCACCCTGCATAAGGTCAGAAAACTCTCTCACAAGTTTCATGTTAGTAGATCCAAAAATGATATCATCCACATAAATTTGCACTAGTATCAAGTGCTTTCCTTGACGTTTAATGAAGAGGGTTGTGTCAACCTTTCCTCTTGAGTAACCTTGATCTAATAGGAACTTGCTTAGTCTCTCATACCAAGCTCTAGGAGCTTGTTTGAGGCCGTACAAAGCCCTTTTTAGCTTATAAACATGATCAGGATACTCATGGGATTCGAAACCCGGAGGTTGTGCGACATACACTTCTTCATTTATGTGACCGTTAAGGAAGGCACTTTTTACATCCATTTGAAATAGCTTAAAATCCTTTGCACAAGCGAAGGCAAGGAGAAGGCGTATAGCCTCGAGTCGGGCAACCGGCGCATAAGTTTCCTCATAGTCGATGCCTTCCTCTTGGTTATACCCTTGCGCGACTAAACGCGCCTTATTACGGGTTATTACCCCGTTTTCGTCCAGCTTGTTCCTAAACACCCATCGGGTGCCGATTACTCGATGATCTCGCGGAGGAGGGACAAGGTCCCAAACCTCATTTCTGGTGAACTGATTAAGTTCCTCCTGCATTGATAAAAACCAGTGTTCATCGAGTAGGGCTTCTTTAGGGTTTTTAGGTTCCATCTGCGAAACGAAAGCGAAGTGATAACAGAAATTACTTATCTTAGACCGAGTTGTTACACCCTTTGAGATATCTCCGATAATGTTGTCGATTGGATGGTCTTTGGAAGACTTCCAAGCTTGAGGAAGATCATTGTTTGAAGGCGGATGATCTACTTCTGTTTCATCATGGTGTACATCTTTGTCCTCCTCAATTTTGATTGTGTCGGGTTGATCAATCCCCGGCTCGCCATCATTGAGGATGTCTTTGGTAGATGTACCTGCACCATGAAAAACACTATCCTTTCCGACGTTTCTCGGATTGGATTCATCAAAGGTAACATGCACAGACTCTTCTACTGTAAGTAATCGCTTGTTGTAAATTCTATATGCTTTGCTAGATTGAGAGTATCCGAGGAAGATACCTTCGTCGGCCTTGGAATCAAATTTCCCTAAGTTTTCCTTTCCATTGTTTAACACAAAGCATTTGCAACCAAAGACATGAAGGTGAGAGACATTTGGCTTTCGCCCTTTTAAAAGTTCATACGGTGTTTTGTTAAGAATGGGGCGAATGAGCACCCTATTCAAAACGTAACACGCCGTACTAATGGCGTCGGCCCAAAAATATTTTGGTAAGCCACTTTCATTGATCATTGTTCTTCCCAATTCTTCCAAAATTCGATTTTTACGCTCCACAACCCCATTTTGTTGAGGAGTGCGTGGAGCGGAGAAGTTATGATCAATGCCATGGTTACCGCAATATTCTTCAAATAGGTGATTTTCAAATTCACCTCCATGATCGCTTCTAATTGCAACAATGTTTGTGTTTAGTTTATTTTGAGAAAGCTTAGCAAATCGTTCAAAGGCGGCGAATGTGTCACTCTTACTTACTAAGAAAATAGTCCAACAAAATCGAGAAAAGTCGTCCACTATTACGAAACCGTAATAGTTTCCTCCTAGACTCTTAATCCTAGATGGCCCAAATAAATCCATATGGAGAAGCTCGAGAGGTCTCGTTGTTGAAACGATGTTTTTGGATTTAAAAGAGATCCTCGTTTGCTTCCCCTTTTGACAAGCATCACAAAGGTGATCCTTGGTGAACTTAATTTTGGGGAGACCTAGGACTAGATCTTTTGAGACTATTTTGTTAAGTAAGTCGAAATTAACATGTGCTAAACGTCGATGCCATAACCATGAATCTTCATTCATTGTTACAAGACATTTGTCACTTGTTAACGATACTTCATTTAAGTCAAGCATATAGACATTGTTCACACGAAGACCATTAAACATGCTCTTCTTATCATCACTATGCACAATTTTGCAACAATCTTTTGAAAACGATACATTGTATCCTTTGTCGCATAACTGGCTGATGCTAAGTAGGTTATGTTTAAGACCTTCGACAAGCAATACGTCAGAAATAGTAGTGGAAGAGGGATTACCTACACTACCTTTACCAAGTATTGCTCCTCGGTTATTGTCACCATAAGTTACATATCCCTTCTTCTTAGCCACGAAGTCAATGAAGAGAGATATGTCTCCTGACATATGCCTTGAGCATCCACTATCGAGAACCCATCTTCTCTCGGTAGTCTCGAGGCATTGTACCTGTTTCTTCTTATTCTTTTGATGAGCAGAGAGACATAGATTTGCATTTTCATCTTCATCACTTGAGCTTTCATCATCGGAGGAGTCGCTATCGCTTTCCCAAGCAATGTATGCCCTCCTTGGCTTTGATGGTTTCTTATGTGATTTGTATGAATCTTTTTCTTTTGCCTTTTTATTCATCGGACAGTCCGGTTTGTAGTGACCCGGCTTTCCACACTTGTAGCACGACCCTCTAGTTGTTTTTCCTTTGGAGTCATCATTTTTGGAGAACCTAGATTGCTTCCGGAAGTTAACTAAGTTTTTCTCGGAATGTTGGATGCCGTTCTTTCTCACGTAACGGTTGTAGCGTTTGACGAACAGCCCCATATCTTCACTCTTGTCCTCTTCTTCTTCGTCACTCGTAGAATAATCACTTTGCTCTTTTGCTTGAGACTTTGAGGAGGAAGTCTTTAGAGCAATTGATTTCTTTTCGCTCACCTTGGCTTTGTCTTTCTTATCTTTCCTTTCATGTTGTTCCAAGCTTAATAGAACTTGTTCGTGCTCTTGTAGTTTGCCGAACAATGTTGTTAAGTCCAAAATGGTAAGATCGTTTGCCTCTTTGATGGCGGTCACTTTTGGCTGCCATTCCCTGTTAAGACATCTTAAGATTTTATTAGTAGCAACATCATTGGAAATAGGTTTACCTAGTGAATGTAATCGATTGATTAGATGAGTGAATCTCTTTTGCATGTCGGCAATGGTTTCCCCTTGCTCCATGAAAAAGAGATCAAACTCTTGCGTTAGTGTATTGATTCTAGCCAATTTAACATCGTTCGTCCCCTCATGGGCAATTTGAAGTGAATCCCACATGGCCTTAGCAGTAGGGCAATGGGATACACGATAGTATTCGTCTACCCCTAATGAGGAGATTAAGATGTTTTTGGCTTTCCAATCATAGTTGTATTTCTTTTCATCATCATCGGTCCATTGTGCTTCAGGCTTAGGCACTATTTCATTATTCTCATTGGTCATGGTTATTTCAATTGGACCATTGAGAATAACATTCCATATTTTTCTATCTATGGAATTTATGTGCACCCGCATACAGTCTTTCCAATAACTATAATTTTCACCATTGAAAACGGGAGCTCTATTATAAGCCCCTTTAGGTTCGTTAGCCATTTTCTATCAAAGTTATATTTTGAAGCACGGAATAAACCGGAGCTCCTGATACCACTTGTTAGACTATGGCACGGATCTAGAAGGGGGGTTGAATAGATCCCAATTAAAAACTTTAGTCGGCGCTACCAATTTAAAAGAAAAATTGGTTTAAAAATGTTTTTAGGTGCGGAAGCTGCCGAGGAAAATTAGTCTAAAACGAACCGTTATTGGAAAACCGGATATGCGTTAAGCGAATGGATTATTTGATTAGAAGAGATACAATTCACTACACACAAAGCACAATCAATTATCTAGATCACTTATTTGCAAGCCTAGTTCCAATGAGTCAAAATACCAAAGAGAAAACTTAAGGTAATTTTAGCTTAGGCAATATTACAAACACTTGGTGTGCACAAGCACTCCAAGTGATTTTTGAGTTAAGTAAGTGATACGATTTTTCCTAGTACAATATGTTATTGTACTTAGTATTCCAACAACCGTTTGCACCACTTTCTCAACTTAAATCAATGTTTGTCAGAAAATTGCTTAAACTAAAATCACTTAAATTTTAAGCTGAAAATTAACTTGTGCAGAAAATTTAAAGAAGACAGAGATTTGATGAGGCAGTTCCCCCGCCGTCCTCGCTTCGGGGTACGTCTGCCCTCAATTCTAAAATTAGAATTGAGATGATCAATAGATATAACCTGTGATGTTTAATCGTTTTTACAAGGAGTGCAGAGTATGTAAACAACAGAATTTCGCAATATGTTGAATGATACTTCTTCTCCTTTCCCCTTGATTCAAGATGAATCAAGACCTTTGATTGTTGATGTTTGACCTCCGTTTCCTGCCGCTTGTTGATGAACCTTCCGTTCTTCAATCCCTTGGCCCGGCTGATCACGAACAAGAACAATCAAACCCGGATTCTTCACTGCTCAATCACCGACTCCGCTACTAAACTGATGAAGACTTTCTCTTATCAGTTACCTTCGCTCAGCTGAATGATAATGAAGCAACCCGTCCAAAAACCCCCAAACGCAAACCGGTATTGGAGGATAAAACCCTAATGGTTTTATTCAAGAAAGAACCTGTCAAGACTTCAACTCGAACCCGATTCTTCAATCGCTACCTCGAACCTTATCACCTTCAAGCTGTCACAAATTTGCATCAAAAGTTATTGTGTGCAGTTGATGAATTTTTGGACTGTTGAAGATGAAGATGATGAATCTTTGACAACTATTTCACTCTTTCTTGTTTCCTTGAACACTTGTACTCAAAAATTCAAATGTTAGTTAATAGAAGTGTTTTTGCTTCTATTTATAGTAACAGACAAAACCAAACAGACAGAACAGAAATTTAAACTTTGAAATAACTCAGAAAATTGAGTTTGCGCGCGAACGGTCGACCATAGGGTCAGCGCACGTTGACCCGTGGGGCACGCGCTGACTGCATGCGTCGACGCAAGGGATTTTTGCGCCGACCCGTGAGTTAAGCGTCGACCTTATGCGTCGACGCATAGGGTTCTTGCGCTGACTCCCACCAGTTTGGGCAGAGCCCTTGCGCCGACCCGTGGGCTTTGAGCTGACCCCTATGGTCGACTCAAAGCCATGAAATCTGCAGAAAAACTGTGGTTAGTGAATTTTATATATATGGTCATGATCACGCTTTGTTTGTATGTCTTTAATGATCATAATAGCTTTAGGATAACTTGAAAAGGATATGGTGAGTAATGTGATGCATTTGTTCGTAGACTTGCATGATGGTCTTTTGTCATCATCGAAACTTGACATCGTATGTGTATGAGACTTTGTCTTTACACATACAACTTAAAGCAGAATGGTTTTATGTGGCCAAATTTTCCAAAGTAATGACATCTCCATCTTGGTGTTTTCCTTTGTGTTGTCTTTCCTTATGATGTTGTGACATCTTTGGTTTGCTACCAGTGTGACTACACTCAGGTTTGGATTCATTGAACCCAAGGCCAGACTTGTCTCCTGCCATTTTTCCAGTCTGGAGAATTTTGTCTAAGGATTCAGATCCATTACTTAGCATTCTGACATACTTTGTCATCTCTTCCAGTTTGGAGTTCAAGAACATTGCTTCAGTATTCAACTTAGAGATGGTTTCCAAGTGTCCTGTCTTCTCATCCTCCAGTTGTGTTGTCAATTTCTTCTGAATTTCCACTTGTTGACACACTTCTTCACTTCTGTGACACAACTTTCTGTAGGTAGTGGCTAACTCATCAAAGGTTACTTCATCATCACTTGAGTCTTCATCAGAACCCCATCTTCCAGTCAAGGCAGTCACAAGATTTGCAAACTCTCCTTCTGTTTCACTTTCATCAGACCAAGTAGCAGCAAAACTCTTCTTCTGCTTCTTGAGGTAGGTCCCACATTCAGATCTAATGTGTCCATACCCATCACATTCATGGCACTGAACTCCTTTTCCTTGTTTGTACTTTTCATCAGATCTTGTTCTTCTTCCAGCATCATTGGACCTACTGATGTCAGATGAGATGTTCTTGACATTAGACTTAGACCTTACATCCATCTTTTTTAGAAGTTTGTTGAACTGTCTCACCAGTAATGCTACATCATTTGCCAGATCTTCATCAGTATCTTAACCACTTTCTTCCTCTTTCTCTTTAATGTTTGATATGAAGGCTATGCTTTTGACTTTCTTTTCAGATCCATCACACATTCCCAACTCAAATGTTTGAAGGGATCCAATTATTTCCGTGTTACCATTTATTTTGGTATTCAGGCTAACATTCTTTCTTCGGTGTTCAGACCGACTCTCACCGTACCAGACGGATTCTTTATTGATACTCAGATCAATTTCCCACCTCTTGGCCGATTCTGACAGGCATTGTTACTTCATTTTTTCACTTCAATGTAAATTTTCGGGCTTTTATCGTATTCAATCACTTGATACCTCGAAAGTGCGAAAGTCGTTGCTATCTTCCTTTCGGGTTTCCAGTTGATTGAATAGGGGCAGCTGTAATACCCCGAAATTTACCCTTCATTTTTCCTGGAAGCATGGGATTATGTTTTACACTTCATTAGCATCATATTAGGTCATACTCATTACATACTGCATTAGTGACATGGAGATCAGGTTTTGATCGATCACTCCTTAACAGAAGGAGCCCACACAAAGCAAGATTGAGAATTGGACTTCATTTTCTAAGTATACAAGTCTCAAGGGTCTCAGGGGGGTCTAAGTATCTTATTATGGTCCTTAGTTCATCAGTGAAGGATTCAGAGCTATCAGAGTGTTCATCTGGATTTAATCAGGAAATTAGGGTTTCATGGCTACCTACAACAGGCAATGTTTGGTTGAAAGTAGAGGGGCTTATCTATGTCATGTTTGTAGACGCATCTTGGCCTAGGAAGATTCATAATTATCTCAGAAAGATCCATTGGCAATCAGTGCAATCAGTTCCTGATCATTTTGCCCTAAAACTAGGGTTTGGTATAAAATCAGTTTATTTCTGATTCTTTGGGTGAAACTCTTTTCCATGGCCCTCCATATGTTCACAAGGGTCTACATACAAAAAATCAGCTCTTTATTTGAGCTAGAAGTGCTTCAATTAATCAATGGAATCGGGAATCAGACAGTTTGGGAAAAGTCAACTGCGGGGGTCAGAAAAGTCAACTCCTAACATTTTGAGAGTGGAATCTCAAAATCCATGCCTAGGGGATCCCACATGTGAAATTTGATCAAGGTTGGATCATGGATTCATCATTTAATCAGGAATTGTAAAAGTTACTTAATTTGGAAAGGGTTGACTTTCCATTTACGACAAGTTTTCATGATCATTGCACTCACTTTAAGCCCATTTTGTATCAAGATAAAAGCTCCATTTGGAACTTTCTCCAACATGAAAGTTGTTCCTATTTTTCCAAGCTTTTTAGAGATATAAAGTTTGCTCCATTTGGATTAGAATTAAGAAAGTTATGCTTAGTCAAAGTGAGACATTTTTTTAGGACACTTAGAAAAATTTCTAAGTCCAAAATCTTCAAAGTTTGTCAAGACTTCTTGGCCAGTTTTCTTGCACTTCAAGGCATCATTTGAAAATGTTTTCTTCACAACAATTGTACCTTGTCATGTCCTCTTTCACATCCTTTTGGAATCATCTCATTTGGATCCATGGTTTGAGAGATACATTCATTTAAAGTGGGCACCATGACTTGATTTTTTAAGCAGATTTTGGGTCTGGCTGGCCCAATCAGATTTTCTAAGCATGCTACACAAACCAGTCACATTTTTTTACCTCTTTTGGACATGCATTGGACATCCATTCACTTAAGTTTGGCACAAAATAACAACATTTTACACCTCACTTCACACTTTTATTCTTATGGATAAATCACTTATTAAAAAGCCCATGAGGAACACCTAATCCACCCTATTTAAGAAGCTGAAACCCTAACCCTATAGGAGCAATTGAAATTTTGTGGAAAGGAGGCAAAGCTTCATCACATATCAGATTCCATTCCACTTCTATTTTCCATTAGGTGATCATTTCTTCCATGGCCATGTTTTGATATATCTACGCTTGCTTACCATGTTCATCACCATTAATCCTTCCATTTTCATATTTCTTTTTCTTATTTAAAATATTTTTTTCGTCCATAAAATTACCCAAAAATATTTTTCACTGTTCTTAACGTTTTATTTAATTTTATATAATTTTTATTTTCGTATTTTTTTAATATTAATATTTTACTTTAATTATTTATTCTGAATGGTCCATTTTAACACAATTTTATTTTTATGACTTAAAATTATTGTTAGCATTTTATTTTTGGGATGAAGGTTGACCACTGTCTCATGGTCAACCTGAGATTTTCTTGGAATTTTATTTCACATTTTCAATTTATTATTGATTTATTTCTAACCTAGTCTCATTAATTGACTTTTGGTTTGACCTCTGTTTTATTTTAATTAATTTATGTACCTATTTTCGTTATTTTTAAAATATTTTTGGGGGATGATGATGTCCTGACCCCACCTTAATTAGTTTAATTTTTCATAATTTTCTTGATTAATTTTCTATTTATTTGTTATTTTTATAGTTGACTTGAATTTTCAGTTGACTTCTTTATGATCGATGTTTGACTTAGGGATTGCTTA
Source organism: Lathyrus oleraceus (assembly GCF_024323335.1). Lineage (NCBI taxonomy): Eukaryota > Viridiplantae > Streptophyta > Magnoliopsida > Fabales > Fabaceae > Lathyrus > Lathyrus oleraceus. The sequence goes on along the minus strand of NC_066579.1, from coordinate 153,269,068 downwards.
TGGCAATTGAAGAGATCTTTTGATCCTCCCTTGTTCATCTCATATGCCATGTATTAAAGGCCTTTTACCTTGGTTTTATTTGTTCCTTACCTCATTTCCTGATTAAATTATTCAGTGGACCCTTCGTGTGTATATTTTCATCTGTTTGATTCATTTGTTATCTTTTATACTTGTTTCTCTCATTCATGCTTTCTATTGCTTGATTATTTAACATGTTCATACTCCCATGCATTGTTTAAATGCTCCATTATTTGATTCTTTGGTTTGATTATATATTATTTATTTATCCGATCTGATTGATAACTGTTGCCTACTTGTATGATGTATGAGGCATATATTCTTATTGTTTGTTTGATATGAACAATCCCCATTCATAACAAATGTACCCCTCTCCCATAAAGTGTATAATATTTATTTCTTTATTTCTTTAATCACCTGTTAATACAAGAATTAAAACGAACATCCGATAACCATTTCAAAATAAGATCAAAAGCTCGATCCAACGTCGAGTAATCATTTTCAAAACTTAACATAACCGGCACGCATTCATCCATCCTCTTGTAAGTCGATTGTCTCAGGCATCGCCATCTACCTGTAAGTTGATTGTCTCCGGCATCGCCATCTACCCTTATCCGTAACTCCTCTCCGCGCTCCACCCGTCGACTCTTGTTCCGTTTAGGTAGCACCCATTAGGTAGAATCCTTTGTATGATAACATAGGTAGAATTCCCTTATTCTTTGCATGCTAACATTAGGTAGATGTTCCCCTTTGTAAATCCTAACACGTAGGTCCATATTGCATGACAACTCTAGAGCAGAGCTTCCCCATTTTTAGACCTTTCGTGCGTCTCCGATCTTGTGGCATGTCAGTCCATTCTATTGCAAAGAGGTAACTGCCTAAGACTCGATTCAGCGAGCTGCAACACCTACTGCTAGGACGTTGAACACACTGCCCACCCTCCTTTGACACAGCTAGTGTCCTCTTTTGTAAGTCCATGTTCAGATGGAAATCCTTAACCCCTAGTTAGCCGAACTACGTTTTGCTCTGATTCTCATTCCAGATGAGATACGTAGGAATAAGACACAACGTCTTACCGAGCACACTTCTCTTTAACCCATAGGTAGCTGAACTACGAAGACTCTGATTCTTATACTCATATGAGATACGTAGGCAGTGGATGTGACATCCTTGCGAGTCATTTTCTTTTAACCTTCCTTTTAGTAAATAGTACTTTAGATATACCTACACCCTTTAGACTAGAACAACACTTATGAAAAGGGCTTCCTAGGAGTACCTAGGATGTTTTGGGTGCTTAAAACCTTCCCATTGCATAACCAACCCCCTTACCCAGATCTCTGACATTTTTACTAGTTTTTGATTCGATAAAACTTTTAGGTTTTTGTTTGCTTTCTAACCATTCCTTTGGATAAATAGAAGTGCAGTGGCGACTCGACTTGTATGGTTTACCTTGGATTTAGTCAATATCTCTAATGGTAACGAATACCCCGCTACAGAAAAGTGGCGACTCTGCTGGGGACTGTCATTTACCTAGTGGATTTTGCCTACTTTTCATATTTGTTGTATTGTATGGTATATTGCTTTGTGACATATTTTTGTGCAATTTGGGATTATTGTATTGTATGTAATAATTGAATTGTTTGAATATTAATTCCTTGTATGCTTGGTGATCTTCGTGAGATGAGTTCTATACCCGAACTCGACTGCACTTAGGATAGGAGAATGGCATAGTCTTGTTGACTTGTGTGGAGTTATTCCTTAGCAAGTTGACTTGCAAGCCCATTCACTTGGTGGAGGTTATGTTGGGATCAATAATGTCACACGAGTAGTCATGGTTAGGCATTACTCTTTCCAATATATGCCTTAGAAGCCAAGGACCTTAGTTTACCACGCCCATCTTGGCCTATTTTTAGGACGTAGTGCGAAGATCGTTCAAGTGTAAGATTTGATACGATTGTTACGCGATACTACACTCATAAGAGTCTCTCTTGAGAATATTTTTGGAATACGAGTAGTCGTTTATCCAATAATATCTGAAAGATGGGATGATGACTATGGGAACCTCTTGTAGAACATGATTGTCAGGTTTAACCATAGTACATTCCCTTTGGGTGGTTCTTAACCAAGACTCCATGCTCGCGACTCGCAACAAACCCTTGATTCATGGTTGATCCGTTCTTGTGTATCCTTAATATCAATGGAACTTGGGTGTTGATAAGGTGTAAACCATAATCCACCAAAATGGATGATTGATATTAAGGATGACTTGATCCATCCCATGACCTTTGTGTGGTGTGATTTGCTTGATCCTTGAATGTGATTGTTGCATCCATGCATTCATACACATCCATATCATCAACAATGAGAAAACTTTCAAGGAACATAAGAGGTCTATTTGCAAATTTTCAGACATGGATAAGCAAAGAAGGAATACGAAGAAGTACAGTTTCAGAAAACCTGACTTGAAAGAGTTAAGGAGTTTGACATCCTATGTATTAGATCCCTTGGAATTCAAGGCTCGCCATGGGAAGCTTCTGTCTATTCTGGCTACTCAAGTGGATGAAGGTCTAATGAGTGTGTTGGTGCAGTTCTATGATCCCTTGTACCGTTGCTTCACTTTTCCGGATTTCCAGCTTTTGCCCACGCTTGAGGAGTATGCCTATCATGTGGGCATACCTATCCTAGACCAGTTGCCGTTTAGTGGCTTGGAGAGAGGTCCTTCTTCTCAAGAGATTGTTGATATGTTACGTATAGATGAATCTATTATTGGTGCTCATATGACTACCAAAGGTGGAATTCAAGGTCTCCCGTCTGATTTCCTCATTGGTCAAGCTACTATATTTGGGAAGGCCATGAGTGAGGACGTCTTTGAGGCCATATTTGTACTTCTCATCTATGGGCTAGTGTTATTCCCCAACATCGACAAGTTTGTGGATGTGAACGCCATTAGTATTTTCTCTACTCTTAATCCCGTTTCTACTTTGTTGGGTGACACTTATTTCTCTTTGCATATGAGGAATGCAAAGGGTGGTGGTACCATTGTGTGCTGTTTGCCTCTGTTGTACAAGTGGTTTATTTCGCACTTGCCACAGACGGTCGCCTTCAAGGAGAACAAAGGATGTCTACGGTGGTCCACCAGACTTATGTCTCTCACTAATGATGATATCTTTTGGTACAACCGTGTATATGATTGTGTGCGGATTATCGACTCTTGTGGTGAATTCTCCAATGTACCTCTTCTTGGTACATGCGGTGGAATTAACTACAACCCTATTTTGGCACGTCGTCAGCTTGGGTTCCCCCTAAAGGATAAACCCAATAACATCCTGTTAGAGGGTGTGTTCTTTCAGGAGGGTAAAGATCCCCAAGGCTTGAAGGGCATGATGGTCCGCGCTTGGCGCAAGATCCATAAGAAAGGAAGGAAGAAGTTAGGTCCGAAGAACTGTATCGCTTTGGAACCCTATACCTCTTGGGTTAGGAGGAGAGCTTCTGAGTACCTCATGCCTTATGAGTATCCAATACCCACACCTTTGGTTGTGGTTGGGCCTTCAACCCTCCCTAGCCAAGGAGTAGAGGAGTTGAGAGATGAAGACCGTTCGCGTGCTTGGATCCGTGAACGAGAGGAATTGCTTCAGCAGATCTGAGAGAAGGATGCTTTGATAGAGTTCCTTGAGCACCAGGTTATTGATTATCCTGATGACGTATTGACTTCTCTACTTCCTCAGTCTTTCAAGTTTTGGAAGAGGAAGTATGATCGACTCGCCAAAGAGAAAGCAGATATAGAGGCAGCCTATGAGAGGGAGGTGAAAAGGCTTCGTGCAACTTATCTTCCGGTCTCGAGGGCTTTGGACGATTGCTTCTAGGGATTCATAGGATGTTCATTTTCCTTCTCTCTTGTATTGTATTTGGTTACCAAGACTGTACTTTGGCGTAAAAACATTTCCAAATATTAATTGGCGTGATATTTCCGTATGTGATAAACGTTTAATATTTCCAAAATTTGCAAATAAGACTCTAAAGTTCCTCTGATATAAAAATTAAATCATAAGCATTGCATGCATCATGTTTATCTATTCCTAGGGGTTTATATCTTCTTCTTGATTCTAGTCGGGGTTTTCTTACACTGTTTATCTAACGTGAGACTGGAATCAAGGGGTAGAATACCCTTTGAAATTGATAAACATGTCATTGCATTTGCATATTCATTAGCATGTCTTGCATAACAGGTACCGCCGCAGTGTTCTCATCTTGTTTGGTATTCCATTATTAGGATAGCTGACTCAGGCATTCACTGATACGGTACCCGAAGGAATCAACAGAGAGCAATGGAAGGTTTACAAATAGAGCTCGCTGAGATGAGGATTCGTATGAATCAGTTTATGAAAGTGGTCCAAGGAGTGGCTCAAGGACAGCAGGAGATTAGATTGTTGGTACAGGGGAATCCCCCTACTACTCAACTGGAGGTTGTGGCTGATCCTCTAGCTGGAGAGGCTAATGGACCCAATGGACCGGGGCCTATCCCAATCCCACATGGCAACCTTGGTTAACAACCCATCCATGATGATCAAGAGGATCAATTCCCTCTGCTTCAGGAGGACTTTGGCATGGGCCATGGTATGGACCCTATGTTTCGGAGACTGGAAGAGAGGTTGAAAGCTGTGGAAGGGCATAATGCTCTTAGTGTGGATGTTGCTGACTTGGGGCTGGTCCCAGGCGTGAGAGTTCCGCCAAAATTCAAAGTCCCCGTGTTTGATAAGTATAATGGCAACTCTTGCCCGAAGACTCATGTACAAGCTTACTTCCGCAAGATGATCGCGTATTTTGATGATGAGAAGTTGCTCATGTACTTCTTCCAGGACAGCCTAGCTGAGGCATCCTTGGAGTGGTATATGAGGCTGGACAGAGCCCATATTCGCTGTTGGAGAGGCTTGGCTGAGGCCTTTGTGAAGCAATATCAATACAATGCGGATATGGCACCTGACAGGACTCAGCTCCAGAATCTGTCTCTCAAGAGCAACGAGTGCTTCAAAGAGTATGCTCAATGCTTGAGAGAGTTGGCTTCCCGTGTTCAGCCTCCGATGTTGAAAAAAGAGATGGACAACATGTTTATGAACACACTACCTAGATCTTATTTGGAGCGTCTGGTGGGTTGCAACGCCTCGAATTTTGCTGATGTGGTCTCTACCGGTGAGAGGGTGGAGAACTACTTGAAGACATGTAAGATCCAAAATGGGGTTGGATCATCTTCAGGGTCAAAGAAGTCGTTCTTAGGAGGACAGAAGAGGAGAGAAGGGGATCCAAATGCCATATCTTCTTATCAGAACAGGGGTAACCGGAGGAATAACTTTCAGAATTACCATCAACAACCTTATGTTACAGCAGTGACCATTCCGGTTGCAGCACCAGTGCAACAACAACAACCGCAACGTCAACAAAGTCAATACCAACAACAACAGGGTAACAGACCTGCTTATCAACAAAGACAGAGGATGATGGATAGGTGTTTCGACACTCTTCCGATGTCGTATGCCCAGTTGCTTCCCAACCTTCAACAGTCGCAACTTGTGCAGTTACGCACTTTGGCTCCTCCCATTGGCAGGCTGCCAGTGGGTTATGACGCCAATGCTAGGTGTAATTTCCACTCTGGGGCACCTGGCCACACTATTGAGAACTGCAAAGCTTTTAAGCACGTAGTTCAGGACCTTATTGATTCAAAGGCCATTAACTTTGCGCCGGCTCCTAATGTTGTCAACAATCCTATGCCGCATCATGGTAGAGCAAATGTTAACATGGTTGAAGGAGAAGTCAAATTAGTCAAGGAGGTGTTGAAGCTGAAGACTCCGCTGTTAGAAATCAAAGAATACTTGCTAAAGGCAGATGTTTTCCCCGGTTCTGGGAGCGGTTGTTTGGGTTATGTGAAGTTGTAGCAGGGTATCCAGGCCTTGCTTGATGATGGTATCCTCCAAGCTGAAGACTTATCTGCCCAAAGGTCTGTTGAAGGGGTTGTTGAGAATGCAGATGTTGATCCTCTCTTTCCTGAAGATGCCGAAGAATTTACAAATGTTGTTCCAGCTGATTTTGTAATTCCCAATGATGTAATTAATTTTTCTGATGTTGTTGTTGATATTCCAAACATGGTGTTTGATTCTGATGTACTTGCTGAACCTGATTCCGATGTTTCGGATGTTTGTGCTTCAATAAATAAGATTTCTGAGTATGACTGTGACGTTGCCACTATCACAATTTTCTACCCGACCGCTCAGATCAGTGTGCCAGTAGCGCAACCGGTACCACCAGTGCGACCGCATCAATCCACTATGACCATCACGACCCCTGGTCCTTTACCTTTCACCAGCAAAAGGGCCATTCCTTGGCATTACGGGGGGAGTGTGTACACGTATGATCATGGAGTGGAGCAGCCACTAAAAGTAGAAGAGGTGCATGATCAGAAGTCTGAACCTGGAATTGAGATAAAAGATCCTGCAGTGGACAATATTGGTGGAATCGGGCGATTCACCAGAAGTGGTAGACTGTTCTAACCATCGGTTACCCAACCTGATAGTGCTGACGCCGCGGCGAAGGACAAAGGCAAGCAAGTTGTGAATAAGGGTACCTCTGCACCACAGGTTGGCTTTGAGCCTGCTTTTACGAAGGATGTGGACGAACTTTTGAGAATTATAAAGAAAAGCGATTACAAGGTAGTCGATCAGTTGATTCAGACGCCATCTAAGATATCTATTCTCTCACTCCTGCTGTGTTCGGAGGCACACAGGGAGGCACTCCTGAAGGTCCTTAATGCTGTATATGTGCCTCAGGAGATCTCAGTGAACCAACTAGAAGGGATCATTGCAAATGTTCATACAAGCAACGGGTTGGGTTTTATTGATTCTGACTTGACGCCAGTTGGACGCGATCATAACAAGGCTTTGCACATCTCGATGGAGTGTAAAGACACTGTGTTATCCCATGTTCTAGTGGATACAAGTTCCTCTCTCAATGTGCTACCCAAGAGAGCCCTGTCAAGGTTAGATGTAGAAGGTTTGATCTTGAAGCCTTCCGATCTTGTGGTAAGAGCCTTCGATGGTTCTAAGAGGTCGGTGTTCGGAGAGGTAGAATTACCAATTCAGATTAGATCACAAACCTTTAACACCGTATTCTATGTGATGGATATCAGTCCTTCGTATAACTGCTTGTTGGGTCGTCCTTGGATCCACAATGCTGGGGCAGTCTCCTCGACCTTGCATCAGAAGATCAAGTTCCTGGTCAACGGAAGAATTATCACTGTCTGTGGTGAGGAGGATATTCTGGTCAGTAACCTGTCTACATTCAAGTATATAGAGGTAGAAGGTAAGATTCATGAGACCCTGTGTCAGGCCTTTGAGGCAGTTCAAGTCAAGGACGCGGCTCCAGTGGAAGAGGTTAAAGCATGTGCCTCTACTTTGTCGTTCAAACAGGCACAGGCCCTGGTAAATTCAGGTGTTGCTCCCGGTTGGAGACGTCTGGTGGATTTACCTGTAAAGAAAGACAAGTTTGGGATTGGGTATCAGCCGGCATTGACTTCTACAATTTCAACGCCTTAGACTCGTTAGTGGCCGATTACTTTCTCCAGTGTTGGCATTATTCAGTACGGCCAAGTCTCTGCAATCAACAAAGAAAATGGGGATAGTGATTGCGACATTGACAACTGGGTGCTTCCAAGGGTCCCGGGTGAAGTTCTCCGCAACTGGTCTTCTGAAGAGATTATCCAAGTCACTCTTCTTAAAGAGTAATTTTCTTTGTTTACTCATGCATATCCAAGTCTTACGTTCCGCCCAGGGCGTGATGACTCATTGTAGGTCTCATCTATGTGGATACCTGCATTTTTTATCATAAATAAATGACGTCTTTTTGCATTCAAATATTTTGTTCAATGTCTTTCTATTTTTGTAGTTTTTTAAAAAAAAAATCAAAAAAAATATATTTGGAAATGTTTTGTTTAGTTTTCACTCCTTGTTCACACTCATAAGCACATACAATCACTTATGCAGATGCACGTCACTGGATCCTATTGATAACAATTCTGCTATGGCTCGCTTCGACTTTGAAAATCCAATCTTTCAAGCTGAAGAAGAGGGTGATGAAGACTGTGAACTCCCTGAAGAACTTGCCAGGTTGTTAAAACAGGAAGAAAAGGTCATTCAACCGCATCAAGAGTCTACTGAAGTGATAAATTTCGGCACCGAGGACGCCAAGAGAGAAATCAAGATAGGGGCTGCTTTGGAAGATAATGTGAAGAAGGGGCTGATTGAATTGCTGCAAGAGTATGTTGACATCTTCGCTTGCTCTTATAAGGACATGCAAGGGCTTGAAACAGACATTGTGGTACACCGTTTGCCTCTCAAAGAGGATTGTCCTCCGGTCAAGCAGAAGCTCAGAAGAACAAGACCAAAGATGGCTGTCAAGATAAAGGAAGAAGTGCAAAAACAGTTGGACGCAGGGTTCCTAGCAGTTACAAATTATCCGCCATGGGTTGCAAATATCGTTCCAGTGCCTAAGAAGGATGGAAAGGTACGGATGTGTGTCGACTACCGGGATCTGAACAGAGCTAGTCCTAAAGATGATTTCCCATTACCTCACATCGACGTTTTGGTGGATAACACGACTCAGTTCTCGATATTCTCCTTTATGGATAGCTTTTCTGGCTATAATCAAATTAAGATGGCACCAGAAGACATGGAGAAGACAACTTTCATAACCCCATGGGGCACCTTCTGCTACAAGGTGATGCCGTTTGGTCTGAAAAATGCTGGGGCAACATATCAACGAGTTATGGTGACTCTTTTCCATGATATGATTCATCATGAAATCGAGGTTTATGTTGATGATATGATTGCCAAATCTCAGACAGAAGAAGAACATTTGGTGAATTTGCAGAAACTGTTTGAGCGTTTGAGGAAATTCAAGTTGAGGCTTAATCCGAACAAGTGTACTTTCAGGGTGAGATCTAGAAAACTGCTGGGTTTTATTGTTAGTGAAAAAGGGATTGAGGTGGATCCGGCCAAAGTGAAAGCGATATAAGAAATGCCTGAGCCAAGAACAGAAAAACAAGTTTGTGGTTTCTTAGGAAGGTTGAACTACATTGCAAGGTTCATCTCTCACCTAACAGCCACGTGTGAGCCAATATTCAAATTGTTGAGAAAAGATCAGGCCATCAGGTGGAATGATGATTGCGAAAGGGCTTCCGAGAAGATAAAAGGGTATTTGCAGAATCCTCCAATCCTTATGCCTCTAGTCCCAGGGAGACCGCTGATTATGTATTTGACAGTACTTGATAATTCCATGGGTTGTGTTCTCGGTCAACAAGACGAGACAGGTAGGAAAGAGCATGCCATCTACTACCTGAGTAAAAAATTCTCAGATTGCGAGTCGAGATACTCAATGCTTGAAAAGACATGTTGTGCACTTGCATGGGCTGCTAAGCGATTGAGACAATACATGTTGACTCACACGACCTTACTGATCTCCAAAACGGATCCAGTCAAGTATATATTTGAGAAGCCAGCTCTCACCGGAAGGGTTGCTCGTTGGCAAATGGTACTGACAGAGTACGACATCCAGTATACATCCCAGAAAGCCATCAAAGGGAGTATTCTGTCAGACTATCTTGCTCAGCAGCCGATTGATGATTATGAGCCGATGAAGTTTGATTTTCCGGATGAAGACATCATGTTCCTCAAGATGAAAGACTGTGAAGAGCCAAATGTTGAGGAGGGACCTGATCCAGATGAAAAGTGGACTTTAATGTTTGATGGGGCCGTCAATGCCAGAGGAAGTGGAATTGGTGTTGTCATTACAACTCCGAAAGGTGCCCACATGCCTTTCACCGCTCGCCTAACTTTTGAGTGCACCAATAATGAAGCTGAGTATGAAGCCGGTATCTTGGGTATCGAGCAAGCCATTGATTTGAGAATCAAGACTCTGGACATTTTCGGAGATTCAGCTCTAGTGATCAATCAAGTGAATGGTGATTGGATTACTCTCCAGCCTAATCTGGTCCCCTACATAGATTACACGAGAAGACTGTTGACTTTCGTCACAACAGTAAGGTTGTATCATATACCTCGTGATGAGAACCAGATGGCAGATGCTCTTGCTACTTTGTCCTCCATGATCAAGGTAATTCGGTGGAACTATGCTCCCAGGATCGATGTTATGCGCCTTGACAGGGCCGCATATGTGTTTGCTGTTGAAGTGGTAGTTGATGACAAGCCCTGGTATCACGACATCAAGTGCTTTCTTAAGAATCAAGAGTACCCTGCAGGGGCATCCAACAATGATAGAAAGACTTTGAGAATATTGGCAGGCAGTTTCTTCTTGAACAAAGACGATGTGCTGTATAAGAGGAACTTCGACATGGTTTTGCTCAGATGCATGGATAGACACGAAGTAGACATGTTAATGCAGGAAGTTCATGAAGGCTCCTTCGGTACTCATGCCGTCGGACATGCAATGGCTAAGAAAGTGTTGAGAGCGGGTTATTACTGGATGACCATGGAATCTGATTGTTTCAAATATGCTCGGAAGTGTCATAAATGCCAGATTTATGCTGATAAGGTGCATGTGCCGCCAAATCCTCTGAATGTGATGTCTTCGCCGTGGCCTTTCGCTATGTGGGGCATCGATATGATTGGAAATATTGAGTCGACTGCTTCCAATGGGCATCGCTTCATCCGTGTTGCCATCGACTATTTCACCAAGTGGGTCGAAGCAGCGTCATTTGCGAAGGTCACCAGACATGTGGTTGCCCGATTCATCAAGAAAGAAATCATTTGTCGCTATGGGATTCCCGAAAGAATCATTATTGATAATGGTTCTAATCTCAACAATAAAATGATGAAGGAGTTGTGCCAGAACTTCAACATTCAGCATCACAATTCTTCCCCTTACCGCCCTAAGATGAACGGTGCTGTTGAGGCGGCAAATAAGAACATAAAGAAGATTGTGCAGAAGATGGTCGTGTTGGTGTAAGCCCTAGAGGCCAATACTTTTGGTACTTGTGTCGAATTATTTATTAATAATAAAAGGCTTTTTCTTTATTACGTTTGTTTAATAAAGTCCCTAGAATAGCTAGTCTGTTTAATGTATCAAGTATGACTTAATCATGAGATCACATTAAACATAAGGACATTATTCTTAAAGTATCCGTAGTCGAGCTTTAGTGTGAAGTGGGATAACATTAAAGTATTAAGACTATTATGTTTGTAGACTGATGATCACATCTCATGGATCATGGATAAAGAGTTATCAAGTCTTAAACATAGGTATGAATATTAGGAGTAATATTTATACCGGATTGACCCGCTATGAGAGTACTATATAGAAAGTTATGCAAAGTGTCATAAGTTATTCTCATGGTGATAATGGTGTATACCACTCTTCGACCTGAAACCACTATGGACCCTAAATGTAGAGTCGAGTGCTTTATTGTTGATCAAACGTTATCCGTAACTGGATAACCATAAAGACAGTTGATGGGTACTCCACGAAGCATGCTGAGGGACATGAGTGACTTAGATGGAATTTGCCCATCCTGTATAACAGGATAAATGTCTATGGGCCCAATATTGAACTGGACAAGGATGACACGGTCTATGCCTTGTGTTCAATATAGACATAAGGGAAAAAGGGTAATTATACACATAAGTATTATCACAGAAGGATTTGTCAGATCACATGACATTTTCGTGTCTTGGGTAGCAGTCATGTGTTGCTAGATACCGCTCACTGTTTATTATGTTAAATGCGTGATTTAATATAATTGCCAACGTCACGAAAACCTACAGGGTCACACACAAAGGACGGATTGATGAGAGATAGCGTAACTAAGGAATACCGTAAGGTACGGTGCCCTTAAGTGAATTATAGAACATCGTAAGGTACGATGTACTTGAGTAGAATACGAAATATGGTAAGGTACCATGGGTTTAAGTGATTTTGGGCATATTATAAGATATGGGCCAAAATACACTTAAGTGGGCTTTTTAGCTTGAAGCCCACACAAGTGGTTCTATAACTAGAACCCTTGTGCAGAAGCATTCATTGCGGTTGCATTATTTTCGTTTTCTCACTCTCTCTCTCTCACTCAAAGCCTTCATTCGTACCAGCTAGCACTGAGATTGAAGGAACCCGTTCGTGTGGACTGAGTAGAGACGTCGTCATCGTTCAACGTTCGTGATCGCTCTGTGGATCTGCATCAAAGGTTTTGATCGTCACAAGAGATCTGCACCAAAGGTTTCAATCGTCACAAGAGGTAAATATTCTATCTCTGATCATGACCATTCGTAAGGATCTCTAAAGGAGAAAATGACTGGAAACTTTTGAAGGATAGGAAACAGTTCAATCACTCTTTCAGAAAGCTGATCATCTGGAGGATCTTGAAGATGAGCAAGTCATAGCAGAATTGGAACCCAATAGAAATCCATTTCACATTGCCATTAGATTAATGTCTGTTTTCATCTGTTGTGCGATTACCTCTTTCCAGGGATTGCTTCCTGATGTAAATGCCTATTCAGAGGCCGTTCAATCAATAAAATCATGTTATTCAGTATATCTCTGTTTTCATTTTCATTTTTCTGTTTTGTTTGCAAAAATGACGTCCGAATTTTTTGATAAACATTGCATCATGACACATAAGAGCTTTACAGGTACATGCTTAATAAACATTTAAAATTGCTGTAAATTTTAAGTGCTTTGGATCGTCTATTCAGAACAGGTACCCTCGGGGCATTTCCTTAAAATCCTCTGCAGATGATCGTGAATGTTTTCCCCAGTAAAGTCGCCAATAAACGAATTCGGTATCTTATCCCTGCAGAGCTGATCAGAGCGTTGGATTCTTCGATCCCCAGCAGGTTCTCACCGTTGTACCTCCCCCCAAGCGGTGGTTTCAGATTATACACTCCCCAGTAGAGTTGACAGTGTCAGACTATATACCCCCAGCGGAGTTGACAGTGCCAGACTGTATCTTCCCAGCAGAAGCGGCTGCTCCTCAGGGTTCGATGCCAGATCGATGATCTCGACGCCAGATCCATGGTTTCTTTCCTTGAAGCAGAACCTCGGTACCGTATCGGTGTTTGCTTCCCCTGCTGAGTTATCTCTCGCGGATCGTGGTTGCCATAACCACTATCGCTTTCCCCAACAACAGGTTTTCAGTGTCGTTCTCTCCCCAGCCAGAATCTCGGTATTTCGTCATTGCTAGAACACCATGTGGTGGGTCATTTCCCCACAGAGTTCTTTGCGTTGTGCATCTGCAACAGCCTTGCCAGGGTCCAGAAGATGGTGATCATTTCCCCAGTAGATCCCCTTGCCTTAGCTTGGCATTCTACCCAGCATTTCGCATCCCTGCATGTAGAATCATATTGCATTGCATCCTCGCCAAATCGCGTAGCATTTCCATGGAGCATTACACCATTGAAAAATTCAAACATACGCATGTAAGCATAAAACATTCTCGGTATCCCAAGTGATAAGCCAGAAGTTGTTTCCAGTACTCAGACTGAAGATTGTTCATGACTTACCTTTGTTATCCCCAACAAGTGTCATTGGCCCATGCGCCGCCTCTATTATCGTTCCCTATTTCTGCCGATGCTGACAGGCATGAAGTTTCCGGTATTCAGACCGAAGTGGCATTCAGGCCAATTTTCCGATGTTCAGATCGAAGAAGTTTTCGACATTCAGGTCGATGCAACTTGCGGCATTCAGGCCAATTTTCCGATGTTCAGATCGAAGAAGTTTCCAACATTCAGGTCGATGCAACTTGTGGCATTCAGGCCAATTTTCCGATATTCAGATCGAAGTGGCATTCAGGCCAATTTTCCGATGTTCAGATCGAAGAAGTTTCCGACGATCAGGTCGATGCAACTTGTGGCATCCAGACCAATTTTCCGTTGTTCAGATCGAAGAAGTTTCCGACGTTCAGGTCGACGCAACTTGTGGCATTCAGGCCAGCCCCTCGGTGTTCAGACCGATATTAATAATATCATATCTCCCGATGTTCAGATCGAAGTCATTTCCAGCATTCAGACTGATGAGCGGCATTCAGGCCATGGTTATTTCTGTGTTACCATTTATTTTGGTATCCAGGTTAACATTCTTTTTCGGTATTCAGACTGACTCTCACCGTACCAGACGGATTCTTCTTTCAAGACCACCTCTTTGCCGATATTGACAGGCATTGTTACTTCACTTCACTTCAGTTGCAAATTTTCGAGATTTTATTGTATTCAATCCCTTGATACCTCGAAAGCACGAAAGTCGCTGCTATCTTCTTTCCAGGTCTCCAGTTGATTGAATAGGGGCAGCTGTAATACCCCAAAATTTACCCTTCATTTTTCCTGGAATCATATGTTTTACACCTCATGCATGAATTCATTTTTAGGTCATTTAGCATTTGCATTTCATCATGGCAATCGGAATATTTTTTCAAAAAAAAAACGAAAAACGAAAAAAAAACGAAAAACAAAAAAAAAACGGAAAAATAAATAAATAAATAAATAAATTAAATAAATAAATAATTAAATAAATAAATAAATAAAAGAAAAAATCTCAAACTTGGACCTCTCTCAAAAGCCCACTAAGCTACCAATATTAGCCTATAAATACTAGAGTTTCATTGAAACAAAACAGACAGAAAAATGAAGAGAAGCAAAACACTCTGAGGTTTCCTTGGAACAAAATCCTGGACAAAACCTAGAGAGAGACTACCTGACAGAGAACTCAGAGCAGCCTCCAAACCCTGAAGGGAACTCAACTGCACATAATCACTTCTGCCTCACATAAACCCTAAAGATTGTTTTGTAAATCTCATGGGTGCAACTCAATTTCAATCAAGCTCTCCAATCAGGTTTGCCCTATTCCCATTATTTTACGCCTTCAATTTGAATGTTCTAAATGTGTGATGTATTATGTTTGAATTTGGAAGTGTGGATATCGTTAGGTTTCGCATATGCATGAATGGGTGAAACTTATGCCTTGAATGCTTAATCGTTTAATTTCTGAAGTGTATGCCACAGGGTTTGAGGTTTCTGAAACCATACTGTTATCCATGAAAAAAATGCTTATCTTGTTTCACTAACCCTTTTGTTGAGTTTTTGTGAAGGGTCACATGACTTTTGCAGGGATAACCTGCGTGGTTTCCCACCTTATTTGTGGGATACCCCCTGAAGGTTCATTCCGATTACCTGTACTGACCCACTTTCTTTGATGATGTTAGCTTGGAAGGATCTCAGGGTTTATCGTTCCTTTAATTGCTGTTACCTCAGATCTTCATCCGTGTGGTACTTTTACATTTTTCCCGCATTTTACTGCTTTCCTAGCTGAAAGACCTCGATAGGAGGCAATGTTTTTGTGTTTATTTTTGTTTTACAGGTTCCTTCGTCAAGGACTGTCTTTTTGCATGAGCATCCCAAACCCTAACCCTTCATTGATTTTTCTTCTCCTAAACACGCGTTTACTCCTTCTACTACAGGCGAGTAAGTCTCCAAAGGTTGAGCATCCGGTAGATTGCGTAGTAACGTCGTTCGTCCAAAACCCAATCCATAACCCCGTAGTTAGCCGAACTACGGCTTGCTCTGATTCTCATTCTAGATGAGATACGTAGGCATAAGACGCGTTGTCTTAGCGAGCACACATCCCCCCAACCCATAGGTCAGCCGAGCTACGAAGACTCTGATTCTCATATTCAGATGAGATACGTATGCAGTGGATGCGACATCCGCGCGAGTCATTTTCATTTAACCCCTCTTTTTTGGTAAACAACACAAGATAAACTCACACCCTTTAGACAAGAACTACAAAAGTGGATCCCGTAGAGTACTACGGATGCGTAGGGGTGCTAATACCTTCCCTTCGCATAACCGACTCCCGAACCCAAGATTTGGTTGCGAGACCTTGTCTTTTCCTTTCCTCTTTTCAGGTTTACTTCGAGTGTTTCCTTTCCCTCCTTTGGGATAAATAACGCACGGTGGCGACTCTTCTGTCATTTTCTTTCGCCGGTTGTTTTTTCGCACACTGTATTTTTCAGGTTGCGACAGAGATAGATGATGAACTACAAAGAGAACAACACGTCAAATTTACTAGAGATAAATGATGAACTGCTTGGGGATCAACCCACCAACTCTCTTGGGGATGATAACAATGCTTCACACAATAAGACTTTATCGTTCTTAGATTGTTGTTGACATTACTTTTTGAATTCAATGTTCTTTAAAGTAAATGCCTTATTATTTAATAAAATGTTTATTCATTGATTTATTTATTTCAAAATTATCATCATAAAAATTTAATTTTAAAATAGAAACAAATAAGAATAAGAAAAAATTGGATAAAAACTCAACTTTATTTAATAGAATGGTAGTCCTGCAAATAGCAGGACTCCATGGATCTTTACAAAGTTTGAAAATGGTAAGTTACATGGAAAAAGGATACATTGAACACAATGACCACTACTCTTCCTACCAACTTTGAAATCCACTATGCTTTTGTTTTTGGTTGAGAATGATGAATCAGAAACAAATGACTGTTCAAAACTGCTTCAAAGATCAGGACTAGCCGAATGCATCTACTTGCCATGATCCCTAATTTTTGCCTAGATTGCCCCTAAGGTGGGGTACTCAATCTACCGGGATGAATTTTTTTGTTTTATGTCTCTAACTTTTGTCTGGATCGTCCTTTCGGGTTTTTAATCGATCGAGACACTCATTTTTTCCTGAGCCTCCCTTTTGGTCTTTCAACTTAGCGAGTTATTCTTTTCTTTTTAGGCGAAATATTTCTTGACTGCATCGGCATTCACAGGACGAGTGAACTCTTCACCATCCATAGTTGCAAGAATCAAAGCACCGCCTGAAAAGGCTCTCTTAACAACATATGGGCCTTCATAATTAGGAGCCCATTTGCCCCTAGCATCAAGTTTGAAAGATAAAATCTTCTTGAGCACGAGGTTACCTTCTCAAAACAAACAAGGCTTGACCTTCTTATCAAAAGCTTTTTTCATTCTTTGTTGATATAACTGACCATGACACATGACAATCAATCTCTTCTCTTCAATCAAATTCAACTGATCATATATGGTCTGACACCATTCAGCTTCAGTCAATTTGGCTTCCATCAAAACACGCAATGATGGGATCTCAACCTTTACGGGGAGCAAAACTTCCATGCCATAAATAAGGGAGAAAGGGGTTGCCCCTATTGAAATGCGGACGGATGTACGGTACCCATGCAAAGAAAATGGGAGTATCTCATGCCAATCTTTATACGTCACAACCATCTTCTGGATAATCTTCTTGAAGTTCTTATTCACAAATTCAACAACCCCATTCATCTTGGGTCTGTAGGGAGAAGAATTATGATGTGCAATCTTGAAGTCTTTGCAAAGAGGTTCCACCATATTGTTATTCAAGTTTGATCCATTATCAATCATGATCTTACTTGGCATACCATAACGGTATATAATCTGATTCTTGATAAATCTTACAACGACTTGCTTGGTCACATTCGCATATGATGCCTCTTTAACCCACTTTGTGAAGTAATCAATAGCCACCAGAATGAAACGATGCTTGTTCGATGCTTTGGGCTCAATCATGCCAATCATATCAATTCCCCACATGGAGAAGGACCATGGAGAGGAAATGACATTTAGAAGTGTCGGAGGAACATGAATCTTATCAACATAAATTTGACACTTGTGGCATTTCTTCAGAAACTTGTAACAGTCAGATTCCATTGTCAGCCAATAGTAACCTGCTCTCAACATCTTCTTTGCCATAACATGTCCATTGGAGTGAGTACCAAAGGAAACTTCATAGACTTCTGTCATCAATAAGTCTGCTTCATGTCTATCCACGCATCTGAGCAAAACCATATCGAAATTCCTCTTATAATGCACATCACCATTCAGGTAGAAGTTGCCAGCTAATCTTTTCAAAGTCTTCTTATCTTTCAAAGATGCCCCAGATGGGTAAATCTGACTTTGGAGGAAACATTTTATATCATAATATCATGGCTTTCATCTTTGATTTCTTCAATAACAAATACATTGGATGGCCTATCAAGACGCATCATAGTCAAATTATGAACTTCATTCCAAAACTTCACCACAATCATGGAAGCCAACATTGTAAGAGCATCTGCCATCCGATTTTCATCTCGAGGGATATGATGAAACTCAACCTTTGTAAATAAAGTTGATATCCTCCTCACATAATCTCCGTATGGTATCAAACCAGGTTGATTCGTCTCCCATTCACCTTTGATCTAATTCACAACCAAAGCTGAATCTCCGTAGACATCAAGGTATTTAATTCTAAGATCAATGGCTTCTTCAAGCCCCATAATGCAAGCTTCATACTCAGACATATTTTTTGTACATTTGAAGGTCAACCTAGCTGTAAACGAAAAATGAGTACCTTGAGGTGTAATAATCACTGAGCCAATGCCATTACCATACAAATTAACAGCTCCATCAAATACCATGCCCCGACAGGGAACCAGGTTCTGACCCTTCTTCAAGCAATGGTTCATCACAATCTTTCATCTTCAAATACAAAATCTCTTCGTCAAGAAAATCATACTGTGCTGACTGATAATCTTCAATAAGTTGGTGAGCCAAATGTTCAGCCAAGGCACTACCTTTAATAGCTTTTTGAGATCGGTATTCAATATTATACTTAGACAACAACATCTGCCAACGGGAAATCCTCACAGTTAAAACAGGCTTTTCAAATATTACTTGATTGGATCCATTTTGGATATCAACTAAGTAGTATGATTCAACATATACTGGCGCAGACGCTTAGCAGCCCAAGCCAATGCGCATCATGTCTTCTCAAGCATAGAATACCGAGACTCACAGTCGGTGAATTTCTTACTGAGGTAGTAAATTGCATATTCTTTCTTCCCATATTCATCTTACTAACCAAGAACACAACCCGTACTCTCTTCAAGCACAATCAAATACATAATTAAAGGTCTTTCTTCAACAGGTGGAGACAGAATGGGAGGCTCAAGCAAATACTTTTTGATACTATCAAAAACTTGATGGAAATCCTCAGTCCAATCACAAGATTGATCTTTCCGAAGAAGCTTGAATATAGGCGCACATGTGGCAGTCATATGTGATATAAATCTTGAGATATAATTCAAGCGGTCGAGAAAACCTCCGACTTGCTTCTTAGTTTTGGACGCATGCATCTCTTGTATTGCTTTGACCTTGGCAGGATCAACCTTAATACCATTCTCACTGACAATAAAGCACAACAACTTACTAGAGCGAACACCAAAAGTACACTTATTGGGATTCAAGTGGAGTTTATACTTCCTCAAACGCTAGAATAACTTCAAGAAATACTTAACATGCTCTTCTTCAGTCCTTGATTTAGCAATCATATCATCAACATAGACCTCAATCTCTTTATGCATCATATCATGGAAAAGAGTGGTCATAGCTCTCTGGTACGTTGCACCAGTATTCTTTAAACCAAAAGGCATAACTCGATAACAGAATGTTCCCCAAGGTATAATGAATGTGGTCTTCTCCATATCTTCGGGTGCCATCTTAATTTGATTATAACCGAAAAATCCATCCATAAACAAAAAGACTTTGAATTTAGCTGTATTGTCTACCAACATATCAATGTATGATAGAGGAAATCATCTTTCAGACTGCCTTTATTCAAATCTCTATAATCAACACACATATTGACTTCTCCGTCTTTCTTATGAACATGCACAATATTGGCCACCCATTGCAGATACCCAGAGGTAACAAGGACACCAATATCAATCTACTTCTGCACTTCGTCTTTAATCTTCACTGCCATATCAAGATGAGTTCTTCTCAACTTCTGCTTGACCGACGGGCATTCTAGCTTCAACGATAATCTATGCTCCACAATATCATAATCCAAACTTGACATATCTTGATAGGACCAAGCAAACACATCAGAAT
Organism: Lathyrus oleraceus; assembly: GCF_024323335.1. Lineage (NCBI taxonomy): Eukaryota > Viridiplantae > Streptophyta > Magnoliopsida > Fabales > Fabaceae > Lathyrus > Lathyrus oleraceus. The sequence goes on along the minus strand of NC_066579.1, from coordinate 153,249,066 downwards.
ATTCTCGGAGAAGATCAACCAACCCCTTCTTAGCCTCTGGACAAAGCTTAGACCCAATCTTGACTTCCTTCACATCATCATCGAACCCAAGTTGAATAATTCAATCTGCTCTTCAAATGGCTGAATGGCTCTTTCCTCGTGCTCAAGCAAACGAGATAACTGATCAGACAGGTCTTCATCATCATTCTCTTCCTCAGCTTCAAACACAGGGAAATCAAACTTTGGAGAGGGAGTAGGATCATTACGTTCAATGGGTTTGAGAACCAACCTGCATAATGATTTGATATTTTGATTTTAGATAAGTGGAGTGCAAACAAATATTATGCATATGGGAAGATTATTATTTATTTATGTTTTTTGTGATTACCATTTTCAGAAAAAGCAAAAAAGTAAAAACAAACATCATAGATGTAGATGAATAAAATTGCATTTTTATTGATGATAATATTGAAAATGCCCAACAATGTTTCACTTCTCCCTTAGGCATAGGAGAAGGATTTTTCTTTTAATAATAAGACAAATTACTTTGAATGGTGCATAACAACAAGAACGTCTACAACAACCCAATTGTTGCAAGTCTGTCAGTGTGTTACAAAGTCGGAACAAGCTTCGTCTTCATTGTCGTCTTCAATAACTGTAGTTGAGTGTTGATCATCCTTGTGAATGAACCCTCCACTGCGGAAAACTTCTTGCATAGCCTTGACATTTCCATTGAACAACCCTTGCTGAAATCCCAGACCAGCCCTATTCTTGTTCTCAATAACTTCTACAACGCGACCCCATTTGTCGATGCCACCAGCCTGAACAACCTCTTTTGGATCCTTCAGAGAAGACATGGATGCCTTAGTCTTCCTCAATTCATCAGTAACAGTCAAAGCTTGGAACAACGTTCCAACTTCTTCTTCAGCTTCCACATAGGTGAAGGATGACAAATGGCTTACCAAAAGTGATTTCTCCCCACCAACAACGACGAGCTTGCCGTTCTTAACAAATTTCAACTTCTTATGCAAGGTAGACATCACAACACCAACTTCATGGATCCATGGCCTTCCCAACAAACAATTGTAGGCCAGGTAAATGTCCATTACTTGAAAAGTAATTTGAAAGTCACTCATACCTATCTTGACTGGAAGGTCCACCTCTCCAATGACGATTTTTTGGGAAATGTCAAACGCTTTAACCACAACACCACTGTACCTCATAGGGACACCTTGATAAGAAAGCATTACCAAAGTTGACTTGGGCATCACATTCAATGATGAACCAGTATCAACCAACACATTGGACATAGCGTCCTCTTTGCAATTCATTGAAATGTGGAGTGCCAAGTTGTGATTTGTACCTTCCTCAAGAAGTTCTTCATCACAAAAGCTCGGGTTATTACATGAATTAATGTTGGCAACAATGTGGTCGAACTGATCCACAGTAACATCGTGCTCTACGTAGGCTTGTTCCAACACTTTCTGCAAAGCTTCTCTATGCGCTTCGGAGTTCATCAATAACGATAACACATAAATCTTTGATGGCAATTGGAGCAACAGCTCCATAACGTTGAACTCACTTCTCTTGATTAATCGCATAACCTCATCATCATCGTTAACCTTCACCCCGCTGGATTCACCAGACTGACAAGTTGGAGCATTAACTAGATCAATTGTAGGAACATCTACTTTCTTACCCACTAAAACATATTCCACAACTCTAGGAGATATAGGGCCAAACACATGACTGCTACGGGTCACCTTAACGACATCTGCAATGCTCACCACTGAATTTACAGCTGGAAGAGGGACCTCTTGCCCATTCTTAATCATATTAGCATTGTACTTATAAGACACAGCTTTATCGGATGAATATGGAACAAGGACTGTTAACCGTATAACCAACGACAATACCGACCTGTTGACACTTATGCTACTGCTATCAAACTTAATAACTACCCGCTCGGGGGTCTTGAACACTGGTACAATAACATTTACATCATTCCCCATATACCTGGATTGTTGAATTTGAATAACATTTTCATCCATCAGTTTCTGAATATCCCTTTTGACAATTACACATCCTCGAGGATTGACACTGCAGATAACATAACCATCATGGTCATGTTCGCAATCACTTACCAAGCATAAATCTCTATGAATCTCCGCCAATGGTCTTCGGATACGACTAACATCAAAAACCCTGAAGTTCCCAGGACAACCATCTACTATGTTCACAGAAGCATTGCCATGAGCAGGCAACAAATTGGATTTAACATTAAGTGCTCAGTCCTCAAAGGACACCATACCGCTCTTAATCAGCTTCTGAACCTCATACTTCAAAGGATAACAATTTTCAATGTCATGGTTGGGAGCTCCCTGATGAAAATCACAGTGCAAATCTAGCTTGAACCACCATGGCAAAGGTTCATGAGTTTGTGGAGGATTTCTTGGTTGAATCGGATTCTTGACAACCAAAGAAGGATATAACTTTGCATAAGTCATTGGAATAGGGTCAAAAGAGACATTCTTCCTCTCAAAATTATGATGATGGTTGTTGTTCTTGTAGTTGATACATTGTTATGGTTGTTGTTGTTGTTGTTGCTGAATGGGAATTGATTGATTTGCTGAATTATTAGTGAAAATGGGAATAACTGATGATACTTGATGATGTTGCTGGCATGGTCTAACATACTTCCTCGCATGAGGCCTCCTCTGCCTCCCCACAGACACTGCATTAGTTTCTCCTTCCTTCTTTTTGGAGAAACTACCACCATATTTATTGCTTGAAGACGCTTCATCTTTAGACAATCGTCCTTCTCAGACACCTTCTTCCAACCACATCCCCATGTTCACCATTTCAGTGAAATCATTAGGAGCACTAACAATCATGCGTTCATAGTAAAATGAACTCAGGGTCTTCAAAAAGATGTTGGTCATCTCTTTCTCCTCCAAGGGTGAGCTAATTTAAGCAGCAAACTCTCTCCATCTTTGGGCGTACTCCTTGAATGTCTCTTTATCATTCTGAGACATCGACCACAATTGATCCCGATCGGGAGCCATATAAATATTATACTTATATTGCTTGACAAAATCCTCGCCCAAGTCATTAAAAGTACAAACATTAGCATTGTCCAAACCCATATACCATTTGAGTGCAGCACCAATTAAACTGTCTTGGAAGTAGTAGATAAGTAGTTGATTGTTGTCTGTCTAAGTAGACATCTTACGAGCATACATGACAAGATGACTCGGAGGACATGTATTTCCCTTATATTTTTCAAAGTCTGGGACCTTGAACTTGACAGGAATCTTGACGTTGGGCACCAAACACAACTCACCATCACTCTTACCAAACAAATTTTTTCCTCTTAAGGTCTTTAACTCCTTTCTCAGCTCAAGGAATTGATCTTTCATCTCGTCCATCTTTTCATAAACATCGGGGCCTTCAGATGGCTCGGAGTGATAGATGGTATCCTCAACACGGGGTAAAGTATGCACAATGGGAGGAGACACACACAAGACCGGGCTAGATGCCAACCTAGAAGAAAATTTTGGAGCATAACCCTCAGGTACAAACTTCGGCGGCATTCCCCACGGGAATCCGGCAGGCATGGTAGGCACCGACTGGCTAGTAGCAACAACAAGCACAAACATTGAAGCAATCTCATAAATCAAAGTCCTCTAAGGAGGAGGAGTTATAGGAGGCAGAGATGGTTGATTCTTAGCAGTAATAACAGACTCCATCAAGGCAGTGAGTATGGAAATCTCATCCTTAAGCTCTCTGTTCTCTTGTTCAAGATGCTCCATTTTTCTCTGGAGATTAGCTCGAGTGTTATAGTGACGAGTCAGCTTGTCTGATACATAGAAGAAGAACCATAAAACATTTGGCTGAAGAAACCTGTTATGCAAATGATGCATGTAATGTTTTGTTTTTTATTGTTTTTAATTTCAAGGAACATACGAAGTCTCATTTGCAAATATTTTCAATTAATAATAGTAAGCAACAATAATAACAATTCAATTGACCATAAAATCTCTTTTTATTTGTAAAATTTGGAAGGATTACACTGAGTACAATTTCAGAAACTAAAATATAAATACAAGAGAAAAGGAAACTATCATCCAAAGGATCCATAACAATTGCATCAGATGAACTGGCCAAGGGAGTGTACTTCCTTCGGATGCGCCAAATCTCTGACTCAAAAGTCGTCTGTATCTGAGCCTTCTCGAGGACGAGCCGATCAGCAATCTTCTTCCAAGCACCAGAAGGCTGAGGCATGCTAGAGGAAAATAAATCATATGGATCTCTCTATCTCTTCACTGCAGGCTTTCCCAGAACCTCAATAAGTGCATCCTTGTTTCTTGAATCATGATGCAACTCTACATGCTTTCAGTTCAAAGCATCAAACCACTCTTCCCACAAGTCTCTCTCCCTTCCTTCATCTTGGTAAGTGCGTCTTCCAACTCCTCTACATCTTGGTTAGGGGGAGTTGATGGCTTAGCCACAACCACAAACATAGGTCTCTCGCAAGCGTACGACATCTTGAGCTCCAAAGCTCTCTTATTCATCCAAATAGTGTAAGCTTCCAAAGCTACACAGTTGCATGGACCAAGCTCGGATCTTCCTTTCCTATGAACATTGTGCCAAGCACGCACCATTCTACTCTTCAAATGTTGGGGATCTTTACCCTCTTGATATAATAGACCACTAACTATACGTTATTAAGTTTATCTCTCAAGGCGAACCCAAGTTAACGACGGGCCAATGCTGGGTTGTAGTTGATTCCTCCTTGTGTACCGATAAGAGGCATATTGGAGAACTCACCACAACTGTCAATAATATCCAAGCTGCCCAATGCATAATCATACCAAACAATATCATCATTAGTGAGAGACATAAGTCTCTGAGACCACCGTACACATTGTCGGTTCTCCAAGAAAGTGGGCGTTTTAGGAAAGTGCAAAATAAACCACTTGTACAGAAGAGGAACACAACACACAATGGTTCCACCACCCTTAGAATTCCTCAAATGCAAAGAGAAATACGTGTCACCCAACAAAGTCGGAACAAGATTCCCAATCAAGAAGATTCTAACAGCGTTAACATCAATAAAATTATCAATGTTAGGGAACAAAGCTAGACCATAGATGAGCAAAACAAAGATAGCTTCAAAAGTGTCCATGCTACCGGCTTGAGCAAATATAGTAGCTCTACCAATGAGAAACTCATAAGTCAACCCTAGAATTCACCCTTTCTTCACCATGTTGGCATCAATCTCAGATTTCTTCAGATGAAGAGCTTCAACTATGACTTGAGATCTCAGAATCTCCTACAATCCACTGAAAGGTACTTTGTTAGACACGGGCATACCCAAGATATGTGCATACTCCTCTAACATGGGCACAAGCTGATAATCATGAAAAGTGAAGCACCGATAGAGAGGGTCATAAAATTGCACCAGGACACTCAAAAGTCCTCCAACCACATCAGTAGATAATACGGACAAAAGCTTTCCATGACGTTGCTTGAAGTCCAAGGGATCTAATACAAAAAAGGATGACAACTTCCTTAACTCTTTCAAGTCGGGACACCTAAAACTGTACTTCTTAGTGTTCATTCTTCCATAATCCATGATATGAAAATATTTGCAAATTGACCTTAGTTTCCTTGAAATTTATTTTCTGTGATGAATGTTATGATGCACATGTATGCATGAATGCAACAATCACACACAGCGGGATCACACACAAGGCAAACACAAACAAAGGTCAAGGGATGGATCAAGTCATCATCAAGATCAATCATTCATTTTGGTGGATTATGGTTTTCACCTTATCTACACCCCAGTCCCATTAATATTGACGAGACTGATCGGATACACCAAGAATCAAAGGGTTTATTGTGAGTCATGAGCATGACGTCGGGTTAAGAACTGTCCCAAAGGAGTGTACTAAGGATAAAACCCTGTAGATCATGTTCTAAAAAGTTCCCAGAGTCGTAATCCCATCTATCGGATACTATAGGTTAGGATGACTGACTCATCAACCCATAGTATTCTCGAGAGAAACTCGCCTGAGTGTAGTATCTCGTAACAATTGTTATCAAGTCTACACTTGAACAGTCTCTGCACTACGTTCTAAAATAGGCCAAGTTGGGTTAAATGTTCTACGGTCCTCAGCTTCCCGGACCCCCAAATTATAGAAAGTAATGCCTATCCACGACTTACTCGTGTGACATCAATAACTCCAAAGGGGTCTCCACTGAGCGGGGGATCTCATGTCAACTCTTTCAAGACTACTCCTTCAAATACAACATGAATATACCACCCTTCTATATTAAATTTCACTCAAGTTTGGTTTAGAACTTATCTCACCACACAAAGATCACCAAGCACAACAGAAAGAGTATCACACAAACACTATACACAAACAAACATCAAATATACAAATATACACACAAAAAAGTAGACTAAACCCACAGAGGACTACTCCCCAGCAGAATCGCCATTGTTATTTCTGTAGCGGTAAATTCATGACCATCGAGCTATTGAATAAACTCGACGTCAATAAAACCAGAGTTGCCACCACGCTTTTATTGTTTCCAAAGGAAAAAGGCAAAAGTACGAACAAAACCCAAAGATAAGAAGTTTTCAAATCAAAACTAATAAAATGTCAGAGATTATAGGTAAGGGGGTTGGTTACACAGAGGGAAGGTATTAGCATCCAAAGTGTCCTAGGTACTCCTAGGGAACCCTTTTTTTGTGTGCAAGTGTTTTGGTCGAAAAGTTGTTTGATAAAAATATAGAGTGAGGGGATGCTAAAAGAATCATTAATTATATTTTGTGTTTGACAAGACCTTCGATCTTATGCCTACGTACCAACATAAAAATGAGAAATCAAACCCCGTAGTTCGTGGTAAAAATTTCAAAGAAGTTGGTGGATTGATTTTAACAAAGGTTTAAAAGGAAAAGGGCACAAAATGGCCAGAAGATTTAAATGAAGTTGTTAATTTTTTTTGTCTTTTTGAAATTGGGGTCAATATGATTAAGTTTATTCACAGGTTTGATTAAGAAGAAGTTTTAAAAATCAGTGGCATAAGGCCAAAGTTTCTACTCATTTAAACATGTCTAAGTTGAAAACACAAGCAAATAAGGTTTTGAAAAGAGGGAGAGATTTTGAAATTAAAGAAGTGGGAGGAGATGAAGGGACTACCCTATACAAATATTAAAAGTTAAGAGTTGAAAAGATCTAACCAATGGGATGCAATTCACAAGACAAGAATGTCAGATAGAAGCCCATTTCCTTTGGACTTTTAAGCAAGCAATAAGCATAAGCAAACATCCAAGAAATCATATGAAGACCAAGACATCAAATAAAGATAACTATAATATCCAAGCAAGCACTCAATAACTAGCAGTCTTCAGTGTCTTCAAATGTATCAGATGAAAATATTCCTTGTGACAGACTCATAGAAATAATCATCAAACATCAACAATAATAACAAGATAACAATCAAGCATAGAGACAAAGTGACAGATGAACCAAGAGCATTTTAAGGTTTGCATAAGATGAAAGGCATAATCAAGGATAGCTCAGTCTCAGATAATGGAATTGACCAAGTCCTTCAAAGCATGGGAATGTTGCCTACTTCTAAGTCAAAAAGTTCAGATCAAGTCAAGGGCAAAGGTCCAACAATCCACCAACATATTTTTTAGGGTTTTTGTTATTATTAAGTATTTTAAGGTACTAAGACCACAAACAGAGCAAAATCACAAGCACAAAATATATACAATCACAAATGTTGTCTTCAAAGAAATTTTTCATAACATCATATAGGTATCATATATGTTTTGCTTCTTACTATTTCATTTAATATGTTTGCCAAAGTACTTTATTTTCTATATATAACTCTAATATATAACTAATTCACCATCCTTTATATATTTTTCTAGGTTATGTCATCTCGACAATTCGTCATATTGATTCCTCAAATAACATTTGTTTCATGACAATTATGACAACTTCACATTTTTATATCCTTTGTTCGACACTTTCTTATTTTATTATTCATTGTCTTTGTACTATTATGAAATTTACATGGACTACCATATTCATTTTTGTTGTAATTTAGTTAATATTATATCTTTTACTTTATATGTATTTGAAGTCTACATATCTAGTTTAATCTCATTTTAGAATAAAAGGTTTATCAAATCATATTTTATACGTTAAAACTTACGCATGCGGACTTCTATGAGTGATACATAAAAAAAACCAATACATAGATTCATTATAAACACCTCTAAAGCTAAACACTAAAATCATAGATGCATTTTCTCTTTCGGATGTAGTTCCAATTCATATAAAATAAAAGTTGCGCATAACTTTTGAATGTGACATTTCATAAAATAGGTGACATTCAACTAATACGCATTTTTTCTTGTCATTGTTTGGTTATAAAATCATGGTTGTTAGTAGCTCATTTTTAAACTTGTCATGTTTGATGAACTGACATTTTTTAATAAGCATTAGTTGAATTGAAATAAAAAAAACTTTTCTTGTTTTGAAGTATGCATTTGTTTAGCTGTGAAATCATAATTGTAAGTCACTAGGACAAGCATGAAGCCTCAATTTAAAAAGTGTGCATGAATGTGACATGTATTCTTCAATACTACTTTGATATTATATCCATTCATACCCCCAAATAAGATTTAAGGCCAAATTAAATAATATATGTATTTTTCAATACTACATTTTCGCATGTATTCTACAATACTACTTGGATAATATATTGAATAGAAAATGCATAGAGTAGAAAAATAAAATAAGATTTATTTGAATAATTAAAAATAATTAGTTAAATTAGTTATTCGGTAATAATTTGAGGAAGTATAAATTTAGAATTTTATTAAATATTTATTTAAATAGAATTTTTATTTAACTAAAATAAAATATAAAATAAGAATTTTAGAAGTTTCGGTAGAAATTAAAAATTATTGAAAATAATAGGTGAAATGGTGAAAAATTGATTAAGTTGGGACAAAAAAAGTAAAACAACCAATATTTTAAATATTAGGGAAAAATAAATAGGAAAGTTTGAGGGAAGCTAGGTTGACAGTACGTGTTATTGAGAATTAGGAGAAAAGAGGCAACGAAGGAATTAGAGGAGGGAGAACAAGGAAATCATAATCAAGAGTTTGAAAGCTTCAATTTCAAGGTAAGGAGGAAGATTTTCTTATTGAGTGATAATAAGCATCCACGGTGGTGAGATATCCTTACCCTTCCATCGACACCAAGGGTTATGCTATTTTCCCTTCTGTAATGTGTTTGGCCAAAATCTTATTGAACTTGATCGACGAATAACATTGGATTTGTTTTACTACTGCGGGTGACCAATTGGGATTTGGGATAAATCTCATATGGTCACCATATTTGGTATTTGATGCATGAAATGTTTGGCCAAATAAGGTTTGACCAAAACTTTATTGACAATCATCGATCAATGAGTTACTTTGTCTGAGTTGCTCTGAAAACTAAAGGGGATTTGAGATAGATCTTCTAGAGTAATTATAGTGATATTGTTTGTTGATTTAATATCATTTGTTGTTGATTGTGATACCATGACTGTTGAATTGTGTATATATGTGATGCTCATATCTTAGAGTTATTCAGAAAGATGTCTGTAATTTTGAGCGACCCTATTTGGTTGTGTTTCCCATAATTTTTCAGAAAATCTTATGATGTATATTCCCAAAATTTTACAAAAAAAACCTTATGATGTGTATTCTCAAAAAAAAAGAAGAAAATCTTACGATTTGTTTTCCCTAATATCAGGAATCTAATTTTTCAAAAAAACTAGACTTTTTCATAAAAATAAATAAATTCAAGAATAGAAAAAACGCAGAAAATTGCGGATAGACATAGAAGGAGGTTAATCACCTTATTTGAGGCATAACTTGAGTTTCGTAAATCAGTTTGAGATGTTGTCAGTTGCGTTGAAAAGCTAATACGATAATATTTCTTTTAAAGTAGAGAGGTTGGATTTATAGGCGCTTCAACAGTAGTAGTTTGTTGGTTTTTATACCAGAGGCGTAGTCAATTTCAGTCTTGCATTGGTCATCATATTTCGCGCGTAACTTGAATTTTGTAAGTCCTTTTGGGATGTCGTCAGTTGCTTTAGAAAGAAGGCTTAATGATCTTTCAAACTGGAGAATTTTATAGTTGTATCACGAGTATATAAGTTTTCATGCTATTTTTAAGTCAGACATTTTGTTTTAAAGTTTTTGCATGAATTGTCGCAATAAGGCTAAACTGAAACAAATAGAACTGGAGTTTTATAACTCTTCTTGAAATGCGTTTAAGTATGTTTGAAAGAGAGCTTAAAGAAATTTCAAACTGGAGATTTTCATAATTTTATCATAAGTCTATAATATTTGATGTTATTTTGAGTTGAGACAATTTTAAAGTTAGGTCCAGAGTTTTGAGCAATTTTGGGTGTGGTGACCTTTCATTATCTTTTAATGAGTTTAAGGGTCCTATTTTATTAGAGTTAATACAGAGTTGTCAAAGACGCTTTTGAGTTGTTTATGCTTGGAGATCGGAATATAGGATATACTTGAGTTGCGATTGGAGCATTGTTGACATTATAAGGTTATATTCCTTTATTATTATTTTTTTATCTTCTTCTTAATAATTTCAATATATTAAACTATTTTCTTAAAATCTAAATATTACTCTCTTTATTTTTTATTAAAAAAATATTGTCTTTAAGATTTATTAAATAATATGTTTAAATATTTTGATTATTTAATAAATTTAGAAAATAAATCTTTTCGGCAACTTTCGAGTTCGAGTAGCTTTCGATGATTTTTTAGCAACTTTTAAATTTGGTGACCATTAGGTACCCTTAGGGTTACTTTTGAGTAATTTGAGTCAAATTGTCGGCACTTAGATTTAGTAGAGTTATCGTCCGTAAAACTTTCATCTTTAGAGTACTTTGGATACTTTAGGATACTTTTGAGGTACTTTAGATTCATTTTTTACAACAGAGAGATATTGAGAGGTTTTGAGTTTCCTTGAGAATTTTTGATGAGCTAGAGTTTTAGATGATAAAATAACTTTGCATTTTTTTGATAAAAAATAAACATATTTTTTAACCATAATCTTTTTAGTATAGTAATCTGGAGGAATTACATTGATGCCATTAAATGGCATTTTGAGCATAGTAATCCAAAGAGTGATTACAATGATAGTTGAGTATGGAGAATTATAGGTTTAAGAGTGGAACCTTTTGTGAATAATTTAGACATGTGTGTTGTTATGATTTTGAGATGGTGATTATGTTGCATGGTGTGTTGTTGTGATCACGCATTCATGTATTTCAGAGATAGGTAGGATTTCAGTCTATTCGATGGCCTCAAATATATTTGGTGGGATCGTTAGTCTAGTCGAGAGACATGAGGTGGGTCTCAGATTTATTTGGTGGGGATCGTCGGTTCATGTGAGAGGTCGGGGACCGTGGAAGAAATTAGTAACATGCCTCTGATAGCCACAGAAACTTGGTACCACGTGCATTTGAGATGAAGATGGTGGAATTGCATTGCGTTTGCATTATGAGTTATTTAATTGTGTTTGGGTGTGATTGAGAATACTATTACATTCGTTATTACTATCTTGTTTTATTGAATTTTACTGTTACCATTTGTTAGATGTATTCTCACCCCTATTTATTGTTGCGGCGTTTGTGCTCTTCGGGAGTACTGACAGTTAGGTGCTCAGCAGGAGTAGTCGATTGTGAGTTGGAAGATGGGCTTGGAGGTTGTCTTTGTTTAATTTATTTATCTCTTTTAGTTGGTATTTATCTGCTCTGATTTGTAACACTAGGGAATGGCACGTTATTTATTTTGGAGTTTCATGCTGAAATTTATTTTAGTTATTTGGTGACTTATTATATTATTGATGCTATGAGAATTATTTGTTTTCCATTGCGAGTTTGAAACTATTTTCAAGAAATAAATGATTTGTGTTAAGTAACATTCCTAAAATTGTACTATTTTCTCTTTTATATTAAGAGTTGGAGTTTAGGATGTTACATAATGGTATCAGAGCAGGTCGGTCCGCCCGACCAGGTTTTGTGGTTTTTATTTATTTCCTAATACGCGACATGTGTGTGAAACACTGTCGGTGCTTGTTTTTTTTTTTTTTTTACCGTTTTGTAGCAAGAGCGGGATAGAAATAAGTAGGGGAGAAACTTCTACTTCTCTGAGATGTTTCTGGTGTGGACGGTTGGTTCAGCATACCGCTGATTGCAAAAATGCAAGTTGTTGGATGAGACAATTCGATTTCTTGAGTTCAATCAAGTCCTCAAACAATACTTAAGACTAAGTCTCTTAGGTCGGATCCAGTATCGCCTCTTAGGCGAGATTTGTATGTCTTGGTCCTGCCCGAGGAAACTCTAAGTCTCTCAGGCAAAGAGTTTAAATAGGTTAATCGTATAGCCCCGGAGGGCGACACGGATCTCTGTTATGAAGTATAACGTATGAAATATTGCCTTAAGAGGTGGCAAAGACCTCTTCGTAGGAGTCCAGAGTGTTCATGTATCACTTAAAGAGGCGACAAAGGTCTTCTTGTGGAAGTCCAACATATTAATGTTTCCATGAGAGGTGACAAACATCTTCCTGTCCAAGTCCATCATATTCATATTCCATGAGAGACAACAAGAATCTTTCTGTGGAATTCCATAATAAGATGATTCCTCGAAGGGTGGCAAGGACCTTCGTAGATAAGTCCAACATAAGATATTTCCCGACAAGGATCTTCATGTGGAAGTCCAACATATTCATATTGTCATGAGAGGCTGCAAGGATATTCTTGTGGAAGTCCAGCATAAGATATTGCCTCTAGGGGCGGCAATGACCTTCTTAGAGAAGTCCAACATAAGATATTATCCTGAGGGGAGGCAAGGAAGGGCGCGTTATTTAATTGGCATTTATATGCCCTGGTTTATACCACAGGGGAAGGGCACGTTATTTATTTTGGAGCTTCCTGCTAAAATTTATTTTTGTTATTTGGTGACTTATTATAGTACTGATGTTTATGGGGATTGTTTGTTTTCCGCTGCGAGTTTGAAACAATTTTCATGAAATAAATAAATTTGTGAAGTAACAATCCCAAACATGTATTATTTTCTCTTTTATATTAAGATTCATAATTTAAGGTGTTACATAGTGGTATCAGAGCAAGTTGGTCCGTCCGATAAAGTGTTATGGTTTTTACATGTTTCCTAGTACGCGACTTGTGTGTAAAACATTATCGATGCTTGTTTGTTTTTCTTACCGCTTTCTAGTAGGAGTGGGATTGAAACAAGTGGGGAAAAAGCTTTTGCTTCTCTGAGATGCTTCTGGTGTGGACGGCTAGTTCAACATACCATTGATTATAAAAGTGCATGTTGTTGGATGAGACAATGCATTTTCTTGAGTTTCATCAAGCCCTATAACAAGACTTAAGACTAAGTCTCTTAGGTCGAACTCCATTATCGCCTCTTAGGCGAGATGTGTATGTCTTGGTCCTGCCCGAGGAAACTCTAAGTCCCTCAAGCAAAGAGTTTAAATAGGTTATTCTCATAGCCCCGACGGACGACAAGGATTTTTATTATGAATTCTAGCGTATGAAATATTTCCTTAAGAGGTAGAAAAGACCTCCTTGTAGGAGTCCAGCGTGTTCATGTATCACTTTAAGAGGCAACAAGGGTCTTCTTATGAAAGTCCGACATATTAATGTTGCTATGAGAGGTGATAAGATCTTCCTGTGAAAGTCCAACATATTCATATTGCCATGAGAGACGAAAAGGATCTTCCTATGGAATTCCATCATAAGATAATTCCTCGAAGGGCGGCAAGGACCTTCATAGAGAAGTATGACATAAGATATTATCTTAAGGGGCGACAAGGATCTTCCTGTGGAAGTCCAACATATTCATATTGCCATGAGAAGCGACGAGGATATTCCTGTAGAAGTCCAGCATAAGATATTGCCTCGAGGGACAGCAAGGACCTTTTTAGAGAAGTCATGCATAAGATATTACCCCGATGGGCGACAAAGACCTTCGTAGAGAAGTCTAACATATGATATTGCCCCGAGGAGCGACAAGGACCTTCGTAGAAAGTCCAGCATATTCATGTTTTCATGAGAGGTGACAAGGATCGTCCTCTGGAAGTCTAGCATAAGATATTGGCTCGAGGGGCGAAAAGGACCTTCGTAGATAAGTTCAACATAAGATATTGCCTCGAGAGGCGGCAATGACCTTCGCAGAGAAGTTCAGCATAAGATATTGCATCGAGGAGCAGCAACGACCTTCGCTAAGAAGTCCAACATAGTCATATTGTCATGAGAGACGACAATGATCTTCCTGTGAAAGTCCAGCAAAAGATATTGCCTTGAGGGATGACAAATACAAAAATCCAACGTAAGATATTGCCCCGGGAACAATCATATTCAACAATAATAATAAAATAATTTATGTATTTTTATTTTTTAAAATAAAAATAAAATACTAATAATAAAATAATAAAACCTAAACCTAAAATAAAAATATAATATAGTCTCTAAATAAAAGGAAGAAAAACTATAAAAAATAAAATATAAATTTATAAATTAAAAGAAAGGAAAAATCATATGGAAAAGTATAAACAAGATCCTTTTAAGTATTAAAAAATAATAATTTTTTAATTCTTTTAATTATTATTATTTTGTTTTTCAGACAAATAAATAAAATTAACTTTTAAAATAAGTTAATTTATTTTTTGAAATTATTAACAATTTTCAGCAATAGCGCCAATTTATTTACTAAATTTTGTGATTTTATTCATAAAATTTTTAGCATGTATATAAAAAACATAAAGTCATAAAAAGTTTCTATTTATAGAGATTTGTATAAATCTGAGTTGGAATTCTCAATTATTAATAAAATGTGGAGGTTGAATACTTTATAAAGGAAAAGAATCATACATTTATTATTTTAAAAGCTTAAGTGAATATATGATATCTTTTTTATTTGTGTGTTATTTTTGACCCAACATAAATGCTATTCATGATGACTCAAGAATAAATATAAAATTTAATAAACAAAGACAATGGATTTTTTTACAAAATTTGTTTATTTGAAAGTGAAAGAAAAAAATAAACTTTGATTGAGAATTAACGATTAATAAAATAGGACTTTTGAATCCTTTTTTATCTTATTTTTCAAAATATTTCCCTTAATATTTAGCATTCGAACATTTCCATTAATATTTTCAATGGGAAATTGGTTTGGGACAACTCAATATATGGTGACTTGTATTTTAAGAAAATATATTTTGTTAAACATAATATCTTTCATCCAATAATTTGAAGTAAAATAAAAATATATTAATCACACATTGTGAGCTAGGATCATATAGTTATAAACAAATTTGTTAAATGGAAGAAGATAAAAAAAAACAATTATTTGAGACCTCACAAATCATTTCACTTGATTATTATAATATAATATGGATATTCTAGCAAATCATCTCATGGTATGATATTCCGACACGCCATTCACGTAGGCTGTCGTCGTGTCAGACATCGGCACGCGTATGACACTCGTATGACATGTATCAAACACGTTTTTGAAATGTCCAACTAAAAAAATATATTTAATTACTGCAGACACGAATACGACACCTTATTTCAAATAAAAGACACGATCCAATTTAGAAAATTCCAGAATTTTTTGTTAAAAAAAATACTAATTTTTTTTCAAAATTTAAAAAATAAATAGATTTTTTTGCATTCATATTCCATTTCTTCACTATAAAAACAACATAATTAGGATTTCTTATTTTTTATATTTCACTACTTTTATCTCCACAAAATTCTTTTATCTTCTCCGATTATTTTTCATCTTTGCGAACCATTGTTTCAATTTTTACAAGGTATCTATGAATATCAATTATCATATTTGAAATTTGTTTGAAAGTGTTCAAATTTTTTAAAATTATTTTATCTTAAATAAACATAATTTTGCTTTTCATTTTAAACTCTTTACGAATTTTGTCCATAAATTATATTATTATATTAATATATAAAATATATATAATCGTGTCTGTGTCCTATGATTTTTACATTAACGGAATCCTCATGTCTGTATCCGTGTCGTGTTCCGTGTCCATGTCCGTGTCCGAGTCCGGACTTCATAAGCGGTCACAAAGCTTTCTGAATTCCACACCGATAAACAATAACATCTCCTAAGCTTACACTTCACCACCATACCAGACAAACACAGTTCCTTTGGACAATCATCGCTAACCACACATTGCAAAATTGCTATAATAAAAAAAAAGGAGTTTAAAATAGTGTGACAAAAATAATATAAAATATTGTTTACAAAGTAAATAAGAAAATTTGAGAATGAAAAAAATTGACTTACTTTTATAACTCATTGAAACTATAAATAAATAAAGAAAGATAATCATTATATAAACAAATTTGACAGATGCAACCATATTTCTCCCTTTTTGCATTTAAATTGGGTTGTTACTATAATTTATAAGTGTGTAATCTCTTTACATCAATTAAATACTTGTTAGCTGTTATGGAATTGTAAAAAATCAGTTTTAGAATTAAATCATAAATGTCTCTTTAGGTACATCAAAGTACTATCTTTGTCTCTTTAACACACTTAATAAAGAGGTCATATGAAAAACATTTCAATCATAAGACTTTTTTATTTAATACTAATTTTTTTTTACTTTTTAATTTGTTAGATATGAAAGGTAAAATCACAAAAAGGCTTAAACAAGTAAATCTTTGGATGCGATTTTAACGATTGAGCATGCTTATGTTCATGTCGAACTCTAAATTAGTTCTGATGTCATTTAGTAAATCATATGTTATGCCTTAGCAAATCAGGAATAGATGAGACAATTGTATATATATTATAGGAAATTTTAACTTTTTGACTACTCACTTATATAGTGAAGAAAATCATTGTGTGGATAAGTTGGCTAACATAGGATTAGATGTATTTAATTTTACTTGATAGAATGATGTGCATCCAGATATTGTCAGAAATCGGTTAGGATTGCCTAACTATAGGATCAAATAGGATTGAGGTTTCGAATTTATGTTCCCTCATTTTTGTACCTACTTCTCTTTTTAATATATTTTTCTATGGCCAAATGACCAATATAAAAAAATATTCGTCTGATAAATTAGTGAGTTTTTTGGTTTTTGTCTCTATAAATTTTATTTTCTTAAAATTATTTATGAATATTAAAATCCTTTTACTATTCGTCCATAACATTAAAATCTGTAAAAAAAACAAATCCTTTTTTACTTGTGGATTTTGTCAAATGTAATGTAATTCAGATTCAAGTTAGTTTACATTTCATGTAACATTTGAGTTTTCATTTGTATTTCAGTTGTATTTAATATGCATTTGAGTTTGGGTTATTGTATAAAACCCAAAGTTAGTGGGAGATTGAAACAAATTTGTGAATTTGAGATTTGAAAAACTAGTTGCGTTTTCATTCTCTCTCTTTCTCTCTGCAATTCTTCTTCATCTTCTTAAATTTTTATGCAACAACGGAGGTTCATTGTTGAACTCCAACAATTGGTATCCAGAGCTCCGGTTCTGATTCACGGGAAACACGAATGTTGGTTAGAACTGAGTGATTTTCACAAGAACGAAGATGAACGGAGGAAACGGTGGCTTGAATATAAAGTTGTCAATATTCGATGGAAAGAATTAGAATCAGTGGTCGATTCATATGTCTGTGTTGTTTGGAGCTCAAGATGTTCTTGATCTCGTCAATGACTGTTACACGCCGATTGTAGAAAATGCAATAAAAGCGTAAAGAAATGTGCAACGTGAAATAAGGGGTAAGGATTAGAAGGTATTATTCTAAATCCATCAGTGTATGGATACGACGGTGTTTGAGAAGATTTTTGATTCGACAACAGCGAAGGCGGCGTGGGACACATTGGTGTGGTGTTATGGTGGTGACGCATTAGTGAAGAAAGTAAAACTATAGTCCCTACACAAGAAATATGAGAATCTCATCATAAAGAACAATGAGAAGGTTATGAATTACATCTCTAAAATGATTGTTGTCACGAATGAAATAAAGTCTTGTGGAGAAACGCTATCCTAACAAGTAATAATTAAAAATGTACTAAGATCACTTACTCCTAAGTTTGATTACATAGTTGTAGCCATATAACACTCTAAAGACACCAATACCATGAGAATGGAAGAGCTTTAGAGTAGTTTAGAGGTACAAGAGTTGCGTATGACTGAAAGAAACTTTGTAAGGGATACAAAGCAGGCTCTGAAAGCTCATACTGTGAAAGCTTCTTTTGTCAAGAAGAACTAGAAGAAAGCATGGCTAGAGAGCAAGAAAAAGGATGGTGGTGGTGTTCAGAAGTCATAACTCTCCAATTCATATAAGAAGAAACATAAGAATGTTCAGATGGGAAATGAGAACTTTGATAAGAGAAAGGTTCAATGTTATAGGTGCAACAACTTTTACCATTTTGACGTTGATTGTTGGTCAAACAAGGTTAGCAAGGAGGAACTTGTGCTATATATGGCATCTGAGAATGTAGGTGGAAAAATGGTAGATTGGTGGTATATGGATAATGGCTGCTCAAATCTCCTAACTTGAAACAAGCAATGACTGGTTGACTTTGACTCCGGTAGAAACACCAAGATCAGATGTGCTAATGACGAGTATCTAAATGTTAAAGGAATGGGAAATGTAAGAGTGAAATTGAACAATGGAAAAGTTGTACATATTAAGGATTGATTGGAAAAATAGCAAGTGTACTATTTTGTATGTATAATAATAATGGGGAAAGTTCCCCAAATGTCGATCTCAATGACTGCTCGCAAATACTGAGTTAGAATTGTTGTTCAATTAAACATGAACTTGTATTGGGGGTTTATGATTAAAGTTTCTAAAAATAATTGCAACTAAAATAAATAATATTGTAAAAAGGGTTTTCAAGGTAAAGGAACATGCCAAGGAAGGTGTTCAATTTGTCCCTGTAATAACTCTTAGTCACTATTGCATCAACAAATATCAATTAATTACTACCAGCTCTCAAGGATATTTTCTCCCAAGGCCTTGGTGAGAAAACCTTTAATCATTCAGCCCTAATATCTATGTCCATAGAAAATTACCGGTGAAATTAAGCCTTAATATATTGATAATAATCGGGTTCATACAGGGTATCTCTAGTCCTAGGTGATATCTACTGCAGAATAATCTTATGAAAGCATTATCAATGGTGGTCAAGCCTAATTGATAAGCATACAACAATCATAATTGTTCCGAAAGAAAAAGCATTAAACACATCAAAAGATTACGGTAATTCTGAAAAACAATATTGTCATTGCAAATGTAAACTCAAAGTCACTACAGATTCAAATCAGGGACGCCCCCTAACATTGAGGGGTTTAGCTACTCATATTATTCAAAATAATTTCAAGATAAAAATGAGACATTACAAGTAATTGGATAACTTGCATCTTCAATTGCGTCTGCTCATGAAAATCTTCCACTCTCCGAATTCCTTGATCTCTCCAATTTTCAATCGTGTAACAATTCTTCGTGTTGTCCAAAAGTCCTTCATTCCTTGTAAAAACTCTCCTAAATAGTGAAAATCCATTGGCACTGGTTGGAAATCCCTAAAACACCCTTTCAGCTCAACACTTGATAAAAAAACAAAAAAGAAAAAAGAATCAGCGCCTGAGCCAACACGGCCCGTGTCAGTTGACACGGGTGGCCGTGTTGCATCACTGATTTTCCAATTCCTTTTTCAAGCTCAGGAAACCCGAAACGGCCCGTCTTGCGCCACTGATCCTTCCATTTTCTTGAGTTCTTGTAAGGCTATCATCCTGCCACGACCTGTTGAAGGAGAAGAGCGATCCAAAACGCAACGAAATTTAAAATTTCTCTTTTAGTGATCCTTACAAATGGGCATGATCAGAGATAGAATCGTTACCTCTTATGGCGATTATAACCTTTGATGCAGATCTACGGAGCGATCACGAACGTTGAACGATGACAACGCCTCTACTCAATCCACACGAACGGATTCCTTCAATCTCAGTGCTAGCTGCTACGAATGAAGGCTTTGAATGAGAGAGAGAGAGAGAGAGAGAGAGAGAGAGAGAGAGAGAGAGAGAGAGAGAGAGAGAAACGAAATTGCAACTGCACAAATGCTTCTACATAAGGGTTCTATTTATATAACCACTTATGTGGGTTGCAAGCTAAAAAAAGCCCACTCAAGTGTATGTGACCCATATCTTATAGTATGCCAAAATCACTTAAGCGCGTGGGACCTTACCATATTTCATATTCTACTTAAGTACACCGTACCTTACGATGTTCTACAATTCACTTAAGTGCACCGTACATTACGGTATTCCTTAGTTACTCTATCTCTCATCAATCCGTCCTTTTGTGTGTGACCCTGTAGGTTTTCACGGCATTGGCAAGTATATTAAATCACGTATTAAACATAATAAACAGTGAGCGGTATCTAGCAACACATCACTGCTACCCAAGACACGAAAATGTCATATGATCTGACAAATCCTTTTGTGATAATACTTATGTGTACAATTACCATTTTGCCCTTATGTCTATATTGAACACAAGGCATAGACCGTGTCATCCTTGTCCAGTTCAATATTGGGCCCATAGACATTTATCCTGTTACGCAGGATGGGCAAATTCCATATAGGTCACTCATTTCCCTTAGCATGCTTCCTGGAGTATCCATCAACTGTCTTTATGGTCATCCAGTTACGGACAATGTTTGATCAGCAATAAGGCACTCGACTCTACATCTAGGGTCCATAGTGGTTTCAGGTCGAAGGGTGGTATACACCATTATCACCATGAGAATAACTTATGACACTTTGCATAATATTCTATATAGTATTCTCATAGCGGGTCAATCCAGTATAAATATTACTCTTAATATTCATACTTATGTTTAAGACTTGATAACTCCTTATCCATGATCCATGAGATGTGATCATCACTCTATATACATAATAGTCTTAATGCTTTAATGTTATCCCACTTCATAATAAAGCTCGACTATGGATACTTTAAGAATAGTGTTCTTATGTTTAATGTGATCTCATGATTAAGTCACACTTGATACATTAAACGGACGATCTATTCTAGGGACTTTATTAGACAAACATAATAAAGAAAAAACCTTTTATTATTAATAAATAATTCGTTACAAGTTCCAAAAGTATTGGCCTCTAGGGCTTACACCGACAATCTCCCACTAGCACTAGAGCCAATCAGGCATACCCCTAATGCCCATAGATCTAGTATGGCCATCATGCTTCTGCTGCGCAAGAGGCTTTGTCAGTGGGTCAGCAATATTGTCAAGTGTAGGTACTTTGCATATTTTCACATCTCCTCTATCTATTATCTCTCGAATCAGGTGATAACGCCTAAGTATGTGTTTGGATCGTTGGTGAGATCTAGGTTCCTTAGCTTGTGCAATAGCACCATTGTTATCACAATAGAGACCAATAGGATCCACAATGCTAGGAACTATGCCAAGTTCACTGATGAACTTTTTGATCCAAACAACTTCCTTTGTTGCACTTAAGGCAGTAATATACTCGGCCTCGGTTGTAGAATCAGCAACTGTATCTTGCTTTGAACTTTTCCAGCTCACAACTTCACTGTTTAAGCAGAACACATAACCAGATTGTGATCTAAAGTCATCCTTGTCTGTCTGGAAGCTAGCATCGGTGTATTCAATTACGACAAGCTCTTCCAGACCTCCATATATCAAGAATGAGTCCTCAGTCCTTCTCAAATACTTAAGGATATTCTTGACAGCTACCCAATGAGCATCACCAGGATCAGATTGGTACCTACTCGTTGCACTTAAAGTATACGAGACATCTGGTCGAGTATATAACATGGGATACATGATAGATCCTATTGCAAATACATATGGAATCTTATTCATGCGATCCCTTTATTCCTTAGTTGAAGGGGATTGTGTTTTTGATAGACACAGGCCATGTTGCATAGGTATGAACCCTTTCTTGGAATCATGCATATTAAAGCGTCTCAGCACTTTGTCTATGTACGTACTCTGACTTAGGCCAAGCAGTTTTTGTGATCTATCTCTATAGATTCTGATTCCTAATATATAGGTTGCTTCACCTAGGTCCTTCATAGAAAAGCATTTCCCCAACCAAGACTTTACTTGTTGCAGGGTAGGGACATCGTTTCTAATGAGTAATATATCATCTACATATAATACCAGGAAAATGATCATGCTCCCTATTACCTTCTTGTAGACACAAGGCTCATCTTTGTTCTTGATGAATCCATATTGTTTTACTGTTTCATCAAAATGAAGATTCCAGCTTCTGGAAGCTTGCTTCAATCCATAGATTGATCTTTGTAACTTACATATCTTTTGGGCTTCTTCTGGTATGTTAAATTCTTCAGACTGTGTCATGTACACATCCTCAAGAAGATTCCCATTAAGGAAATCAGTTTTGACATCCATCTGCCATATTTCATAATCATGATATGCAGCGATAACAAGTAAAATCCGAACAGATTTAAGCATTGCAACCAGGTGAAAAGGTTTCATCATAGTCAACCCCATGAATTTGTTTATATCCTTTTGCAACCAGTCTTGCCTTATAGGTATGTACCTTACCATCCATGTCAGTCTTCCTTTTGAAGACCCACTTGCATCCTGTTGGGTTAACTCCTACCGGAGGCTCTACCAAGTTCCAAACTTGGTTTGTGTACATGGAATCCATTTCAGATTTCATGGCTTCTAGCCACTTCTCAGACTTGAGACCAGTTATGGCCTCTTGGTAGGTCACATGCTCATCTTGATCCATGAGTAATACATCACCTTGATCAGTTATGAGATATCCATATCTCTCAGGTAGGTGACGTATCCTGCTTGACCTACGCTAGTCTTGTTCTACTTGAGCAGGTTGCTCTTCCACAACTACTTGTGTTTCCTGCTCTAATTCCTCCATAGGTGTATCAATGCTTTGTGATTCTTGAATTTCTTCAAGCTCTACTTTCCTCCCACTGATTCCTTTGGAAATAAAATCCTTTTCTAGGAAAACTCCAGTTCGAGCGATAAACACTTTTCCCTGAGAAGGATTGTAGAAGTAATACCCTCTTGTTTCTTTAGGATACCCCACAAATAAGCATTTGTCAGATTTGGGCTCAAGCTTAGTTGAAATTTGTTGTTTCACATAAACTTCGTAACCCCAAATCTTCATGTAAGACATATGTGGTTTCTTACCACTCTATATCTCATATGGTGTCTTCTCAACCTTTTTGGATGGAACACAGTTAAGTGTGTAAGCTACTGTCAATAATGCATGTCCCCAAAAGGAGTTTGGAAGATCGGCATGAGTCATCATGGATCGGACCATGTCTAACAGGGTTCGATTTCTTCTCTCAGATACACCATGGGGTGTTCCAGGAGGAGTAAGTTGGGATAGGATCCCACACTCTTTCAGATGGTCATCAAACTCTAGGCTTAAATACTCACCACCTCGATCTGATCGAAGAGTTTTAATATTCTTACCTAGTTGGTTTTGTATTTCATTCTTGAATTCCTTGAACTTTTCAAAGGACTCTGATTTGTGTTTCATTAAATACACATAACCATATCTACTGAAATCATCAGTAAATGTGATGAAGTACTGAAAACCTCCTTTGGCTGGTATGTTCAGTGGTCCACATACATCAGTATGTATGAGGGCCAAAAGATCATTAGCTCTTTCACCTTTTTCTGTGAATGGAGATACTTTGTCATCTTTCCAATTAAACAAGGTCTGCATGTCTCATATGATTCATAATCAAAAGAGTCCAAGAGTCCATCTTTATGGAGTTTGGAAATGTGTTTCTCATTTATGTGGCCTAATCGACAATGCCAAAGGTAAGTTGGATTTAACTCATTAGGTTTCATCCTTTTAGTATTAATGTTATAAATAGGCATTTCAATATCAAGGACATATAGTCCATTGTTCATTTGTGCAATATCATAGAATATATCATTCAAATAAATTGAGCAACAATTGTTCTTTATTATAAATAAAAAACCAAATTTGTCCAAACAAGAAACGAAAATAATATTCCTGCTAATTGTAGGTACATAATAACAGTTCTCTAACTGAATTATTAAACCACTAGGTAAAGTCAATACATAAGTTCCTACGGCTAAAGTAGCAACCTTTGCTCCATTGCCAACTCGTAGGTCAACTTCACCTTTTGTCAAATCTCTACTCCTTTTTAGCCCCTGCACATTGGTACAAATGTGAGAACCGCATCCAATATCTAATACCCATGATGCAGAAGTAGATAAATTAATTTCAATAACAAAAATACCTGAAGTTGAAGTCTCTAATCCATTCTTCTTATCTTCCAGGTACTTTGGGCAGTTTCTCTTCTAGTGTCCGGTCTTACCGCAATTGAAGCAGGTGCATTCCTTTCCTATGCCTCCACTAGGCTTCAAAGCAGCAACAGTGGGTTTGGGTTTGGCAACTTCATTGCCTTTCCCTTTATCACCCTGCTTGGTGGGTCTTTTGTTCTGTCTCTTTCCATTTCCGATCATCAGAATGGACTTCCCTTTTGACTTCAGATTCTGCTCAGCAGTTCTTAACATGGCTAGTAGTTCAGGAAGAGATTTTTCCATATCATTCATATTGAAATTTAGGACAAATTGACTGAATCTATCTGGCAACGATTGCAAGATCAAATCAGTCGCAAGTTCCTTTCCGAGGGGAAAACCCAACCTCTCAAGGTTTTCCACATACCCAATCATCTTGAGCACATGGGGACCTACAGAGGCTCCCTTAGCTAACTTGCCTTGAAAAAGGGCTTTTGGAAACTTCAAACCTTTCATGCATTGCTTGCTCTTGATAGAGCATCTTCAGGTGTTCGATCATATCGAACGCTGCCATGTTCTCATGTTGCTTTTGCAACTCTGAGTTCATGGTAGCTAGCATGAGACAAGCAGTTTCATTGGCGTCATCGACATGCTTCTTATAAGCATCTCTTTCTGCCTTAGGTGTAGAACTAGGAGGTTCCTCTTCAGGAACAGGTTTCTCCAAGACATACAGCCTTCTATCATGTTTGAGGACAATCCTCAGATTTCGGTGTCAATCCAGAAAATTTGTCCCAGACAATTTTTCCTTGTCAAGGATTGATCGCAAAATGTTGTTAGAGGTGTTTGTTGTCATGGTAATCTACATGAAAATAATGAAAATCTAAGTATCAATAACATATTTAATTAGGCCTTTAATTAAATATGCTCCCACTATTTTACTCAAAACAAATGACCCTCGCCATTTGATTCGGAAAATCCCGTTGGAAGATTTTCCAGTGGGTCGAGATCCACATTTCACTTTGTTTTAAGTCCGCGTAGGCGGATTACACAAAACTAGGTTATTTAGGTAGGAACTCCTTCTAATTATATCTAATACAACTCTCAAATATTTTAGTTGGGTGAATAACTCCTTTTTCCAATCCATCACATGGAACATTTCCAACTCTTGCTTCTAAACATATATAATCTTATTATAATTTGTTTAGTTAAGTTTGACCCATTGTTTTAGCAATTAGATATTACAATTATCCCATCGCACCTTACTAATATAGAACATGCACCTCGCGTAGGCGAAACCTACATTATCCGATACTAGTCTTGATGAGTGCTAAAACTTGGAAAGCATAAACTTAATATTTAATTTGAGGGAATTTGCAATTATTCTGATCTCACCGGCTTATTTATCATATAAATCGTCTCTCACATGCATCAACATACATTCATATACATCAACATACATAATGAAACAGTTATGGCCCCTAGCGCAATTGTTCTCCCAAGTCAAGGAGAGAACCTAAGCTAACCTAATAACGATCTAAGCTTCTCCAAGCAAGATTTTCAAGGTTGTCCTCCTTTGATATTGAATTCTTCTCTTCCTTCATAACATTACATTACATAAAAGAAACTCGTTTTATATACGAGGGAGTGAGATGAGAAAAGAAGTTACATTAGCATATAGGTCACTCATGTCCCTTAGCATGCTTCGTGGAGTACCCATCAACTGTCTTTATGGTCATCCAGTTACGGACAATGTTTGATCAGCAATAAGGCACTCGACTTTACATCTAGGGTCCATAGTGGTTTCAGGTTGAAGGGTGGTATACACCATTATCACCATGAGAATAACTTATGACACTTTGCATAACATTCTATATAGTATTCTCATAGCGGGTCAATCCAGTATAAATATTACTCTTAATATTCATACCTATGTTTAAGACTTGATATCTCCTTATCCATGATCCATGAGATGTGATCATCAGTCTATATACATAATAGTCTTAATGCTTTAATGTTATCCCACTTCACAATAAAGCTCGACTATGGATACTTTAAGAATAGTGTTCTTATGTTTAATGTGATCTCATGATTAAGTCACACTTGATACATTAAACAGACTATCTATTCTAGGGACTTTATTAGACAAACATAATAAAGAAGAAGTCTTTTATTATTAATAAATAATTCGATACAAGTACTAAAAGTATTGGCCTCTAGGGCTTACACCAACACCTGTGTCAAGTGACACGGGTGGCCGTGACAGGCCTCTTGTAGCTTGGCCATTTCCTTCCCGAAACACCCGATTTCTCCACTTTCTTGCACCGAATCTTTTAGGTCTTCTACTTGGACCTAAAACGCAGATAATGCATACACCCAAAGCATAAAATGCGACAAAAAATAGAAATGACACTAAATAATAATGAAATAGTAAAATAAGATATCAGTGAAAGAAATGGACTCAGCAAAACATTAATTAAAACAAAGTAATACAAATTACATGGATTCTCGCCGATTAAGTGACAAAATACATAGTATAAATGGTGACTGATCACAGCCCCAAACTTATCTCATTGCTTGTCCTCAAGCAATTTATGTCACCCCCAAAAATAGTTAAAGAATAAACTTTTACCAAAATACTGCTGAGATCTTTCACAACTTACTCATTCTTCTTCTTTCAGGGTCCCCAGTTTTCTACAATAATTTGTTCTGCCACACTTCCACATATGAGTACTACTTCACTTTTTAGCTTGCTTCACACACTCGCCTAGACTCTCGGGGTTATAGTGTTTGCACTCACAATTTCATAGTATGCAATTTCGACTCACTTTGGGAAAGAATAAGCTTGAATGAACTCTCATTTCATCTCACCTGCACAATACACACTTTCGAGGTCTTTCAGGTTATATCAGGGTTTTGGTTAAAATGGGATATAAAGGGGGTAGAAATGGTTTTGGGGTTCAGAGTCAATGTCATTATTCTTTTCACTGTGTTTATTCTAACATATCATTTATATTTCTTTTTCTTTTTCAGTTTCGTTACTCAGTTCCATCACAAATTTGTGACAATCTATTTTCCGTCACTAAATTTCAATACAATAATTTATTGACGTTTATTCTTCCTCGAAAATTAATGAAAAGTTATTAATGGTAAATTTGGCATTGGACCCTCTCCAATTTTTTCTCTCATGCCCTCTCTCATATGCAATTATAAATCATTGGATTAATTCAACCGTTAAAATACAAGAAAGAGAAAAAAATATCATTTAAAGAAGAGAGAGAAATATATCAGTTTTAATTTTCCTTTATTTTTTCATCTACTAAATAACTTAAGAAAACAAAAAAAACTAAAAAAAGACCACATCACCCCATATAATTTGTTCCTAAAAACATATTATTCTTTTGAGATTATTCTTTTTATTTTAATATTTTTTACCAAATAAATATTATATACATTGTTATTTGATACTAATTAAATTATTTAAATTATCTGTAATTAATTTAATTAGTAAATATTAACTATTTTTTATATATGAAATGCATATTTGTGGTCAACTGTTTTTTATATTTGAAATGCATATTTATGGTTAAAGAATAAAATTAATGTCTATTTTTTATATTGTCAACATAAAACTCTTTTATAATGTCAACATAAAAATGAATAAAATATATAATATATCAACTATTATTTTTTAAACTTTAAATTTTTAAAGTTGTTTTATTTGAAAATGAGTCATGAAGCATATAACTTTTAAGTTGAATTCTTTTTTGTTTTTCATAAATTATAATTATTTAATTAACTTATCATTATATATTTTCTAATTAAAAATAAAATAGTTATAATATATTTATTATAATGTATTATAAATTTTTTAATCTTTTTAATAGTGAAAATGATTATTTTAATTCTCTTTAATTAATTTTGAAATATTCTTCATTTAGCAATAATACGGAGACAATGAGTATCACAAAAATTAAAGAAAATAACAACAAACATGTGAAGTATTTTCTTTTGTACTTATTTTTTTCTCTTAAATATTAGATTAATAAAAAAAGTTAAAATTAATATATATTTTTATCTCTTCTTTAAATGATGTTTTTTTAGTTGTTGTCAATTGTTGGATTAATCCAATAATTCATAATTGCACATGAGAAAAGAAATGAGAGAAAAAATTGCAAAGTATCTAATTTTTAAAAAATAATTAATCAAATAAAAATATATAAAATATTTATTTGGTAAAGAATATTTAAAAAATTTAATTATCATGAAATAAAAATGTATAAATTATTTATTTGGTACATATAGTTTAAATATTTTAATTATCATCAAATAAAAATATATAAAATATGTAATTGGTACAGATAGTTTAAATAATTTTATGGTCTTTTGTTCTCTTAATTTAAGTTATTTAGTAGATGAAAAAATAAAAATAAAAATGAAATTGATATATTTCTCTCTCTTCTTTAAATAATACTTTTTTTCTTTCTTATATTTTAACAATTAGATTAATCAAATAATTTAGAATTGCACATGAGAGAGGGCATGAGAGAAAAAATTGAAGAGGATCCAATTCCGTTAACTTCAATCAATGCACAAGCATGTTGTTTAACAATAGTCTTCATATTTTGTGATTTTACCTTTCATATCATGAAAAATTAAAAAGTAAAGAATATATATATATATATATATATATATATATATATATATATATATATAATATATATATATATATATATATATATATATATATATATATATATAAAAAAAAGATAACTCTCTAAGGTATTTAAGAGATATTTAATAATGATTCTAGTTTTACAAATGACTTTTACAACTCCATAAAAGGTAGCAGATATAAAATTGATATAAGAAAACTACGAGTTTATAAATTATAGTGATAACACAATTTTTACAAACAGAAAGGGAGAAACATGGTTGAATCTATTAAATTTGTTTATATAGTAATTATCTTTATTTCCTTATTTGTTTTTTCAATTAACATTAGAAGTAAGCCTCAAATTTTTTATTTACTTTGTATTCAATATTTTATTTCATTTTCGTCACACTCTTTTAATCTTTATTTTTTTTATTTTTTTATTATAGCAAATTTGATATGTAAAGTTATTCAAGATTGTCCAATGGATCTGTGTGGGCCTGGTATGATGATGAAGTGTAAGCATGAGAGATGTGCTTGTTTAACGGTGTGGAAACCACTCAACTTTGTCAAGTGAAATAATTTGAGGTTTCAAATAATAGTTTATTTTTCTATATCTTTTTCCATTTACAAATTTGTTTATAACTTAATTATTTTATGTAACATTAGGGTTGGAAATGAGTCGAGTCGAGTCGAACCCGTCGTCAGCTCGACTCGACTCGATAAGAATTGGTTTAGCTTAAAATTCGACTCGAATTCGACACGAACTTTTTTTTAAACTCGAACTCGACTCGTTTTAAGTTCTTGAACAACTCGGTTCAACTCGTTAGGTTCAGTTCGTTAGGTTCAGTTTGTTTACTTCACGGACTAAAAAGTCATTTTTTAAAGTTTAAATTTTTTTATTATATTTGACATTTTAAATTATTCTTTTTAAAGGGAGAATATTAAAACAAAATAAAGCTTTCAAGAGATAAATTTAAAAGTCTAATTCAAAAACTATTCTTTTTGAGTTTAAGTTTGTCTCAAAAACTATTACAAATATAAATGGTACAATATTTAAAAAACGTTATTTTTAAAGTGGTGGTAGTTTAAAAATCAAATTTAGAAGTAGTTTAAAATGGCACTTTAAAATTAAAAGTCACGGTGCATTATGTTTTTTTTTGAGTTAGAAGTATTTTACTTTGTATAAAAAAATGTCACAAGTATTTTTTTAAATATTTAATTTGATAAGTTAAAAGGTTAAAATCTATACATTATTTTTTTAAATGATACTATTGAGATATATGATATATATATATATATATATATATATATATATATATATATATATATATATATATATATATATATATATATATAGAATATATATATATATATATATATATATATATATATAGATATATATATATATATATATATATATATTATATATATATATATATATATATATATATATATATATATATATTATATATATATATATATATATATATATATCTATATTATATATATATATATATATATATATATATATATATATATATATATATATATATATATATATATATATATATATATATAACCGAGTCGACTCATGAACCTAACGAGTCGAACTATACATAGCTCAAGTTCAGCTCATTTATTTTACGAACTTAGTTTTGAGCTCAAGTTCGACTCATTTGGTTCATGAACCAAGTCTAACGAATTAATTATCGAATCGAGTCTCGAACTAATTTCGAGTTGGTTTGGTTCATTTCCAGCCCTAACTGAAACATAAACATCTTGCATGAAATGTAAATGGAAATGAATGATAAAGATACTAAAATTTAAATTGTATTAAGTAAATGACTTGAAAGTAAAACAATATTAGTAAGAGGTCAGTGAAGTGTTAGTTAAAGAATTTTAATTGTTTAAGTCATTCCTTGGAGAAAACTCAACCATCCATTACAAGTATGAAGACCTAAACCAAGACATCATTTGTGAGAAGAGCTCAAACTTGGATAAATCAATAAGTATGCCACTAGCTCTCACAAATGGAAAAAAAAGATAAAGTCTTCACACAATTCCATGAAGAATAGGAGACTTACAATATCACTTACAAGAATGTTATGCCTTTTAGAACATATTTAGCTCAATGTTAAGCAATCGTAATTGGACTTATATAGAAATCACAACTATCTGAGACCGGGTAATAAAAATATTGGTGTTAATGCATGTTAGAGACATGGTACGAAGAACCAAACTCCTAAAACATACCACACACAAAAATAAAGTGGGAGGGACCTATCTCAATCAGGCTCATGTTGATTCATCTGACACAAGGTCATTGATGAATCAATTAGCATTTGACTAGCAGAGAAATCATTGGTCAATGATGGATTGGGGAATAAGAGGGATGAAGATGAATAGGGATGAAGATGAAGAGGGAAGGGGAAATAGAAACCCAAATTGATCATTTGAGGAATTTCATCTGATCAGTACTATCCATTCATTTTGGGGGATGAAATGTACATTTCATCAACCCCCTAAATCCAATAGTATTGATCAAATGGAAGTTCAAATCTACCATGATCAAGGCCAAACAGAAAGTCAAACATCACAAAGTCAACCAAATGGCTCAACAATATTTTAAATAATTAAACAATTAAAAATCAAATTAAATATGAATTAAAATGCATTTTTCAAAAGTAAAAACCTCAAATCCCTTCAAATCACCAAATAAATGGCCAAGGGATTTATCCTAGGTCAAACAAGGTCAAAATACCTTAGACAAAAAATTTGAGAATTTTTGGAATATTAGAAGTATTTAAAAACAAGTCCAAAATCATTTAATTTACAAAAAATACCAAAGTTAATCTAAAAAATGGTTTTAATTCAGAATATGGAAGAGGAAAGTATTTAAAGATTTTTGGTGAAAGTCCCATATTTTTTGGATTAAAAATGGATTTTATATGAATTAAACAAAATAGAGGCTAGAAATTAAAATAAAAAACAAAAAAACAAGGGTCATCAGATCTCCCTCATTAATTGAGGTGGAAGATCTGATGGCCAAGCGCTTAGGGTCCATGATGCGCTTCAGTCAACGTGTGGCAAAAGGAGTAATCTAAACCAATGGACCTAATTAGAACGCTATGACATGATTGTAGCGGGGTATTCGTTACCATTAGAGATATTGACTAAATCCAAGGTAAATCATACAAGTCGAGTCACCACCGCACTTCTATTTATCCAAAGGAATGGTTAGAAAGCGAACAAAAACCTAAAAGTTTTATCGAATCAAAAACTAGTAAAAATGTCAGAGATCTGGGTAAGGGGGTTGGTTATGCAATGGGAAGGTATTAGGCACCCAAAGCATTCTAGGTACTCCTAGGGAGCCCTTTTCACATTTGTTGCAAAGGTTGTTGTTTTTTTTTTGAAAATTTATTTATGCAAACATGATTGAAGGGATGAGAAAAGCGTGTATGTTTATCTAATGTACTACTTACTAAAAGAAGGGTCAAAAGAAAATGACTCGCACGGATGTCGCATCCACTGCATACGTATCTCATCTGAATCTGAGAATCAGAGTCTTCGTAGCTCGGCTACCTATGGGTTAAAGAGGAGTGTGCTCGCTAAGACATCGCGTCTTATGCCTACGTATCTCATCTGGGATGAAAATCAGAGCAAAACGTAGTTCGACCACCTATGGGGTAAGGGTTGTGTTTTGGGGTGAATGACGTTACTACGCAATCTACCGGATGCTCGACCTTTGGAGACTTACTCGCCTGTAGTAGAAGGAGATAACGTGTTCTTAGGAGAAGAAAAATCAACGAGTTTGGGGTGTTTAGGGATGCTCATGCAAAAAGGCAGTCCTAGATGAAGGAACCGCGCAACCTTAATTGACATGCCACGAGAGGCTATGTGAAACCTAAGAAATCGGTAACATGCGGGAAAAGTAAAGGGATCGAGAGATCTACCATACAGATAAAGATCCGAAGTAACAACAAATAAAGGAATAAGAAACCCAGAGATCTCTCAAGCTAAACACCATCAAAGAAAGCGAGTTAGTACAAATAATCGGAATAGACCTCCAGGTGGTACCCCACAAATAAAGTGGAACACCAAGCAAGCTATCCCTGCAAGAGTATGTGAGCCCTCACAAAACAAAACTCAACAAACAGGTTAGAGAAACAAGATAGGGTAATCAAGAGTTGCCCCCAAATCAAAATGTAACCACATGAATCATGCCATTAAAATTCACAAAAAGCTCACAAAAAGCAACCAAGGGTAGGAGGCCTAAACCTCTTGTCAAACACATGCATCAAAAGGGTATAAAATTCACCCATAATACCTCATACATTTAGAGCATTCAAATTGAAGGCATAAAGTAATGGGAATAAGGCAAACCTGACTAGAGAGATCGAATGAAATTGAATTGCCCGATTGGGTTTGCAAAGCACTCTTAGGTTTTATATGAGAGGGAATTGGTTCTTTACCGATGAGTTCCCTTCAGTCTCTAGAGGTTGCTCTGAACTCTGTTACCTCTTCTCTTACTATCTTTTTCCCTGCCAGGGTAATAGGAATGGATTTCCTTTTGTTTCACTGAAACTCTGAATTTATAACCTGATTTTTGTGGACTTGTGGGCTCAAATGAGAGAGGCCCAAGTCCAAAATTTTTCTGTTATATTTTATTTATTTATTTATTTATTATTATTATTTTTATTTTATTTTTTCGTTTTTTTTTTTCGTTTTTCATTTTTTTAAACACGTGGGCTTCGCCTAGCGAGCATGATAGTTCAAGAAATTCCTCTGAGCGTAGGTGATTCTGGTGGCTTTTCTTGGGACTCGCTAGGCAACCCATTCTGCTCGCCTAGCGAGCATGACAGCTCATGAACAAACTTTTGCTCCTTCAAGATTAACGTTTTGACTGACGAATAGACCCCATTTGAACCTGTTGGAAGTATCTTAAGTCATTCCCTTGTGTTGACTGATCATCTAAATAGAACCCACAAAGTGTCTTGGATGATACTCACGCTTCAAACAAAAGATGTTAGTGACACATTTTTGTGCTTTTGTTTAGTAAACAAAAGTAAGAGAAATAATGATGTATAATTCAAGCATGCTTGGTGATCTCAAACCAATCACAAGGAGTCCCACCCAAAGGCAAAGGGAACCAAGATGCTAAAGATCCTTGAGGCAATGCAAATGCAATGTTATGATGCCATGAGGGATCTTAGGGTCAAAATTGATGTCTTACAGATGCCCCTATTTAAGGTCATTATAGCTGGAGAAGTGAAGGTTAAAATCTTCGTCTCGACGGGGTAGAATGGGCTTAAATAATAACAAAAAGACGAATTTTGGTCTCTAAGAGACCTCATGATGCAAATGTAGGTATGAAAAATGGTAGCACTCTGCGGAGATATGTGTCCACAAAAGCAAAGAAATCAGAAGCCACTGATAATCCATATGAGCAATTCACTCCATGGGACCAAGACCCTGGGGACTCTCCTGGGGATAGAAAAGGGATAAAAATGCGCGAGCAGGTCACGACTCAAAGCGTGGGGAACAAAATTCCAAAGGGAAAAGATCCAATGGAAAGACTCGAGCTGACTCGAAGATGCATGTATTGGGGAATATGCCAATACAGCAAAAAACTATCCACAGCGGATACTTCGGATAAATTCCGGATGAAAACAATCCACTAAGGGACTTCGCTGGGGATGTCCACAAGGAAACTCCTGGGGAAGCAGCGGGACAAGGTATTACCGGTTACTGGGTAATAAGCTCAAGGAGACATGTGATCTGAACGCCAGGTATGAGGGTGAGAGATACAACATGCTCAGGAAGAGATGAATATCCAAGACCGGCATAAGGGTGAGAGATATCAAAACTTCAAAACGTCTGAGGAAAACCTAAAAGGTATACTTCAACTCAGGGATTCTGACTCCACAGGGGACAAAAAGTCATAATAGGGAGAAGAGAGGAAGGAACACCAGGGATACCGGTTACTGGGCATATAATAGGTGACCAACCAAGGCGTGAATTGGGGAATATTCCCAAAACACTCATCATCCAAAAGAGGGCTAAAAGCAAACTCGATTACAGGATGGATATTCGACTCCACAAAGGGGATACGAATCTTACTCAACTGGGGAAGAACAAAAGGCTTCAGACCCGAGAGTGCATGAGATATACTATCTATTACCGTCAGAACGTAGATAATATACTCGCATGAACGATTATCCACAACCGGTTACTGGGTTAATAAAGGATAAATCGACCGAAAAGAAAAGGCATCGGGATACCGAAACTAGGTATATAATGATGACCAATTCAGGGGAGAAACAATCGTTACCAACAACAACAAGGTAGATGAGAGATGACCCACTGGGGATAAATTGCGTAATCAGGGCAATTATCCAAGCAGATGAGGGGATATCATCACCGAATATTGGATGAAGATAACTGTCACCAATTAAAGATGAGCAAAAATAGTTACTCTGCAAAAAGGAAGAAATAGGGTTTACAACTACCAGTATGAGGGTAGAGAAACACAAACTCCGCCGGGGATAATAATTACTAATTATTGAGCAATTATTCATTTACCACGGGGAAACAGGAAAAGAGTCTCAAGAGACCGATCTAGGATCAAACTAGATAGGCACACCAAATCAAGACTTGTCCCGGTGAGGATATAACTCAATGGAGAAAACCATCCCAGTATATGTGTTGGGAAGGAACAAAAACAATCAACATCCACGAGGATATAACCCGGTGGGGAATATGGAAGAAAGGATAGAGGCTTTCTGCTTATGGAGCTGACTCTATATGGAGAGATCAGACACACACATCTGCTCGGGGAAGTATGTCACCAAATAGCAGGAGACAACAAACAACGATATATGGCAAAGAATGCAACATGAATATTTGAATGTTATAATTATGCATGAATATGCGTGGTTCATGTATGATGTATGCTGACAAACAGACATATCTAACACAACCAGGTCCAGGAATCAACCACCCAGTACTACATCTCAAGAGAGAAAGCCAAGTTCACCGGAGAGTATCCAATCTGCTGGGGATCAGAGATACCAGGAAGCAAAGAACTCTGCAGGGGATGAATCATCAATAATTCCAGCTGGGGACGAGAGTTATCACAGACAAGGTCCACCATACCAACAACTCTACTGGGGAATCTATCCGAGGAGATAAAGGATTTATCGGGATCAACCACCAAATACCGCACTTGCCCAAAGAGATCCAAGCTGCTGAGGAAGAAAGATTGCTACTCTGCTGAAGGGAAGAGAGGTGACTCTCAACAAGCAATCCACTTGGTAGGATAAACCACAAGGGGTTCCGGAGGGAGGAGATACAGTCATGCCAGGAATATGGACAAAAATCTTACCCTGTTGGGGATCGTACCACCCTTGGGAGAGCACTGAGGATCTCCTAAGTATCCTTTCGTCATTGTGAATGTTCACTTTGTTTAAAAATAAATTATAAAAAATTTGATCGCTTAAAACAATGATATTTTCTCAATCAAAACATGCAAAGCATTTATTGAATAGAAACAGATAAGAGTGCCAATGATTGGATAAAAGGCTCAAATTTATTTGATAGAATGGTAGTCTGCGAATGGCAAGACTCCATAGATCTTTACAAATTTGAAATTGGTGATATATATTGGAAAAGAGCTACATTGAACATAATGACCATTTCTCCACCAATTCTGAATCCGATGTATTTGAAGCTTTGGCTGATAATGAGCAAGGATTTCTGACGGATGACAGTTGTAGAACAAAGTCTTGTCAGGATGCAGTTACTTGCCAAATCCCTAATTTTTGCCTAGATTGCCCCAGGATGAGGTACTCAATCTAGCGGGATACCTATATTCATTTTTCATGTCTCTAACTTTTGCCTGGACCGCCCTTTCGGGTTTTCAATCCACCGAGACGCTCATTTTTGCCTAAGCCGCCCTTTCGGGTTTTCAACTTAGCGAGCTATTTAGTTTTTATTTTTTTAGGCAAAGTATTTCTTGACTGCATCTGAATTCACAGGACGAGTGAAATCCTCCCCATCCATAGTTTTAAGTATCAAAGCACCGCCTGAAAAGGCTCTCTTAACAACATATGAACCCTCATAGTTCGGAGTCCACTTGCCCCTGGAATCGGGCGCGAAAGACAAGAATTTCTTGAGCACAAGGTCACCTTCTCAGAACACACGAGGCTTGACCTTCTTATCAAAAGCTTTCTTCATTCTCTGCTGATATAACTGACCATGGCACATGGCAGTCAATCTCTTTTCTTCTATCAAGTTTAGCTGGTCATAACGACTCTGAACCCATTCAGCATCAGTCAACTTGGCCTCCATCAAGACTCTCATTTATGGGATCTCTACCTCTACTGGGAGTACCGCCTCCATGCCATAAACAAGAGAGAAAGGGGTTGCCCCTGTTGAAGTGCGGACAGATGTACGATATCCATGCAAAGCGAATGGCAACATCTCATGCCAATCTTTATACGTAACAACCATCTTCTGGATAATCTTCTTGATATTCTTAACGTTCTTATGCATCATATCATGAAACAAAGTGGCCGTAGCTCGTTGATACGTGGCTCCGGCGTTCTTCAAACCGAAGGGCATCACTCGATAACAGAATGTTCCCCAAGGTGTGATGAATGTTGTCTTCTCCATATCCTCGGATGCCATTTTAATCTGATTATATCCGGAAAATCCGTCCATAAATGAGAAGACTTTGAATTTAGCTGTATTATCTACCAACATATCAATATGTGGTAGAGGGAAATCATCTTTCGGACTAGCTTTATTCAAGTCTCTATAGTCCACACACATCCGGACTTTTCCATCTTTCTTAGGCACGGGCACAATATTGGCCACCCATTGAGGATATATAGAAATCACCAGGAACCCTGCATCAATTTGCTTATGAACTTCCTCTTTGATCTTCACTGCCATATCAGGATGAGTTCTTCTGAGCTTCTGCTTTACAGGCATGCACTCAGGCTTTAGAGGTAGGAAATGTTGCACAATATCAGTATCTAGACCAGGCATGTCTTCATATGACCAAGC
Source organism: Lathyrus oleraceus (assembly GCF_024323335.1). Taxonomy (NCBI): domain Eukaryota; kingdom Viridiplantae; phylum Streptophyta; class Magnoliopsida; order Fabales; family Fabaceae; genus Lathyrus; species Lathyrus oleraceus. The sequence goes on along the minus strand of NC_066579.1, from coordinate 153,210,912 downwards.
AAAGACGTCAACATATTCTCGTAGCAACTTAATCAACCCCTTCTTAACAGATTCTTCCAGAAGTGCCCCAATCTTTACCTCTCGCACACAATCTTCAGACCCCAAGTTGGCTGTTTCCAGATTCTCAAGATGCGGCTGAATGATCTTCTCTTCATGCTCAAGTAGCCGGGTGATCTCATCAGGAATCTCTTCAACATCATCTTCCTCTGCCTCAAATACAGGGAATTCAAAATTGGGAGATGGTGTTGGGTCATTATGTTCAATGGGTTTAGAAATCAACCTGCATAATGATTTTGGATATGAAAAGCTTTAGAATTCAAACAAGACAAATCGTTATGCATATGAAAAAGATCGATTTTATTCTATTTTTTTTACGGTTTTATGTGATCACCAATTTCATGCAAAAGCAAAAAGGGAAAATAAATGGGAAAACAAACATTTAACATGAATTTATTGAATGAAAATATCATTGTATTTATGCGCCAAGAATGTCATCACTCCTCCTTTTGGCATGGGAGAAGGGTTTTCAAACAAAGTGATTATTACGTTGACTTATGGACAACTGTTGGAATATCCACAGCGACCCAATTGTTGCAGACCCCACCAGGGATGATGAAGTTGCCAGAATCCTTTGTTTCTTCTTCTAAAACGGCAGCAACCTCCTCATCTAGACCAGTGTGGATGAAACCTCCACTCTTGAATAACCCTTGCTTGTTGAAAGTACCAGAAGAAAAACCTATGCTAGCCCAGGACTCGTTGTCTTCTAACTCAATCATTTTTCCTAAACCAGTGGTTGCACCATGCTCAATGGCCAGCTTTGCATCTCTGTTGGAAGCAAATGAAGGAGTTCTCTTCTCAATAGGCTCAGCAATAGATAAAGCTTGGAAAGGAGTTCCAACTTCAACCTCAACATCTATATAAGAGAAGGAAGACAAATGGCTAACCAGGAGAGCCCTTTCTCCCCCTACCACCACCAGCTTCTTATTTTTCATGAATTTCAATTTCTGGTGTAGGGAGGATGTCACGGCGCCTGCCTCGTGAATCCATGGTCTAAGTGATCCATCAGTCTTGAAATATTGGCTCTAGTGTAGTACCGATGAGTCAGCTTGTCTTCAAAATAAATGAAGGACACAGAGTTAGACCACAGGGCAAGGGACCGAAAACAAAACCTGCTTATGCATATGATGCATGCAATGCTTGTGCATATGATTTGTTTTTTATTTCAAAGGAACTTTAGAGTTTTATTTGCAAATTCTGGAAATATTAAGCATTTTATCACATATGGAAATGTCTCATCAAATAATATCAGGGAAAAGAAGTGCAGCATCGTCAATCATATACAAGAGAAAAGGAAAATAATCGTCTTATGGATCCCTAGAAATAATCATCTAAAGCTCGGGACACAGGAAGATAAGATGCGCGAAGCCTCTTCACCTCCCTCTCGTAGGCTGCCTCCATATCGGCCTTCTCTTTGGCGAGTCGATCATACCTCCTCTTCCAGAACTTAGAAGACTGAGGAAGTAGAGAAGTCCATACATCATCAGGGTCATCAATAACCTGATGCTCAAGAAACTCAATCAACGCATCCTTCTCCTTAATCTGCTGAAGCAACTCTTCACGTTCACGGATTCAGGCACGTGAACGGTCTTCGTCTCTCAACTCCTCTACTCCTTGATTAGGGAGGGTTGAAGGCCCAGCCATAATCATAGGTGTAGGTCTCGGATACTCGTAAGGCATGAGATACTCAGACGCCCTCTTCCTAACCCAAATAGTGTAAGGCTCCAAAACGATGCAATTCTTAGGACCCAACTCTTTCCTTCCTTTCCTATGAATCTTGCGCCAAGCGCGGACCATCCTAGCTTTCAAGCCTTGGGGATCTTTACCATCCTGAAAGAATACACCCTCTAACATAATGTTATTGGGTTTATCCTTTAAGGGGAACCCAAGCTGCCGACGTGCCAAAACAGGATTGTAGTTAATCCCACCACATGTACCAAGAAGAGGTACATTGGAGAATTCGCCACAAGAGTCAATAATCCGCACACCATCATACACATGGTTATACCAAGAGATATCATCATTAGTGAGAGACATAAGTCTCGTGGACCACCGTAGACATTCCTTGTTCTCCTTGAACGCGACCGTCTGAGGTAAGTGAGAAATAAACCACTTATACAACAGAGGCAAACAACACACAATGGTGCCACCACCCTTTGCATTCCTCATACGAAAAGAGAAGTAGGTATCGCCCAACAGAGTCGGAACGGGATTAAGAGTAGAGAAAATCCTAATAGCGTTCACATCCACAAACTTGTCGATGTTGGGGAATAACACTAGCCCATAGATGAGAAGTACAAATATGGCCTCAAAGGCGTCCTCACTCATGGCCTTCCCATACATAGTAGCTTGAGCGATGAGGAACTCAGAAGGGAGACCTTGAATTCCACCTCTGGTAGTCATATGAGCATCAACCAGAGATTCATCTATGTGTAACATGTCTGCTATCTCTTGAGAAGTGGGAACCCTTTCCAAGCCACTGAACGACAACTGGTCTAGAATAGGTATACCCACAAGGTAAGCATACTCCTCAAGGGTAGGCAAAAGCTAGAAATCTGGAAACGTGAAGCAACGGTACAAGGGATCATAAAACTGCACCAATACACTCACCAATCCTTCATCCACCTGAGTAGTCAGAAGAGGAAGAAGCTTCCCAAAACGAGCCTTGAAATCCAAAGGATCTAATACATAGGATGTCAAATTCCTTAACTCTTTCAAATCTGGTTTCCTGAAGCTGTAGTTCTTTGTATTCCTTCTTTGTCTTTCCATGTCTGAATATTTTGCAAATAAACCCCTTAAGTTCCTTGAAATGTTTCTTATTTATTGATGATATGGATGCAAATGGGTGCATGAATGCAACAATCACACTCAAGGATCAAGCAAAGCACACCAAACAAAGGTCATGGGATGGATCATGTTATCCTTAATATCAACCATCCATTTTGGTGGATTATGGTTTACACCTTATCAACACCCAAGTTCCATTGATATTAAGGATACCTGAACGGATCAACCATGAATCAAGGGTTTGTTGTAAGTCACGAGCATGGAGTTAGGTTAAGAACCGCCCAAAAGGGAGTGTACTAGGGTTTAAACCTGCCAAACATGTTCTACAAAAGGTTCCCATAGTCATCATCCCATCTTTCGGATATTATTGGAGAAACGACTACTCGTATTCCAAAAATATTCTCAAGAGAGACTCTTATGAGTGTAGTATCGCGTAACAATCGTATCAAATCTTACACTTGAACGACCTTCGCACTACATCCTAAGAATAGGCCAAGATGGGCTTGGTAAACTAAGGTCCTTGGCTTCTAAGGTCTATATTGGAAAGAGTAATGTCTAACCACAACTTACTTGTGTGACATTATTGATCCTAACATAACCTCCACCAAGTGAATGGACTTGCAAGTCAACTTGCTAAGGAATAACTCCACACAAGTCGACAAGACTATGCCATTCTCCTATCCTAAGTGCACTCGAGTCCGGGTATATAAATCATCTCACAAAGATCACCAAGCATACAAGGAATTAATATTCAAACAATTCAATCATTACATACAATACAGTAATCCCAAATTGCACAAAAATATGTCACAAAAAAAATATACAATACAATACAACAAATATGAAAAGTAGGCAAAACCCACTAGGATTTATCATCCCCAGCAGAGTCGCCACTTTTCTGTAGCGGGGTATTCGTTACCATTAGAGATATTGACTAAATCCAAGGTAAATCATACAAGTCGAGTCGCCACCGCACTTCTATTTATCCAAAGGAATGGTTAGAAAGCGAACAAAAACCTAAAAGTTTTATCGAATAAAAAACTAGTAAAAATGTTAGAGATCTGGGTAAGGGGGTTGGTTATGCAATGGGAAGGTATTAGGCACCCAAAGCATCCTAGGTACTCCTAGGGAGCCCTTTTCACATTTGTTGCAAAGGTTGTTGTTTTTTTTTTGAAAATTTATTTATGCAAACATGATTGAAGGGATGAGAAAAGCGTGTATGTTTATCTAATGTACTACTTACTAAAAGAAGGGTCAAAAGAAAATGACTCGCACGGATGTCGCATCCACTGCATACGTATCTCATCTGAATTTGAGAATCAGAGTCTTCGTAGCTCGGCTACCTATGGGTTAAAGAGGAGTGTGCTCGCTAAGACATCGCGTCTTATGCCTACGTATCTCATCTGGGATGAAAATCAGAGCAAAACGTAGTTCGACCACCTATGGGGTAAGGGTTGTGTTTTGGGGTGAACGACGTTACTACGCAATCTACCGGATGCTCGACCTTTTGAGACTTACTCGCCTGTAGTAGAAGGAGATAACGTGTTCTTAGGAGAAGAAAAATCAACGAGTTTGGGGTGTTTAGGGATGCTCATGCAAAAAGGCAGTCCTAGATGAAGGAACTGCACAACCTTAATTGACATGCCACGAGAGGCTATGTGAAACCTAAGAAATCGGTAACATGCGGGAAAAGTAAAGGGATCGAGAGATCTACCATACGGATAAAGATCCGAAGTAACAACAAATAAAGGAATAAGAAACCCAGAGATCTCTCAAGCTAAACACCATCAAAGAAAGCGAGTTAGTACAGATAATCGGAATAGACCTCCAGGTGGTACCCCACAAATAAAGTGGAACACCAAGCAAGCTATCCCTACAAGAGTATGTGAGCCCTCACAAAAAAAAACTCAACAAACAGGTTAGAGAAACAAGATAGGGTAATCAAGAGTTGCCCCCAAATCAAAATGTAACCACATGAATCATGCCATTAAAATTCACAAAAAGATCACAAAAAGCAACCAAGGGTAGGAGGCCTAAACCTCTTGTCAAACACATGCATCAAAAGGGTATAAAATTCACCCATAACACCTCATACATTCAGAGCATTCAAATTGAAAGCATAAAGTAATGGGAATAAGGCAAACCTTACTGGAGAGATCGAATGAAATTGAATTGCTCGGTTGGGTTTGCAAAGCACTCTTAGGTTTTATATGAGAGGGAATTGGTTCTTTGCCGATGAGTTCCCTTCAGTCTCTAGAGGTTGCTCTGAACTCTGTTAGCTCTTCTCTCACTATCTTTTTCCCTGCCAGGGTAATAGGAATGGATTTCCTTTTGTTTCACTGAAACTCTGAATTTATAACCTGATTTTTGTGGACCTGTGGGCTCAAATGAGAGAGGCCTAAGTCCAATTTTTTTCTGTTATATTTTATTTATTTATTTTTTCGTTTTTCGTTTTTCGCTGTTTTTTTTAAACACGTGGGCTTCGCCTAGCGAGCATGACAGTTCAAGAAATTCCTCTGAGCGTAGGTGATTCTGGTGGCTTTTCTTGGGACTCGCTAGGCGACCCATTCTGCTAGGCTAGCGAGCATGACAACTCATGAACAAACTTTTGCTCCTTCAAGGTTAACGTTTTGACTGACGAATAGACCCCATTTGAACCTGTTGAGTATCTCAAGACATTCCCTTGTGTTGACTGATCATCTAAATAGAACCCACAAAGTGTCTTGGATGATATTCACGCTTCAAACAAAAGATGTTAGTGACACATTTTTGTGCTTTTGGTTAGTAAACAAAAGTAAGAGAAACAATGATGTGTAATTCAAGCATGCTTGGTGATCTCAAACCAATCACAAGGAGTCCCACCCAAAGGCAAAGGGAACCAAGATGCTAAAGATCCTTGAGGCAATGCAAATGCAATGTTATGATGCCATGAGGGATCTTAGGGTCAAAATTGATGTCTTACAATGATCAGATGGTTGGGACGCTGCCAACACACCACCAGAGCTAGGGCTCCAGTTATCTTCTTCGGTGGACCTCATTGGACTGGTCCACCATCAAAGTTCATGAAAATAAAAAGATGTGTACACTAATTTGAAGAGAAAAATGCCAGGAGTTTGAATCTGCCCTCTAAATTTTCCAATTCTCACTATATTGAAAGATACGTGGAATTGAAAATTGAGGGGTATGAACTGAGTTGCTTCGATTTGACCTCAAAGCAACTTAATCTTGTTTCCTACATTGGTAGGTCTTCAGACAACCAAAGAATAAGAAAAATAGTGGAGAATTGAGGAAGAATCGAAGAAGAGAAAATCCAGAAAATTCACCTTCGGTTTGCTTCAATTGAGCTTGATCTCTCTTCCAATTTGGCTTGGCTTGCTTCTAACAACTTGCAGAAAGTGAAATGAATGATCAAAGGGCTTGGATTCTTGGAGTTTCAATCCCAAAACAGAAGTGGAATTGAAGCTCGATTTCAAGAGAAATCTTCAAGTTTATCCTTTCAATGAAGGTTAGGGAAGATGCAGTTTAAAGCTTGGGCAAAAGGATCTTCATTCTGAGCTCAAGTGCAATGTATTTATAGCTAATTCACTTGCTTTCCACACACATTCCAAATTCTGCCAAAAATAGAAATGCCATGGTGCATGCTTGCATGTGTGTGCACAAGGCTCATGAAATGATGCAAATATGTCCAAATTCAAATCCAAATGATGCTGATATAATAACATGGAACCATGCAATGTTGAAATGAAAATTGGTCATGAAATCTTCCAAATGGGGCCATGCATTACACCCATGCGCAAGTCAATCAAAATGCTCCAAATGCCATGATCTTGGACTCTTTGGAAAGGTAACATGAAGGGGAGCAACTTTGATTTTGAAACTTTTTCCATTTAGATCTTGGATCATAATGAATTTTAAGGTGGAAGTTGGAGAAATCAAACATAGTTGAAAGTTTTCTAAGTTAAAAGTCAAATGACCACTTTTTCCACCATGAGTAACTTTTGCTATGAGCTTAAAATGAAAATGGCTCCTTCTTAAAAGTTGTATCACTTTCATTCCTATTTGATTTGGTCACAAATTTCACACCATTTGAATCTTTCATGAGTGAGTTATGGATTTTAGAAGTTGAGGAAAATTGCTTGTTCAATGATGATGGCCCAAAATGACCTATAATGTTTCCTCTTGGTACATGCCCTTGCAAGTAGATTTTGAAATTTATCAAAGAAGAAACATTGAAGAATAAATATTGAAATTGATCATGAAACTTGGATGACCTTAATATCATAAAAATTAAGCAAGTTATGATTCTTGGAAGTTGACCTTCTATCTAAGGCACAAACAAAATGACCTATAATCTTTCACCATAAAAAATGACTTTCCAAGCAAAATTAGCTCTTTATTCCAACATTAAAGTTGTTTAGAATGTCATAAAGAGTAACGTTTCTCCTGGAATAATTTTCATATGACAAAAATTGTAGGAGATAGGGTCTAGGGAACTCTAAATTTGACCAGTTGACTTTTCTAGTCAACCTCTTTGGACCAACTTGCAAACTTGAAGTTCTTTTGATCTTTGGGGCTCATGGAGGATCATATATGCTTATGATGATGTATAATGAAGTATACCTTGATATCTTTAACCAATTTATGAAGAAACTTGTTGAGGAAGTCACACAAGATACCCAGATGAATTAGGGCTTCCAAGGCAAACATGCATTAAACTCTTGATGAATTCTTAATCAAAATGAAAATTAAAGAACATGAGGATCCATATATGATACTTAGGACCATTGTGAAGCTTTTCTTGATTGATCTCTAGCACTGAGGGTCTCAAACCCTAGATATGAACTTGGTGAGGCACAAATGGATGCACACACTTCCTACAAAAGGAACAAAGCTACACATAGACATATTTTTGTTATTTTGGTCAGTAAACAAAAAGAAAATAAAGTATGATACAATCACAAATGTGCTTGGTGATCTCTCCCAATGCAAACCCAATGAATGAGAGGTGAGGAGGATACCAAGGTGTGATCCCAAAGTCAATGCAAATGATGAGATAACATGAGGGATCTTAGGGTCAAAATTGGGGTCTTACAAGAAGGTTCTAGTCACTCGAAACCATAGAATTAACATATAAAAGGAGAAATAAATATCATATTTCGTTACATAATCTATTAAACCTAAAGCAAATTCTTCTACCTATGATAGTCAGGGTGACTTGTGCTACAAGACTGGGCCCAAAATTCTAGAGTGCCCACTTTTTTTAATTACTAAAAAAATAAATTTTACTCCTATTTTTTTTAAAGTGCAAAATCATAGTTTGTTTTCAAAATCTATTTAAAACCTATTTCTTAAAAAGATATGTAAAATCATAATTTATTTTTAAAATCTATGTTTTTATATCGATTTTTCAAAATGAAATTGATATAAATTAATATTTTGTAGGTCTATTTTTTAAAATTATAACAAAGCCCCGGGATTGGGCTGACTTTGCTGAAGTTTGTGACTTGGAGGTACCCATCTCTTCTCCTCCTCCCCTCTTCAAATGTGTATGTAGGTACCTCCTCCTCCTCCTCATCCCTACACACACGCCAAATCAGATATTTACCCTCAATCAGAGCTTACCATCGAGACAAAGAGGTACCTAACTCTAAGGTTTAAGCCAGTTATCCAAAAATTATTCTACCCTGACATAAGCCACTTTACAACAAAAAAAACTCCTCAAATGTACATGTTTAAATATGATATGAGTGATTTTGCAGAAAACTTATAAGTTCACTGATTTTTACTCTTGTGTGTGATTGAGTGAACACCATTGCAATTGAGTGCATAATGGCAAGTAGAGAGACATGTTAAGTATTGGTGATGGAAGAACTAATCTGATTTAATTAAAGAGAAGTACAAAACAGATGTCTCGATCAGAAAAAGAAATTGACATTCATATGGTAAGGTTTATAATTTATTTTTGACAAAGTTCCAATGTGCAGACATGTTACTTGAGGACAAGCAACAAGTCAAGTTTGGGGTTGTGATGACGGGCTATCACTGCACGTCATTTAGCGAGAAATATCGACGAAGTTAACAAGAATTAAGCAAGTTAGAAGCATTGAAGTGAAAAAAGTTGGAAAAAGTGCTTTTTGGTGAAGAAAAGGACTTAGTGATAAAATTGGTTAAAAAGGAACAAAAAAACGCGTAAGCCCCTAGATTTTACGCACCCATAACAAACCCACATTTCCTCTAACGCGCCCACACTGAAAAGAAATATGCTTGCGTTGAAGTAATGATGGTGCAACGCGCCCACGTTGAAAGGCAGCACCCCCGCCTTGCAGCTTTTTGCTGACATATTTTTTGTCTGCTTTAAAAGGGAAAAAAGAGGAAAAATAAGTGGTTCGATTACCAAGACTTAAAAGTGATTTTTAAGAGATTTTGGAGCTTTTGGAGGTCATTGAAGCCATTGGAAAGCTTCTTCTTCAGTGATTTTTTATTCTTTTCGAATCTAAACTATTGATATTGATTAATTTCAGCATGAGTAGTTAGATTCCTCTAGGTTAGATCAAATTTGATGATAAACATGTTTTTACTTGATTGGACATATGATCGGATGATGTTAATATTATTGTTCTAACTTATTGTTATTATTTAGTTATTGATTGTGCACATTGCTTTTTTATTTTTACATCATTTATATCGATCTTAATAAATAGTTACTACTAACCCTAAAGCTATCTATCAGAACTACTTTAACTGTTGAGTTCGCTAATTGACTAGGGATAATATGATTAGGAATTATGAATTAGGGGTTAACACACTCTGTTTCCTAATCTGACGGGACAATTGAACTGAGGGATCGAGGAGTTAATGCCTAGATTAGTGAGTTACATGCCAAGGAATTGGGTGTAGTGGTAAAGTTAATCAGTCATTAACTTTGTAGTCAGTGCATGTTTGTTAATGCGCATTTCATCAATCAAGTAGAAATAGGGGATTGTGATAATATGACCTGACCGCTTGTCTCATCATTGTAATAAAACTCTTTTCTTTCATTTTCAACCAAAAAAATCTTAAAACCCCCTATTTACTATTTTTATTTACATCACACACGATATCTTGTTTTAAGTTCGCAATCCCTACTGAGACGAAATTATTTTTATTACTTTGATAACAACACTAGTATACTTGTTAGTAATTTTGTCATCAATCATCCGGGTAAAATCTCATTCTTGGTTCATGAGTTTTGTTTGTTAAAAACTTATTTTTGGCTTTAGGGATCAACCTGTTAAAATTTCTTAGTCAATTGTAAGAAGGTTCATGGGCATAACTTGTTGAAAAGTTCAAAGATATTATTTTAGTGGAACTGTCCAGAATAATTTCTTGGTGAGAAGAGTAGGCCAAGAGATCGGTCGAACCTCTATATATCCTAGTGCAACTCTCTAAGTTATTTCTCTTTACTTTTTATTGTTTACTTTCCTTTATATTTTCGTCTTTCCTTTTTTTGCCGCTTCAATCGATGCCTTTGAACCATACTATCACAAACTGCTGTTTTAAGTAATTAACGTTAAATTAATTACAATTTTTTAATATCACAATCCACTTCCCCTCTCTCTTATGTTTGGAGTCACTTCTTCAACAAAAACACCATTGCACCAATGGTCACACTACAACACCAGAAACTCCCCTGAATTATTACCAACAAGAAAATTAAACGGGGGGTGGAGAAGCAGAAAGAGCGAGAGAACATGCCATTGACTATTGCTCACAACCAAAATGAAAGAAATAAAAGTAACTAAAGAGGTGTAAGGAAAACTTACTAGTAAGAAATCTAAGGAAAGTCAATGGATGAAGTAGAAAGAGCCTCAAAGGAAAGAACATTCCAAATGTAAAACAACGATCATGTGAACAAAGTGAAAGTGAAAATTAAGAAAATACCCATTCTAGTATACATAATTATTTTTCCTCAAAGACTAAAAGAGGAAGAGGCGAAGATCCAACGATCGTAAAACATTAGATCCTAAGGGTCGCGTATAAGCTAGAAAACAAGTACCACATCACCGAAGTTGGCGTCACCTAAGTAATAATGACAGTTATGATTCCTAGGAAGTGATCATACTATACATACTAATAAGTTATCACTCTATGCATATGCATTGTAAAAGACACATGAGAGACAAGAAAGGTGACAAATCTTAAGGAGTCCTACCAACCCCTAATAGGGGAAAAGAAGAATACCAAAAATCAAGATCGATAAGATATGTTAATAATGATGAACCATCAACTAAAGAAGATAAAAGAGATGTTATAAAGTGACCGAGATCACAAGTCACACTCTGGCTTCGCTAGATCAGGCTTGGGAGACTATTGTTCCTGCATGGGCTGACATATATGTTTTAAATGGCCCAATAGGAATATAAGTCCATGACAAAGAAATAAAACATTTGATCCCTAACATTAGGGCCTGTAAAATCAAGACCAAGAGATCAACAAACACGAAGAATGAAATGCTCAGGTGAAATTGATCATGTGATCTCGGGAACACACATGGTATTTCCCTAAGAAACACCTAATCAAGGTGAGTGAATGAAGAACATTTGTCAGGCGATAGAATGACTACTTTAACACTTTTCCCTTCATACAACTATCATGTATAAGAAGGTTCTAGTCTCTCGAAACCCTAGAATTAACATATAAAAGGAGAAACAAACATCAAATTTCGTTACACAACCTATTAAACCTAAAACACATTCTTTTACCTCTGATAGCCAGGGCCGACCCAGTGCAGGTGCAACTTGTGCTACAACATTGGACCCAAAATTCTAGAATGACCATTTTTTTTAATTACTAAAAAAAATACATTTCACACCTATGTTTTTAGAAAAGGGTGTAAAATCATAGTTTATTTTCAAAATCTATTTACACCTATTTTTCAAAAAGATATATAATTTTTTTTTAAAATATATGATTTTATATCAATTTTTTAATAAAATTGGTATAAATTCTATTTTTTAAAATTATAACAAAAAGCCTCAAAATTGGGCCAACCCTGCTGATGTTTGTGACTTTGACGTCAATTTGTATGTAGATTCCTCTCGCTACTCCTCCTCTTCCCCCTCTTCCAATGTGTATCTCTCGCTTCTCCTCCTCCCCCTAGACATATCAGACCAAATATCTACCATCAATCTGAGCTTACCATCGAGACTAAACAAACAAGTATCAACCACTTTAAAAAAATTAATACTAGATAAGAGGTCAATCAATCAACATAATAATATCATTGAATCACCATATCTCCATGTCAAAGACAAAACTACATTGTTTTCTTTCACCTTTAACACAACTAAAACTAAAATCCCACAAACACACCAAATAATATCAATATTATTATGAATCACTTCACTCCATAAATATTATTTACTTCTACAATCACAATACACAATACATTAGCAATCCTACATTTTTTTTAAAGCGAGTATTTAATCTCTTAAATTTTTGTTTTCAACACAAAATCCCTTTTTCTTTCTTTCTATTATTAGTTCGTTAACAAAGATAAAAGAAGTGTGTATAACCTTAAAAACACTCAATAAGAGATATAGTTAGTATGAGTCAAATCGTTATGATGTAACCTAACATTGTTGTTTTGTACTTAACATTTACAAGGTAAATTTCAAAGCTATCGACATAAGTTGAGGTCTCAATCTATGATTAATCATTCCTTGGCAAAACTCAAAACACCTCACATGCTTCCCAATACATCTCTTTCTTACTTCCTCCACCATTATCCCATCACACCTCTTTTTGCTCTAGATTTACAGGCCCATGTTATCAACTTTAGTCAGTGTCCCACATTCCAATTATTATAAAGATTTTTCTATAGTTTTAGAGTATGGTTCCTCAATCACAATTATCTCAACGGCAGTTTTTATTATTACAAAATTGAATTTATATTTTGAAATTTACAACACTCACATGTTTTAGACTTTTAGTAACCTACAATTATAAGGCTATGATGTTTATTATAAATGAATCTTGAAGACAAAATATGTATTGGTTCTATACATGCGAGAAGACAAAATAGTATTGCTCAATTAAAGTGATTTTCCATCGATAATTCTCTATTTGGATATTCCAATATTCTAAAGCAAACTAAAGGTGGCCTGTTTTCAATCTATTACGACAAGATCAAAGAAAAATAAGTAGTTTCTCTTCTATTTATAACCTTTAAAAAACTCGTGCGTCCGCACGGGAAGATTCATTCGTATATTAAATTATTAGTTAGAAATGTTAATCATCAGTTTCATTTAGTGATTTGGAAAACCTAAAATTTTCTAACAACTCAAGAATTTTGGTTTCAAATGCTCAAAAGCATAATTATCATTAGCTTTTGATCTATCAATAAAATCACAACTCAAAAACTCTTTTGCCTTGCCTTCATGAACAAATTTGAGTAATAATATATATGCAATGACAATTATCAAGTTATTTATTTGAAAACAAAAGTATGATATATTAATAGTTACCTTAAAGAAGATTTATGATATAGTCATTGATGTCATCCACTATCTCAATAGTAGATGCTAAAATAACTATATTTTGAAGGGAAAAAATCAAGATTTGTGTAGTTTGAAAAGAGATTTAGATAAGTATTCGTAACAATTTTCTTAATTGGGTCTACAAAATTTGTTATTACTAACTCTCCCGGAATACTAATTTCAGTATATCCATCATTTGGTTGAGAGATTTTTTCATCACCTACTTTTAAAATTCACTATGAGAATAAACAATCTATTCTAAATTGGTTGAATTTGAGCCACTTTACAACCTCATATGTTTGGTTAGTGTTAGAATCTTGTAATTATTAAAAATATATGACTCATTTATTGTTGCATGCACAATATCAGACATGGTACCTCTTGGTATAACATGTAGAATTTGTCAGAAATCAGCACCAAAAATTACAATTTTTTCTCCAAAAATTTTCTTACAAACAACTTTGTCATCACTCATGATATTCTCTAATGACTTGTCAAAAGCTTCAAAATAAAATTTATTTGCTATATAATGAACTTTGTTAGTTGTACGAGGCTAGCAAGGTCGAAATTTCTCAATAATACAAATAAATGATTCTAGAAAAAGAACTACAATCTTGAATTTTGTATGTGTTTTTTTTTCTGATAACAATAAAATTGCAATTTTGCTTGATGTCATATTCAAATCTAAATGTGTTATAATAAATGATATGTTTGGTCTCTCTTTTGGCTAGTCATATTTTTCCACGTATTAATATAGAAATAGTAAACATGCTTTAACTTATTTGAACTATTTTAAATATTTTTGAAATGGTTGCATGTATAATTTGAAAAATAGAGGAAACTATATATCTAATATACATTAGTTGTAGATTAAGTTCAATCATTAAAAACTTAAATAAACTCTTGGAAAATAGAAATGTTACATGAAAAATAGCAGGACGGAAAAAAATGATAAGTACCAATAGTGTATATATAAGGAAGGATATATATAAGGAAGGATATGGAGTAAATGTAATCAATGTTAATGATTGAAACAAGTCTTGATATAATTCATTTTGAGACGAAATATTATATTGTCTTTCATCCTATATTAATTTATTTCAAAAAAAATCTAGGATATAATTATTTAGATACAGCGTTGGCTTAAACTCTTTCAAATTTCTTCTGTGTTTTTCCAGCTACTTCTCAATTTACATCAAAGTTAGGTGTTGGATATCTTCATCAAACAACTATAATTCTATGATAGAAGTTTAAAGTCTTGTCAATAATGTCCATAGATTTAATGTAATATGGGAAAAGGACATTGAGTTATCAATTGATTATAGCAAAACATAGAATTCAATATTAAAGGAGATTATATATATATATATATATATATATATATATATATATATATATATTATTTGATAAGCATATTCAAGAGTTACGTCAAACATGCTCTGGTCGATTTACCGAAGTTAATAACAACATCGTAATAAAAAAATTCTGCAGAACTCCAATTATAAGCCTTTTTTATTGCCTTAGTGGATTCATTGTCATCTTGTAAAAAGCGTATTGCAAAATATGCTTATCTATAATTTTAATGTTTAGAACTCTCAATTATCTTGATATCATCATAATTTGGAGGTCCTTTCTTCACAATCAACAACATCCTCGTATAATACAACTCTCTGGTTGTTGCAGGAATCCAAATTAGGCGATCAATTGTGTAATCTCTTTTCCTTGGTTTCCAATATCTTTTTCTTTTGACATAAATAAACTTTGACACAAATTGTGCATATGTTAATAACTTTGTTTCATCATACTCTCTATTTTTCACAAACTAAGAACTAAACATTAATTTCATGACACTCGGTTTAGGGACATTTCCAATTTGTTCAAAATCTTTGTAGTATACCAAATTCTCTCTTCCCATGTGGAAAAATAACCTTTCGACAAATGGTTTCCTCCCCTGAATTGACTAAGAAAAGATTTTCCAGCATACATCGCTTGGTGAACCATATATTCAATCAAGTTATTGTTTGATTTCGTCAATATTTTTGTCACCTGGAGCTTTACTTGGAACGATAACAGTTGAGATCCTATAAGAATCCTTGTTGATGTACTTGAATAGATATTTAATTAAAGTAATTTGATTGCACCACTCCATATTGATTAGTATTTTATACTTCATCAATAAACTTAAGTTGTGGGGAACTACATGACAACTATGAAGCTTAATTCCATTCTTCTCAATTGTATATCCTTTATCTTTTCTTCTATAAACTAGATATCCTTCTTGATCAACTATTCTTACATTTTGAAACTTCTTAGGATATTACTTGGAATACATATCATCCTTCATTCAAGGGAATTTTGGGCTTGTTCCATGGACCATGTGTTTCTTCACCATATTATACAAATTAGGAAATTTCAAAAGACCAGGTACTTCACACATATAATTTATCTATGTCTTCTAGCATCATATATTTAGTGGATGGATGCAAGAAAATAAAAATATGTGCATGTGACAAATCTCTCTTTTAGAATTCAATTTTATACATATTTAAAAAGAAAAAATAATATATAACTTTTTTTGTAGATGGCTTAGAATGGATTACCATCTCATATTGATATTTATTAGATATTTACGATTATAATGTGTTTTTGTTCCAATAACTGTAAGAAACTAATATTGGATGTAATAATTTATCGAAAGTAGAAATGGTAAACATGCAAGAACTTTTCCTAATACACCTTTCTTTGTCATGCCGATGTTAGCTAATATCTTCGACGTAGCCAAAAATCTCAGCATGAGCACAAGTTAATGACAATTAGACATTTTATGACGTGTGAATTATTAAAGTCTCAAGTGGAGGAAAATGAGACTTAGTATTTTTTAGGAATTTATTTGGAAGACATTTCGACAGCATCAACTGCGTCGAATTGCGGTTATTTGAACGCGCAGTGGTGTTCTGTTCAAAATAAGTAACTACTTCTTAGTTTTATCCTAAAAGACACATGGAGGGAATGCAGGGAAAAAATGAATACAAAAGTCTACGTGGTTAAAGCTGGAGAATGGAATATTAGGAAGCAGTTATTTCATACTAGTATAAATAGAGTTTCTAGTGTTAGGATTCAGGGTGTTCATTTGATTTCATCATAAAATCTTATATATACTCAAAGTACCATCATTAATGAAAAGAGATTTACTTAGAGAATGTATGAATCCTGAAACACCATATTTACTTCAATGTAAGGTTTTCAATTCATTTTATGATTTATGCCTAATTGCTTTCATCTTTATTTTAACTGTATTGTCACTTTATTTTTTGTTCTTACAACATTCTTGCTTTTCATTACTGTCGAAGTCATGTATTTTATATCCTTTTTATAACTATTTTGACCAGGTCGAAATTAGTCTCATCTCAACCAACACTATAAAGCAAAGTTTTTAGCACTATGTCCTAGGATTCTCTAGGTGATCCTTCAAGTAACCTTTAATAAGAGACTAGCGGTTGTTTACCAAATTTTAGTGTAAAAAAATTGGCACACTCGGTGGGATATGTGCTAAACTCTTGTCTATTATAGATACTCATAAGTTTCTGTCATAAACTTGTTTTGTGTTCATGAGTTATTCTAGATAGTTTTATGCGTTTAAAAAGTGGAAAGTCTTTACAAAAAATGATGTGCCCCCTATAGATAACACTACTGCACAAAATAATCCCCATAATATATTAGAATAACCAGTCAGATTGATGGTTGAAGATGTGGTTATGTCAACGCCTGTTAGGACAACTGCTCCGGTGGTATCATCGATGTTGGTTGCATCGGTGCCATCGCATGGGATAACACCCCACCATAATCATGAAATACCCTTTTCAACCCTATGGCCGCAAGGCCTTTGTTTGGGTTCTCAATGCCAATGAACAATAAGGATTACCCTTATGGCATGCCAACATCGACGATGACTGGCCTACATACTAACATATCAACTTTTAGTGATAATGCAATGGCAACTGTGTCGTTGTATAACCCATAAAATTCCTTGGCTTCGACCATCAATAACATGGTTTGATCTAGAGGGATAAGTTATATCCCTCAAACAGTGCCATCGTTGAATACCACTTCCGTGATGGCTATGAGGAAACAAATGGACGAGAGTAACTTGGAGTTGGTTAACACTCTCAGCCAACAAATGGGGACCATTTTCAATCCGTTGATTACAAACACAAACCAAACCTATGAGTTATTGGCAAACCAAATGGGGCAAGTAGTTGATTTTTTTGGCACGCACCAAATTCCACCTCGACCAACCCCTCAAATATCAAATGTTAGGGAGGTCAAAACGCTTGAAAACGGGATGGTCTAGGAAAATGTAGGCCAAAATCAAGGATTTGGACCAGAACCAGTCCCGAATAAAGAAGAAGAAGAATACACAAGTCAGTGCAATCCCAACCCTCTGATGGTTCGGCGAAACCAGGATGTTGATCAGGTTCTTCGAAATGTCCAACAAAATAATTTTGGAGGACATAGCAATATAACCAATGTGGTCGAACAGATCTTGGCCCAAAATGGCCTAAATGTGGGACTCCACAGGCCTGACTTTATATCCCCTTTGTCAGAGTATGTTTCGCAAACAAAGTTACACATGGGTTGGAAAGTCTCCAAATTCACTAAGTTAGATGACACACTAGTGAGTCGACAATTGAACATGTTTCCAGGTACCAAACTGAAGCTGGTAATATTGCGAACAATGAAAATTTGAAAATGAAGTATTTTCTAAATTCACTTATAAATAACGCCTTCACTTGGTTCACCACACTTCCTCCACACTCTATTCAAACATGGAGTCAATTAGAGAGACTGTTCCATGAACAATTTTACACAGGTCAGTCGAAAATAAGTTTGAAGGAGATGGTTAGTGTTAAGCAAAATGTCCCTGAATCGATTGATGATTATCTAAACAAGTTCAGTCTTCTTAGAGCAAGATGCTTTACATAAGTCCCTGAACACGAACTAGTCGAAATGGATGCAAGTGGCTTGGATTATTAAAAAGAAGTTAGATACTCAATACCTTAGGGACATGACACAGTTGGCAGATAGGGTTCTCCAGGTCGAACACTTGAAAGCTGAGAAAGCCAGAACGAATAAGTATCACAAAAAAGAGAAAGTTGCTTATGTGAAGGCAGATAATTACCCATCATATATAGGCGGAAAATGTATCAAAGAGAGTGAAGTAAATGTGGCTGAAATTATGTCAGGACCTCCTTACGTATGTAAGTTGTCGAAGCCATAGAACGAGAAAAATGCTATCGAGCCCAACAAGAATTACAAATTTCCCACTAAAAATTATACTTTTGATATTGATTTGCTAACGAAATATTTGATTTGTTAGCCACATATGGACATGTTATAGTGCCTCAGGGCCTAAAAACTCCTCCATTAGAATAAAAGAAAAAGAGATGTTTTTGTAAGTACCATAACTTTTGGGGTCATAAGACTTCTCAATATGTGATTTTTAGGGATTTGGTGCAAAAAGCTTTGAAATAGGGAAAACTCCAATTTGTAGAGAAGCCAAAGACATCGATGAAGGTGGATTCTTAACCAATGCAGACTGAGGATGCTCACTACGCTGAGCTTGTGGAAGTTTTGATGGTCGAAGCTACTGAAGGCTTCAACATGGAGCTCGACAAATGTGTGAAAATCTATGTCGTTTTGATGCTGACATGCAATAAGTGTACCCCTAAGCCGATGAGGGGTTGATCAATTTTCTGGAGCACTACAAGCTTAATGTCTTTAAGACAATGTTATTCCCAAGGTGTAGCGATGTCTTCGATGAAGAAGTGGCGAAGAAACTTGAAAACACCAAGAGGTATGATCCCATAATAAGAAGAGGAGGAAACCTAGATGCAAGGTTCGCCTCAAACAATAGAGGTGACCCTCGCAGGAATGAGGAATATAAGAGGTAGTTCAAACTGTTGGTGTAAGCCCTAGAGGCCAACACTTTTGATACTTGTATCGAATTATTTATTAATAATAAAAGACTTTTTCTTTATTATGTTTGTTTAATAAAGTCCCTAGAATAGATAGTCCGTTTAATGTATCAAGTGTGACTTAATCATGAGATCCCATTAAACATAAGAACACTATTCTTAAAGTATCCGTAGCTGAGCTTTATTGTGAAGTGGGATAACATTAAAGCATTAAGACTATTATGTATATAGACTGATGATCACATCCCATGGATCATGGATAAGAAGTTATCAATTCTTAAACATGGGTATGACTATTAGGAGTAATATTTATACTGGATTGACCCGCTATGAGAATACAATATAGAATCTTATGCAAAGTGTCATAAGTTATTCTCATGGTGATATTGGTGTATACCACCCTTCGACCTGAAACCACTATGGAACCTAGATATAAAGTCGAGTACTTTATTGCTGATCAAACATTGTCAGTAACTGGATAACCATAAAGACAGTTGATGGATACTCCACGAAGCATGCTGAGGGACATGAGTGACCTAGATGGAATTTGCCCATCTTGCTTAACAGGATAAATGTCTACGGGCCTAATATTGAACTGGACAAGGATGACAAGGTCTATGCCTTGTGTTTAATATAGACATAGGGGCAAAAGGATAATTATACACATAAGTATTATCACAAAAGGATTTGTCAGATCATATGACATTTTTGTGTCTTGGGTAGCAGTGATATGTTGCTAAATACCGCTCATTGTTTATTATGTTAAATATGTGATTTAATATAATTACCAATATCACAAGAACCTACAGGGTCACACACAAAAGGACGGATTAATGAGAGATAGGGTAAATAAGGAACACCATAAGGTACGATGCACTTAAGTGAATTTTAGAACATCGTAAGGTACGATGCACTTAAGTAGAATACGAAATATGGTAAGGTACCACGTGCTTAAGTGATTTTGGTATATCATAAGATATGGGCCACATACACTTAAGTGGGCTTTTTAGCTTACAGTCCACACAAGTGGTTCTATAAATAGAACCCTTGTGCAGAAGCATTTGTTCAGTTGAAAATTTTGTTTCTCTCTCTCTCTCTCTCACACTCACTCAAAGCCTTCATTCATAGCAACTAGCACTGAGATTGAAGGAATCCATTCACGTGGACTGAGTAGAGGCGTTGTCACCATTCAACATTCGTGATCAATCCTTAGATTTACACCAAAGGTTTCAATCGCCACAAGAGGTAACAATTCTATCACTGATCATGCCCATTCGTAAGGATCATTAAAGAAGAAAAAATTTAATTTCCGTTGTGTTTTGGATCGCTATTATCCTTGACAAACAGCCCCATCATAGGACTTTTCATCCACCGACGAATGTACCTAAGGAAAAGTGGGTGAAGCCCATGAATCAGAAGGGGGGAAACCAGCCAAAATGGAAGGTGGTCGACCCCAAGGTAGGGGTGCCAAATCAAAAGAACCAGAAAGTGTCTAAGGGAAAATCAAACATTCCCCTTACTTACAAAGGAAACAACCCGATGATGTGCACTCAATGGAGGCGTCACCAGAGGAAAAATAAGGTTGAGAGAGAAGCCTTTGTAACCAAGCATGAAGCCCCTGAGGCAAAGCGTACCATGGTTGTGTTAAAGGCTCAGAGGAAGCCTTACTTGAAGAAACTGAGTGAGGAAGACAAATAGATAGCCAACTAATGGTTGTCTATGAGGGTGGTGCATCTGGCCAAAGAAGGATCCAGGGAGAGGACCAAAATGCCTAAATACACACCTCAATCAGAGGACAAGACCCCAGAGTACACTCCTCATCATGAGGAGGAAGTTCTTGAATATACACCTCAACCTGAGGAAAAGGATCCAAAGTATACACCCCAGTTGGACGATGAGATGGTCTAAGACAACTTCAACATAGAATCTAAAGAAGATCTAAAGATCAACTGCAACATAATCTCTGTGTTTCCTGCTGAGTATGATAGGGTGTCATAGGTGTCTGAGGCTGAGGAAGACTACATACAAGATGAGGCTGCAAATCAAAAGCCTATATGTTACTGTTATGAACAACAATGTTGTTGAAGATCAACATTCCTTCTTCGAGAGGCCAGACCCTGGAATGATGTACCATCTTAAGCCATTATTCATCAGGGCAAAGGTGGACGGTAGAGCCGTCAAAAAAGTTTTCGTTGGTTGAGGTGCGACAGTCAATCTGATGTCGCATTCATTATTCAAAAAGATGAGGAAGACCGACGAAGACCTTCGACCCCATAATATGGTTATGTCTAACTACGAGGACAAAACCAATCACATATTAGGTGTGATGTGTAAGACCCCAATTTTGACCTTAAGATCTCTCATCCAATTCCATCATAAGCATTAGCATTGGGATCATACCTTGGCATCCTCCTTACCCCTCTTTCATTGGGTTTGTTTTGGGAGAGATCACCAGGAACTTTGTGATTATATCATACTTGTATTTTATCATTTCACTAACCAAAATATGAAAAATATGTCTTTGCATTTGCCTAACTCTTTTGTAGGAAGGACATTGTTCCATTGATCATTAAGTTCATATCTAGGGCTTGAGACCCTCATGAACAAAGAGCACAACCAAGAATTGATTCAATAATGGTTATGAGCATTATATATGAGTCCCAATGTTCTCTACATGTTATATTGATCAAGTTCTCTTCAAGAGTTTGAGGATGATTTGCCTTGGAAACCCTAGTTTGACTGGGTATCTTGAGTAACTTCTCCAACAAGCTATCTCACCAATTGATCAAATTTCTCAAGGGACACTTCAAAATTCATCATCTTATGCATATATAATCTACCATGAGCCAAAAAAGTCAAGAGAATTGGAGATTAGCAAGTTGGTTAATGGTGGTTGGCCAAATGAATTCATCTGATCAAAAATGGGTCTCTCTAGACCCTATCTCCTACAATTTTCACTATATGAAAATGATTCCAAGATAAAACTTACTCTAAATGACATTCCAAACAACTTTAATGTTGAGACCTAGAGCTAGGTTTGCTTGGAAAATCATTTTCTATGTTGAAACATTATAGGTCATTTTGTCCAAACCCTAATTTGAAAGTCAACTTCCCAAGGCCATAACTTGCTCAATTTTTATGAGATGAAAGATTTACAAGTTGAAAAATCAAATTCAATGTGTCTACTTCAACTTTGGTGTTTGTAGTGGGAGCTAATTCAACTTTTTTGAGCATGTGATATGAGGTTACATTATAGGTCACTTTTGACCTATACCATTGATCAAGTGATTTTTCCAAACATCAAAAATGCAAAACTCTATCATTTCAAATCCAAATGACATGAAATTGGTGACCATTTTGAAGGTCTTTGAAATATCTATAACTTTGATGAATACACATTTCTCATTTTAAGCTCATATAAAAAGTTAAGCAAGGTGGAATATTGAGACATATGGCTTGACACTTAGAAAAAATTTGATATGTCAAAAATTTCCAAACTTCCACCTCAAATTTCTTCAAGTTGCAAACTCCAAATGTAAAAGTGTTGAACATGAAAGTTATTCCTCTTGATCTCACCTTACCAAAGAGCTCCAATTCATTCATTTTGGACAAGGAATGCATAGGCTACGTATGGCATGAACATGGTGTCATCACTTGGCAAGGATCAAACTTCAAATCAAAATGTACACTTGCCTTGCAATCCAAGCTGAATTCAGATCATCTCACACTCATTTATGGACTTATGGCAATGATTTTATGGGCCTATGCGCGCCCATGCACCCATGCATCATCAATGACCAAATTTGGAAAGTGAATTCAAGTGTGCAAAAAGCAATGGATTCAGCTATAAATAGAGCCTCATATGCTCAGAAATCAAGACGCATTCGCGCCAGCTTTGATCCCCCGTCTCTAACCCTCACATTGCAAAGGATACACCTGAGAAATTCATTTGAATTTGAGGTTGAATTTCCACTGCTTTGAAATTCAAATCTCCAGGAATTCACATCCTTTTAAGCATTCAATCCTTCTTCTGCAAGCATTTGGAGTGAGATCAAGCACGAGCAAGATCAAGATCAGTTGAATCCAGACCTCCATTGAAGGTATTTTCCAAAAAATTTGATCTCTTCGATCCTCTCAAATTCATGCTCAATTCTATTGATTCTTTGGTTGTCTGAAGTCCTACCAATGTAGGCAAGAAGATTGGGTTGCTTTGAGGCCAAATTGAAGCAACTCAGTTCATGTACCTCAAATTTCAACTTCATGTATCTCTCAATATACTTGGAGTTAGAGTTAATTGAGGCCAGATTCGAGCTCAGTACAATTTTTACTTTGAAATCATGTCCTTGTTTTTAATTTTGGTGATGGTTGAAGGTGGACCAGTCCGGTGAGGTCCACCGGAGAAGAAGACCGGAGCTACAGCTCCGACCATGCGCTGGCATGCCTCACAGCCATAGGATCCATCTAATTTGTTTTAATCACGATCGTTCCTTTTGAATACCATGCCTATTGCGCGCTGACTCATGTGCACGGTGGAATGCATGTTTTGATCCACTTGATCTGCCACCTCAATTAATGAGGGAGATCAAGTGGTCCACATTTTTTCTGATATTTTAATTTTCATTTTAATTGCATTATTTTCAATAATTCATATTAAATTCAATATTGATCCAAAAAATATGGGACTTTCACCAAAAAAATTCAAATATTTTTCTCTTTCATATTCTGAATTAAAATTATTTTTTGGATCATTGTTAATATTTTTCATGAATTAATTGATTTTTCATTTGTTTTTAATTGTTTAAAAATATTTTTAAATGTTCAAAATTATGAAAATTTTTCTCCAAGGTCCTTTGACCTTGTTTGACCTATGATAAATCTCATGGCCATTTCTTTGTTGTTTTGATGAGATTTTAGGAATTGGACAAACCATATTTAATTTAAATGCACTATTTTAGTATTTTAATTTGAATAAATTCCAAATAGATTTGTTGACCAATTGTGATGGCTTGTTTATGTTTGACTCTTGTTGTTGGGCCTTGGTCAAGGTTGATTTGACTTTGTCAAATTACTATCATTGGATTTAGGGGATTGATGGAATGTACATTCCATCTCCCAAAATGAATGGATGATATTAATTTGGTAAAAGTCCTCCTTTGACCAATTTGTGTTTTGATCCATTCCCCTCATACTTCATCTTATTCCCTTTCTTCATTCATTCATTCCATTTGGCCTATGATATCTCATAATCCTAAGGCTAGTTGATTGAAAAATTGACATGAGTATGGATGAGATTAGGCCACACCTTTTGCATATTCTTTTTGTGTGTGGTATGTTTCATGAGCATAGTCCATTATACTATGTCTCTAACACGCATTAACACCAAAATTTTATTGCCCGACCTCAAATAGTTGTGACTTCTACATAAGTCAAATTACGATTGCTTAACATAACGCTAAATTTGTGACATAAAAGGCATAAGCATTCTAGTTAGTGAGATTGTAAGTCTCCCCTCTTTCATGGTATTGTATGGAAACTTGGCCTTCTTTCCTTCCTTTGGAAGATGTTTTGGCTCAAGGATTCATGCTTGTGATAAGTGGGTTGAGTGTTCTCCAAAGAATATCTTGAAAATGGAAAGCAAAACCAAAACAATACTAACTTCTAACCAATTAACTACTAACTTTTAATTTCAAGCCTTTACTTTAATGCAATTTACTTTTAGCACTCTATTTCATTTGCCATTGTTCATATCATTCTAATTGTTTATGTTAATGCAATTTTCACTTTGTTCATTTGGACCATATTGTGTGATATATTTTGTTTGTGTATACTTTGCTTGTTTGTGTGGTCTTTGACCATTAATGTACATAATAATAACAAAAACCCTAAAAAACTTTTGAGTGGACTGTTGGCTTGATCTTGGACAAATGGACTTAGAATCTAGGCAACCTTCCTATGCTAAAGGACTTGGCCAATGCCAACTTGTTGAGAAACCAAGTACTTGCAATTTGAAATTCATCTGATACATCTTTGAAGACATCTTTAAGGTCATCTGCAACATGATCATTGTGAAGCTGTTATTTTGAACCTGTGACTTGTGGAATTCATCTGTTATATGGGCTATTTTGGAGAAGATCATGGAATGGATAAGCTTGTATGTGGCCATCTTTATTTGATGCCTTGCTCTTCAAGATAATATAATTGTGCATTTGTTTGTTGCTTGATTCTAAAAGTCCAAGGGAATTATGGGTTTCTATTGACATTCTTGTCTATTGGATTGCTACCTATCTGGTCAGATATTTTCAACTCTAAAACTTTTAATTTTTGTACATAGGATAGTCTCTTCATCTTTTCCCCATTTCTTTAATTTCAAAATCTCTTCCTCCATTTTTTCAAAATCTTCTTTGTGTGAACTACTTTTTGTTCTAAACTTTGACCACTTTGCAAAAAAAAAAGAGAGAAACTTTGGTCTTATGCCATTGCATTTTCAAAGTTCTTTTCTTAAATCAAACTTGTAAATAGACTTAACTATACTTGACTTAAACTTTCAAAAAGCCAAAAAGAACTAACTCATTCAAACCATTTTTAGGCCTTTGTGCCTTTCAAACTTAATTTTTGTTAAAAGCAATGCATCCACTTTGAGATTTATATCACGAACTACGAGGTTTTGATCCCATATTTTTTATGTTGGTACGTTGGCACAAGACCGAAGGTCTTGTCAAACACAAAAATATAATTAATGAATTCTTTTATCATCCCCCCATTCTATTTGTTTGTAAACATCACTTTATACCAAGTACATATGCCCACAAAAAGGGCTCCCTAGGAGTACCTAGGACACTTTGGATGCTAACACCTTCCCTCTGTGTAACCAACCCCCTTTACCTGTAATCTCTGACATTTTATTAGTTTTGATTTGAAAACTTCTTACTTTTGGGTTTTATTCGTACTTTTTTCCTTTTCCCTTGGAAACAATAAAAGCGCGGTGGCTACTCTTTTTATTTAATCTCTAGCTTTGTCAATAGCTTGATGATCATGAATTTCCCGCTACAGAAATTAAGTGGCGACTCTGCTGGGGATGTCTCCAGTGGGTTTAGCCTACTTTTTGTGTGTATATATTTGTATATATGTGATGTTTGTATATATGTATGTGTGATATAATTTGTTTGTTGTGCTTGGTGATCTCTGAGTGGTCAGATAAGTTCTAACCCGAACTTGAGTGCAATTAAGATAGGAGGATGGTATAGTCTGTTCGAATTGTGTGGAGTAGTCCTTAACAAGTTGGCTTAAGATCCATCTGCTCAGTGGAGACACCTTTGGATTTGGAAATGTCACACAAGTATTTGTGGTTAGGCATTACTATTTCTAATTGGGTCTGAGAAGCTGAGGACCTTAGAATATTTAACCCATGTTGGCCTATTTAGGACGTAGTACGGAAACTGTTCAAGTGTAGACTTGATAACAGTTGTTACGCGATACTACACTCAGACGAGTTTCTCTTGAGAATATTATGGGTCGATGAGTCAGTCATCTTAACCTGTAATATCCGATAGATGGAATTAAGACTCTGGGAACTTTTTAGAACATGATCTACAGGTTCTTATCCTTAGTTCACTCCTTTGGGATAGTTCTTACCCAGACTCCATGCTCGTGACTTGCAACAAACCCTTGATCCTTGGTTGATCCAATCAAGTCTTGTCAATATCAATGGAACTTGGGTGTTGATAAGGTGTAAACTATAATCCACCAAAATGGATGATTGATCTTGACAATGACTTGATTCATCCCTTGACCTTTGTTTTCCTTGTGTGTGATCCCTTATTTATGATTGTTGCATTCATGCATTCATGCGCATCATAACATTCATCACACGAAAATTTCAAGAAACTAAGGTATCATTTGCAAATATTTTCAGACCATGGATTGTGGACGAAGGAACACTAAGAAGTACAGTTTCAGATGTCCCGACTTGAAAGAGTTGAGGAAGCTAGCATCTTTTGTATTAGATCCCTTGGACTTTAAACAACGTCATGGGAAGCTTCTGTCCATCTTGTCTGCTGATGTGGTTGAAGGACTCTTGAGTGTGCTAGTGTAGTTCTATGATCCTCTCTACCATTGTTTCACTTTCCCAAATTTTCAGCTTGTTCCTACCTTGGAGGAGTATTCTCATCTTTTGGGGATACCTATTTCTAGTATAGTGCCTTTTAGTGGATTGGAGGAGATTCCCCGATCTAGTATTATTGCTGAAGCTATTCACTTGAAGAAGTCTGAGATAGAGGCTCATTGGGTGAAGAAAGAAGGGTTATTTGGGTTGCCATCTATTTTCCTCATCAAGGAAGATACTACTTTTGCCCAAGCTAGTAGTGTGGACGCTTTTGAAGTTATCTTTGTGTTGCTCATCTATGGATTAACTTTGTTCCCTAACTTTGACGGTTTTGTTGATGTTAACGCCATTAGACTTTTCTTGATTGGGAATATTGTGCCTACTTTGTTGGGTGATATGTATTTCTATTTACATCTAAGGAATTCTAAGGGTGGTGGAAAAATTGTCTGTTGCATTCCTCTTCTGTACAAGTGGTTTATTTTGCACTTGCCTCAGACACCTACTTTTGTGGAGAACAAACAATGTCTAAGATGGTCTCATAGACTTATGTCTCTCACTAATGATGATATAGTTTGGTATGATCCGTCCTTAAGCAGTTTGGAGATTATTGATAGTTGTGGTGAATTCTCAAATGTGCCTCTCATTGGTACACAAGGAGGAATTAACTACAACCCTGCTTTGGCTCGTCGTCAACTTGGGTTCCCCTTGAGAGACAAGCCTAATAACACTTTGTTAGAAGGTCTTTTTTATCAAGAGGGTAAAGATCTCCAACATTTGAAGCCGAAGATTGTGCATGCTTGGCATAATGTGCATAGGAAAGGAAGATCCGAGCTTGGTCCGCGCACTTGTGTAGCTTTGGAAGCTTACACTCTTTGGGTGAAGAAGAGAGCTATGAAGTTGAAGATGCCTTATCCTTGTGAAAGACCTATGTCTATGGTAGTGGTTGAGCCATTAACTCTCCCTAACCAAGATGTAGAGGAGTTGGAAGACGCGCTCATCAAGATGAAGCAAGAGAAGGATATGTGGGAAGAATGTTTCCATGCTTTGAGCAAGAAGCATGAAGAGTTGTAGTTGGAGTCTAAGGACAAAGATGCACTCATTGAGCTAGTTGAAGACCGAGTGACAAAGAGACAGAGAGAGCCAGAGGTTTCATCTTCTAGCATGCATAAGCCTTCCGTTTCTTGGAAGAAGATTGTTGATCAGCTTGTCCTCGAGAAGACTCAGATGAAGGCTTCATTTGAGACCGAGATCCGTCGCATTCGAAGGAAGTACGCGCCTTCAGCCAGATCTTCTGACATTGTTGTTAGGGATCCTTAGGATGACTAGTCTCCTCTTCTCTTCTATCTTTTTATTTTGGTTTCTGAAATTGTACTCAGTGTAATCCTTCCAATTTATATAAATAAAAAGATATTTTTGGTCATATCAAATTATTGCAATTACCATTTAAATATTATATATTTGCAAATGATATAGTAAGTTCCTTGAAAATAAAAATAATCAAGCATTATATTTCATGCATCATTTGCATAAGCAGGTTTTTGCCAGATGTCTGATTGGTGTTTCTTCTATGCTTTAGCCAAGCTGACTCACCGGTACAACACCCGAGTCAATCATCTGAAAATCATGGAACATTTGGAGCAAGAGAACAGAGAGCTGAAGGACGAGATCGCCTGCCTGACTGCCATGATGGAGTCAGTTCTTGCTGCTCAGAACCAAGCTTCTCCAACACCTGCAACTCCTCCCACGAGGACTGTTACTTCAGAGGTGACTACCTCTACCATGCCTGTGGTTATCGCCCATTTCGCACCGAATATGCCTGCCGGATTCCCGTGGGGAATGCCGCCCAACTTTGTGCCCGAATGCTTTGCGCCTACATTTGCTTCCATGTCGACATCTAGCCCAGTCATGTCCGTGCCACCTCCCGTTGTGCACACCTTGCCTCGCGTAGAGGATACAACCTATCATTTCGAGCCGTCTGAGGGTCCGGATGTTTATAAGAAGATGGACGAGATGAAAGATCAGTTTCTTGAGCTGCGCAAGGAATTGAAGACGCTGAGAGGTAAAGATTTGTTTGGAAAGAGTGCTGCTGAGTTGTGCTTAGTGCCCAACGTCAAAATCCCGGTGAAGTTCAAAGTGCCCGACTTTGAAAAGTATAAAGGGAACTCTTGTCCGCTCAGTCATCTTGTGATGTATTCCCGCAAGATGTCTACTCAGACTGACAATGATCAATTGCTTATTCACTAATTCCACGATAGTCTGACTGATGTTGCACTCCGTTGGTACATGGGGTTGGATAGTGCAAGCATTCGCATTTTCAACGACTTGGGAGATGCTTTTTTGAAGCAATACAAGTATAATGTGGACATGGCGCCGGATAGAGACCAGCTGAGGTCTATGTCTCAGAAGGACAAAGAGACATTTAAAGAATACGCGCAAAGATGGAGGGAGTTGGCTGCCCAAATCACTCCTCCTTTGGAGGAGAAAGAAATGAAAAAAATCTTCTTGAAAACTCTGAGTTCATTTTATTATGAATGTATGGTCGCTAGTGCCCCCAGTGATTTTACCAAAATGGTAAACATGGGGATGAGACTTGAGGAAGGAGTCCGTGAAGGACGGTTGTCAAGAGATGAGGCGTCAACAAGCAAGAGATATGGTAGCAACTTCGGTAAGAAGAAGGATGGTGAGACCAACACAGTAATCAGTGGGAGGCAGAGGAGGCCTCAGATTAGAAGAAATCCACCAGCCCGTCAACATCATCATCATCAAGTGTCATCAGTAATTCCGATATTTTCTAATCAGCAAGCAACACCAATACAACAACAACCACATCAACATCAACAACAACAACCGCAACAAAGAACGAACACCTACAACAACAACAATACCAACAACAATCATCATCAGCAGAACTTTGAGAGGAAGAAGGTCTCTTTTGACCCGATTCCTATGTCGTATGCAGAGTTGTATCCTTCGTTAGTTCTGAAGAACTTAATTCAACCGAGGAACCCACCGCAGATCCCAGAACCACTTCCCTGGTGGTATAAACCTGAACTCCGTTGTGCTTTTCATCAAGGAGCACCTGAACACGATATTGAAAATTGCTATCCATTGAAGTATGAGGTTCAAAAGCTTATGAAGAGTGGTATGCTGTCCTTTGAGGACCGCACGCTAAATGTGAAAGCAAACCCTTTGCCCGCTCATGGGAACTCTTCAGTGAATATGGTGGACGGTTGTCCTGGAGAATTCAAGGTTTATGAAGTCCGGTTTATCTGAATATCCTTGGTGCATATGCACAAGGATATCTGTATGGTGAGTGACTGTGAACATGACCATGATGGTTACATTGTTTGTAGTGTGAACCCAAGAGGGTGTGATGTAGTGAAAAGGGACATCCAACGTCTGATGGATGAAGGCATGATCCAAATTGTTCAATCCCATCATGTAGATGACGACGTCAATGTCATAGTGTCCGTTTTCAAACAACAAGAGCGGTTGGTAATTCAATATGACAGCAGCAACAACAATAATAACGTCAATCAAAGATCAGTATCGCCGTTGGTAATACGGTCAGTGGTCCCAGTCCCGTATTCATCTGATAAGGCTATACCGTACCGGTACAATGCTACAATGATAAAGAATGGTCAAGAGGTCACGTTACCTACGACTAGTTTAGTAGTGAGCATTGTTGATGTTACGAAGGTGACTCGTAGTGGTCGAGTGTTTTTGGCCGGTGTTCCCAAAAAACAAAGAAGAAACGATTGTTGGTAAGAAGGTGGAGGTGCCTAATGTAGATCCGGTTGGTTGTTCAAAAGATAAGTCTGGTGAATCCAGCAAATTGAAAGCCAATGATGATGATGAGGTACTCCGATTGATAAAGAGGAGCGAGTTTAATGTGGTTGAGCAGCTGCTCCAAACCCCCTCAAAA
Source organism: Lathyrus oleraceus (assembly GCF_024323335.1). Taxonomy (NCBI): domain Eukaryota; kingdom Viridiplantae; phylum Streptophyta; class Magnoliopsida; order Fabales; family Fabaceae; genus Lathyrus; species Lathyrus oleraceus. Next base: position 153,179,550 of record NC_066579.1, on the reverse strand, counting down.
ATCTCAATGTTGTCTCTGCTGATGAATTCCGAAGCACACAGAGAAGCACTACAGAGAGTTATTGAACAAGCATATGTAGAGCATGATGTTATTATGGATCAATTTGATCACATTGTGGCTAACATCACTTCTTGCAATAATCTGAGCTTCTGCGATGAAGAACTCCCTAGGGAGGGAAGAAATCATAACCTGGCTTTGCATACTTCAATGAACTTTAAGGAAGATGCTTTGTCGAATGTTCTTGTTGACACCGGTTCGTCACTAAATGTGCTTCCTAAGTCAACTTTGTCAAATCTATCTTACCAAGGAGCACCTTTGAGGTATAGCGGTGTAATCGTCAAAGCCTTTGATGGTTCGCGCAATACAGTAGTTGGTGAAGTGGATCTTCCAGTCAAGATAGGTCCGAGTGATTTTCAGATTACTTTTCAAGTAATGGGTATCCACCCGACCTACAGCTATTTATTGGGAAGGCCATGGATTCATGAGGCAGGAGCTGTTACCTCCACTCTGCATCAGAAATTGAAATTTGTCAAGAATGGCAAGCTTGTGATTGTTGGAGGAGAGAAGGCGTTGTTGGTTAGCCACCTGTCATCTTTCTCGTATGTTGAAGCTGAGGATGAGGTTGGAACTCCGTTCCAAGCCTTATCTATTGCTGCTGAGAAGAGAATTGAGGCACCTATGTCCTCGTCGAAAGATGCTCAGAAAATTGTTGAATAAGGTAATGTTGATCAGTGGGGGCACATGGTAGAGGTCTCCGACAACAAGGGCAAAACCGGTTTGGGGTTCCAGAAAGGCTCATCAATTGCAAGATCGGAAGATATGTAACTCAGCTTTTGTAGCGGAGGATTCATTCATGGCAATGAACAACACTTAGCTGCTGTGATAGAGGATAGCAAAGAGGAAGACTGCACCAACTTTGTTACGCATGGAAAGACATGCAACAATTGGACTGCTGTTGATATTCCTGTTATTTTGCATCAATCTAAGTAATTGCTTTTATATTTTAAAATCCTTCTCCTATGCCTAAGGGAGAAGTGAACATTATTTGGGCATTTTAAATTGATCATTAATAAAATTAATTCTATTCATCCACATCTTTGATGTTTATATTTACTTTTTGCTTTATTCTGAAAATGGTAATCACAAAAAACATAAATAAACAATATAATTGTCCATCTGCATAATATTTGGTCACAAATTCACTTCTCTAAAATCAAAATATCAAATCATTGTGCAGGTTGGTTCCTAACCCCATTGAATACAATGATCCTTCTCCTTCTCCAAATTTTGAATTCCCAATGTTTGAGGCCGAGGAGGAAAGTGATGAAGAAGTGAGTGATGAATTGACTCGTATTTTTGAGTAAGATGAAAAGATTATTCAGCCGTTTGAAGAGCAGATTGAGCTTGTCAACTTGGGCTCCGAGGATGATGTGAAGGAAGTCAAGGTTGGGTCTCGACTGTGTCCAGATGCTAAGAAGGGGTTGATTGATCTTCTTCGAGAGTATTCAGATGTGTTTGCTTGGTCCTATCAAGACATGCCTGGTTTGGATTCTAAGATTGTGGAGCATAGATTGCCGTTGAAGCCAGAATGCCCGCCAGTCAAGCATAAGTTGAGAAGAACGCATCCTGATATGGCTGTGAAGATCAAAGAAGAAGTGCAGAAGCAGATTGATGTCGGTTTCCTTGTTATCGCTGAGTATCCGCAAGGGGTGGCCAATATTGTGCCAGTGCCGAAGAAAGATGGAAAAGTCTGCATGTGTGTCGATTATAGAGATTTGAATAAAGCCGTTCCGAAAGATGATTTCCCTCTACCACACATTGATATGTTGGTAGACAATACTGCTAAATTCAAAGTCTTTTCGTTTATGGATGGATTTTCCGGATATAATCAGATCAAGATGGCACCCGAAGATATGGAGAAGACCATATTCATTACACCCTGGGGAACATTCTGTTATAGAGTGATGCCTTTCAGTTTAAAGAATGCTGGTGCGACTTACCAGAGAGCAATGACTACTCTTTTTCATGATATGATGCATAAAGAGATTGAAGTATATGTCGATGAAATGATTACTAAATCAATTCATGAAGAGGAACATTTTGAGCATTTGTTGAAGTTATTCCAGCGTTTGAGGAAGTATAAACTCTGCTTGAATCCTAATAAGTGTGCTTTTGGTGTTCGTTCTGGTAAGTTGTTGGGCTTTATTGTCAGCGAGAAGGGTATTGAAGTTGATCCTGGCAAGGTCAAAGCAATACGAGAGATGCCTGCGCCCAAAACTGAGAAGCAAGTTAGAGGTTTTCTCGGTCGCTTGAATTATATTTCCAGATTCATTTCCCACATGACTGCCACATGTGCACCTATGTTCAAGCTTCTTCGGAAAGATCAGTCTTGTGATTGGACCGAAGATTTCCAGAAAGCTTTTGGCAGTATTAAAAAATATTTGCTTGAACCTCCAATTTTGTCTCCACCTATTGAAGGAAGACCGTTGATCATGTATCTGACCGTGCTCGAAGATAGTATGGGTTGTGTTCTTGGTCAGCAAGATGAGACTAGAAAGAAAGAAGTTGCAATCTAATACCTCAGTAAGAAGTTCACCGACTATGAGACTCGACATTCTATGCTTGAGAAAACTTGTTGCGCATTGGCTTGGGTTGCTAAGCGTCTGCGCCAATATATGTTGAATCATACCACTTGGTTGATAAATGGATCCAATCAAGTATATATTCGAGAAGCCTGCCTTAACTGGGAGGATTACCCGTTGGCAGATGTTGTTATCAGAGTATGATATCGAATACCGATCTGAGAAAGCAATCAAAGGTAGTATCTTGGCTGACCATTTGGCTCACCAACCAATTGAAGATTATCAATCAGTGCAGTATGACTTTCCTGATGAAGAGATTTTGTACTTGAAAATGAAAGATTGTGATGAACCATTGCTTGAAGAAGGGCCAAAACCTGGTTCCCGTTGGGGCATGGTATTTGATGGAGCTGTTAATCAATATGGAAATGGCATTGGGGAAGTGATTATTACTCCTCAAGGCACGCATCTACCATTTACAGCTAGATTAACTTTCAAGTGTACAAACAACATGGCAGAATATGAAGCTTGCATTATGGGGCTTAAAGAGGCCATGAATCTCAGAATCAAGTATTTGGATGTCTTCCGTGATTCGGCTTTGGTTGTGAATCAAATCAAAGGAGAATGGGAGACAAATCAACCCGGTTTGGTTCCGTATAGAGATTATGCGAGGAGGATTTCAACTTTCTTTACAAAGGTTGAGTTTCATCATATCCCGCGAGATAAGAACTGGATGGCAGATGCTCTTGCAACGTTGGCGTCAATGATTGTTGTGAAGTATTGGAATGAAGTTCCCAATTTGTCTGTGATGCGTCTTGATAGGATAGCTCATGTGTTTTCTTTTGAAGAGATTAAAGACGAGAAGTCGTGGTATTACGACATCAAATGTTTCCTCCAAAGTCAGATTTACCCGCCTGGGGCATCTTTGAAAGATAAGAAGACTTTGAGAAGATTAGCCGGCAATTTCTACTTGAATGGTGATATACTATACAAGAGAAACTTCGACATGGTTTTGCTCAGATGCGTGGATAGACACGAAGCAGACTTGTTGATGACCTAAGTGCATGAAGGTTCCTTTGGTACTCATTCCAATGGACATGCAATGGTGAAGAAGATGTTGCGAGCAGGTTACTATTGGCTGACAATGGAATCTGACTGTTGCAAGTTTGTGAAGAAGTGCCACAAGTGTTAAATTTATGTTGATAAGATTCATGTTCCTCCGACACTATTGAATGTTATCTCTTCCCCATGACCCTTCTCCATGTGGGGAATTGATATGATTGGGATGATTGAACACAAAGCTTCGAATGGACATCGTTTCATTTTGGTGGCAATTGACTACTTCACAAAATGGGTTGAAGCGGCATCGTATGCAAATGTAACCAAACAGGTGGTTGTGAGGTTTATCAAGAATCAGATCATATGTCTTTATGGTGTGCCAAGCAAGATCATTACTGATAATGGATCGAACTTGAATAATAATATGGTGGAAGCTCTTTGCAAAGACTTTAAGATTGCACATCATAATTCTTCTCCCTACAGACCCAAGATGAATGGGGCTGTTGAAGCTGCGAATAAGAACATCAAGAAGATTATCCAGAAGATGGTTGTCACGTATAAGGATTGCCATGAGATGCTTCCATTTGCTTTGCATGGGTATCGTACATCCATCCGCACTTCAACAGGGGCAACCCCTTTCTCTCTCATTTATGGTATGGAAGCAGTACTCCTCGTAGAGGTTGAGATTCCTTCATTGTGTGTGCTCATGGAAGCCAAGTTGACTGAGGTTGAATGGTGTTAGACCAGATTTGATCAGCTGAATTTGATTGAAGAGAAGAGGTTAACTGCCATGTGTCATGGTTAGTTATATCAGCAGAGAATGAAGAAAGCTTTTGATAAGAAGTTCAGACCTCGAGTGTTCAGGGAAGGTGACCTTGTGCTCAAGAAGATCTTATCGTTCAAGCCAGATTCCAAAGGAAAATGGACTCCTAATTATGAAGGCCAATGTGTTGTTAAGAGAGCCTTTTCAGGCGGTGCATTGATTCTTACAACAATGGATGATGAAGAGTTCACTCGTCCTGTGAAAGCAGACGCAGTCAAGAAATACTTTGCCTAAAAAAAGAAAAGAACAACTCACTAACTTGAAAACCCGAAAGGGCAGCTTAGGCAAAAATGAGCGTCTCGGTGGTTTGAAAACCCGAAAGGGCGATCCAAGCAAAACTTAGAGACATAAAACAGAAAGAATTTCCTGATAAGTTGAGTACCCCACCTTGGGGAAACTTATGCAAAAATTAGGGATTATGGCAAGTAACTGCATTCTGCTGATCTTCAGTGTTTTGAAGGTTTGTTTGAGCACAAGGGTTAACATCAGTTCATCTCCAGCAGTGGTCAAGAGCACAATGAATATCAAGAGTTGGTAGAAGGATTAAGGATCATTTGTATTCAATGTAACCCTTTTCCATGTAAATTACCATTTTCAACTTTGTAAAAATCTATGGAGTCTTGTCATTTACAGACTACCATTCCATTAAATAAAGTTGAGCTTTTATCCAATTTTTTCTACTCTTATTTACTTCAGCCAATAGTTTTAAATTTTATTACGATCATTTTGAAATTAAATTTTTAAATCAAAATCAAGTTTTTTTCTTAAATATATAAAAGGAAGAATTTTTCCAAAGCAAGTAAAAGGAATATCAACAGCATTTCAATGGATAGCAAGTCCTTAAGTGTGAAACATCAGAGGTTCCCCAAGCAGTTAACCCTTCGGGTATCCCTAGATGTTTGTGTTGATTCAGTTCCTTGGTGGAGTGTTTGATCCCCAGTGGAATTTCTTTCCTTATCCCCAAATGATTTTGTTGATTCAGATACCCTGCGGCACATTGTTTTCCCCGACAGAGTTTCGGCCTTCTCCAGCGAAGTTCATTTTTCCTCAGCAGGGTTGATCTTCAGAGATGGTTGATCTTCCCCCAGTGGATCGCTTTGGTCTCCCCACCAATCGCTATTCAACTTGCTCCCAGTCATAGGTTCCTCCTGGTTTCTGAGTAGCTTTTGTTATGATTTTTCTCTGTAGGGTTGTCTCCCATTTTTATGGTGTTGACCTAAAATTCCCCACAGATTGGATGTTCTGTCCTCAATAGATATCCTCCTTCCCCAAGTAGGTTTGAACCTTTGGGATGTTGATCTCTCTGTTCTCCAGCAGTTGTCTCCATATTTTGTGGATTGACCGAGGATTGTATTGGTGGTTCAAATTCTTTGCGACACCTTTGTATCATTTGTGATCGTTTTGTCAGCATAATCATCATATATACATATACATATACATATACATTCATATAATTTCATAATTTGCATATCCTGCATCTTCATATTTGATTTGTTTGAGATTCTTATTCTCTGCTATGGCGGTATTTTATCCCCATACCAAATCTGGTGTTTGTCCTCCTTCAATTGTAGAGTGTCATCCCCTTAAGCAGAAAGACTTTAACTTTTCTCCGTTTCCCCACTGAGTTTGTTTCCTCGTGGATGGTTGTTATTTCAGTTTCCTCTCCAGTGGTTTTTCTGGATGGAATTACTCCCCTTGAGTTATATCCTCATTGGGTTGAGTCTTGATTGACCGTTTTCTTTCTAGCTCTTACCTAGATAGATACTTTGGTCCCCTAAGAGTCTATTACCCAATAACTGGTAATATTCTTCTTAGTTTGCAGTTTGTTACTTCTTGCCCAATACCTGGCAAAAGTACCCTTATTTTTCTCCTCAGTAGAGTCCCCAGTGGATCTATTCCCCAGAAAGTATATCCTTGATATGTTCATCCTAACCGGTGACAAATATCTTTCTTTCCCCTGCCTGAGTCTATCCTTGATATGTTCACTTTAACCAGTGACGAATATTCTCATTTGTGGTATTCTACCCAGTAAAAAGGTAGTTGTAATCCCTATTTTGTTCCCCAGAGAGTTAATCCTTGATATGTTCATCTTAATCGATGACGGGTTTTCTTCTCCTTGTGGTTTTCTACCCAGTAACCGGTAGTTGTAAATCCCACTTTATCCCCTTTTAAGAGTCTATCCTTGATATGTTCATCTTAACCGGTGACGAATTTTCTCTTTGGCGGTTTTCTACCCAGTAACCGGTACTTGTAAATCCTACTTTTTCCCCTCGCAAAGTCTATCCTTGATATGTTCATATTAACCGATGACGGATCTTCTCTCCGACGGTTTTCTATCCAGCTTTCGATAGATTTAATTCCTACCCTTTTTGTTCAGTTGGTATATCCTTGATATGTTTATCCTAACCGATAACGGGTATCCTCCTTGGCATTTCCAGGCAAGTCTATCCTTGATATGTTCATCTTAACCGATGACAGATTTTCTTCCCTGCTGTCGCATTACGCGAAAAACTGGTGGGAAAACGAAACAACAGAGCCGCCACCGTGCGTTATTTATCCCAAAAGAGGGAAAGGAAACGCTCAAAGTAAACCTGGAAAAGACATGGTCTCGCGACCAGAGAGAGATGGGATCGGGAGTCGGTTATGCGAAGGGAAGGTATTAGCACCCCTACGCATCCGTCGTACTCGACGGGATCCACGCTCAAAAAGAATAGAAAGAAGGTTGCTAAAGACTGCTCAAACACTACACACACGCTGGAAACAAACATAGAAAGACGGAAGAAACGGAACTCGGCAGGATATCGCATCATGGGCCTACGTAGTCTGTCAAGCACAGACATCAGAGTCGACGTAGTTCGGGACAGGGGAAACGTGCTCGCTAGGATGTCGCATCCTATACATACGTATCTTCTCTGACAGAAGAAGAATCAGAGCACTCGTAGCTCGGCTAACGCACACCAAACAAAACACAAACAGGAAACCGACTGCCAATCGCTGGGCTTACGTCAGACTCCACACAAACAGGCAAACATGGAAACCGAATGCCAATCGCTGGACTTACATCAGACTCCGAACCAACAAACACACACAGGAAACCAACTGCCAATCGCTGGACTTACGTCAGACTCCAACAAGCAAACAAGACACAGGAAACCGACTGCCAATCGTTGGACTTACGTCAGACTCCGAACCAACAAACACACACAGGAAACCAACTGCCAATCGCTGGACTTACGTCAGACTCCAACAAGCAAACAAGACACAGGAAACCGACTGCCAATCGCTGGAGTTACGTCAGACTCCAAACACACACAAAGGGGGTTGAAAAAGAAAAAGGGCGCCCAAAGAGATCAACTCATCTCCTGCCTACGTACCTCATCTGGTATGAGGATCAGGGCGACGTAGTTCCCCTACGCAGGGAAAAAGGACTAGCCTAACCAGATACAAAGGGAGACACAAACTACTAGGGAGACTACGACTCAAGCCTAGAAGTTGTCATGCATACGATCCCTATGTTAAGGTTTCTATCTAACTTGCACAGGGAGCAAGCTATCCTAAACAGCACAGGCAAACACATACAAGCACAAAAAGCAAGCACACACACTATATGCACACAATTGGGCTCATACAAGGTTAGGCTGTGAAACACAAGCCAACTGGAATCGGGTGTAGTTAGCTCTTAACCCTAACATTGAGAGTTAGGGTGAAGCAGATGAAATGGGAAGTGAGGGTAAGACCTCACAACTCTTATCCCTGGCCTGGGAGAGCTTCAGACAAATGAAAGTGTGGGAGTTCAGAATGTAGGAACTCTTCTCCACATATGACTGACACAACAAAGATCTTGGGTTATTATCCACAATGCATCAACATATGGTGTGTGAGCAAGGTGAATGACACACTGAATAGCAGGAGATGGATTGCACATCTCTTTTATCTGCCAATTGCCTCATGAGAGGTCTTTACCTGCTTGGCACAAATTTAAACATTCACAAGCATTGCCTCTTAAGGAGGGCTTCAGACAGGTGCCTGCCCACATAACAGGACAGGTCTTCCAGACTACATGAAGTCAGAGAGTTATACCTCAGTGGTTAAGCAACCAAGCAAAGCAAAAGCAAGTTCAAAAGAACTCTAAGCAACTTAGGTACCTGAAAAAAAATCTAAATCAATCAGTTTACAAGTCAAACAATCAAACAGACAACAGTCATCCATACAATCAGACAGACAAGCAATCAATGCAACAGTGAGCAAGGCACAAGCCAATGGGCATAACACAAATAACTTGGCATCAACCTACAAAACAACACAAGGTTAGCCAATCATCAACCAATTAATCAATCCAAATGAGTGAACCACTTCAACCATGGTAATGTGCTTCTTAACCTGAAATCCACAATCCAAACAGTGAGTGCAAACCACTAGGTCCAAGCCTAGGGTCAAAAGAGGGTCAAACATTCAAAACAGAACATGAAATTTGACATGAATCAACTTCATTCAATCAAGAACATATTCCAAAAGGTCCCATGTCAATATCATTAACCAAAAGCATTTCATGAACCAAACATGGCAAGGTATGCACATTGTGACCACATTGTGACATCAGAAGAAACAAATGCACATTAAATCAAAAATGATTCAAATAATGTTGGCAAAATTCATGAGTAAACAGGACATACAACATGATCATCACACAAAAATTTATAGGCATTGGACATCATTAGGCATGGTAATCACATAGCATAAGTCAAGACAAGCACAAGACAAGCACATGTGTGACACCAAATGTCACACCAAATTATCATAGGCATAAAACAGAAATGGATCATGGTAAAAACCTCAAACCAAAGCCAAAACAACATTCAACATGTCTAGAAATAGTGTGCAAAATTTCACAAGCATTGGATAATCCACAAGCATTTCACAATCAAATGAAGTTCAAGGCTATTTAGAAGCTCAAATGTGACCAACCAGAATGAAAAATCTCAATTAAATCAGAAATGATCCCAAAAATTCCAACAAAAATCATGAGCAATCAAAACATCTATAGCATGCATCATACAAAAAATCAAGGCAATTGGAGATCATTTGGCATGGCAAGCACATCAATCAAGTTGAACATCACAAGGTGTGACACCAATTGTCACACCTACCTTAGCATGAACATAAAACAACAATGGTAATTGATAAAAATACCAAATCAACACCAAAATGTCAAGCAATGAGTCTAGTTATAGCTTGCAAAATTTCATGAGCATTGGATCACAAACCAGCATTTCACAAATGATATGGCAAGGCAAGGTCAAGAATGCATACATGTTCAAGTCTCCTAGCACCAAAAAATATTCAGCCATGCATAATTTATGGAAAAATGATCAAAAAATAGTAGACAGAAAATTCAACACAATGCAAAAAACCTCATAATTTTTGGAGCAATATTCAATTAGATATGAATTTTGGAAGTTGAGAAAAAATTAAAAAATGCATGTGAAGCATGTATGGAAATGCATGGAGGGAAATGGAGAAAATCATGAAACATTTGAAAAGGTGGAATGGCCAGGAGTCGAAGCATGTGGCCATTTAAATGAATTGGCGCGCTGATGATGAAACTCAGTGTTTCATTAAGTCTATGTGGCAAGTCAAAGCGCGGTCAAACGATCTGGTCCAATCAAAACGCAAGCATGGCAAGGCACTGACCAATCATAAGCTAGCCCTAAGAAAACACATGCAGCAACGCTTTTCTGTTCTCTAAAGATCTAAAACCGTTGCCAAAAAACTGGAATTCATCTTCTTCAACACGCACGCGCATGAACAGTGGCATCTCAAGAACATCAAGAACAATATTTCCAGAACTTGAAATTAAACATATCATCGTGTACATCCTTCATCATACATCAATAATCCATAACTATTTCATCAAGAAACAATCAATCATGCATGAATCGAAGTAAACAAGTTTCATGATCAAAACTTTATACAAGCATATCTCACTCAAAACAGCATGGAATTTCATGATTTAAAGCTCAACATCATCAGTGTACTTAGATCTACAACATTATGGCAAGAAAAATCAAAATTAGGAGATGCGATTCATGACCTCTTGAAGACCAGATCTGGAATTGGAGAGATTCAGGCTTTGTAATGGCTTCAATACTCCTCTATAATACTTGTGCAAGTGATTGGAAGAGAAATTGAGACTTAATTGCACACGAATTTGCCAGAATCTTGATTCACCATTGTTGAGTTCAAGCTTCAAGAATGCTTTGATGCAGCTCTGTTTTCTTCAAATCCACGTGCCAATCTCCTCAATAACACTTCAGGATCCAAAATCAAGCAAGAGAAATGGATTGAATATGAAGAAATTTGAAGAAATTTTTGAGAGAGAATTTTGAGAAATTTTCTAGATCTGAAAAAATGGTTGTTGTTAATGCTGAAAACTGTTAGGGTTTGCTTATATATGTCCCACTAAATCACTCCTTAATCATGTTTAGGCCAATGGTTAAGTGGAATTAACAAAATGTGGTGTAAGTGTAAATTGGGATCTTCACCCTATGCATGAAATGCATGGTGAATAGTGCACGAAAATTGACTTAATTTCACACCAAATTCTGTTTTTGAGCTAAAGGCAATGGCACAATGTTCAAATAATTGACCAAATTTAAACTTCAATTTTTCCCTCCAAAAATCAAGTGAAATGGCAAATGTTTATATGATGATAATGCATGCCATGTAATACAAGATTTGGAAACTAGAGATCACAATAAGAGCAATGCAAAAAGAGCCATCCCATTTGGAGTTTTGGTTAAGAAGTTATGCCCATTTGAAGTTCAAACCACACTTTGCCAAGTTTTGATCACATTTCCTTAACCACACATGAGAAATCCATGATCTTGGACTTTTTGGAAATGGGAGAGAAAGATATTCAACTTTAATGTTGGACAAAATTCCATTTGAAGCTTTCTTGATGATGTAATCTTGAGTTGAAAACCTTTCCATTTTTGGCAAGTTCAAATTACAAGTCACCTGCTATTTTTGGAAAGTCTTGATCTGACCTCAAATTCTTCAATGTTGATGTTTGAAATGTCAAATGAGACTTGTTTACACATGAATGAGGCATCTCTAACCATCTCCCACCTCCAAATCCATAGTTGAATTGATAGTTGACTTTTGTTGACTTTTCAGGTCTCAGATGATTTTGCACATGGGCTGATGATCTCTGAGCCTCCAATTCTTGGCCAAATCACTTCAAAATGATCCTTGGGTCACATGAACTCATTGTACCAACCCTTGGGCTTTGATTCCATAGAAAATGCTCTTGTTGCCTTGCACAGTTGAATCTCCTGACCAATCTTGCCTGATGACTTGATGGACTATGCAATGAACATTGCAATGTTAATGACCTAAAATGAAAATGTATATACAAAATGGGAGGTGCAAATTTGAGGTGCTACAGCTGCCCCTATTCAATCAACTGGGGACCTGAACGGATGAGAGCAACGGCTGTCAGACCTGCAGGGTAAACAGGGATGGAATACCAAAGAACCGTAGAAATTTGCACTCTGCGGGGTATGATACCGGATTTTTGCAACAGTAACCAGACAAAACGTTTACCGAAGACTCTACTGGGGATTTTGATTTTTATCAAAGGAAAGATACATCCAAACGTCAACGGACGAATGGGAAAAACTCAATGTTTATCGACACCAACGGAGAGGTGACCAGACATCAACGGATGAATGGGAAGACTCGACCAGACGTCCACGGACGAAAGGGAGAAGCTCGACATTTATCGACACCAACGGAGAGGTGACCAGACATCAACGGATGAATGGGAGACACTCGACCAGACGTCAACGGACGAAAGGGAGAAGCTCGACGTTTATCGACACCAACTGAGAGGTGACCAGACATCAATGGATGAATGGGAAAGACTCGACCAGACGTCAACGGACGAAAGGGAGAAGCTCGACGTTTATCGACACCAACGGAGAGGTGAACACTTCACTGGGGAAGGGAAATGGTATTTGCAACCGGAAACCAGACAGGACGTTTACCGACGATTCTACTGGGTACTTCTGGCTGGGGAATTACCAGACATTTACCGATGACTGGGATAAGACTCGACGTTTACCGACATCGAAAGATGATGTTTACCGACATCAAAGAAAAGACGACCAGACATTTACCGATGACTGGGGAATAAAATGTGCAACCAGACGTCAACGAACGAACGGGCAAAAACTCGTCGTTTATCGACACCAACGGAGAGGTGAACTTACTAGGGAAAAAGCTAATCACAACCAATCGTTAACGGACGATTAGGAAAAACTCAACGTTTATCAACACCAACGGAGAGGTGACACAGACATCAACAGATGACCTGTGGGGAAAGATACAACTATACGTCAACGGACGAATAGGAAAAACTCAACGTTTATCGACACCAACGGAGAGGTGACTCCTGGGGAAAAAATATATGTTACGCACATCAAAAGATGATGTTTACCGGCATCAACAAAGAAGACCAGACATTTACCGATGACTGGGGGTGAGACTCGATGTTTACCGACACCGAAAGAATGGTGTTTACCGACACCAAAGAGAGAACACACACGAGTGTTGACATGACACTTACCGGTATCACAGGGATGACATCTACGTATGTCAGGGCAAGGCTAAATACTTGCTGGGGGTCTCACTTGGGAGAATCAAGCTTTCCGTTCGCGGACGGGTGAGGAAATAAACCCTTTGGGGAATTATCAATCCTGAGTGCTGTCAGGAGCAACTGTAGCAAACATGCCGTACAGATGTTGAACAAAGATCCGCCTCTGCCGGGGATATGGTCTGACTGGGTTTAACACATGGATGCATATGTTTGAATTTTTCTATGGCGTAATGCTCCATATTGAATGGAAATGCTACGCGATTTGAGGATGCAATTATTACTACATGCAAAATGCAAATGATGAAAACTCATGCTGGTGAGCCGATACTCCAACTCTGTGGGGAGACTCTGTCTGAGGAATACTCTGCGGGGAGTAGCACTGACTTCTCACTCATGCTGGAGAATAGCAATGCTGTTGGGGAAAGGATCCCAATCCACTCGGGGACTCTGCTAGGGAAACCACCGAAGCGACTTCGCTGGGGAGAGCTGCCAATCCACTCCACAGGTAGGATAAACTCTGTTGAAGATAATTTTCACCGGACCTGATCCACTCGGGGAACCTGCTGGGGAAAACCATCAACACAAACCTCTGCTCAGGAGATCTGCTGGGGGAACACATCACAACCCTGATGGAGACAGGCATTCATCACTCTGCTGAGGAAAAGCATAACTCTGTTGGGGAAATAATATACCAGACCACGCTGGGGATAGACATCCACAACCCTGCCGGGGAAAAACGTTCACGACCACACTGGGAATAGCAGTACTTCAAACCAAACTGCTGGGGAATAAAACCACTCTACTGACACCTCCGCTGGGGATACAACATCCTTCCAACTCGGTGGAGACTAACATCTTCAGAAACAGCGGGGAACTGCCAGCTTTCAGACTAGCTGGGGATAAACCCACTTCCACTGACTGCTGGGGACTTAACAATCTTTAGCTCTGCTGGGGATAGAAGGCACTATCCACAGACGTCTCTGCAGGGGATAAGAATAGTTCTGATAGCCTTCAGACTTGCTCGGGGAAACAACCACTTCCAAGTCTGCTGGGGAATCACCCGTGGCTTAACTGCTTCAGCCAGGAATCAAAAGATAACAACCTGCAAAATAGCACGACAAACATGCCCCAGGGGTTGCATGGACAAGATACGCTCAAATGTCCTCAACATTCAAAATGATTTTCAAATGTTTTATCTTTCTGCACGTTATTGTTCAGCCTTCATGTTTTTATATGCAATGTTTATCAAAAATTCGGACGTTTTCGCAAACAAAACAGTAAAATAAAAACAAGAGAACAATTTATCTGAATAACGACTTTTATTGATTGAAAATGGGCCTGAAAAGGCGAATACATCGGGAAGCAATTCCTAGAAAGAGGTAATTGCACACAAAAGGAAAAATCTATCCTAATGGCAATGTGAACACGGCATCCACTATTTCCCAATTCTGTTATAACTCACAGATCATCAGTTTTCTCCCAACTTCCTTGCTTTCTGAGAAGAATGATTGGACCGATCCTATCCTTCGAGATGGTAGACGACGAAGCGCGATGAAATACAGATAACTCAGACTGTAGTCTTCGCTTTAATCCCTCTTTTGCCTGGATCGCCCTTTCGGGTTTTCAATCCACCGGGATACCCATTTTTGCCTAAGCCGCCCTTGCGGGTTTTCAACTTACCGGGTGTACATATTCTTTTCATTTTTATCCCTAACTTTTGCCCGAACCTTTTTTCTTTTTTTTTTGGTTCGCCGGGATGCCCCTTTTTGCCTGGACTCTTTTATTCTTTTTATCCAGCGGGTCAATTTATGCGAAGTATTTTTTGACTACATCTGAGTTAACAGGGGACGGGAAATCTTCACCATCCATAGTTGTAAGCATCAAGGCTCCACCGGAGAAGACCTTCTTCACAATATATGGACCTTCATAATTAGGAGTCCACTTGCCCCTGTTATCTGTACCGGGAGGAAGGATCCTCTTCAAAACTAGATCACCAGTTTGATAGCTTCGAGGACGCACTTTCTGATCGAAGGCTCTCTTCATCCTTCTCTGATACAACTGCCCATGGCACACAGCTGCTAGCCGTATCTCTTTGATAAGGCTCAACTCGTTAAACCTTGTTCGAATCCATTCGGCTTCATCAAGCTTGACATCTAACAAGACTCTCAGAGAAGGGATCTCCACTTCAACAGGTAGGACAACTTCCATACCATACACAAGGGAATACGGGTTTGCCCCGGTCGACGTACGTACTGAGGTACGGTACCCATGCAAAGCGAAATGCAGCATCTCATGCCAATCCTTGTACGTCACGACCATCTTCTGCACAATCTTCTTGATATTCTTGTTTGCCGCCTCTACAGCACCATTCATCTTCGGTCTGTAAGGAGAAGAATTGTGATGTTCAATCTTGAAATCTTTGCAAAGCTCTTTCATCATCTTGTTATTGAGATTCGAACCATTATCAGTGATGATCCTCTCAGGAACCCCATAACGACAGATGATTTCCTTCTTGATAAACCGGGCAACCACTTGCTTGGTAACATTAGCATAGGAAGCTGCTTCCACCCACTTGGTGAAGTAATCAATCGCAACCAGAATGAAGCGATGTCCATTGGAAGCAGTGGGCTCAATCTTCCCAATCATATCAATGCCCCACATGGCGAACGGCCAAGGCGAATTCATGACATTCAGAGGGCTTGGTGGTACATGCACCTTATCAGCATAGATTTGACATTTATGGCATTTCGGAGCGTATTTGAAACAATCGGATTCCATAGTCATCCAGTAATAACCGGCTCTCAACAATTTCTTAGACATTGCATGACCACCAGCATGGGTACCAAAAGATCCTTCATGCACTTCTTGCATCAACATGTCTGCCTCGTGTCTATCCACGCATCTGAGAGAACCATGTCAAAGTTCCTCTTGTACAACACATCATCCTGATTCAAATAAAAGCTTCCAGCTAGCCTTCTCAGGGTTTTCTTGTCATTCTTTGACGCACCTTCAGGATACTCCTGGCTCTTGAGGAAATTCTTGATATCATAGTACCACGGCTTCTCATCAACAACAGACTCGGCTGCAAACACATACGCAGGCCTCTCGAGTCGATTCACCGCAACATGTGGCACATGATTCCACCAATGAACTTTGATCATCGAAGATAAAGTAGCCAAAGCGTCAGCCATCTGATTCTCATCTCGGGGGACATGATACAGCTTCACCTTCTGGAAGAACGTCAATATTCTTCTGGTGTAATCTCTGTAAGGAATCAAATGCGGCTGGTTGGTATTCCAATCTACATTGACCTGGTTAATCACTAGAGCGGAATCTCCATATATGTCAAGAGTTTTGATCCTCAGATCAATGGCTTCTTCTATCCCCATGATACAAGCCTCATACTCATCCTCGTTGTTGGTTATATCAAAAGTCAGTCTGGCAGAAAAAGGTATATGAGCACCTTTAGGATTAATGAGCACTGCCCCAACACCGTTGCCATTCACATTCACAGCCCCATCAAACATCAATGTCCACTTGTCATCAGGATCCGGTCCTTCCTCGACAAGAGGCTATTCACAATCTTTCATCTTAAGATACATGATGTCTTCATCAGGGAATTCAAACATCATAGGCTGATAATCATCGATCGGTTGCTCGGCGAGGTAGTCTGACAGAATACTACCTTTGATGGCCTTCTGTGACGTGTACTGGATATCATACTCTGTTAAAATCATCTGCCAACGGGCAACATGTCCGGTGAGAGCCGGCTTCTCAAAGATGTACTTTACTGGATCCATCTTAGAAATCAACAAAGTGGTATGGTTCAACATATACTGTCTCAGTCGGCGAGCAGCCCAGGCCAAAGCACAACAAGTTTTCTCAAGCTATGAATATTTGATTTCACAGTCGGTAAACTTTTTGCTAAGGTAGTATATGGCATGCTCTTTTCGACCAGACTCGTCATGTTGTCCCAATACACACCCCATCGAGTTCTCAGTCACTGACAGGTACATTATCAGTGGTCTCCCGGGAACTGGAGGTATAAGGATTGGAGGTTTCTGCAAATACTCTTTTATCTTGTCAAAAGCTTTCTGACAATCATCATTCCACCTGATTGCTTGATTCTTTCTTAGCAATTTGAATATCGGTTCACACGTGGCAGTTAGGTGAGATACAAACCTTGCAATGTAGTTCAATCTCCCTAAAAACCCACGAACCTGCTTTTCTGTTTTCGGTTCAGGCATTTCTTGTATAGCTTTGACTTTCGCTGGATCAACCTCAATCCCTTTTTCACTGACAATGAAGCCTAACAGCTTCCCGGATCTCACCCCAAACGTACACTTGTTCGGGTTCAGCCTCAGTTTGAACTTTCTCAGCCGATCAAACAACTTCTGCAAATTGACCAGGTGCTCCTCTTCTGTCTGCGACTTCGCAATCATATCATCCACGTACACTTCAATCTCTTTGTGCATCATGTCATGAAAGAGAGTCGTCATAGCCCTCTGATAGGTAGCACCGGCATTCTTCAGCCCAAATGGCATCACCTTATAGCAGAACGTACCCCAAGGTGTAATGAATGTCGTCTTTTCCATATCTTCTGGCGCCATCTTAATCTGATTGTATCCATAAAAACCATCCATGAAAGAGAAAACCGAGGATTGAGCCGTATTATCAACCAATACATCAATGTGAGGTAATGGGAAATCATCTTTCGGACTCGCTCTGTTCAAATCCCGGTAATCGACACACATTCTGACTTTGCCATCCTTCTTCGGCACGGGAACGATGTTGGCCACCCACGGGGGATAAGTCGTCACCGACAGAAAACCCTCATCGAACTGCTTCTGAACTTCTTCCTTGATTTTAGCAGCCATATCAGGACTCGTTCTGTGAAGCTCCTGCTTGACTGAAGGACACTCTTCTCTGAGAGGTAGTCTATGCACCACAATATCGGTATCCAACCCAGGCATATCTTGATAGGACCAGGCGAATATCTCCACATATTCCCTCAGCATCTCGATCAACCTTCTCTTGACATCTGCCTTCAAAGCAGCCCCGATCTTAATATCCTTTCTGGCATCCTCAGTACCAAGATTGACAATCTCCAACTCCTCCTGATGAGGTTGGATGACCCTTTCCTCCTGCTTCAACAATCTGACCAATTCTTTAGGGAGTTCACAGTCTTCCTCACTCTCCTCTTTAGCTTGGTAGATGGGATTATTGAAATCATACTGAGCCATAACAGAACTGTTCATAGTGGATTCCGTGAGATCGATTCTGCATGTTTAATGCTTTGTTTTAGAAAAAAGAGTTCAAGAAAGTCACAAAAACAAAAACATTGCCATTTTTATTTTTTTTGAAAAATGAAAACAAAAATAGAAAGACAGGGATCACAAAATTGTTTGCAAAATGTCCTTTATTAATGATATCATTGAAAAACATGATGAGGCCCTACAATGAACCACTACGCCTTGGGCAGAACGTAGGGTTTTGTGCAAAATGAAAAAACAAAAGAAAATTACTCTGTTTGAAGAGTAACTTGGACCACATCTTCAGCCGTCTAGTTGTTGATCGACTCCCCTGGTGCACACGGGCAAACCCAGTTGTCTAGATCACACTCACTGTCACTATCTTCACTACTGGCTGCAAAGACGTCACCGTGATTCATCAGCCCAACGCTGGTAAAGGTACTCGGACCTGTCTGCACACCCTGCTCCGCTTGCAGAGGTTGATAGCCAATTCCGAACTTGTCTTCTTTGACAGGAAAATCCACCATCTTGCCCTAGCCTTCAGCCTTTCCAGAGTTGACAACCTCCACTGCCTGCTTGTACGATGCAATTGAGGCACCTGGCTTCTTCTGTTCAGCAAAAGCCACCCTCTCAAGAGCAACGGTCTCAAATGCCTGGCATAAAGTCTCATGGATTTCGCCATCCACCTTTACATATTTGAAAGAGGATAGGTGGCTCACCAGAATATCTTCTTCACCACACACGGTCACAATCTGACCGTTCCAGACATACTTCAACTTCTGGTGGAGAGTTGACGAAACTGCCCCAGCTGCATGAATCCAAGGACACCCCAAAAGGCAATTATATGCTGGCTGGATGTCCATCACATAGAAGACAATGCTGAACACCTCCGGGCCAATCTTCACCAGCAACGTGACTTCACCAAAAACAGACCGTTTGGATCCATCAAAGGCACGAACAATCAGATCGCTCGGAGTGAGGAAAACCTTTTCAACATCTATCTTACCCAGAATCTTCTTGGGCAACACGTTCAAAGAAGAGCCAGTGTCTACCAACACATGAGACAACACTGCGCCTTTACACTCCATAGTGATGTGCAAGGCCTTGTTATGGTTACGTCCTTCAGGCGTCAAGTCCAGATCTGTGAACCCCACACCATGCCTGGTACTCACATTGGCAATAACACCCTCCAGTTGGTTGACAGATATCTCTTGAGGCACGTAAGCCAGATTCAGCATCTTTAACAAGGCATTACGGTGTGCCTCAGAGCACAGAAGCAATGAGAGAATAGAAATCTTGGACGGAGTCTGGTTCAGCTGATCTACAATCTTGTAGTCACTCTTCTTAATTATTTTCATGAACTCCTCCACGTCTTTCTCAAACGACCCCTCGGGTGCTTCTTTCTGAGCTGGTTCTTCATCAACCACTGATTGTTTACCTTTAGCCTTGGCAAGAGCCTCAGCATTGTCTCTCAAAGGTTGTGGAGCAAACAAACGACCGCTTCTGGTGAAACCTCTGGGTCCCCCAACGTTATCCACAACTGGACTCGCAACCACAGGAGCCCTACTCGGCAACCCAATCGTCACAGGAGCCTGATTCACCGGTCTGACCTGATTTTCAGCCCTTCTGTTGCTGCGGTAAGCGTTGTCGTATTTCCACGGCACAACCCTACTATCAACAGCCCTTCTTCCCGAAGCAATAATGGTAGTTGGAGTACAGACGGTTAAAGGAGCGGAAATGGTAACAAGAGTACCACTAGTCGTAGGTGCACTACCAGTCCTCTGACCACGTCCCTCGGACGGTTTGAAGTAGATAGTGACGGTTGACACCACCCCACGATCTTTAACAGCCCGAGCAAACTATAAACAGCCCTCATCAATCAGATTCTGAATACCAGCCCTCAACTGCATACACCCATTCTCTGAACCAGCACAATCTGCACAAACTTGATCACAGCCCGGGAATACGCCCCCATTCAACAAACGGTCTTTCACAATAAACATTGATGTCTGAACATCCTCAACACTGACCACCAAATCCTCAGCTTTACCATCTTCCAAATTGTTCACTCTGTGTGCACCATGCGGAGGCATAGGGTTATTTACCACATTCGGCACAGGAGCAAAATTGATAGTTTTAGCGTCAATTAGGTCCTGGACCTTATGGTGAAAAGCCCGACAATTTTCAATATGGTGCCCCGGTGCACCAGAGTGGAAATCACAACGAACGTTGGCATCATACCCAGGTGGTATCTTTGTCAACGGTGCCATAGTATGCAACTCCACGAATCCTAATCTGAGCAACTCAGGTAGCAACTCAGCATAGGTCATCGGTAAAGGATCAAAACGTCGATCAGGCATCATCTATCTAGGCTGATACGGACGTTGTTGTTGTTGTTGTTGTTGTTGTTGTGGCGGTGGTTGTTGAACCCTTTGCTGCTGTTGACGAGGCTGAGGTGCTGGAATAGTCACAGCAGCAACCTGGCGATACTGATTTCTGTTTACATTTCTCCTACCATGTTGCACAACATTGGTTTCCCCCTCTCTCCTGCGAGGTGCCCCAGCAAATGGTTTCTTGGAAGATGAGGAACCAGCATCCTGAATCTTCCCGACTTTGATTAAACTTTCAGTCCTCTCACCACAGATTACAACATCTGAGAAACTACCGAATGGGCAACTTCCCATCCGGTCCATGAATACCCCTTGTAAAGTCCCAATGAACATGTCAGTCAACTCCCTCTCCAGCATAGGGGGTTGTACTCGTGCAGCCAACTCACGCCACCTCTGGGCGTACTCCTTGAAGCTTTCACCAGATTTTTGACAAAGACTCTGCAACTGAGTCCGCCTCGACGCCATGTCCATATTATGCTTATACTGCCTCAAGAAGGCCTCACCCAGATCCCTCCAATTACGGATAGAATCTCTCTTCAGTTCCATGTACCAATCCAAGGAAGCCCCAGACAAGCTATCCTGGAAAAAATACATCCACATTTTCTCGTCATCGGTGTAAGCAGAGATCTTCCTGTAATAGGCCTGCACATGGGTGCGAGGACAAGAAGTACCGTTGTATTTGTCGAATGAGGGTGCTTTGAATTTGTAGGGGATTCTCAAACCTTCCACCAAACCCATATTTGTCACATCAAACCCAAGGGAGTTCTGACATTCCATAGCTCGGGTCTTCTCAGCAAGGGCATCAACCTTACGGTCCCTCTCTTCAACTCTCCCAACATCATCGTCTTCACTAAGCAGTGTGAACATGTCTTCCTGCCTGTCAACCAACGGAGCAGGATGGCGAATCGGAGCCCGGGTAGCTCTGGCATTAACAGTCTCTGCAGCAAGAGGCTGTCCATTGATTCTGATACCCCTCAATTCATCCCCTACAACGTAGTCATTGACGGGAGCGGCAGCAGCAACATTCTCATGAACCGGGACACCCACTGGTGAAGCACGGTTGGACGGCGAAATCACAACTTCCTGTCTCTGGGCTAAGGCACGCAACTCCTCTTGCCCCTGAACGACCCCTTGCATCATTGTCATGAATTGGGCCATGTTAGCCCTCATCTCAGCCAATTCTGCTTGAACCTGGTCCATGTTCCTCTGTTGATTTAATCTGGTTGAGTAACGGTGCGGACGTTGATCAGCTATCCTGCCTGACACAGGAACCAGAGTGAGAAGTCTTGAAAAAGAACACCTGTTATGCAAAATGATATGTGTATGATGCTAATGATGCGTATGATGCACATGATATGTTCATTTCTCAGGCATTCAAAGAGCCTAATTCATCTTCAAGAAATGGCAACCCTGCAATACACAACAAGGCAGCAACACAAGATAACGAGCACAAGGTGAAACACCTACAACCTTATACATAGATATAAGCAACAAAGGATCATACAACAATGTCAACAAAGATCCAAATAATCAGAGTACAACAACTGAATCCCATCCAACAAGCCTGGAGGTGATTCTCAACATAAACAACAGAGATACAAGCTAAGACAAATGGCTTCTAGGAATGAGAGTCTTCAGGTACTGACACTGGTCTATCAACAGCTCACACTCTGAACATTCTGGCAAAGGAGTGAGCTTCTCCTTCAGTTGTCTTCTGAGCTCCACAACTTCTCCTCCAAGTTGGCTCTCTGATACACGTCTCAAGTTGACTTCCTTCTTCAGTTGGATGTCTTTGTCTCTGAGTTGCTTCTCCAGGTCTCTCATCTTCTTCTGATAACTGGCCTCAACTCTCTGCAACCTCAAGCACTCCCGGTGTTCTGCATTCAGCAAGTTCTCCATCTCTTCATAAGATCTCTTCTTGCTCTTTACTCCACTAGCATCTACACCTTGCATGTCTCTGATTTGATGAGCCAAGTTCAACTTATCAACTTTGGCTTTGTAGAGCTCCATATGGGTATCTTGCTCCTTCTCTTTCAACCGACGATTCTCCATCAGGGCTTGCTTGTAGTGCTCAGCAGGTACACTCTCAGCAAGGATCAAAGGTGGTTGCACTTGCAATGACTTCATCCTATCATAGGGCAACAACAAAGTTTCCACTCTCTTCTTGACCCAATCAGTGTAATCAGGCATAGCAATGGCAAACTTCTTCCCTAGAACAGCTCCATCCTTAACATCAATGGTCTTCCAAGCTCTTCCCACTCGCTCCAACTGACAGGGTCACTTCGCTTCTCAAAATACGCGCTCTCAGCTATCTCAGCATCAAGTGGTCTTCCATTCATCACAAACCCCAACTGGCGAAGAGAAAGAACCGGATTATAATTGATGCAACCCTTGGTCCCTACAAGTGGCACATTACGAAACGCTCCACAACTCATAATGACATTCCGCACATCCATTCGGTAAGACTGCCACCTGATATCATAAGAGGTAAGAGACATAACCCTCTGAGTCCACTTATGAGTGCTCTAAGCATCCACAAAAGGTCCACTGACTGGCAGGAGAGACAGGAACCATCTGAGCAAAAGTGGGAGACAACATCTGATAGCTCTGCCCTTACCATGCCTACTGTGAATAGCATAGTAAGTGTCGGCTAACAGAGTAGGAACTGGGTTTCCTCCAATGAAAATAACGACAGCAGCATAGTCCACAAAATTAGGCATACTCGGGAACAACACAACTCCATAGATCATGATGGCTAACTGGGCATGAAAAGCTTCCCAATTTCCCTTCTCTGCTTCTCCTCTAGCTATCCTCAACAGGAACTTCAGAGGCAACCCTATAACATCTCCACTGGACTTCCAATTATCATTGACTTCTTTGATACCCAAATGGAGAGCTCTAGCAACAACCCTGAAATCAACCTCCTTAGGCACATCCAAGAAAGGAACCTGATACCGGATCGGGACATTCAGCAGAATGGAGTACTCCTCTAGAGTAGGCGCCAACTGATAGTCCTGGAACGTGAAACAACGTAGCTCTGGATCATAGAACTGTAGAAGAGTCTGCAACGGCACTGGATCTACCACCGTCTTCAACAGTGTCAACAAATCCCCATACTGATCAGCAAACATCTTCTGATTACCACCGGTCACAAAGTTGCTCAACTCTATCAACGATGTCAATGGCTCACGGTGAAAACTGTAGGAGCAAGTCTTCCGCTTCAACTCTGGAACGGTTGCCATCTCTCACAATGAATAGACTCCTGAATGAACCTCAGAAATGATATGCATGCAGAGATTAGCTTTTTCTTTTTTCTATTTTTTTCAAAAAAAAAATTTATTGCATTATTTTTTGAAAATAAACATGCTATGATGCAAATGATGCAGACAGGACTGGCTGGTTGTGCATCCCGGAGCACAGGATCAAAGCTTCAGCTTGAACTCGGAACCACAAATCATCTGAGACCCAAAGTCATCTGAGACCCTTATCTGAAGAACCAAGTCACCAATAGGATCACAAGTCACCAACAAGTCACCGACAAGTCACCAATCAAGTCACCAACTGTACCTGTAATAATGATCATTCCCTCCCCACTCACGGGTGTCATCTAGGCCAGGGTAAAGTCGAGAGAAACGCGGCATAAATAACCCTTTCATAGAATATCATCATGTACACACCCGAAGTATGTAACGATAATACCCCATCAGAGTCTGAACTGCTCGTGATATCAAGTTCCGCTAAGTGGCGCAATACCACCCGCTTCCCATGAATCACTATATTCCTAGGTGTCCTAGATTTCACTCATAGCCTGGGTATTGGGCCTTTTACCTCATGTAACTCCCACCCCAACAGAGAGACAACACAGCACAGCCAGATGAACAGATGAAAATGATGAATGCAAACATAAATGCAAATATAAATGCAAACATAAATGCAAACAATAAATAAATGAATGCAATAAATGAAACAACAAAAGCAACCAAACCCTAACCTAGAGAGCGCTAGGAGAGACTCGCTTAGGGAAGATGGACCAGCAAGAGGTCAACTTCTCTATATTTCCCCAGCAGAGTCGCCAGCTGTCGCATTACGCGAAAAACCGGCGGGAAAACGAAACAACAGAGCCGCCACCATGCGTTATTTATCCCAAAAGAGGGAAAGGAAACGCTCGAAGTAAACCTGGAAAAGACATGGTCTCGCGACCAGAGAGAGATGGGATCGGGAGTCGGTTATGCGAAGGGAAGGTATTAGCATCCCTACGCATCCGTCGTACTCGACGGGATCCACGCTCAGAAAGAATAGAAAGAAGGTTGCTAAAGACTGCTCAAACACTGCACACACGCTGGAAACAAACACAGAAAGACGGAAGAAACGGAACTCGGCAGGATATCGCATCCTGGGCCTACGCAGTCTGTCAAGCACAGACATCAGAGTCGACGTAGTTCGGGACAGGGGAAACGTGCTCGCTAGGATGTCACATCCTATGCATACGTATCTTCTCTGACAGAAGAAGAATCAGAGCACTCGTAGCTCGGCTAACGCACGCCAAACAAAACACAAACAGGAAACCGACTGCCAATCGCTGGGCTTACGTCAGACTCCACACAAACAGGCAAACATGGAAACCGAATGCCAATCGTTGGACTTACATCAGACTCCGAACCAACAAACACACACAGGAAACCAACTGCCAATCGCTGGACTTACGTTAGACTCCAACAAGCAAACAAGACACAGGAAACCGACTGCCAATCGCTGGACTTACGTCAGACTCCGAACCAACAAACACACACAGGAAACCAACTGCCAATCGCTGGACTTACGTCAGACTCCAACAAGCAAACAAGACACAGGAAACCGACTGTCAATCGCTGGACTTACGTCAGACTCCAAACACACACAAAGGGGGTTGAAAAAGAAAAAGGGCGCCCGGAGAGATCAGCTCATCTCCTGCCTACGTACCTCATCTGGTATGAGGATCAGGGCGACGTAGTTCCCCTACGTAGGGAAAAAGGACTAGCCTAACCAGATACAAAGAGAGACACAAACTACTAGGGAGACTACGACTCGAGCCTAGAAGTTGTCATGCATACGATCCTTATGTTAAGGTTTCTATCTAACTTGTACAGGGAGCAAGCTATCCTAAACAGCATAGGCAAACACATACAAGCACAAAAAGCAAGCACACACACTATATGCACACAATTGGGCTCATACAAGGTTAGGCTGTGAAACACAAGCCAACTGGAATCGGGTGTAGTTAGCTCTTAACCCTAACATTAAGAGTTAGGGTGAAGCAGATGAAATGGGAAGTGAGGGTAAGACCTCACAGCTCTTATCCCTGGCCTGGGAGAGCTTCAGACAAATGAAAGTGTGGGAGTTCAGAATGTAGGAACTCTTCTCCACATATGACTGACACAACAAAGATCTTGGGTTATTATCCACAATGCATCAACACATGGTGTGTGAGCAAGGTGAATGACACACTGAATAGCAGGAGATGGATTGCACATCTCTTTTATCTGCCAATTGCCTCATGAGAGGTCTTTACCTGCTTGGCACAAATTTAAACTTTCACAAGCATTGCCTCTTAAGGAGGGCTTCAGACAGGTGCCTGCCCACATAACAGGACAGGTCTTCCAGACTACATGAAGTCAGAGAGTTATACCTCAGTGGTTAAGCAACCAAGCAAAGCAAAAGAAAGTTTAAAAGAACTCTAAACAACTTAGGTACCTGAAAAAAAATCTAAATCAATCAGTTTACAAGTCAAACAATCAAACAGACAACAGTCATCCATACAATCAGACAGACAAGCAATCAATGCAACAGTGAGCAAGGCACAAGCCAATGGGCATAACACAAATAACTTGGCATCAACCTACAAAACAACACAAGGTTAGCCAATCATCAACCAATTAATCAATCCAAATGAGTGAACCACTTCAACCATGGTAATGTGCTTCTTAACCTGAAATCCACAATCCAAACAGTGAGTCCAAACCACTAGGTCCAAGTCTAGGGGAAAAAGAGGGTCAAACATTCAAAACAGAACATGAAATTTGACATGAATCAACTTCATTCAATCAAGAACATATTCCAAAAGGTCCCATGTCAATATCATTAACCAAAAGCATTTCATGAACCAAACATGGCAAGGTATGCACATTGTGACCACATTGTGACATCAGAAGAAACAAATGCACATTAAATCAAAAATGATTCAAATAATGTTGGCAAAATTCATGAGTAAACAGGACATACAACATGATCATCACACAAAAATTTATAGGCATTGGACATCATTAGGCATGGTAATCACATAGCATAAGTCAAGACAAGCACAAGACAAGCACATGTGTGACACCAAATGTCACACCAAATTAGCATAGGCATAAAACAGAAATGGATCATGGTAAAAACCTCAAACCAAAGCCAAAACAACATTCAACATGTCTAGAAATAGTGTGCAAAATTTCACAAGCATTGGATAATCCACAAGCATTTCACAATCAAATGAAGTTCAAGGCTATTTAGAAGCTCAAATGTGACCAACCAGAATGAAAAATCTCAATTAAATCAGAAATGATCCCAAAAATTCCAACAAAAGTCATGAGCAATCAAAACATCTATAGTATGCATCATACAAAAACTCAAGGCAATTGGAGATCATTTGGCATGGCAAGCACATCAATCAAGTTGAACATCACAAGGTGTGACACCAATTGTCACACCTACCTTAGCATGAACATAAAACAGCAATGGTAATTGATAAAAATACCAAATCAACACCAAAATGTCAAGCAACGAGTCTAGTTATAGCATGCAAAATTTCATGAGCATTGGATCACAAACCAGCATTTCACAAATGATATGGCAAGGCAAGGTCAAGAATGCATACATGTTCAAGTCTCCTAGCACCAAAAAATATTCAGCCATGCACAATTTATGGAAAAATGATCAAAAAATAGTAGACAAAAAATGCAACACAATGCAAAAAACCTCATAATTTTTGGAGGAATATTCAATTAGAGATGAATTTTGGAAGTTGAGAAAAAATTAAAAAATGCATGTGAAGCATGTATGGAAATGCATGGAGGGAAATGGAGAAAATCATGAAACATTTGAAAAGGTGGAATGGCCAGGAATCGAAGCATGTGGCCATTTAAATGAATTGTTAGGATTTGCTTATATATGTCCCACTAAATCACTCCTTAATCATGTTTAGGCCAATGGTTAAGTGGAATTAACAAAATATGGTGTAAGTGTAAATTGGGATCTTCACCCTATGCATGAAATGCATGGTGAATAGTGCGCGAAAATTGACTTAATTTCACACCAAATTTTGTTTTTGAGCTAAAGGCAATGGCATAATGTTCAAATAATTGACCAAATTTAAACTTCAATTTTTCCCTCCAAAAATCAAGTGAAATGGCAAATGTTTATATGATGATAATGCAT
The DNA here is from genome assembly GCF_024323335.1 of Lathyrus oleraceus. NCBI lineage: Eukaryota > Viridiplantae > Streptophyta > Magnoliopsida > Fabales > Fabaceae > Lathyrus > Lathyrus oleraceus. Next base: position 153,151,333 of record NC_066579.1, on the reverse strand, counting down.
GCCATGTAATACAAGATTTGGAAACTAGAGATCACAATAAGAGCAATGCAAAAAGAGCCATCCCATTTGGAGTTTTGGTTAAGAAGTTATGCCCATTTGAAGTTCAAACCACACTTTGCCAAGTTTTGATCACATTTCCTTAACCACACATGAGAAATCCATGATCTTGGACTTTTTGGAAATGGGAGAGAAATATATTCAACTTTCATGTTGGACAAAATTCCATTTGAAGCTTTCTTGATGATGTAATCTTGAGTTGAAAACCTTTCCATTTTTGGCAAGTTCAAATTACAGGTCACCTGCTATTTTTGGAAAGTCTTGATCTGACCTCAAATTCTTCAATGTTGATGTTTGAAATGTCAAATGAGACTTGTTTACACATGAATGAGGCATCTCTAACCATCTCCCACCTCCAAATCCATAGTTGAATTGACAGTTGACTTTTGTTGATTTTTCAGGTCTCAGATGATTTTGCACATGGGCTGATGATCTCTGAGCCTCCAATTCTTGGCCAAATCACTTCAAAATGATCCTTGGGTCACATGAACTCATTGTACCAACCCTAGGGCTTTGATTCCATAGAAAATGCTCTTGTTGCCTTGCACAGTTGAATCTCCTGACCAGTCTTGCCTGATGACTTGATGGACTATGCAATGAACAATGCAATGTTAATGACCTAAAATGAAAATTTATATACAAAATGGGAGGTGCAAATTTGAGGTGCTACACCTGTCGAGTTTATCCTTGATATGTTCATCCTAACCGATGACTGATACTCTCACCCTTGGTCTTCTGCCCAGTAACTGGTAGTTGTAAATCCTATCTTTTCTGCAATTTCCCCAGCAAGGTTATTCTTACCCAGTAACCGGTAATGAATTTCCTCTCCTGGAATCCTCAGTGTCATCTTAACCGATGATGGATGTTCTCTCTATCAGATCTTTATTATCTCCTTACCCAGTAACAGGTAGTAGATAATAGATTTATGTTCCTCCTATGTTGAAGTTTATCTTCCCCAGTTGAGTTGAGTGCGCATTTCCTTAGTGAAATCGTTTTTCCCCTGCATGATTCAGGTACCTCAGTTTTATCCTGACTTACTTGTATCCCCTGCAGATGTTGTTATTTCCCCGGTTGAGTCTTTTCCATGTTTGTATGGAATTCCTCTAGTCCCCCATTAGTTTTAAGTCGTAGCCTGGCCTACGCATAAATCCTTTTATCCCCCAGAGTCTCTGTGTCCCCAGTGAGTTTTCCTTACGGAATGCATTGTGCTCCTGTGTATTTTCGGTCTCTCTGACTTCTTTTTCCTTTGTGGTAATATTTCCCACGGAGCATTGACTTTTGCATTCATATAATTTGCATCATGAGGTATCTTAGGGACCAAAATTTGTTTTTGTGTTGTTATTTAAGCCCATTCTAATGAGTCGAGCCGAATATTTTAACCTTCACCTCCTCAGTTAGAATGTCCTTAAATAGAGGCAGCTGTAAGACCCCAATTTTGACCCTAAGATCCCTCATGCAATTCCATCATAAGCATTAGCATTGGGATCATACCTTGGCATCCTCTTTACCCCTCTTTCATTGGGTTTGTTTTGGGAGAGATCACCAAGCACTTTGTGATTATATCATACTTGTATTTTATCATTTCACTAACCAAAATATCAAAAATATGTCTTTGCATTTGCCTAACTCTTTTGTAGGAAGGACATGGTTCCATTGATTCATCAAGTTCATATCTAGGGTTTGAGACCCTCATGAACAAAGAGCACAACCAAGAGTTGATTCAAGAATGGTTATGAGCATTATATATGAGTCCTAGTGTTCTCTACATGTTATATTGATCAAGTTCTCTTCAAGAGTTTGAGGATGATTTGCCTTGAAAACCCTAGTTTGACTGGGTATCTTGAGTAACTTCTCCAACAAGCTATCTCACCAATTGATCAAATTTCTCAAGGGAAACTTAAAAATTCATCATCTTATGCATATATTATCTACCATGATCTAAAAAAGTCAAGATAATGGGAGATTAGCAAGTTGGTTGATGGTGGTTGGCCAGATGAATTCATCTGATCAAAACTAGGTCTCTCTAGACCCTATCTCCTACAATTTTTCACTATATGAAAATTATTCCAAGAGAAACATTACTCTAAATGACATTCCAAACAACTTTAATGTTGATACCTAGAGCTATTTTTGCTTGGAAAATCATTTTCTATGTTGAAACATTATAGGTCATTTTGTCTAAACCCTAATTTGAAAGTCAACTTCCCAAGGCCATAACTTGCTCAATTTTTATGAGATGAAATATTTACAAGTTGAACAATCAAACTCAATGTGTCTAATTCAACTTTGGTGTTTGGAGCGGGATCTAATTCAACTTTTTTGAGCATGTGATATGAGGTTACATTATAGGTCACTTTTGACATATACCATTGATCAAGTGATTTTTCCAAACTTCAAAAATGCATAACTCTATCATTTCAAATCCAAATGACATGAAATTGGTGACCATTTTGAAGGTCTTTTAAAAAGCTACAACTTTGATCAAGAAACTTTTCACATTTGAAGTTCATATTAAAAGTTAAGTATGGTGGAATATTGAGACATATGGCTTGACACTTAGAAAAAATTTGATATGTAAAAAATTTCCAAACTTCCACCTCAAATTTCTTCAAGTTGCAAACTCCAAATGGAAAAGTGTTGAATATGAAAGTTGTTCCTCTTTATCTCACCTTTCCAAAGAGCTCAAATTTATTCATTTTGGACAAGGAATGCATAGGCTGCGCATGGTGTCATCACTTGGCAAGGGTCAAACTTCAAATCAAAATGTACACTTGCCTTGCAATCCAAGCTGAATTCAGATCATCTCACACTCATTTGTGGACTTATGGAAATGATTTTATGGGCCTATGCACACCCATGCACCCATGCATCATCAATGACTAAATTTGGAAAGTGAATTCAAGTGTGCAAAAAGCAATGGATTTAGCTATAAATAGAGCCTCATATGCTCAGCAATCAAGACACATTCGCGCCAGCTTTGATCCCCCATCTCTAACCCTCACATTGCAAAGGATAAACCTGAGAAATTCATTTGAATTTGAGGTTGAATTTCCACTGTTTTGAAATTCAAATCTACAGGAATCCACAACCTTTTAAGCATTCAATCCTTCTTCTGCAAGCATTTGGAGTGAGATCAAGCATGAGCAAGATCAAGATCAGTTGAATCCAGACCTCCATTGAAGGTACTTTCCAGAAATTTTGATCTCTTCGATCCTCTCAAATTCTTGCTCAATTCTATTGATTCTTTGAATGTCTGAAGTCCTACCAATGTAGGCAAGAAGATTGAATTGCTTTGAGGCCAAATCGAAGCAACTCGATTCATGTACCGTAAATTTCAACTCCATGTATCTCTCAATATACTTGGAGTTAGAGTGAATTGAGGTCAAATTCGAGCTCAGTGCCATTTTTACTTTGAAATCATGTCCTTGTTTTTAATTTTGGTGATGGTTGAAGGTGGACCAGTCCGGTGAGGTCCACCGGAGAAGAAGACCGGAGCTACAGCTCCGGCCATGCGCTGACACTTCTCACAGCCATATGATCCATCTAATTTGTTTTAATCATGATCATTCCTTTTGAATACCATGCTTATTGCACGCTGACTCATGTGCACAGTGGAACGCGTGTTTTGATCCACTTGATCTGCCACCTCAATTAATGAGGGAGATCAAGTGGTCCACGTTTTTTCTGATGTTTTAATTTTCATTTTAATTGCATTATTTTCAATAATTCATATTAAATTCAATATATATCCAAAACATATGGGACTTTCACCAAAAAAATTCAAATATTTTTCTCTTTCATATTCTGAATTAAAATTATTTGTTGGATCATTATTAATATTTTTCATGAATTAATTGATTTTTCATTTGTTTTTAATTGTTTAAAAATATTTTTAAATGTCCAAAAAGTATGAAATTTTTTCTCCAAGGTCCTTTGACCTTGTTTGACTTATGATAAATCTCATGGCCATTTCTTTGGTGTTTTGATGAGATTTTAGAAATTGGACAAACCATATTTAATTTAAATGCACTATTTTAGTATTTTAATTTGAATAAATGCCAAATAAATTTGTTGACCAATTGTGATGGCTTGTTTATGTTTGACTCTTGTTGTTGGGCCTTGGTCAAGGTTGATTTGACTTTGTCAAATTAATATCATTGGATTTAGGGGATTGATGGAATGTACATTCCATCTCCCAAAATGAATGGATGATATTAATTTGGTAAAATTCCTCCTTTGACCAATTTGTGTTTTGATTCATCCCCCTCATACTTCATCTTATTCCCTTTCTTCATTCATTCATTCCATTTGGCCTATGATATCTCATAATCCTAAGGCTAGTTGATTGAAAAATTGACATGAGTACGGATGAGATTAGGCCACACCTTTTGCATATTCTTTTTGTGTGTGGTATGTTTCATGAGCATAGTCCATTATACTATGTCTCTAACACGCATTAACACCAAAATTATATTGCCCGACCTCAAATAGTTGTGACTTCTACATAAGTCCAATTACGATTGCTTAACATAGCGCTAAATTTGTGACATAAAAGGCATAAGCATTCTAGTTAGTGATATTGTAAGTCTCCCCTCTTTTAAGGTATTGTGTGGAAACTTGGCCTTCTTTCCTTCCTTTGGAAGATGTTTTGGCTCAAGGATTCATGCTTGTGATAAGTGGGTTGAGTGTTCTCCAAAGAATGTCTTGAAAATGGAAAGCAAAAGCAAAACAATACTAACTTCTAACCAATTAACTACTAACTTTTAATTTCAAGCCTTTACTTTAATGCAATTTACTTTTAGCACTATATTTCATTTGCCATTGTTCATATCATTCTAATTGTTTATGTTAATGCAATTTTCACTTTGTCCATTTGGACCATATTGTGTGATATATTTTGTTTGTGTATACTTTGCTTGTTTATGTGGTCTTTGACCATTAATGTACATAATAATAACAAAAACACTAAAAAACTTTTGAGTGGACTGTTGGCTTGATCTTGGACAAATGGACTTAGAATCTAGGCAACCTTCCTATGCTAAAGGACTTGGCCAATGCCAACTTGTTGAGAAACCAAGTGCTTGAAATTTGAAATTCATCTGATACATCTTTGAAGACATCTCTAAGGTCATCTGCAACATGATCATGGTGAAGCTGTTATTTTGAACCTGTGACTTGTGGAATTCATCTGTTACATGGGCTATTTTGAAGAAGATCATAGAATGGATAAGCTTGGATGTGGCCATCTTTATTTGATGCCTTGCTCTTCAAGATAATATAATTGTGCATTTGTGTGTTGCTTGATTCTAAAAGTCCAAAGGGAATTCTGGGTTTCTATTGACATTCTTGACTATTGGATTGCTACCCATCTGGTCAGATCTTTTCAACTCTAAAACTTTTAATTTTTGTACATAAGATAGTCTCTTCATCTTTTCCCCATTTATTTAATTTCAAAATCTCTTCCTCCATTTTTTCAAAATCTTCTTTGTGTGAACTACTTTTATTTTAAACTTTGACCACTTTGCAAAAAAAAAAGATAGAACCTTTGGCCTTATGCCATTGCATTTTCAAACTTCGTTTCTTAAATCAAACTTGTAAATAGAATTAACTATACTTGACTTAAACTTTCAAAAAGCCAAAAAGAACTAACTCATTCAAACCATTTTTAGGCCTTTGTGCCTTTCAAACTTAATTTTTGTTAAAAACAATGCATCCACTTTGAGATTTGTATAACGAACTACGAGGTTTTGATCCCTCATTTTTTATGTTGGTACGTAGGCACAAGACCGAAGGTCTTGTCAAACACAAAAATATAATTAATGAATTCTTTTCTCATCCCCCCATTCTATTTGTTTGTAAACATCACTTTATACCATGTACATATGCACACAAAAAGGGCTCCCTAGGAGTGCCTATGACACTTTGGGTGCTAACACCTTCCCTCTGTGTAACCAACCCCCTTACCTGTAATCTCTGACATTTTATTAGTTTTGATTTGAAAACTTCTTACTTTTGGATTTTGTTCGTACTTTTTCCCTTTTCCCTTGGAAACAATAAAAGCGCGGTGGCGACTCTTGTTATTTGATCTCTAGCTTTGTCAATAGCTTGATGATCATGAAATTCCCGCTACATGATGCAAGTTAAGTTATCAGTTGGCTCCACTACAAGGCCAACATTATTCATAGTGATCACGTCCAACGCCAAATACAAATTACTTCTTGGGCGTGACTGGATTCACTGGATAGGTGTAGTACCTTCAACTCTGCACTAGAGGATTGCCATATGGAGAAAAGATGACAATGTTGAAAATATCAAAGCCGACCAGAGCTCTTATAAGGCTGAGGTTAGTAAGGTTGGCAAAAATGAGGTATGTACTCCTAAAAAAAATGCTACCTATTTCCTAAACTTGCATCCAAACTATGGGTTCATTTGGGATGAAGAGTAGATGGAAAGTCAGACTGTCAAAAAAGGGAGTTTGTCCCCCACATGATGGACCGTAGTCAATGAAAATGAATGTTGAGTCAAATTCATTGGCTCGAATTTTAGCTTACATGGCCGATAACAAAATAAAATTGGCCCTATAGGCTGAAGCTTTCCAGAATATGGCTTTCGAAGCCAATGTCGAAAACTCTGATAATCTTGGAGTTGACCTAAATGGCCAGGCAATAACTTCAGAAAGTCGAAGGCTTGATTGTATATATGACAATAGCCTTTGAGGTTTGAAAAAGACCCATTTGAATCTAATAAGAAAATGCAGGCCCGAGACCCCCTAGAATAGGTAGATTTGGGTGATGGAGCAGTAAATAGGCCAATATATAACAATGCTTAAGTTGAACCATGCATGAAGAAGAATGTGGTCGAACTGCTCAAAGAATTCAAAGATTGTTTTGCCTGGGACTATAACAAAATTCCAGGACTGAGTCGAGACACGATCGAGTTAAAGTTGTCATTTCAACCTGGCAAGAAGCCGGTGAAAGAAATTCCAAGAAGGTTTGCACCAGAGATCATATTGAAGATCAAAGAGGAGATTGAAAGGCTGCTCAGGATTAAGTTCATAAGAACATCCAGGTATGTCGAATGGTTAGTTAATATCGTTCTAGTTATTATGAAGAATGGAACTGTTAGAGTTTGCATATATTTTAGGGAAATAAAGAATGCTACACTTAAAGATGAATACCCAAAACCTGTGGTAGAAATGCTTGTAGATCCAATCGTAGGTCACGAGTACTTGAGTATGCTAGATGGGTATTCATGTTATAACCAGATTTTTATAGATGAAGAAAATGTACCTAAGATAGCATTTTGATGCCTAGGTGCATTGGGAACTTACGAGTGGGTAGTAATGCCCTTTGGTTTGAAAAACATTGGGGCAACCTATCAAAGAGTTATGAATTCTATGTTTCATGACTCCATCAAGAGTTTTATGCAGGTTTATATTGATGATATAGTTATAAATTTCTCATCAGAAAATGGTCGCTTAGTCCATCTTCGACTGTCCTTTTAAAGGATGAGGAAATATGGATTCAAAATGAATCCATTAATATCTGATTTATTTGTGCATGCAAGAGAGTTATTGGGATTTGTGGTGCATAAAAAAGGCATAGAGATCAATGAAAATAAGATGAAAGCAATCTTATATCTTAAGCCTCATTCGACGAAGACACAACTTTAATATTTGTTGGGGAAAATAAATTTGCTAAGAAGATTCATCTCCAACTTAAGCGGCAAAACTCATTCGTTCTCGCCATTTCTTTGACTCAAGAAATACAACAAGTTTGTTTGGGGGAGCAAGCAGCAATAGACTTTTGACAACATTAAATAATATTTAATGAAGCTTCCAATCTTGTTACCTCCAAGTAGAAATAGGATTATGAAGTTGTACATAGCTGCATTGGGTTCGACTATAGGAAGTATGTTAGCTCTAGAGGATGAGAATGACATTGAAAGAGCCATTTATTACCTCGGTCGAATCTTGATAGATATAGAGACTAGGTATAACGCAATTGCAAAATTACGTTTGTTCCTATATTTCTCATGTACCAAACTCAAGCATTATATAAAACCAGTGGATGTTTATGTTTACTCTCATTTCAATGTTATTAAACATATGTTGTCAAAGCCTATATTACACAATCGAATAGGAAAGTGGGCCTTTGCGCTTACTGGATATTCATTTATTTATTGTCCTTTGAAAGTAGTAAAAGGACAAATTGTTACAGACTTCATTTTCAACCATTCAGTGGTCGAATCAATAGAAGGATATGTAGGAACTAGGCTTTGGAAATTGTACTTCGACGGTTCTAGGCATAAATATGGAACTGGAGTGAGAGTATTTATAATTTCACCAGAAGACATACAAACCAAATTCAAGTTTAGGATCAAAGGGCTATGTTCTAACAATGAGGCTGAGTATGAAGCCTTAATAACAGGCCTTCGAATTTTGTTAGATTTAGGGGAAAGAAATGTCGAAATAAAAGGAGAATCAGAATTGGTGGTTAGACAACTGAAAGAAGAGTATAAATGCATAAAAGAGAATTTGATGATGTACTTTATCAAGGCCAACTCCTTGCTAAAACATTTCGACCATGTATTTATCGACCTTATACCATGATTAGAAAATCAAGAAGCAAATGACTTAGCGTAAATTGCTTTAGGTTACAAAATTTCTAAGGAGAGACTAGAGGAATTGGTTGAGGTATGGGATAAGATGGTCTCAGTCGAAAGCCCTTCAGAAGCTTCGTCAATGTCAAAACTAGGGGGCAGGCGTAATTGAGATTACGATAGACTCAGGAAAATCTGAATTTTTTAAAGATTTTAAGACTTACGAAGTTTTGGCCATTGACTTAATGTCAGATAATGATTGGCGAAAATCCATTGTTGAATACTTGGCAAATCCAACAGGAGTGACTGATCGTAAGGTTAAATACATAGCCCTAAATTATGTAACTATGGGGAATGAATTATTTAAGAAAACTCCTCAAGGAATTCTTCTTAAGTGCCTTGCCAAGAGAGAAACATATTTAGCAATCTCTGAGGTAGGTAGAGGATCATGTGGCTCGCATCAGGCAAACCATAAAATGAAATTATTGTTATTTTAACTAGGGGTGTATTGGCCAACTATGTTGAAAGATTGCATAGATTTCACCAAAGGCTGTCAAGAATATCAAAAGCATCCAAGTATCCAACATGTTCCTGCAAGTGAGTTACACTCAATAGTTAAACCATGGCCTTTTAGAGGATGGGTGTTAAACATAATTGGCGAAATTAATCCCTCATCGTTGAAAGGACATAGATACATATTGGTAGGAATATATTATATTACTAAGTGGATAGAAGTTATCCCTTTGTCTAACGTCGACCAATATGAAGTGATCAGTTTCATCCAAAATCATATTATATATAGATTTAGAATAGCCAAGACTATCACAACTGACCAAGGCTCAGTGTTTACAGGGCAAAATCAGTTTCATCCAAAATCATGTGGGTTAGAAGCCAAGGAATTAGAATAGAACCTTAAATCTAGTGTTGTGGGCATGTCGAAACTCTCCCAAAGAATCGACTAATGCCACACAGTTTCGACTGGTTTACGGTCATGATGAAGTATTCCCTTTAGAGATTCATTTGCAGTTAGTTGGAATTCAAAGACAAGTAGAGATTCCAACTGAATACTATTGAGGTATGATGCTTGACAAATCAAGTGATCTGGATGAAGAGAGATTAGTTGCTCTAGATGTCTTAATGAGACAAAAAGAAAGAGTAGCTAAGGCATACAATAAGAAAGTTAGAACCAAAACTTTCAACTTAAGAGACTTAGTTTGGAAAGTGATGTTGCTCATGGATAAAAAGATAGAGCTTTGGGTAAGTGGTCCCCTAATTGGGAGGGGCCATTTAAAATTTTGCAAGCATATACAAACAATGCATATGAAGTCAAACAATTGACCCTTGAAAGTTGAATCCTACTAATAAATGGAACGTATTTAAAGCAATATAGGCTTATTTTGTAGGAGATACATATTAACGTAGAATAAAATATAACTTCAGAATTGAAAAGGCTAAAAATATGAGCCTTATAATTGTCGAAATACCACAAAAGGGGAATATTTAACAGTAACCAAAAGGGTCCAGATAACAATAATTTTTCTTTGGGTTAGATGTTCCTTAAGACTTCTATGGATAATCCTAGAGATTCATAGAGGGACCCTAAAATCGGTTGGCTGAGGATAATATCCTTTCCTTCATGCAGCTAGTTGGCTAAGGTGATATATCTCTTGGCTACCTTTAAGGATTTGCAGCGAAAGATGCATCTCGACAGCCACAATGCAAGGAAGGCAATGTGTTCCTCATCCGAAACTTCAGTAGTGTCAGCGACATGATAGTCTTCAATATATTTTCAAAAGCTGGCACAATTAGTATCAAATTTGATGGTGTCCTCGTCACTCTTATTACGTGTTAGTGGTTTCCCAAAAGTATAGGGATGTGACCAACATGTTTTGGCAATAAGCGGGACCGGTTCTCGACATCTTAATCTGGTCAAAGATACCTCTAGCCTTCCAAGTTTCACTCATTTTTGACTCAATTTTGTTCATCTAGAGGATGTAATCCTCATGTTTTTTAGTAGGGGGACTGAACAAAAGACGCGTAAATTGAAAGTCATATACTTTAAGCTTAAAGGTTCCTTAATACTCACTATGGGTTTGGTCATATGATAAGAAGGGAAAAAATCCCTAAGTTTATTAAGATCCACTAAGGGATCACGCATTGGACCCATGAGTGCATGGGTATTTCTAGAACTAGAGTAAGGGAAAATTACTTGGAACTTGTGGATACGAAGTTTTTCTTCATAGTTGGATGGCTCTAGAATGTATTCCTAATTCCCGACGACATTGATAGAAGAAAGCATGTGAGCTAATGGAAAAGACTCATTTATATATTTGTTGGTATGTTCTTTGGAGGCCATTACTTTTGAGCTTAGGAGTTTTTTTTTGGTAATTTGAAAGAAGAAATTTGCAGAGAAGAAGTTCTGGTGACAATGGAAGAAAGAGAGAAGAAAATGGAGGAAAAGGTATTTATAATGAAGGAGAAAAACTCTTTAATTCTTATGCTTGAAAAATAGCACAAAGTGGGTTGGCATGTGTCATTTCCTGAGATGAGAGATCGAAACAATCTGATACACTTAGCCACGCCACCCTACGGAGGCGCAACCGTGATGATGGAAGTTATGGGTTAGTGGGAAATCCATGTTTTCGAGGTGACTAAAGATGTAAAGGTCATGATGCCCATGACGTCAGCCCACTGGCCGAATAGTGTTTAAGAAAGTAAAAAACGCCCTTATCTCCTTTTCATTGAAAAAATGCCTTTTTGGGGGGTAATTTGTTAGCTAAGATTTCCAACGTAGCGAAAAATCTTAGCATGAGCACAAGTTAAGGACAATTATACGTTTTATGATGTGTGCGTTATTGAAGTCTCAAATTGAGGAAAATGGGACTTAGTATTTTTTAGGAATATATTTGAAAGACATTTCGAAATCAACATTTCGACAGCATCAGCCGCGTCAAATTGGCTGTTATTTGGGCGTGCAGAGCTGTTATGTTCAAAATAAGTAACTATTTCGTAGTTTTATCCTGAAAGACGCGTGGAAGGAATGCATAGACGAAATACATGCAGAAGCCTATATGGCTAAAGCTGAATAATGGAACGTTAGGACGTATTTATTTCATACTAGTATAAATAGAGTTTCTAGTGTTAGGCTTCAGGGTGTTCATTTGATTTCATCACAAAATCTCACATATACTCAAAGTTCCAGTGTTAGAGAAAAAAGTTTTACTGAGATAATGTATGAATTCTGAAACACCACCTTTATTTCAATGCAAACTTTTCAATTCATTTTATGATTTATGCCCAGTTACTTTCATCTTTATTTTAACTACATTGTCACTTTATTTTTTTGTTCTTACAACATTCTTGCTTTTCATTAATTTCGAAGTCACGTATTTTATATCCTTTTTATAACTATTTCGACCAAGTCAAAATCAGTCTCATCTCAACCAACACTATAAGGCACAATTTTTAGCACTATGTCATAGGATTATCTAGTTGATCCTTCAATTAACCTTTAATAAGAGACTAAAAATTGTTTACCAAATTTCAATGTAAACAGTCGGCTAGAAGGTTATCAAACTTTATTCTAAAAACTCTAGAAATGATATCAGGTATATTTTGTGGCTCCAAATGTAGAGGAAGAAGTACTCATTAAATCTCTGGCCAATCTGGATTGCATTTGAATGTTATGAATGGATATGTTTAAGCCAGGGAAGGAGTGTGACTGCCCCGATCTCCCCTAGGGGTCAGAGTTGGATTATATGCCTTCTTAATCTTCCGACGATCCTTCGATTAAGGGGCCTCGTCTCTCTATTTCCATGGGAAGGTGTATTGTGAAGACTTTCTTGTTGGGACAAAATGAAGGTAGAGAAAAACAAGAAAGAGGGGGTTTAAATTGTTTTCACAATAATAAAAAACTTTTGCAACATCACTCACACGAAAGATAAATGCTAACAACACAAGAAATTTATCCTGGTTCGCTTGAAAATCAAAGTTACTCCAGCCCACCCGGCCAAGGTGTTTTCACCTTCAATAAGGACTTAATCCAATAATCTTAATAGATTACAAAAATGTATAAGAGTTTAACAATCTCTTAGCCATATCAAGTCTACAGACTTTAACAAGTCACTTGATGAAAATCAACAACTTTAAAGAAATACAAGTGTTTGCTTTAGTGCTCTTAGTTAAGCAGTATAAACACAATTAAGAATAGTGATCAATGATCACATTATGAGCAACAACTTCTGTGTGATTACTGAATTTAACAATAAAAGATATTGAGTTTGTAGATTGAAGTGTATTATTGAATTCTTTTGTAATTGCTTTATGTCTTCAGCATGATGATGAGGGGGGCCATTATGAGACTTAGTGACATTAACTTTCTCGCCCTTTCCATAGCAGCCTTGAAGCATAATCCATATTTTCCTTATAGAGAATTGTACCATACTTAGAATACTTCTTCATTACGTTTCTGATTTTGATGAGTCAGATGCTTTGTTGAGTGTGAATCAGAATGAGTTATTTGGCGTGAATCAGAGTGGAATCAGATTCGTTGAGCAGAAGCTTGTAGTCTTCAGAGATTCAGTTAACTATTCTTTAGATAGTTGTTTGTTGAGTAGTCTTCAGATGTTAGCTTGACTAGTCTTCAGATAGAATGTCTTCTGATGTTGTCTTGTAGAGTCTTTAGATATGAACTTCATTGTCAGATTCTATATGTGATACTTCAGAAGTGTTTTTGTTCAGAGCCAGATATATCTTCATTTCTGGATCAGCTTTTCTGGACTACATTAGAAGCCTGATATTGTTTTCCTCAGATTCATTTTTCCTTAAAAACCTACACACTTAGAGAAAATTATTAGGGTACCAAATTGTTTCATTCTCTATTATCATCAAAACTTAGAGATATATTGCAGAACCAAAATCTTGTTCTAACAATCTCCCCCCTTTTAATGATGACAAAACTTAGACTTTTTGATGAAACAATGGTACTTTACACAGATACAAATTTAAATGAATCAGAGTCAAATATAGTGAGGCTCCCCCTAAGTCTGATACTTAGAAAAAAATTGTATCAGAAAAGGGTTTCTGGGGTAGAGGGTTTCTTACCAGAGCTTCTTAGGTTGCTTGACTTGTTTCTCAGATACTGATTCAGTTTTCCTTGTTCAGATATATCCTGTAAAAACACTTAGACAACATAATTGAGTTTGTAATATTAAAATATAAGTAGTGCATTCTGAGAGTTAGATATATTATTTCATTAGAAAGACTGTTATTCATTTCTCCCCCTTTTTGTCAGACTCAAACAGTTTAAGAAAACATAAAGTAAATCATAGAAGCCAAACAAAATTTCATTTAAAATTTAGAGAGAAGCACAAAGGAAAAACAAGAAAAAGAAAGCCTCAGAGGCAAAAACTCTTAGAACTAAAAGATACAATCAAATAATCCTATAGTGCCTAAGGGATTGGAGGAGGAGGCATCCTCTGAAGTAGCTGGGAAATCAGTCTCTGGATGTTGGAGTTAACTTGATCTTGCTGGTCGAGTTTGGATCTCACAAGTTGTTGTTCCTTTTGAAGCTCTTGCAGAGTCATGAGAACCAGAGGAAATAGATCAGATATTGATGACTCACTTTGAGTCAGAGCAACCTCTAAAGTCTTTGCAGCTTCTTCTGCAGCTATGCGAGCAGCCTCTTCAGCATCAATTTTAGCTTTAGCTTCAGCTTCTGCAACAGCAATAACTCTTTCTCCAGCTTCTATTTTGGCCTTCTCTTCAACTTCTTTCCTAGCCCGTTCTTCAGCTTCCTGCGCCAGACGCACCTCTAGTCTTTCCTCAACGTCTTTGATATAGTCACTTATGTCTTATTTAGAGATACCCTTTAGCTTGAAGACCTCAAATGTCATCCACCTGAGAAATCCATTCCAGTGACTCATTACTTCAGAAGGATTGTCACTTAGTCTGGACGCTTCAGATAGTTGTCTGAGTCTCGCAGTAGTGCTTTTTGAGAACTTGGCAAAACTCTCATCTAGGGTTGGAAGGGTAAGGTCAGGTTCAGAGGTGGGTTCATAGATAAGTTCATAAATGGGTTCAAAAGTAGGTGGAAGGGTTTCAGAGGGTTCTGAAGTGGGTGCAGAGGGAGGTGGTATTGATTCAGAGGTTTCTGGTACATATTTAGTCTGTTTAGATTCCGTTGTGGCTTGTAGTTGTGCCAGAGTGGGGGAGGTTGGGTCAGAGACATCTGAGTGTTCAGAGTTTGAGGTGAGGTCATAGTATAGGGGAGATGAGGTAGTAGATGAGGGAGGTGAAATGGTTTCATTGAATAAAATGGCCTCAGATACAAGGATTTTTGTGGTTGTGAGGTTAAATTTTTGTAGGGGGGATGAGGATGAGTTGGTTCAGAGTTATGGGTTTCAGAAGTATGGGGTTCCAAAAGAATGGGGATGGATATAGTATGTTCATAAGGATATATTATTGGAAAGGGTTGTGGTAAGGACGATAGAATTTACCTAGATCCAGAAGTTAAGGGAGCTTCAGAAATAGGAGACTTACTTAGAGCGGAGGAGCTCAGAGGCACATGTTTCTTCTGAGATGCTGAAGAATCTCCAAGCTTCAGAGTCTTCTTCTTCTTCTTCTTCTCAGAGTGCTCTCTCTTCCTCTTCATAAAATTGGGTGACTGTTTTGGTAGCTAATCCACATAGAACCCAGAGACGTCAATTCCCTGAGACTCCAGATCTTGAAGATAATGAGTTATTACCTCTGGTGGATCAATCTTAGAGAAAAGATACAACCCATTTGGTATCTTTCTCTGATCCTTCAGAGTTTCCCAGGAGGCGTCTAAGGTAGGTTTGATTCTGACCTTGTCAATAATCCCCATACTCTTCAGATTTTTGGCGTTAAGAGGCTTGCCCATATCCACCGTAATATCTTCCACCATGTTAATAGAAATGAGGTGGTCCACCATCCCACTTTTTATCAACACATCATAAATCAACTTCCCTAGAGGGATGTAGTTTATGGGCTTCATATTATTCCTTGTATATCTGACTGAGTCCCTCAGATATTTGAAGAGGAGAGAGGGGAGGTTCATCTTCAATCCTTTGTGCAGACAGTATATAATGCACTTCTGATCTGTATTAATGTAGTCAGATGAGCTTGACGTTGGACAGTGGTGGATAGTTCCCAGAATTATCTTCAACCAAACTCTCAGATGTTGTTAAAGTTCCTTATTTGAAGCTTTTTTATCTAGGTTCTGAGCAAAGATAGATGGAATGATTTCCTGGGACATATACTTTGCCCTAGTATTGATATTGTATATTCTTATGCCTCCTACTGTTTCCATGTTCAGCAGCTTCACAATTAACTTCTCTGTGATTACCATCTTGACCCCTAGGACGTATGAGACAATGCAGTGGTCGTCGGAGTCGGCAAACCTCCAGAATTCCTTTACCATGAATGTGTAAATTGGACCATAAAGCCTTTGAAAGTAGTTTCCCCATCCTTGGTTTTCCAGTTCTTTGGTGAGGTCTATTCCATTTTTCTTTAGGTTGTCAAAATCAACCTAGAGTTCACATAGAACTTTTAATTTTTCAAAATGCGTTGCAAGATTTATATGAGGGGGCGATCAAGAACGTGAGGTTCTTGGTATGAAGTTGTTGAGGGTGTAATAGCAAGGGTTATAACCTGTTGTGGAGCTTCCACTATTTGCTCAGCAATATTCATCTGTTGAGAGTATTCAAAGACCTGTTGTTGTTGAGGGTCCATTTGCAATTGTAAAAGAGATAATGTTGCTATGAAGATGAAGATGAAGATTGCAAGGATGTTGAGGTTGCAGAGAATGAGGGCAATGGGTTGTGTATGTTGTGAGAGTGAAAAGTATGAAAGTGGGAATTATGGTAAATATATACATATACCAAACACATGCAAAACAACAGCGTTAAAGGTAAAGTAGTGATAATTGTTGAATTATGAGTTGACAAGCGTGGGGAGAATTAATTGCAGCTAATGATGGTTGTCTAATCTCAAAAATAAGCACACTACTCGAGGGGATCTCAACAATTTGGCTCTTGAGTTCTAAGATAAACGGTTGTATCCAAGATCCAAGGCCACACGTTTGAGAGGCCATATGTTGACGTTTCTAAAATCAAAATTACAAAAGGGTTTCTGATTCAGAAGGTTTCTAATCCAGATAACATCTAACTTGTAGAAGTATCAAAACCAGAACCAGATACACAACATATGTTTAAGTTAGAGTCTATTTTAACATTAGAGAGGAGAAGCACAAGTTCAGATTCATTCTGGGCAATCTGACATATTTAGATGTTTTAGAATGAAAAGAAATTTATATTCAGCTAAGGGTTTTGTGAAGATGTCAGCCCATTGATGATTTGTATCTATGAATTTTAAAATTATTATCCCTTTCAAAATATAGTCTCTAATAAAATGATGTTTAATTTCTACGTGCTTCGCTCTAGAATGTAAAATAGGATTCTTACTTAAACATATAGCAGGAGTGTTGTCATAGAAGATAGAGATGTTACTCTCATAGATCTGAAAGTCCTCAAGTTGATTCTTCATCCAGAGCATCTGAGTGTTGCATAGTGAAGCTGAAATGTATTATGCTTCTGTAGTTGAGAGTGCAATGGTTGATTGTCTTTTGCTAGCCCATGAGATGAGGTTTCCTCTTAGAAACTGACAGTTCCCAGATGTGCCTTTATGTTTCAATCTGTCTCTAGAGTAATCTGCGCCATAGTACCCAGAAAGCCTATACTCTGATGTTTTCTTATACATCAGGCCAATGTTAGGTGTTCCTTTCAGATACTTTAGGATTCTCTTAATATCTGTTAAGTGAGATTCCCTTGGATCTGACTGAAATCTGGCATAAAGACACACATTGAATAATATATCTAAACGCGTAACAGTCAGATAGAGAAGAGAACTTATCATACCATGATAGAGTTTTTGACAAACCTTTTGACTTACCTTTTCTTTCTCCATAATGCATGTGGGATGCATGAGAGTCTTGGTTGGTCTGCTTATTGACATTTCAAATTTCTTTAGAATGTCTTTTATGTATTTGCTTTTGTATACATATGTGGCTTCTGATGTTTGGTTAATTTGAACCCCCAAAAAGAACTTTAGTTCTTGCATCAAACTCATTTCAAATTCTGCTTGCATTAACTCAGAAAATTCTTGACAAATAGAGGGGTTAGCAGAACCAAATATTATGTTATCAACGTATATCTGACAGATCATAAGGTCATTTCTGATGTTTTTATAGAAGAGAGTGGAATCCACTTTGATTCTAATAAAGTCATTCTCCATAAGGAATGAACTAAGTCTTTCATACCAAGCTCTGGGAGCTTGTTTTAGACCATAAAGAGATTTTTTCAGTTTAAAAACATGTTCTGGACATTTTGAGTTTTCAAAACCAAGAGGTTGATGGACATACACCTCTTCTCCAGAATCAGAATCAGAAGTGATCATGGGAAAGAATTTGAGAACAATAAATTTGCTGAATTCTATTCATCTGAAGGAATTGGTCATGAGTTCTCTTGTCCCATTACCCCTCAGCAAAATGGTATGGTGGAAAGGGAAAATAGAACTCTCCAAGAATCTTCTAGAACTATATTCATGCTAAGAAGTTGCCTTACCACTTCTGGGTCGAAGCTATGAACACGGTCTATTATGTTCACAACAGAGTAACCTTGAGGAAAGGGACCCGAACCACTTTATGTGAAGTCTGTAAGGGAAGAAGACCTACTGTCAAATACTTCCATGTGTTTGGTAGTAAATGCTATATACTGATTGATCGTGAACAAAGAAGGAAAATGGACCCCAAGAGTGATGAAGGAATATTTCTGGGCTACTCAACAAATAGCAGATCCTTTAGAGTTTTTAATTCCAGAACAAAAGTTATGATGGAATCTATCAATGTTGTTGTTGATGATCAAGAGACTGATGTCACAGACGATGTTGAAACATTTCTGAATGATGCCTCAGCTGATCTCCTGGACAAAAGTAATGAGAGTGAGTCCATTCAAGCTGAACCTGAAGCTGATAAAGTTAATAAGGGTCCCTCTATCAAAATTCAGAAGGATCATCCTAAAGATCTCATTATAGGAGAACCAAATAAAGGGGTCACCACTAGATCAAGGGAAGTGATCTCACACGCATGTTTTGTGTCCAAGATTGAGCCTAAGAATATTAAAGAAGCCTTAACTGATGAATTATGGATCAATGTCATGCAAGAAGAGTTAGGCCAATTCAAGAGAAATGAAGTATGGGAACTGACTCCAAGACCTGAAGGAATAAATGTTATTGGAAAAAGTGGGTTTACAAGAATAAATCTGATGAAAAAGGTTTGGTTACTAGAAATAAAGCAAGACTGGTAGCACAAGGATACACTCAAGTTGAAGGAGTTGACTTTGATGAAACATTTGCTCCTGTAGCTCGCATGGAGTCCATTAGATTGTTGCTAGGAGTGACATGTATTCTGAAGTTTAAACTGTTCCAAATGGATGTGAAAAGTGCATTCTTAAATGGCTACTTGAATAAGGAAGTATATGTTGAACAACCTAAGGGATTCACAGACCCAAATCTTCCAAAGCATGTGTATAAATTGAGGAAAGCTCTCTATGGGTTGAAACAAGCTCCTAGAGCTTGGTATGAGAGACTCAAAGTGTTTCTCATTGACAATGGATACAGAAAGGGAGGCATTGATAAGACTTTATTTGTCAAAGATGAAGGAGGAAAGCTCATGGTGGCTCAGATCTATGTGGATGATATTGTGTTTGGTGGGATGTCAAGTAAGATGGTTCAACATTTTGTTGAGCAAATGCAGTCTGAATTTGAAATGGGCCTTGTTGGAGAACTAACCTATTTTCTTGGCCTGCAAGTCAAGCAGGTGGAAGATTCTATCTTTCTATATCAAAGTAAATATGCCAAGAATATTGTTAAGAAGTTTGGCATGGAGAATGCAAGCCACAAGAGGACACCTGCTCCTACTCATCTGAAAGTGTCTAAAGATGAAAATGGTGTTAGTATGGATCAAAGTCTCTACAGAAGCATGATAGGGAGTCTGCTATATCTCACAGCAAGCATACCTGACATTGCTTTTGTTGTAGGTGTATGTGCTAGATATCAAGCTGAACCAAAGGTGAGCCATATAAACCAAGTGAAGAGGATCCTGAAATATGTCAATAGCACTAGTGACTATGGGATGCTATACACTCATGGATTTGAATGTGTGTTGTCTGGATTGTAATGCTGATTGGGCTGGAAGTGCTGATGATAGGAAAAGCACATCAGGAGAATGCTTCTTCTTGGGGAACAATTTAATATCGTGGTTTAGTAAGAAGCAAAATTGTGTTTCTCTGTCTACTGCTGAAGTTGAATACATAGCAGCTGGAAGTAGTTGCTCTCAACTAGTATGGATAAAACAGATGCTGATTGAATACAATGTCTCACAAGATGTCATGACATTGTACTGTGACAACCTGAATGCCATAAATATATCAAAGAATCCTATTCAGCACAGTAGGACAAAACATATTGATATCCGTCACCATTCTATTAGAGAACTCGTGGAGGATAAGATTGTAGCCTTAGAGCATGTTGCTACTGAGATGCAGTTAGCTGATATTTTTACAAAGGCCTTGGATGTAATCAGTTTGAAATCCTGAGAGGAAAATTAGGGCTTTGCATTTATGAAGAATTGTAGCAATTAATATGGAGTGGGAAAAGTAAGTAAATTAGTGTCTATGTGGCTAAAATAAAGCGCCCCCATTATGGTAAATCATCACCTAGTTTTGGAAATACCATCTTCACACGCTACCCCCATAACCTCACTACCTACTCCAACTCTTCCATCTTCCTGCTCCTTCCGCACACACCTCTGCTAGGGTAACTGCATTTTTTCCACAAAAACTTCAAAATATCACAACATCAAAATACTTCTGCTTCAAAAACTACTAAGTCTACTCAAAAGGTTAGCGCTCCTTCCATGGACATTCACAATGATGAGATTCTGGATGTGGTTCCTCTATCAGTTATTCCTTGCGAGGCCCTTGATTTGAACCATCCCATGGATGCCTCAGCTTCTGCATGCCCCAATCAAGGTAACATCTCTAGTATCCCTTTTGGCTCAACTACTGCCACTAACTCTAAGGAAGATATACACCACACTGATCGTGTCATAAGAAACCTAGTCACTAGAATCCTTAATGAAGGACATTCTGTGAAGGGAGTCTATACTCCCCTGTCTAAAATGTACCCCTATCCTGAGGATGAACAACATAGTGAGAAGAATGACGATTCCTCCAGTTCTGAGAAGGACATGGCTGCTGAAGGTTTGTGCTCTCTATGGCAAACTGTGTTTGGTAAAGGAAAATCTGTGGCATCTAAAACTGCCAATGCTTCCCACTCTGAGAAGCATGATGATGCAAATGATGTGATTGACCTAGAGGATGATAGGTCTAATGATCAAGAGGATAACTTACTTCATCACTTAAAGCCAAGTGTGGCTAAACGTATGAAGACTCGAAAAGGAAGATCTGTGGCTGAACTTATGTCAGCTAGAAAAACTAAGAAGACTGTTGGTATCGGTCCCTCCAAATCTTAGAGCAAGGTTGAAGTGAAGAAGAGGAAGGTTAGAGAAGATTCTGAATCTGAAGAGGATGTTGAGGAAGATGTCCCTGACATCTCTCATGTGAAGAAAACCACTGTGAGGAAGTCTCCTGTCAAAGTTGTTGTTGTTGTGCATTTGGATAATATCTCTTTCTATCTTGAGGATGGAGCTACCAAATGGAAAATTATGATTCAAAGAAGGGTGGCTGTGGAAAGGGAGTTGGGAAAGGATGCTGCTGAAATCAAGGAGGTCATGGACCTGATAAAGGCTGTTGGGTTGTTGAAGACTGTGGCTGGGTTCTCTCAGTGCTATGAGGGTTTAGTTAAGGAATTCATTGTCAACATTCCTGAGGATATTGCTGATAAGAACAGCAAGGAATTTTGCAAGGTGTTTGTGAGAGGTAAGTGTATCACATTCTCTCCCACTGTTATTAACAATTTTCTGGGAAGAAAAGTTGAGGGTGCATGTGAATTGGAAGCTACAGACATCGAGGTCTGTAGAGAGATTACAGCTAGGCAGGTGAAATGTTGGCCTATTAAAAAGCATCTTCTTGTTGGGAAGTTGACTGTCAAGTATGCTATATGGCATAAAATAGAAGCTGCAAATTAGGTGCCTACCAACCATATTTCCACAATTGCTAATACCCTTGGAAGGTTTATTTTTGTTGTTGGAACCGAAATGAATTTTGACTATGGTAGATTTATGTTTGAACAAATCATCAAGCTTGTATCTACTAATGCAGTTAAGCTGCCTATTGCCTTTCCCTCTATAATTTGTGGGATTATCCTGAATCAACACCCTAGTATTCTGAGTTCTAATGACTTACCTAGTAGAAGAAAACTTGCTCTATCTGTGCACTATAAACTGTTTGAAGGAAGTCATGTCGAAGATATAGTCATGACATCTGCCATGAAAAAGTCAGCCTCAAAAGTTGGAACAATTGTTGAGCTTAAGGAGACTTGTAAAGAGCTAGGTGAAGGGATAAGGGTAGCAACAGCTAGGAAACAATCGTTGGAAGCCTTGATTGCAAGCTTGGAGCAAGCTGAAGGCAAAAATATTGAACATGCTAAGGAAGCTGAAGCCCACACCTCTAGTGAGAGGTCTGCAGAAAATGATGAGACAAGTGGTAATTTTGTTTCTGGTGCTGATGAAGCTGCAAGCTCAAGCTCTACTGATTAGCTCCCTTGACTTTGGTCCCTATTGATTTGATGGTTTTTATTGATGTGATGGATTTTCTTGATTTTGGCAATTCTGTTTTGCTGTTTTATTGGTTTGTATCTCAACTTGCTTACAGTTGAATATGTACTTGGTTTTGTAACCCTTAATTTTTGACAATTTGGTTTATGACTGAATAGACATTTATTTTGTCTCTTTGGTCTCTTTTGGCTAAAAAGGGGGAGAAGTAGCTATAGCTATAGATGATGTTTGATGTTATGTTTGATACAAAGAGGGAGAAGTGTTATGTCTGTGTGAAGCAGATTGGTGCTTGGTGTGGACTAGCTGAAGGGGGAGGTGGTGTGTTCTGAGCACAAGTGCATGTGCGTTTACTAGTTGCTATTTTTGCTAGTAATGTGTGTATGTTTACTTCTGCTGCTGAACTGATACTTTATTCAATTTCTTGTGAACGTATGATCTGATGTATGTTTTAGCCAAAATTTGCTAAAGGGGGAGTTTGTTGGTTCTATATGTCGGCATCAATTTTGGTAAAACTTAGAGTTATCACAAGTTGGCACGTGTGTTGTCTTGACATGTGATATCAGCTTCTTGCAGGATGTTTAAATATGGTTGTGCAGGATTTAGTCAAGATGTCAGACCTGATGTTAAGACATGTGCACACAGAACATTTAGTCTGAATGTTATGTATTTTGTTGCTGTGTTTTTCATGCAAATCTTTGTGTGCTTATGTGGAGATTTCATGCGTTATTCAAGGAGTAATTATATTTAAAACCAGAATGTTCTATTTTACAAAAGGAATGATTAGCTGCTGTTTCTTAGGAGATATGCAAATAAAATAGAATTAGGGTTTCATGCTGCCCAGGCCTATTCAAAAAGCTTCTATTTAAAGGCCATGTAAAACATGTTTTAGACACACAAGATACGAACGATAAAGTGAGAAAGTTTTAGGGTTTTAGCCTTGTGTGAACTTGTGTATTGTGAGTCATTCATTCATCTTGTTGATGTATGAATTGGACTGAGTTTTATGTTGTAATTTGTCCACTCTAAGATTTAAAGTACGAGTGTATTTGTTTACTTGGTTGAAGCTTTTAAGTAAGATCAAGTATGTGTCCTTGAAGTGTGTCTTCTTTCTTTTTGTATTTGTTCTTGTATCACTGCTGTGATTGAGGGGGAGTGAGTATGGTCTCATATCTAAGAGTTCTTATATAGAAGTCACACGCGTAGAGATTAGGTGAAAAGACTGTAAATTGAAGTTGTTTACTGAGAGTCTTTGAACTAATTCTGTTTAGTGGATTTCCTTCCTAACTTGGTAGCCCCCAGACGTAGGTGAGTTTGCACCGAACTGGGTTAACAATTGCTTGTGTCGCCTGTTCAATTGTTACTCTGTTTTTATCCTATTTATATTTCCCTTGTTGTTTAAATATTAGTGTCGTGACATTACCTTCGACATCTCATATCTAATACCAGAATTTCAAGGGTAATATCTATAAGCCTCTTGATTGAGTATGATTGTAAAATGCATGGACGTGCTCAAATAAGTCAATATGAGATATTGAACTTAGTTGTTGTTATCATGTATACTCGAAAATCAAGGAATATAATATTAGATTCTACAAGGGTGACATATTTTATGTCTTGTGTTCAATATAGATATAAGAGAAAAAGGGTCATTGTACACATGATTATTATCATAGAAAGGTTATGTCTGATCACATGATATTTTCATCACTTGGATAATAGTGATGTTTTGCTAGATACTGCTCACTATGTATAATGTTAAATAGGTGATTTAATATATTGTCAACATTATGAGAACCTACAAGGTCACACATATAAAGTACTCAGAATTGAACGATTGATTAAATTAAATAATATTTAATTTAATTAGATATTAATTATATTATTTAATAAATTAACACAAATATAATGTTTTTATTAAATATGATTTAATTAAATAAATGAAAAATGATCGTTAATTAAACTAAATATAATTTAATTTAATTAATATTTTATTTTATTTTATTAAAAGAGTTTAATAAAATATAAATAATATTTTATATAATTAATATAGTGAAATTAAATAAAATTATGCTTATTTTGGAAAAAGTTCTAAATGAGAGTATTAGGATTTTAGTAGCGCTCTAAAAATAGAGAATTTTTTTTTCATTGCAATCATAATTGTTACTTTTTTTCATAAAACAAAAGGTTAGTAATGTGTTCCATTTTGTGTTTGTGTGGACTATGCAGAGACGTCCTTATTTCTTGTCGTTCATGATCAAAGATAAAGTACACTTCAAGAGGTATTTCTTGAATCCTTATTTTGGTATTTAATTTATGATTAATAGTGGTTTTTTGAATTCAATTTAATTGTTCTCCGATTGTTGCCATTAGAATACTACACCCCAAAAATAATTATTATTGAGTAAAACGTTAGAAACAACAAATTAACATTTGAGTTACTCCACCCAACTCTTTTATTTTCAATATTATTAGATATATATTTGTGTACGTGGTCAAATAATTTTTTAATAATTTAATTTTTATATTTTATATTTAATTATTTATAAATAAAATTTCTTTTGGGAAATTGATTGCGCCTGTTGGGTTAGCTGAACGAAGAACTGGTGAACATCAAGTAGAATGGGGTGGGCTAAAATCAAATTTTGAGTCTTATATCCTTTGTTTCTCAAACTGTGAATCATGCCACGTCACAACATTCAAAAGATCCAATTGAAGTAAAGGTATTCTGAAGGCATATTACATCAAGGTTGTGTAAACCTGACTCTTAGAGATTCGCTAAACACATTCGTATTGATATCAAATTCCCACATCGTCTTTCACACTTTAAATAATGATTTTGATATCAAAACTTGCATGAGCGTCGCATTAAAGTTACCATTTTCGAGTAAACAATTTTAATCCGCAAATCAACACCTAACATCAAGGAGGTTGCAATGATGATTTATAGCATATGGTCCTACTAGGGGCATTCCTCTAAGATCAATTAACTCGGGGCACTCCTCCAAGATCAGTTAGCCAAGGGAATTCCCTCAAAAATCATTCAACCAGGGGAAAAATTACATCAAGGCTCGTACTGGGTCAGACCACCTCAAGAGCATAAGAACGCTCTAGGAGACATTTAATCAGGGGCATACAATTTTAAGACACTGGGGCAAGTCAGATCGAGATCGTTCTATGACAAGACTGAAGGAGAAGAGCGATCCAACACGCAGCGGAATTTAAAATTTCTCCTTTAGTGATCCTTACGAATGGGTATGATCAGTGATAGAATCGTTACCTCTTGTGGCGATTGTAACCTTTGATGCAGATCTACGGAGCGATCACGAATGTTGAATGATGACAACGCCTCTACTCAGTCCACACGAACGGATTCCTTCAATCTCAGTGCTAGCTGCTATGAATGAAGGCTTTGAGTGAGAGAGAGAAACGAAATTGCAACTGCTCAAATGCTTTTACACAAGGGTTCTATTTATAGAACCACTTGTGTGGGTTGCAAGCTAAAAATCCCACTCAAGTGTATGTGACCCATATCTTATAATATGCCAAAATCAATTAAGCGTGTAGTATCTTACCATATTTCGTATTCTACTTAAGTACAATGTACCTTACGATGTTCTATAATTCACGTAAGGGCACCGTACATTACGGTATTCCTTAGTTACTCTATCTCTCATCAATCTGTCCTTTTGTGTGTGACCCTCTAGGTTTTCGCGGCATTGTCAATTACATTAAATCATGTATTTAACATAATAAACAGTGAGCGGTATCTAGCAACACATCACTGCTACCCAAGACACAAAAATATGATCTGACAAATCCTTTTGTGATAATACTTGTGTCCAATTACCCTTTTGCCCTTATGTCTATATTGAACACAAGGCATAGACCGTGTCATCCTTGTCTAGTTCAATATTGGGCCCATAGACATTTATCCTGTTACGCAGGATGGACAAATTCCATCTAGGTCACTCGTGTCCCTTAGCATGCTTCGTGGAGTACCCATCAACTGTCTTTATGGTCATCTAGTTACGGACAACGTTTGATCAGCAATAAGGCACTCGACTCTACATCTAGGATCCATAGTGGTTTCAGGTCGAAGGGTGGTATACACCATTATCACCATGAGAATAACTTATGACACTTTGCATAACATTCTATATAGTATTCTCATAGCGGGTCAATCCAGTATAAATATTACTCATAATATTCATACCTATGTTTAAGACTTGATAACTCCTTATCCATGATCCATGAGATGTGATCATCAGTCTATATACATAATAGTCTTAATGCTTTAATGTTATCCCACTTCACAATAAAGCTCGACTATGGATACTTTAAGAATAGTGTCCTTATGTTTAATGTGATCTCATGATTAAGTCACACTTGATACATTAAACGGACTAGCTATTCTAGGGACTTTATTAAACAAACATAATAAAGAAAAAGTCTTTTATTATTAATAAATAATTCGATACAAGTACCAAAAGTATTGGCCTCTAGGGCTTACACCAACAATCTCCCACTAGCACTAGAGCCAATCAGGCATACCCCTAATGCCCATAGATCTAGTATGGCCATCATGCTTCTGCTGCGCAAGAGGCTTTATTAGTGGATCAGCAATATTGTCAAGTGTAGGTACTCTGCATATTTTCACATATCCTCTATCTATTATCTCTCGAATGAGGTGATAATGGCTAAGTATGTGTTTGGATCGTTGGTGAGATCTAGGCTCCTTAGCTTGTGCGATAGCACCATTGTTATCACAATAGAGACCAATGGGATCCACAATACTATGAACTATGCCAAGTTCACTAATGAACCTTTTGATCCAAACATCTTTCTTTGCTGCACTTGAGGCAGCAATATACTCGGCCTCGGTTGTAGAATCAGCAAATGTATCTTGCTTTGAACTTTTCCAACTCACAGCGCCACCGTTTAAGCAAAACACATAACCAGATTGCGATCTAAAGTCATCCTTATCTGTCTGGAAGCTAGCACCGGTGTATCCAATTACAACCAGCTCTTCTTGACCTCCATACATCAAGAATGAGTCCTTAGTCCTTCTCAAATACTTAAGGATATTCTTGACAGCTACCCAATGAGCATCACCAGGATCAGATTGGTACTTACTCGTTGCACTTAAAGCATACGAGACATCTGGTCGAGTACATAACATGGCATACATGATAGATCCTATTGAAGATGCATATGGAGTCTTATTCATGCGATCCCTTTCTTCCTTAGTTTAAGGGGATTGTGTTTTTGATAGACACAGGCCATGTTGCATAGGTATGAATCCTTTCTTGGAATCATGCATATTAAAGCGTCTCAGCACTTTGTCTATGTACGTACTCTGACTTAGGCCAAACAGTTTTTGTGATCTATCTCTATAGATTCTGAGTCCTAATATATAGGCTGCTTCACCTAGGTCCTTCATAGAAAAGCGTTTCCCCAACCAAGACTTTACTTGTTGCAGGGTAGGGACATCGTTTCCAATGAGTAATATGTCATCTACATATAATACCAGGAAAACGATCATGCTCCCACTAACCTTCTTGTAGACACAAGGCTCATCTTCGTTCTTGATGAATCCATATTGTTTTACTGTTTCATCAAATAGAAGATTCCAGCTTCTGGAAGCTTGCTTCAATCCATAGATTGATCTTTGTAACTTACATATCTTTTGGGCTTCTTCTGGTATGTCAAATCCTTCAGGCTGTGTCATGTACACATCCTCAAGAAGATTCCCATTAAGGAAAGCAGTTTTGACATCCATCTGCCATATTTCATAATCATGATATGCAGCGATAGCAAGTAAAATCCGAACAGATTTAAGCATTGCAACTGGTGAAAAGGTTTCATCATAGTCAACCCCATGAATTTGGTTATATCCTTTTGCAACCAGTATTGCCTTATAGGTATATACCTTACCATCCATGTCAGTCTTCTTTTTAAAGACCCACTTGCATCCTATAGGGTTAACTCCTACAGGAGGCTCTACCAAGGTCCAAACTTGGTTTGTGTACATGGAATCCATTTCAGATTTCATGGCTTTTAGCCACTTCTCAGACTCGGGACCAGTTATGGCCTCTTGGTAGGTCAAAGGCTCATCTTGATCCATGAGTAATACATCACCTTGATCAGTTACGAGATATCCATATCTCTCAGGTATGTGACGTATCCTGCTTGACCTATGCTGGTCTTGTTCTACTTGAGCAGGTTGCTCTTCCACAACTACTTGTGTTTCCTGCTCTAATTCCTCCATAGGTGTATCGATGCTTTGTGATTCTTGAATTTCTTCAAGCTCTAGTTTCCTCCCACTGATTCCTTTGGAAATAAAATTCTTTTCTAGGAAAACTCCAGTTCGAGCGGACACTTTGCCCTTAGAAGGATTGTAGAAGTAATACCCTCTTGTTTCTTTAGGATACCCCACAAATAAGCATTTGTCAGATTTGGGCTCAAGCTTAGTTGAAATTTGTCGTTTCACATAAACTTCGTAACCCCAAATCTTCATGTAAGACATATGTGGTTTCTTACCACTCCATATCTCATATGGTGTCTTCTCAACCTTTTTAGATGGAACACGGTTAAGTGTGTAAGTTGTTGTCAATAGTGTGTGTCCCCAAAAGGAGTTTGGAAGATCGGCGTGACTCATCATGGATCGGACCATGTCTAACAGGGATCGATTTCTTCTCTTAGATACGTCATTTCATTGGGGTGTTCCAGGAGGAGTAAGTTGGGATAGGATCCCACACTCTTTCAGATGGTCATCAAACTCTAGGCTTAAATACTCACCACCTCGATCTGATCGAAGACTTTTAATATTCTTACCTAGTTGGTTTTGTACTTCATTCTTGAATTCCTTGAACTTTTCAAAGGACTCTGATTTGTGTTTCATTAAATACACATAACCATATCTACTGAAATCATCAGTAAATGTGATGAAGTATTGAAAACTTCCTCTGGCTGGTATGTTCAGTGGTCCACATACATCAGTATGCATGAGGGCCAAAAGATCATTAGCTCTTTCACCTTTTCTTATGAATGGAGACTTTGTCATCTTTCTAATTAAACAAGATCTGCATGTCTCATATGATTCATAATCAAAAGAGTCCAAGAGTCCATCTTTAAGGAGTTTGGAAATGCGTTTCTCATTTATGTGGCCCAATCGACAATGTCAAAGGTAAGTTGGATTTAACTCATTAGGTTTCATCCTTTTAGTATTAATGTTATAAATAGGCATTTCAAGATCAAGGACATATAGTCCATTGTTCATTTGTGCAGTAGCATAGAATATATCATTCAAATAAATTGAGCAACAATTGTTCTTTATTATAAATGAAAAACCAAACTTGTCCAAACAAGAAACGAAAATAATATTCCTGCTAATTGTAGGTACATAATAACAGTTCTCTAACTGAATTATTAAACCACTAGGTAAAGTCAATACATAAGTTCCTACGGCTAAAGAAGCAACCTTTGCTCCATTGCCAACTCGTAGGTCAATTTCACCTTATGCCAAATATCTACTCCTTTTTAGCCCCTGCACATTGGTACAAATGTGAGAACCGCATCTAGTATCTAATACCCATGATGCAGAAGTAGATAAATTAATTTCAATAACAAAAATACCTGAAGTTGAAGTCTCTACTCCATTCTTCTTATCTTCCTGGTACTTTGGGCAGTTTCTCTTCCAGTGTCTGGTCTTACCGCAATGGAAGCAGGTGCCTTCCTTTGCTATGCCTCCACTAGGCTTCAAAGCAGCAATAATGGGTTTGGGTTTGGTAACTTCCTTGCCTTTCCCTTTATCACCCTGCTTGGTGGGTCTTTTGTTCTGTCTTTTTCCATTTTCGATCATCAGAATGGACTTCCCTTTTGACTTCAGATTCTACTCAGCAGTTCTTAACATGGCTAGCAGTTCAGGAAGAGATTTATCCATATCATTCATATTGAAATTTAGGACAAATTGACTGAATCTATCTGGTAACGATTGCAATATCAAATCATTCGTAAGTTCCTTTTCGAGGGGAAAACCCAACCTTTCAAGGTTTTCCACATACCCAATCATCTTGAGCACATGGGGACCTACAGGGGCTCCCTCGGCTAACTTGCCTTGAAAAAGGGCTTTTGAAACTTCAAACCTTTCATTCCTTGCTTGCTCTTGATAGAGCATCTTCAGGTGTTTGATCATATTGAACGCTGCCATGTTCTCATGTTGCTTTTGCAACTCTCAGTTCATGGTAGTTAGCATGAGACAAGCAGTTTCATTGTCATCATCGACATGCTTCTTATAAGCATCTCTTTCTGCCTTAGGTGCAGAACTAGGAGGTTCCTCTTCAGGAACAGGTATCTCCAAGACATACAACTTTATATCATGTTTGTGGACAATCCTCAGATTTCGGTGTCAATTCAGAAAATTTGTCCCAGACAATTTTTCCTTGTCAAGGATTGATCGCAAAATATTGTTAGAGGTGTTTGTTGTCATGGTAATCTACATGAAAATAATGAAAATATAAGTATCAATAACATATTTAATTAGGCCTTTAATTAAATATGCTCCCACTATTTTACTCAAAACAAATGACCCTCACCATTTGATTTGGAAAATCCCGTTGGAAGATTTTCTAGTGGGTCGAGATCCACATTTCACTTTGTTTTAAGTCCGCGTAGGCGGATTACACAAAACTAGGTTATTTAGGTAGGAACTCCTTCCAGTTGTATCTAATACAACTCTCGAATATTTTAGTTGGGTGAATAACTCCTTATTCCAATCCATCACATGGATCATTTCCAACTCTTGCTTCTAAACATATATAATCTTATTATAATTTGTTTAGTTAAGTTTGACCCATTGTTTTAGCAATTGGATATTACAATTATACCATCGCACCTTACTAATATAGAACATGCACCTCACGTAGGCGAAACCTAC
Source organism: Lathyrus oleraceus (assembly GCF_024323335.1). NCBI lineage: Eukaryota > Viridiplantae > Streptophyta > Magnoliopsida > Fabales > Fabaceae > Lathyrus > Lathyrus oleraceus. The sequence goes on along the minus strand of NC_066579.1, from coordinate 153,119,927 downwards.
ATTATCCGATACTAGTCTTAATGAGTGCTAAAACTTGGAAAGCATAAACTTAATATTTAATTTGAAGGAATTTGCAATTATTTTGATCTCACCGGCTAATTTATCATATAAATCGTCTCTCACATGCATCAACATACATTCACATGCATCAACATACATAATGAAACAGTTATGGCCCCTAGCGCAGTTGTTCTCCCAAGCCAATGAGAGAACCTAAGTTTAACTAATAACGATCTAAGCTTCTCAAAGCAAGATCTTCAAGGTTGTCCTCCTTTGATATTGAAATCTTCTCTTTCTTCATAACATTACATTACATAAAAGAAACTCGTTTTACATACGAGGGAGTGAGATGAGAGAAGAAGTTACATTAAGAGATTAAAAGAGAGGCACGACACGCAGGTCGTATTTTAAAAACCCAAAAATAAAATAAATGAAAACTAAGGCCATAACCAGTCACCACAAGACAATAATAATAAACACATTATTATTATTAATTTTAATTCTTTTAATTAATTAAAACCAATTTAAATTTCAGCGACCAATCACACTACGCAGAGTTAGCCGGGGGTTCGTTGCCCGGTCAGCGGGAATGGGGGTTCCACTGCCCGGTCAGCACTTGATACTTTAAGGCACAACTCTTGCGCAGTCACAACCCTAATTGCATAATCTTTGACAATACAACCCTTGTGTCGTCATTAACCCTAATCGCATAACTCTTTGATAACATAACCCTTGTGTCGTCATTAACCTTAATGCACCAATTTTAGACCGTCAAACACATCCCGATTGTTGATTCAGTATAATTGATCAACATGTCATTGCTTCACCATACTAATGTCGGATCAAGAAGCAAACGACCATTGATCGCTCAAAGGAAAACAACCATTTAGTGTTTGAATGAACGAAACAGAAACAATATATCATATATATCGTATTTTGCATCAGGATTACTTATATCATATATAAAACTTGATCGATCTCAATTGCATAACCTATGGACGATCGATGTATCGCTGCTTCACCATACTAATGTCGGATTCCGAAGCATAGTCAACATTAATCATCCAAATCGTACACACATGATGCCAAATTTAATTACTTCCATTATTCTTTTATTCATCGTGTCTTTTAATCGTATTAATACAGAAAATACAGAATATAAACAGTTATTAGATGCATGGTTTCGTAAGTGGCTCTGATACCACTGAAGGAGAAGAGCGATCCAAAATGCAGCGGAATTTAAAATTTCTCCTTTAGTGATCCTTACGAATGGGCATGATCAGTGATAGAATCGTTACCTCTTGTGACGATTGTAACCTTTGATGCAGATCTATGGAGCGATCACCAACGTTGAACGATGACAACGCCTCTACTCAGTCCACACGAACGGATTCCTTCAATCTCAGTGCTAGCTGCTATGAATGAAGGCTTTGAGTGAGTGAGAGAGAGAGAGAGAGAGAGAGAGAGAGAGAAACGAAATTGCAACTGCTCAAATGCTTCTACACAAGGGTTCTATTTATAGAACCACTTGTGTGGGCTACAAGTAAAAAGCCCACTCAAGTGTATGTGGCCCATATCTTATAATATGCCAAAATCACTTAAGTGTGTGGTACCTTACCATATTTCGTATTCTACTTAAGTACACCGTACCTTACGATGTTCTACAATTCACGTAAGGGCACCGTACATTACGGTATTCCTTAGTTACTCTATCTCTCATTAATCCGTCCTTTTGTGTGTGACCCTGTAGGTTTTCGCGGCATTGGCAATTATAATAAATCACGTATTAAACATAATAAACAGTGAGCGGTATCTAGCAACACATCATTGCTACCCAAGACACGAAAATGTGATTTGACAAATTCTTTTGTGATAATACTTATGTGTACAATTACCCTTTTGCCCTTCTGTCTATATTGAGCACAAGGCATAGACCGTGTCATCCTTGTCTAGTTCAATATTGGGCCCATAGACATTTATCCTGTTATGCAGGATGGGCAAATTCCATCTAGGTCACTCGTGTCCCTTAGCATGCTTCGTGGAGTACCCATCAACTGTCTTTATGGTCATCTAGTTACGGACAACGTTTGATCAGCAATAAGGCACTCGACTCTACATCTAGGATCCATAGTGGTTTCAGGTCGAAGGGTGGTATACACCATTATCACCATGAGAATAACTTATGACACTTTGCATAACATTCTATATAGTATTCTCATAGCGGGTCAATCCAGTATAAATATTACTCTTAATATTCATACCTATGTTTAAGACTTGATAACTCCTTATCCATGATCCATGAGATGTGATCATCAGTCTATATACATAATAGTCTTAATGCTTTAATGTTATCCCACTTCACAATAAAGCTCGACTATGGATACTTTAAGAATAGTGTCCTTATGTTTAATGTGATCTCATGATTAAGTCACACTTGATACATTAAACGGACTAGCTATTCTAGGGACTTTATTAAACAAACATAATAAAGAAAAAACCTTTTATTATTAATAAATAATTCGATACAAGTACCAAAAGTATTGGCCTCTAGGGCTTACACCAACAAAGACTGCTTCATAACTTGTGATTGGGGCAACCCATTCAAATACCCACAGACTAGGGTAGAGATAAGCTACAAAGGTGAAATTTCTCTCTATGTTTTAAGTTGATTAGGCAAGTGCAAAAGTTCATCAACAACCATTGAGCCTGAAGCAGGCGTCAGGGAATCATGTATTTATAACCCTTTTCCTAGCCTCAAATATTCCATCTCCCACCACATGAGCATTTGGTGAACCATGCATAAATCAATATCATGCAAAAATCACGTCGCTTCGCTCTAACAACAAAGCATGCATATCATCATCACATAGATCATTATCATGCATTAATCAAGTGACTTCACTCAAATATCGTCGCATTCGTCCGACATCATCATAAAGCCTTGTAACCCAAGCAATCTTTTCTAGAACCTTATCACCATAAACGTCTACCTTGTGACTGGTATACTTGCGACAAATTAATCCTCAGTTAAAACGGTGGTATTTCTCCGAAAAAAATATTATCCTCGCGGAACTTTTAGTTAATATCCCCAGAGGGTTTTCTTTTAAAATTCTTCCTTTGCAGGTTTCTCTCTAGTACCCCTTCTTGAAATGTATTTGTTTAGGTTACTTTCCATCCGCTGTGTTGACAATTATCCTTTTTGTTGTCTCACCACCATAACATGATCCTTCATTTTCAACACCTATTGTTGATCCTTTTTCCAACCTTCGGGTTGTTGAACTTTTTCCAACCTCCATAGTTGATTGTCTTTTTCCAACCTCTATGGTTGATGATCTGTTTCCAACCTCCATGGTTGATGATTTTTTCTAACCTCCATGGTTGGTAATATTTTTTCAACCTTCACGGTTGATGATTTGTTTCCAACCTTCGTGTTGTCGACCTTTTTTCAACCTCCATGGTTGATGATATTTTTCCAACCTCCATGGTTGATGATATTTTTCCAACCTTCATGGTTGATGATCTTTTTCCATCCTTCATGTTGTTGACCTTTTTCCAACCTCCATGGTTGATGATATGTTTCCAACCTCTATGGTTAATAATATTTTTCCAACCTCTGTGGTTGATGATCTTTTTCCAACCTCTATATTGATAATCTTTTTCCAACCTCCATGGTTGATGGGCTTTTTCCAACCTTCGTGTTGTTGATCTATTTCGAACCTCCATGTTGATGATCTCTTTCCAACCTCTGTGTTGTTGATCTTTTTCCAACCTATATGTTGATGATCTTTTTCCAACCTCCGTGTTGTTTGATTTGTTTCCAACAACCGTGTCATTTCCAACCAACGAGTTTATGACAATCTTCCTTTTGTTAGACGTCCCTCTCATAATGGATCAAATTGAAACCTCCAGCAGTAGTGGCATGTTGAAACTCTCTTAATCAACTTGTGATTTCCTTGATTCAGTTATCGAATGGCGGAGAATCAAAGTTAACCACCATACCAAAAACCAGAACCAGAGACCACCCCTATCAATACCAGTCACTTCTTTCACCTAGAAAGCCACATCATTGCATTACATGCCTAATCTCATGCATCATAAAAGTCACGCTAAACACATCTTATATCTTTTCAATAAGAAGTCTTGTAGCCAAGCAAGACACTTCCCAGTTTCAACCATACATGGTCCACCTCAAGGGCACTTGTTGAACCTTTGAAACCATTACATAAATTATCACCATGCGTTAATCATGTCACTTATCTCATACATATCATTCATCTAGAATATCATGAAGCCCTGTAAAACAAACAATAAAAGCCAAATTTCAATATTTATTATCACCTTCAAAGCCCAATCATACTTGGCACCTTCAAAGCCCAATCATACTTTGCACCTCTCTAAATCCCAATCATACCTAGCCTCTAGAAAATCCCAATCATACTTGACACCTCCATAAAGCCTAACCTCGCTTGGCCTCTCGAAAAGCCTAACTTGCTTGGAATCTCACAAAGCCCAATCATACTTGGCACCTCCATAAATCCCAATCTTTATTGGCACCTTCATAGCCCAATCATACTTGGCACCTCCATAAAGCTTAACATCACTTAGTCTCTCTAAAAACCTAACTTTATTGGCACCTCTAAGAAAAATCAAAGTTCAACCTTGATTGACACCCTGTAAAGCCCAATCATCATTGGCATAGTTAAAAAACCGCTTCGTCGGTAACTCAAAACCCTGATAAACCCAATGGTCATTGGTACTTTAAATTTTCAACCTTCCCCCTTTTTCGACAAAAAAGCATTCGACTCTGATATCCCATACATGCCACAAAGCTCGACCATGTTGGTATTCTGCATATAGTAATCATCATTACCTAGCATTTCATCACTAAAATGCGTAGCATATCCATCAAGATGGAACATTATGCCATATAAAATCAAACATGCATACTTAGCATAAACCAGATTCAAGCCTTTCTCAAAAACACAAACAAATCCTCAGCTAAGATAGTAGTATCTCTCTGAAGAGAGTATTATCCCCATAAAAGTCCTAGTTGGAATTCCCAGCAGGTTCCCACAAAGAATTTGCTTCTTTATTTTCCTTTTGCAAATATTACTGGCCTTTTGTCAGTATTTTATAAAGAGGTTCTTATACCAAGCAATTGCCTTTTGCAAGATCTTGCTGCCTTTGCACTTACCTTTTTTAAGTCCCCTCGTCCTTTTACATGAGGGATATATCAGTCCCCCTTGCCTTTTGCAAGTCCTCCCTCGCCTTTCACGCAGGGAAATCCTATCGTTTTTTACTTACCTTTTGTAAGTCCTCGCTTCCTTTTGAATGAGAAAGTTACCTTTGTTAAAACCTTGCATCCTGAGTACAAAATAAGGGACATGATGTATAACTTACTCCATTCCCAATCATTTAGGCACCTGGCGTATGCTTGGCAGTCTAGGTGATTGCCACATTTCGAGAACTTCATCTTTGTCGTTGTGCCTAAGAGGTATCATGTTGTCCTCTTGTCTTTTGCAAGTTCCCTTTTCCTTTTGCATGAGCATTATCATTTCCTTTACCCTTGCCTTTTGCAAGTCTCCCTGCCTTTTGAATGAGAAGTCTCTCTTTCGGCTTACCTTTTGTAAGTACCCATTGCCTTTTGCATGGGAAGACCTTTTTCTTTATGCTTTCCTTTTACACAAGGAATTCTATTTCTAACTTACTTAACTTTTTTAAGTTCCTCTTGCATTTTGCATGGGAAGTTTCTCTTTCAGCTTACCTTTTGTAAGTACTTTTCTCCTTTTACATGGGAAAGTCCTTTGGTATACTTATTTTCTTGCCTTTTGCAAGTATCATCCGCCTTTTGCATATGAAAAATTACTTCATCCTATACTTTCCTTTTGTAGGTCCTCTCCGTCTCCGCCTTTTGTGCGAGGAAAGTCCTTCATTGCCTTTTACGTGAGAGATTGCATTCACTATTCATCTTCCTTTTGCAAATCTTCTTGGCCTTTTGCTAAGGGTTTCTCAATACCTTTTGTATGAGAATCATATTCGTTTTCATCTTTCTTCTTAGCCTTTTGCTAAGGAGTTATCATTGCCTTTTTCTTGATAATCACATTCATTTTCATCCTTCTTCTTAGCCTTTTGCAGGTCCTCTTTGCCTTTTGCACGAGGAAAGTCCTTCATTGCCTTTTGCGTGAGAGATTGCATTCATTATTCATCTGCCTTTTGCAAATCTTCTTAGCCTTTTGCTAAGGGTCTCTCAATACCTTTTGTATGAGAATCATATTCATTTTCATCTTTCTTCTTAGTTTTTTTCTAAGGAGTTCTCATTGCCTTTTCCTTGAGAATCACATTCATTTTCATCCTTCTTCTTAGCCTTTTGCTAAGAATTTTTCATTGCCTTTTGCTAGAGAATCATATTTGTTTTCATCTTTCTTCTTAGCCTTTTGTTAAGGAGTTCTCATTGCCTTTTGCTTGAGAAATAACATTCATTTTCATCCTTCTTCTTAACCTTTTACTAAGGAGTTCTCATTACCTTTTGCTTGAGAAATCAAATTCACCTTCACATGTCTTCTTGGTCTTTTTCTAAGGAATCCTTATTTGCCTTTTGCGTGAGGAAACGACATACTCCTTTGTTTGCTTTTTGAAAGTCTCCTCTACCTTTTATAGTGGAAAATCCTGTCATTCCCCACAAATCTCCAAGTTGATATTACCAGTAAATTTCCTTTGAAGTACTTCATATTTCTCCAACACTCATTTGTGTTGACCTTATCTTTTCATCCCCCTGTGTTGATGATAGTCATTTACTTTCTAGCCCCTGTGTTTATGGTACTCATTTACTTTCCAGACCCCGTAGTGATTTTTCATCTTTATTTTCTCTCCAATCGCAGTGTTGATAATGATCATTTTCACCCCAGTGGCAGTACTAATGTTGATCATACTTTTATCCCCAACCGCAGAGTTGATGATGATCATTTTCACCGTAGTCGCAATACTGATGTTGATCATATCTTGCCTCCAACCACACAGTTGTCGTGTATATTTTTACTCCAGTCACAATAATGATGTTGATCATTTTCATCCCATACGCAATACTGATGTTGATCATATTCTCGTCTCCAACCTCAGAGTTGATGATGATCAACTGTTACCCCAATCGTCGTACTGATGTTGATCATTTTCATCTCAGACGAAGTACTGATGTTGATCATATTCTCGTCTCCAACCTCAAAGTTGTTGATGATAAGTTGTTACCCAAGTCGTTATACTAATGTTGATCATATTCTTGTCTCCAACCACAGAGTTGATGATGATCAGTTGTTACCCTAATCACAGTATTGATGTTGATCGTATTTTTATCTCCAACCTCAGAGTTGATGATGATCAAATGTTACCCCAGTCGCAGTACTGACGTTGATCATATTTTGTTTCCAAATGCTGAGTTCACCAGTTGTCATCCTAGTCACCATACTAATGTTGATCATTGTTGTTCCCAGTCACCACGCTGATATCATACAATTTACTCTCTCAGCCATAATGTTGATGATTGGTCTTTCTTTTAATCCCCACAATATATTTTCCCGTCTTTTGTGCAACAAACTTTATTCCCCATCTAAGTCTCATTTTCCTTTTGCAATCCATCTCTCTGCCTTTTGCAGAAGAAAAATTTAAATCACTTATGTACCATCTTTTGGTTGCCTTTTGCAAGTACACAATCAATCTTAACCTTTGTGGAACCCTGCGAGAATATCTCAACTACCAATACTGGTCAAAGATCATTACTGGAGGAAAAAAATATATCATGAACAATTATACCTATCTTTTCTCTTCGGAGTGCAAGCGTTTCGGTCTTTTTGTATTTAATCCTCTTCTACCTCGAATGTCTGAAAGTCGTTGCTATTCATACCTTTAGGTTTAAGAAGATTAAATATAGGCAGTTGTCATACCCCAAAATTTACCTTACCTCCTCATTTAATCCATTTGGATTATGTTTTTTTATCATTTGCATACATTTGTCTATTTGATCATGCATTTAGGTCATTCATCGACATTTGCATATTCTAACAAATTTAGGCCAAACGTTCAACAATAATGGATTTATTTGGTTTAAGTGGATTTTTTAGGCGGATATTATTTGGTGATTATTCGGGTTTATTTTCCATATTACTTGTGGTGCGGATAATCTCTCTATTTGAGATTCGTGATTAGCAAGAGGATCAGAATGATTGTCACTTAATTTAGAGGTTTGCTTGGATTCAAAGAAAAAGGCAAAGTTGGTATAAAAAGAAGATTTCATTCAATTATCGAAATTCATGGTACATTGCATATTTCTTGAGATATAAGTTACAAGAATGGGTACATTTGACCTTTTGGTCAAACAATTGACTTTTTGATCAACTGTTGACCATTGACTCGATTTTGACCCCTAAATTTTTCTAGACTTATTCTACAAGCATTTAATCAAGGGATTCATCATCATTCAACACCAATGACTTATGTCGTGATTATGTCAAGTGCTAATTTCCAATAAATTTTATCTTCCATCAAGCTTCACTTCCGTGACTTGTTTTTCAACATTGTTTCAAGCCCAAAAATTCAGAATTTTATCAATGAGTTTACATCGTTCAAAAGTGCTTATTTTTAACACAAAATAACTTCTAAAAAGCACTTAAAATCATGGGATGATTCACTAAAAATTCAAGCCAAAAGTGGAAAAAAATTAAGGCAAAAGCATTCAAATTCAAGTAAATTACTAGTGACTATTTATCTTACAATCCAACTTGGTACTTTTTCTATGTGATTACTTTTTCACGAATCATTATAATGAATACGAATCGATCAATTCTTTGTACGCTTTGTTCTTCACCTTTTTTCCTAACTCTTCAAAATTTGTGGCTCATTTGCAAAATTTGATCGCATATTTGGATTTCTTGCGAAAAATCGAGTCTGATGATATATAATTTGCATATTGTTTATTTGATCCGATGATTTTAGTAAATCAAATTCATGAGTGTGTGCAAAATTAATGAACAAATGTAGAAATATCCAGAATGCACAGTTTTATGCCATGTGTCATGGCCAATTCCCCCCCCCCCCCCCCCCCCCCCCCTCTCTCTCTCTCTGCCACATGGCGCATTCCTGCCGATTCAGCATGGCGTATAAGACAAAACACTAAAGATAAAATAAGAATAAGACGAAACTGATCATGTGGACCTTTTTGGCCATTGAACCTTATTTTAATTGTTATTTGCACCCCTAAAATTACTCATTTTTCCTTTTTTCTTCTTCTTTTTTCTCTTCTTTTATTCATTACTAAATCATCCTTTTCACGATTTTAATTCTGATTTCAATTTTATTTTTTGCGGACCAATTATAATTTTATTTTCTCACTTGTCCATTAAAACAAAACAAAAAAACTCTTTTTTTCTTCTTTTTTTCTTAATAAAACTTCAAAAATGCTTTAAAAATATTATTTGAATTGTGAGCCATAGGCCTTAAGAAATGAAGAAGGAATAGGAGAGAGTATTGCTACCCTTATTCTGAATATCTTTGGATACGGGATGCCTGACCCAGTTATTCAAAGTATTCACTTCCAATCATAGACTTTAGGACAATTCAAATCAAGACAATTTTTCCTCAAATTTAAAATCAATCACAATCAATCAAACTCTTTTTTTTCTCCTTAGGGAATCCAAAAACCTTTCACAAATGACATTATTTCCATTCTATCGTAATACAAACAACACTTAAGTCTCTCATGCACGAGCATACAAACAAGGTTTAACCGCTAGAATACGATCCAAGTGCATCCATTCTATCGCAAACAAACAAACGCTTAAGTCTCTCGTGCATGAGCATACAAACAACGTTTAAATGCTAGAACGTGAACGTTAACATCATTCAATAAAAACAACCAACACATACATATTTTCTACTACGAACTATGAAACTCTGATTTTCTCATTACACTATGAGAATATGAAGGCGCGAGAGTTTGAATCCTTGGCGAGCACACTAATTAAAAACTTTTTTCCCTTTAAAACCAATCGCAAGTAACCTTTAGATAATAACATTCATCTCTGCAAATAACAATCAAAATGATTTCCGTTGAGTACAACAAATGTGATAGAGGCTAATATCTTCCCCTTACATAACCAACTTCCTTATCATTTTTCTCTTCCCCTTGGATTTTATTGATATTTTCCCTTTCGTTTAGAATAAATAAAGTTTGGTGACGACTCTGTTGTATCTTCGAGCGTGCGATGTGCTCAGGTATATTTTGTGGCGCGACAACATTGACTATAGTTTAAGTCAACTAACGTCTAAAATGGAAGAATGTGTTTCATTTACTATAAAAGCTTATACTTAGACTTAAATTAGATATTGGGATGAAATCAAATAGTTATTATTAAGTTTCATTTAGTAATAGAAAATTAGTTTTATGGCTTGTATTGATAAGAGAAGGAATGCATGTTTTAATAATAGGATAAGTGTTGTTCTGGTTATCTAAATAATGTTTTATATACTAATCATGTTATAGATTTAAGTCCCATAATCTTCATAAGTTCATCTATAACAAATACGGGACGGACCAAATAAGATTTAATATATATATATATATATATATATATATATATATATATATATATATATATATATATATATATATATATATATATATATATATATATATATATATATATATATATATATATATATATATATATATATATATATATATATATATATATATATATATATATATATATATATATATGGGATCAACTTATTCTAGGAGTAAGTTTTTTTTTACTTACTTCAAATTATAGCATTTAAATTGAATCTAATCTAATGTTTAATTAAGTAAAAATGATAATTAATCATTAGATTAGATTCAAGTTAAAGGCTATGATTTGGAGTAAGTTTTTTTCTGTTACACTTAATATTCAAAACTTTCATACAAGATATTGTTACTGAAAATATTTTTATTGAGATTATTAAAATATTTGTCATAAACTCATTTTCATTTAAGATATTATATCATAAAATATAATAAAAATCTATTTTATATTTTTATTTAAAATTAAAATAATCTAAATAATAAATATTTAATTCACATTATATTTTAAGAATGAATATATTTGTTGTATTGCAAGAATTATGATAACTAATTTTATTTTTTGATAGATTATCCAACATAAAATATTTTTATCGATAGTGTTTTGTTTTCTAATTAATATACAAATATTTATTGTTATTGTACAAAAAAAGAAAATTTTAAAAATCAATATAACTACATACTAATCAAAATTATTAATATAACTGTACATTAATGTATTAAAATTTTTGATTTATATATATTTATATTATTTTTTTATTATTATATAATTATATTAATGATTTTGATTAATATCAATTTGTATTTATTATTTTGTTTGAATACTACTATGTATAATAGTAGAAAATATTTTTTTGAATTAATATAGAATTATAATAACGGTTTTACTTAAAATTGTTAATTGTTTTTATACAATGATAATAAAAAATTATATTTTAATTATAAAATAACAAAACACCCCAAATGAAATTATTTTAGGTTAAAAAACATATAAAGTTAACTTAATAAAAAATATTTGTTGTATCCTAAGAATAATGATAATCGATTAAATTATATTTACTGTCATTGAATAAAAATTAGCAATGAATATATTGTTTAAAATCGATAATATAGTTGCATATTAATCCAAAATTATTTTCATAGGTTTTAATTAATGTATTAATCACTATTTTTTTATTAAAAAAAATTGTATGTTAATTAAAAAATAAAAACACTTTCAATAAAACTATTTTATGTTAAAAAATCTATAAAAATAATTTAATTGGTTATCATACTTCTTAAAATGTAATAAATATATTGTTTTCTTAAAATATAACATGAATTAAATTTTGACATAGACTAAATAAGTTATAAAGAAAGAGGACACAAAAAGAAAAATTAATCTAGTCCATTAATTTTAATGGATAAAAAATTAATGGTTATTATTAATTATTATTGTTTCTCACGTAGATATCAGTTCTCACTAGATATGCTCCATACAGGGACGCAGGGATTTGTATAAGTATGGGGGCATGTGCCTCCATTATATTTAAATATATATATATATATATATATATATATATATATATATATATATATATATATATATATATATATATATATATATATATATATATATATATATATATATATATATATATATATATATATATATATATATATATATATATATATATATATATATATATATATAATTTATCAAAATAATATATTTAATTAAAATTATATATTTTAAATTAATGAAATAATATTATTATTATGAAGATATTATTAAAAATTAGGTGAAAATAATAAAGTATATGAATATTTATTTAGGATTTTGTCCAAAAATTAATGTGAATTTTTTATTTTCAATAATTAAATTAAAACATGTCAGATTAAATATATTCGAATAGTTTTTTTTTGGTATAATTTCAAAATAATTTTTCCCTAAACCTTTAAAAAAATTGATTTATAGGATTTTATATTAATATTATGATCTCATAAAAAATGCATAAAAAATATTTTTCTTGATCATAATATTTAAAAAATTACAAAAATAAAAAATTTAGAAAATTATTAAATATTTTTTAGAGATAAATTTCATTAAAAAATAAATATAATATATATTTATGATTTAAAAACAAATATAACATATATTTATGATTTGAAAATAAATTTATATATTAATATATTGCCCCCACAGTTCAAAATCTCTGGCTCCGTCCCTGACTCCATATATATATGACATAAATGTTTAGTCCAAATAAGTGAGAAATGCATTTCTAAAGTCTATAAGTCTATGTGAATGGACTTTTGGATTCATTTGGTTTTATATCATTTGATAGATGTAAGTCTTGAGTTTGGAAGATATTTCTAATGTCTCAGTCATTGATTAAAGTTAAAGGACATATGGTATATCTTAATTGTATACATGGATGATGTATATGGACCTCTAAACATATTTGCTAATGAATTTTATTCCTCTTACTTCATTTATATTACTGATAGACTCAGTAATTATGAATATGTGTGTGTGACACGAGTTAAAATTCTTTTGAGAAGAGTTCAAAAATGAAGTAGAAGGAAATAACTCAAAAAAGTTATTACGATCATACAAATGGTTCGGTATGGTAAATACATGTATAAAAAAGATAATGACTATTTAAATTGTATCATGTTTGACATTGTTGGATATAAAGTTCGATTATATCTTTGTGACTATTTTTATAAATTATTTTACATACAATTATTCTTACCTATAACCACTTTCATTTAAAGTAGTCGTATAGATACCATATTTGATATGGAGGTAAGAATACCTAGTTTATCTTTATGATAATTTGGGTTGTATCGTTTATTAAGTAGACTTGATCACAATCTAGATGAAGATGTATTTATCCTAATGAAAATGAGGGACACACATTTTATAACATTTTATAGGACAAAATTATTTTGTCGCTAGAACTAGAGTCTTTCTTTAGTGATAATATGTATCAAAAGGAGCTATTGGGAGTGATGTAGAACTTGAAGAAACTCACGCACCCGAAAAAAATATCTTTATAAGAATGGAACATGAACCAATTGAAAAAGGGAGTTGTTGTTGGACTATTGGTTTATGTAGCACGAGATCTAGAGAAGATCACAAATGATCTCGATTCTAAAAGGTATATAAGTTGTCTAAATCTAACTATGGATTAGAACAAGCTTATTGGAGTTGAATCATTTTATAATTAAGTTTTGTGAAAACTAGGATTAATAATATCAAGTTTGAATCTTATGCACACAAGAAGGTTAGTAGGAGTATTTTCATTATTCTAGTATAGTATATATGCGACATACTAATCATCAAAATAAATTCCCTACAAATGTAAGACATGGTTAAGGAAATGATTTTGATGAAATGATTAGGCGAGGTTTCCTGAAAGGTTAGGAATCATAATCTATAGAGATAGATTATTGATGCACCTCGACATTATCTTAGGTACACATACCGACAAAGTGTTTAGACAATTAATATGCATAATCTCACATTAAGATTATCACTAAAGGTGTGAAAAATACAAAAAAAAATGGGGGGGGGGGGTGAATTGGGTTTTAAAAACAAAAGTTTTTTATCAACTCAAGAACACCACTCAAATGTTAATAACAAAGAGATAAAAACACAAGTATTTTTATCCCGATTCGTTTGAAACTCAAAGCTACTCCAATCCACCCGCCAAGGTGATTTCGCCTTATACACAAGAACTTAATCCACTATAATCAATTAATTACTATAATCACAAAGAATAAACTTCTTTGTCTTCTCAAGTATCCGACTATATCATAGTCTCCTTAAATAATCACAAAGAACAACTTTTTTTTCTTCTCAAGGATCCGACTATACCTTAGTCTCCTTAAGGAATTACGAACAACAAGTTTGAATCAAAGGTTTTGTATTTACAAGATGCTTCTAAACAAGCAGATTTTACACAAATGAAAAATAAACACTTAAAGAAAAATTATGTACAAAAATGATAGCTTTTCACAAAGAAACAAACTTGTCAAGTATTATAGTGTGTCACACAGCAGTAGCATTTCTTCAAGTCTCTAAGTCCCACTTATATAGCATAAGAAAAGAGACTATTGGAGGGAAAAATGGGGATACAAAATAGAGTGGTTGTCCAGTGTTGCATCGGTGAAAGGATTGACACATAGTACCTTCCTTCGCCCATAATTTCAGAGACAGGTGTGATGTATAATACACTCCTTTTCCCATGATATCAGGTAGTGGAAGGAATATTTGATTTGTACCATGTACTAATTGATCTTGTATCCACTTTGATCTTATCTTCAAATTCATTGGCTTCTGATGAAAGTTAATGAAGCATGAAATAAAGAAACATACAACTAGATTCAGAAACTTCATAAACTTTAGAGTCTTTCGTCAGAACCTTGACAACGTGAGCACTCTAGCTTGAGATCTTTAGTATCTTTAGAATCTTCAGACTCTTCAGTCAGAGCCTTGATAACCTTAACGTATGGCTTGAGATCTTCATAATCTTCATAATCTTCAGTCAGAACCTTGATAACCTCAACGTTTGGCTTGAGATCTTCAGAATCTTTAGACTCTTCAGTCAGAACCTTGATAACCTCAACGTCTGGCTGGAGATCTTTAGAATCTTCAGTTAAGTAATAAAACTTCATAAGCTTTCCATTCTTCAGAAGCTTGATGATCAGAGTCACATCCAGAAGCATAAATCGAGAGAACGTTGCAGCAACAACATAGCGTCTCCTCAGAAGCTTCTCAGAAGTGAATCAACACAGAAGCAGAAAGATCATTGCAGCAACAACTTTAACATCTTTCGGATTCTCTTCTCATGATTAGCATAAGCAGAATTAGAGCACAATGTTCAAAAATTGATGACGTTTCACGTCATATACTCAGAATCAGAACTAGTTGTTAAAGTTACACAATAACAAACCATTAGGGTACCAAAATTGTTCTCACACAAATACAAAATTATTATAACAAAAATCAAGGTATATATGCATAACCAAATCTTGTTCTAACAATCTCCCCCTTTTTTATGATTAATAAAACATGTATTTGATGAACAACTTTGTACAGGTTAATCACAGAAAGATACATCTTACAGAAGCACAAAGCTCCCTCTGAGATATATAATCCTAAAAAGATAAAATCAAAATGAAAGATCACTTTCTTGATTAACCTTTTTGAAGTACCATAATGATCTTCCATTAGAATTTGGTTTGTCTTCAGAAGTTGCTTGATGTTGTCCAAAGCACTGGTTGTTAACATCAACATTCTGATGACTTCACTTTAGAAGCTTGGTTGAACTCTGTTGAATAAGCTTTAGAGCCTGGTTCTCTTTTAAATTCTCTTTGAATCTCTTAAAGAGATTTCACAGCCTGGTTACAAATTCTTCTTAAAGAGCTTCAGAGCCTTGTTATAAACCTTAGAACCTGATTGAGTCAAGTCTGATTAAGATGGAGTTCTCAATTCCTTAGAACTTGTGCAGAATTTATAATTCCTCAGAAGTTGATGCCAACAACAAGGTTAAAGCTTCAGACTTATAGAGTATACCATTTCTTCAGAAACTGGTAACTTAAGTTCTGATCTGAAAGACTTCAAGAGCTTTTGATGTTCTTGACATTTCCCTACAAGACATTTAACAAGCTATTCTTCGAAGTAGTTGTTAGCAGAAACATTAAACAATGTTTGGGTTCTGATTCATGAATATAGGTATATAAAAATCAATTATGATTCTCCCCCTAAATACGTTTCTCCCCCTTTGTCATCAATAAAAAAGACAAACAACAAATAATGGAAAGAAACAAACATGATTTCATTAAACAGTGCCAAAAGGCATAAAAGAGTACAATCATGTTGTAGATAAAAAAACATAAAACATACTTAAACAAGATAAAACACATAAGTGCTTAAACTATTTTGAAAGCTTAGGGTTTTGTGGTGGCGGAGGAGGCGGCGGAACAGCTAGGTAGTCATCAGGAAGATTGAAGGGATCTACCAACAGATCAATATTATCCTCGAGGAAGCTTTCCAAGTAGTAAACCAAAACTTTTGGAGGATCGATCTTGGTGAAGATATGGTAGTTTTTGATGGGATACTACTACCTCTTATTTCTCCCATGGAGGTGGGGAGCGTTCTTATCAGCAATTGACTGAATAGAAGGTTGAAGTTGAGCTTGTTGTTGTTGTTTTTGATCAGCCATTTGAGAAATGTTGAAGATGAAGAAGGAAAGTTTCAGAGAGGGTGATTTAAGGTTTGAAAGAGAGAAATATGTGGGAGTAAATGTAAGTGTAGTGTGAATATATAAGTGAAGTGGGTTTATATAAAAAATGCAATCATTAAAGGCTAACAAATACGCAAACATAGGGGGAAACGTAAGAGATTTTAACCTAATTCTAAGAAATGTGAAACCCAATGTGTCATGCTAACATCATGCATGCTCAGAAAGTGGGACGGTTGTCACCACTTAGAACCATATGATATCAAACGACAAGACAATCATTTAATGCAACAACTGTTCACAATCAAGAAGACAAATTGATAAGACCGCTTCTTATCAGAACCTTTATGATTCATGAAACTTTCTTACTCCAGAAAGCTCATATCTCAGAATCAACAAATAAATTCCTAGAACCTAATCTAGAGTTCTGAAAGCTTAACATTCTGAAATTCATCTTTTCATTATGGATAAAAATCCGTAATAAGTTTTTAAGAATGAAAACAAATCTATCTTCAGCAAGGGGTTTTGTAAAGATACCAGCCCATTGATGGTTTGAATCAACAAATTCTAAGTGAAAAATACCCTTCTGAACATAGTCACGTAAAAAAGTGATGTTTAATTTCAATATGCTTATCCCTAGAATGCAAGATAAGATTCTTAGACAAATAAATAACAGAAGTATTATCACAGAGAATAAGAATGTTACTCTCGAATATCTGATAATCTTCCAACTGACTCTTCATCTAGAGTATCTAAGTGTTACATCCAAAAGTTGTGATATACTCAACTTTGGTTGTTGAAATCATAATTGTTGATTATCTCTTGTTGGACCACGAGATCAGGTTGTCTCTCAAAATTTGACAACTTCCATAAGTACTTTTCCTTTCTATTCTGTCTCCAGTATAGTCATAATCACAATAGCCTACTAATTTATATTCACTTAATTTCCTATAAAACAAACCAAGGTTATTAGTACCTTTCAGATACCTAAAGATTCTCTTAATAGTAGTTAAGTGAGTCTCCTTAGGATCTGATTGGAAGTGAGCACATAAGCAGACACTGAATAAAATATCAAGTCTTAAAGTGGTTAGATAAAGGAGATAGCCTATCATACCTCTAAATTGCCTTACTGCTTACCTCTTCTTTCTCTAGAATGCATGTATGATGCATTGGAGTCTTTGATGGCTTGCATTCTGAAAAGTTAAACTTCTTCAGAAGTTCTTTTACATACTTGCTCTGATGAATGTATGTTCCTTTTGAATGTTGATCAATATGGATTCCCATAAAGAACTTGAGTTCTCCCATCAGACTCATTTCAAACTCTGTCTACATTGACTTAGCAAAATTATTGCACAATAAAGCATTAGTAGAACCAAAAATAATATCATCAACATAAATTTGCACAACCAGAATATCATTCTTAAAGGTTTTGCAAAAGAGAGTTATGTCCATTTTCCCTCTGGTAAAATTATTTTCCAAAAGAAAGTTACTTAGTCTATCATACCAAACTCTGAGAGCTCGTTTCAGACCATATAATGAATTTTTCAGTTTAAAAACAAAACCTAGGTTTTTAGAACTTTCAAAACCAGGGGTTTGTTGCACATACACTTATTCAGAAATGTATCCATTTAAGAATGCACTCTTAATATCCATCTGATAAAGAATGATCTTATGATTGACTACAAACGAAATTAAAACATGAATATACTCTAACCTGGAAATTGGAGCAAAAGGTTTATGTATAGTATATACCTTCTTGCTGACTATAACCTTGGGCTACCAGTCGATCCTTGTTTCTGATGACTTCACTCTTCTCATTTAGCTTGTTTCTGAAGACCCATATGGTTCCAATAACATGGAAACCCTTTGGTTTATGAACAAGATCCCAAGTGTTGTTTATGGTGAATTGATTTAGTTCCTCTTGCATGGCCAGAATCCATTTATTATCCAGAAGAGCTTCATCAATAGGTGTAGGCTCTATTAGAGATACCAAACCCTGAAGATTTTCTTCAGAAGGTTTGAATGAAGATCGAGTTTTGACTACGTCTTTATCTCCCAGAATCAATTCTTTAGAATGAGAAGCTCTTGATCTACTCTTCTTTTGATGAGTTAGACCAACGTCGGCTTCTGGTTGAGTTGCTTATGAGTCTTTTGCTTCAGATTCTATAGCTTTGCCTTCTGAGTCATTTTCTCTAGAATCATTATCCTTGGATTCTGAAATATTGATCTTCATATCTGCAAATTTCTCAAGTAGCTTTGACTTTTCAGGGTCAAGCTTATCATTGAATCTAACATAAATTGATTCTTCGACAATTTGTGTCTCAGTGTTAAAGACTATGTAGCCTTTAGAGCATTCAGGGAATCCTAACATTAAGTACTTATGTGCCTTAGAATCAAACTTGTTAAGATTCTCTTTAGTATTCAACATAAAACACTCATAGCCAAAAGGATGAAAGTAAGAAATGTTGGGCTTTCTGTTCTTTCATAATTCATAAGGAGTCTTACCCATAATAGGTCTAATAGAAATCATGTTCTGAATATAACAAGTTGTATTAACTGCTTCTACCCATAAATGCTTAGCCGTATCAGTTTCTTGGATCATAGTGCAAGCCATTTCTTACAAAGTCATATTCTTCCTTTCTACAACCCCATTTTGCTGTGGAGTTCTAAGACAGGAGAAATCATGGGAAATTCCATTTGCATCAAAAAGATTTTCAAAATGTTTATTTTCAAATTTGCCACCATGATTACTTCTGACTCTGACTAATTTGCAATCCATCTCTGTTTGCACTTGAGAGCAGAAATTAGAGAACACAAAATGTGACTCATCCTTATGTTTCAAGAACTTTATCCACGTCCAACAACTATAGTCATCAACGATGACCAATCCATACTTCTTACCACTGATAGAGGCAGTTTTCATTGGCTCAAACAAATCAATATGCAAAATTTCTAACGGCCTAGAGGTAGAAACAACAGTTTTCGCTTTGAAAGATGTTTTAGAAAACTTGCCTTTCTGACATGATTCATAAAGAGCATCTGAAGCAAACTTCAAGTTGGGTAAGCCTATGACTAATCCAAGCTTATTTAACTGAGAAATCCTTCTCATGATAACATGGCCCAAAAGTTTGTGCCATACCCATTGATCCCCATTAACAAACATTAGGCATCCTACATTTTAATCCTCAAGATCAGAAAGTCTGATTTTATAAATGTTGTTCTTTATCTTTCCATTAAAAAGTTTTGTATCATCTTTCTAACTAACAACCTTACATGACTTTTGATTAAAAATTATATCATAACCATTTTCACTAAGTTGACTAATAGACAATAGGTTATGCATCAAACCATCGACCAAAATAACATTAGTAATAGAAGGAAGTTTACTGTTGCTAATAGTTTTGGAGTCAATCATCTTCCCTTTCTGGTTTCTCCCAAAACCAACGAAACCTCCAGGCTTAAGTTCCAAATATTGGAACATATACCTTCTACTCATCATATGTCGCGAGCATCCATTATCTAGGTACCATGACTGGTGTTTCAATTGAGTTGCTAAGGATGTCTGCAACATAGATGATCTTTTCCTTAGGTATCCACTTTCTGGATCCTCTTTTGTTAGTTTTCCCATAGTTTCTTACAACTTTGGGTCTTTGTGCATAAGGATAATCACGGGGAATTTGTGCATGATACTTAGGTTTCAGAACCGAGTTCTTACCCTTTTGTATGTTTCTGTATCTGCGCAGAAAAATCAAGCTCAATGCCAGCATGCACAAAATGCTCGTAGAGAGGTTTCAGTTTTACCTTCTGACTATCGTCAGGTTTTATAGTTTATGTACAACCTAAACCTTTCTTTCCATTTCTGCTAATTTCATAGATCAAAGAAGCCATTTTGCTTCTATATATGCTTTTAGCCAGAAAGTACTGGAATGCTCTGTCATATCTAATGACGCAATCAGTACCAGAAACTTCTGAGACTATTTCTTCCTATAGTTTTAAAATTTTACTTTTCAAAGCAGAGTTGTTACTTTCTAAAGAAAATACTTTTTCATTTAGGGAATAAATATCTTTCTCAAGCTCACTGCGAGTTTCAGAAGCAACTAATTGGACTTGTTTAAGGTCCTTGTACCTACTTTGAAGACTCTGCTATTTTTCTAGTATTTCAGAGAGACGTGATTCTAAATCAGAACGAGATAGTTCAGAAAATACCTCTTCAGAATCGCAGTCTGATTCTGATTCTGACAAAACATTGTCTTCTATTTCTTCAGAACCTTCTGAATCAACTATAGTTGCCATCAATGAAACGTTAGCTTGTTCTTTGTCGAAATATTCTTCTTCAGATTCTGAGTCATCCCATGTAGCCATCATCCCCTTCTTTCCTTTAGAAAACTTCTTCTTAGGCATTATGTCCTTTTTCAGCTTAGGACACTCATTCTTATAATGGTCTGCCTCCTTGCACTAAAAGCAGATAACCTCTTTACCAGAACCTTGCTTCCTTTGTGCAAACAAAGAATCAGAATGACCAATAGTCCTTCTAGCTCCTCTGAACTTCGCTTTCCCATTTTGCTTGTGTCTCCAGAGTCTGTTGATCTTCTTGGAGATTAAAGACAACTCATAATAATCTTCTGAGTCTTTATCAGAATCTTCTGATTATTCCTCAGCTTAATAAGCCTTTGTCTTCTCAGGCTTAAACTTCAAAGCAACAAATTTACCTCGCTTATGAGGTTCATCTTCTTCGAGTTATATCTTGTGGCTTCTTAAATAACTAACAAGTTCTTAAAGACTAATGTTGTTCAAGTCTTTTGCCAACTTCAAGGCAGTTACCATAGGTCTCCATTTTTTGGGGAGACTTCTGTGATTTTCTTGACATGATCAGTTGTAGAGTATCCTTTATCCAGGACTTTCAGTCCTGCAACAAGCATCTAAAATCTTGAGAACATAGTCTCAACGGTTTCATCATCTTCCATTATGAATTCTTCGTACTTCTAGATTAAGGCCAAAGCTTTTGTCTCCTTTACTTGAGCATTCCCCTCACGAGTCATTCTCAAGGAATCAAAAATAGATTTAATAGAATCTATGTTAGTTATCTTCTCATACTCAGTATAAGAGATAGCATTAAGCAATATCGTTCTAGCCTTATGATGATTTTTGAAATCCTTCTTTTGTCGATCTCTCATAGCACTTATTGCTATATTGTTTCCTTCAACATTAACTGAGTGAATGTAGCCATCAACTACAAGATCCCAGAGACCAACATCGTATCCAAGAAATAAATTTTTGATTCTATCTTTACAGTAATCAAATTTCTCACCAACAAAGATTGGTGATTTAACACTGTATTGATCTCTCTCATTGTTGTTAACAACATTAGCAGCGACCATTGTTTCTCCCACAAACCAGATCGATACTGAACATGGTGAAGTGTTGATAAATATTTTATCACAATCAAAACCGGAGTTCTGATTCCAATTGAAGGTGTGAAAACACAAGAAATGAGGGGGGGGGGGGTGAATTGGATTTGAAAAAAAAAAGCTTTTTACCAACTCAAGAACACCACTCAAATGTTAATAACAAAGAAATAAAAACACTAGTATTTTTATCCTGGTTCGCTTGAAACTCCAAGCTACTCAAGTTCACCCACTAGGTGATTTAGCCTTATACATAAGGACTTAATACGCTATAATCAATTGATTACAATAATCACAAAGAATAACCTTCTTTGTCTTTTCGAGGATCCGACTATACCCTAGTCTCCTTAAGGAATCACAATGACCAACTCTCTTTGTCCTCTCAAGGATCTGACTATACCCTAGTCTCCTTAAGGAATTACAAACAACAAGTTTGAATCAAAGGTTTTGTGTTTACAAGATACTTTTACACAAGTAGATTTTACACAAATGAAAAACAAACACTTTACTAAAAACTGTGTACAAAAATGGTAGCTTTTAAAAAAAACAGACTTGTCAAATATTGTAGTGTGTCACACAGGAGCAGCATTTCTTCAAGTATCCAAATCCCACTTATATAGCATAAGAAAAGAGATCGTTGGATGGTAAAATGGGGATACCAAATAGAGCGATTATCCACTGTTGGATTGGTGAAAGGAGTGACACATAGTACCTTCATTCGCGCATAATTTCAGTGACATGTGTGATGTATATTAATGTCCTTTTCCCACGATATTAGGTAGTGGAAGGAATATTTGATTTGTACCATGTACTATTTGATCGCATATTCATTTTAATTTTATCTTCAAATTCATTGGCTTCTGATGAAAGTTGATGAAGCATGAAATGAAGAAATATACAACTGGATTCAGAAACTTTAGAGTCTTCAGTCAGAACCTTGACAGTGTCAACAGTTTGACTTGAGATCTTCAGTATCTTCAAACTCTTCAGTCAGAACCTTAATAACCTTAACGTCTAGCTTGAGATCTTCAGCATCTTCAAACTCTTCAGTAAGAACCTTGAGAACCTCAACGTCTGACTTGAGATCTTCAGAATCTTCAGACTCTTCAGTCAGAACCTTGATAACCTCAACGTCTGGCTTGAGATCTTCATAATCTTAAGCTAAGTAAAAAACTTCAGAAGCTTGATGATCATAGTCACAACCAGAAGCATAAATCGAGAGAATGTTGCAGTAACAACATAATGTCTCCTCAGAAACTTCTCAGGAGTGAATCAACACATAAGGAGAAAGATCATTGTAGCAACAACTTGAACATCTTTCATAACTTCTCATGATTAGAGTAGAAGTGTAATTAGAACACAATGTTTAGAAACTGATGATGTTGCACGTCATATACTCAGAATCAGAACTGACTGTTAAAGCTACACAATAACAAACCATTAGGGTACCAAAATTCTTCTCACACAAATACAATATTTTTATCATCAAAACTCAAGGTATAGATGCATAATCAAATCTTGTTCTAACAATCACATGTGTCACGTGATGCTTTTTCTGATAGACCACGCCTTATCTTATTGGATGATAAAAATGACACATGAAAGCATCCATATGCTTTGGTGATTAGATCAATAATTTACACCATGATATGTCAGCACCATATGCTATTAGAATATAAACTAAGTACCAAAACTAAATAAAGTGTTCATCACTAGATCATTATCAAGAAGGCCCATGGATACCTTAAAAGGATATTGTGTTCCTTTTCTTGAGAGGATGTGGGAATAATCACTATAAAGGAGTTAAAATGATTTTATTCCAAAATCGATGAATTATATATCCATTTCAATGTATAAAATAAATGTTATTCTAATATGACAACTGTTGTAAGTTGTAAAAGGCTTCAGACCATTGTCGTTTCTAGTACAAAGATCAAATATATGATTTAGGCCGCTTTGCTAATTCTTGAGAAGAAAGTTGTGTTTCTTGTATTGCAGATCCTATTGATCTCATTCATGATGATAATGAGTTAATCTTGCAAGTAGATAAAACTATATCTTACTAGTGATCCATGTATGTATATTTTGAGACTTTTGTTCTTTTCAATAGAAGATCAAAAATTGAAATTGGAAGAGGTGTATAACACAACACATGAAATAGTTCCTTATACTATAATAAAGTTTTATGCTTAAATGATGCTTGATGGTTACAATTGGCAGTTCTATGTTAAGTTAATATCTGGTTGGCTCTAGTGCTAGTGGGAGACTATTAGAGTAAGCCATAATAGCCAATCAATATTGGTTGTATTTGCTTCTGTATTATGACTTTGATATGTATTATTTCTTAATATATACTTATTATTAGGAATTGTATTTATTGTGTTATTTGTATATGACATAATAAAGTCCTTAGAATAATTAATTAGTTTAATGACCTATTAAGAGTTTAGTGACCTATTAGGAATTATATATATTATGTTATTTCTTAAATCATTTGTTGTCAAGCTTTGTTGTCACATAGGACAACCATAATTCATTGAGACTATTATGTGAGTAGAATGATGATTGTACCTCACGGTTCATAGATATGATATATCAAGTCTTCACATGTGTATAAATATTATGAGTAATATTTATACTTGTCGTACCTCATGGAAAAAATGAGAGAACGACCTAGCGAAATGCAATCGCATGCTCGCAATGATGGACTGAACAGAGTCGCCACCGAACTTTATTTATTCCTAAAAAGGAAAGGGGAAATATCGATAAAACCTAAGACAAAACGACAATGATTATTGGTCGTCGCAACCAAATCAGGGTTCGGGAGTCGATTACGCAAGGGGAAGGTATTAGCACCCCCACGTCCGTTGTACTCAACGGGAACCATTAGGTTAGTTGTGTGCGTTAATGTTAGTTTGAAATGTTAGGCTTTTAAAGTTATTAGGTGGGAAAGAAAGAATAAAAGAGAGGAAAAGGTTTTTGGATTTTTGACGAAGGACTAAACCTAAGTTTTTTATTAGTGGGCCTGACAAGATTTACAAATTCTGCTCCTACGTACCTCAACAGAGAAGTCAAGGCTTACGTAGTTCTAGGTAGAAAAATGTTTGTTTGTTGGTCGATTTTAGCCAAAGCTACTTTATGTCAAATCGACGAAAACATTGTTGGACTACCCAAAACAGGTGGAAAAACATTGCCTTGCATTGTTTTGAAACAAAGTACCTTTCGTTTGCGAAAAGGTTTAAGAGTCAATCGCACGGCGGCGAGAAAAGAAATTGATTGGTTTGACGTGTTTTGAATAATGGCGAGAACTTGGATGAGCGAGATATCCATCTCGAATCCTAGTCTCAGGAGTGCGTGGTATACACCATGTTCCATTTCCATCTTTATTTGTAAAAGTGTTTAATAAGGATTAAGTATTTTGAGGTTTGATTGAGAAAGGGTTTGAAGAAACCGCATTGACAATTTTAAGTGATGGCGAGAGCTAAGATAGGCGAGGCATCCGCCTCGAATCTTAATCTCAGGAGTGCGTGGTATACATCACGTTCCATTTCCATCTTTATTGAAAGGTGTTTAGATAAGAATTAAGTATTTTGAGTTTTTGTTGTGAAAATGACTTGACACTGGATCAAGCATTGATGGACGTTTAGGAGAAATATTTGAATGAGTGTTTGAGAGAAAACAAAGTAGATAAATTTGGATTATGGCGAGAATTAGGATGAGCGAGACATATGTCTCGAATCCTAGTCTCAGGAGTGCGCGGTATACACCACGTTCCATTTCCATCTTTATTGAAAAAGTCTTGAATATGAATTAATATTTTTTTGATTTTTTATTATGAAAATGGCTTGACGTTGAATCAAGCATTTGATGAAGTTTTTTGAAAGAAATGGAATAGAATGGGAAGAAGAAATGGATTGATTTGTTTATTGAGAAAATACTCGACGTTGGATCGAGTCATTATTTTTTATCTTTTGGAAATGGTTGATTTTATTCTTGTGTTAGTAGCTAACTAAACAGTCAAACAAATAAAGAAATAAAACAGTACAAAATTATTACACATCGGGGGAGTGGGGTACATTTTGTCAAATGGGGATTCAAAGTCATGAAATAATTAAATCGGGCCCAAGCAACAAATAATGCAATGTATGAGTGTAAGTGCAAGAGAACTGTCTCATTGTAAGAAAGCCCAAGAGTAAGCTATGTGAGATTGATGGCGATGCTTAAAAGCAATCGACTTACAAGGGTATGGAAATGGGGACTCGACGTCGAATCGAGAATTAAGTGATATTTATCATTAATATTATTTTGAATGGTTTTTTCTTTTTATCAATGAAATTGAGATGATTTATCATGATTGAAACATACCTCACACATAAAAATAAATAATTCACATAAATCCCAAAGAAAGAATAATCATCTAAGTTATATTAAAAATAAAATAATAAAAAAATGAATAAACAATAGAAACATGTTAGTTAAGTAGTAAGACTATATAATTAAATGT
This sequence comes from Lathyrus oleraceus, assembly GCF_024323335.1. NCBI lineage: Eukaryota > Viridiplantae > Streptophyta > Magnoliopsida > Fabales > Fabaceae > Lathyrus > Lathyrus oleraceus. Next base: position 153,093,179 of record NC_066579.1, on the reverse strand, counting down.
GAGAATTAAAGGAAAATATGAGACAGTCAAAATGTTGGAGAAACCAACACGACACAACTAGGTATCGAACCCAGGACCAAAGAGGAGGTGAGCTATCTCCATCTCCACCAGGCCATGACTAGCTTACTGCTAGATTAAGACCAACAAAAACTATGTTCTAACTGAAAACTCCCCAAGGGAGAAAACGCGAAAGGCCAAACATGGGCTAAGTTTGTTTAAGGCCCATGAACCTAAATCTTAACTTGGGTAGTTAAGGCCCACTTCAGCAAAGTCCAAGGGCGAAAACGGCAGGAAAGTACAACGGTCACATGGAAACTCGGACAAACGTGAGGGAGCGCCGAAAAAAGTAGCCGGCTTTGGGATTTGGAAAGGCAATGTAATTAATGGCCTTAAAGCCTTGATGAGATCCAAATAAAACACCAACAGACGGTGAGAATAATCACTTCACCCTCAAATCCTCTTCTCTGCTTGAGACATTCATCTCCTCCCTCACTCGAAACAAAAACAAACTCACAGATTAAACCTAAACTGTTACTCCTATCACAAACCAAACTCAACACTAAAAGCACGCAAAGGCAAACAACATCATCAAAATCATGAACCCTAAACAAATAGGGTTGACCTTGAATACCGAAGAACAAGAAGGGACAATCACTTACAGAGAAGTGAATCAAGCGTGAAAAAACATTACACATACATTGTAATACATTCGGTGGCATCAACATGAATCCAAATATGACATGATAAAGAAGAGAAAAAGAACTACCAGCTCGAGATTCTTCAGAGGCAGATGAATAGGTATGTGCTTTTCCACTCTTCTTGTTTCTTCGGATCCTATCCTTTCTGGTTTTTAGCGTCTCGCCGTCAAAGGAGAATCTTAGGGTTTTTGCTAATGCTCTTTGTCGTATTGAAAGTTTTCAGGGTTTTTTGCTTTTGAACAGTAGTCGCTCCCTTCTTCTCAATCTCACCTTCCCTTTTATATGCAGCAGATTAGGGTTTTTGGGTTGGCCTATGCAGATCAAAACAAATATCTCTGCGAAATCCTTTTGGTGCTCAGAATTTCGGTCTGCCTCTTTGATGCTTGTTCTGGAATGGTAATGTGAACAATGTACCTTCTTCCTCTACTTTGTCTCAATTCCGTTTTGGGCATCTTTTTGAATTTTAACTGCCTTGGCTAATTGCTTTATGTTTTACTGCAGTGAATTCGGTGAAAACACGAGTAATTTCGGTTCTTACATGGCTTTGGTTTTGAACTCAGTTTTGGATGGCTGTTAGGGTCTTTCCGAATAAGGTTGTAGGAGGAGTTCACCCTTGACATGACATTCTGTTCATCAGAGGCTGGTTGGATTTGAGAGTCGTTGAATAAATACTGTGTGAATTCCTCCAACTTTGCTCTGTCACTAGCGAAGCTGGAGTTTTCAGGTCCCATCTGTTCTATAATGCAGTGGCCAATGTGATTAACCAGATTTTCAATCGACATAGAAGGGTGAAGACCAGACGACTTGATCTGATTCAAATTGCTGAGAAACTTCAATGATTCAGCTCCTCTGCTCTTGAAACCTCTGATTGCATGAGGGTTCGTCACTGAGCTAGGTGAGTATCCTCATGACCAGATGAAAAGGTCATGAAAAAGAAGAATGCAAACGAATGATTGATGTGGCGAAATTTTCAGGGCCAAAATCGGGGTATGACAGTTGCCCCTATTTAAACATCCTCCACCAGAAGAAAATGAAACAACACTTTTTCATCGGATCGTAGTGGGGGATGGTTAAATACCATGGAGACCCAGATTTTGATCCTGAAAAAAATGCAAATGTTATGATATGATATGCATGGATGCAAGACTCTTTATTAGTTTTTTTGAATTTATCTGTTAGGGATACGGAGAACCTACTAGACAGACCAATCTGTGGGGAACACTGATGGTCCACAGGGAGACAGACAAATGGTAAAAACCAACTCGTTGGGGAAAACAATCCTGCTGGAGAATTAGACACACACTAGAGAGTACTCAAAGTGAAATTTGATGAACGACACTTAGAATACAAGAGATTTCGGCAGTAAGTTCACACATGACTTACTAAATCCGAATAAGAAAAATTTCTACAACAGGTTCATACATGACCTGACAACATTGGAACAAAAGGTTCAGCAACAGGTTCATACATGACCTGACAATACTGGAATAATCAAAGGAAATGATTCTTGGAAAAAAAGGTTCAGACATGACCTGGTAATACTGGAATAAAAGCTCGACAGCAACGGGTTCATACATGACATCACAATGCTGGGGAATACCAAGAACGATTCTGACAACAAGTTCAAACATGACTTGACAAACTCGGAAAAATTCAAAAAGAGTATATCAACAGGTTCATACATGACCTGATGACACTGAAATAAACATAGAGAAAGATACTTCAAAACAGGTTCACACATGACTTGGTAATACTGGAATAAAGGCTCAACAACAACGGGTTCATACATGACCTGACAATGCTGGAGAATATCAAGAAGTTCTGACAGCAGGTTCAGACATGACCTAACAAACTCAGAAAAATTCCAAAAGAGTATATTAACAGATTCATACATGACCTGATAACAAACTTGAACATTTTGAGAAAATTTCCAGAACAAGTTCATACATGACCTGGTAAAACTGGAATAAAGGCTCAACAGCAACGGGTTCATACATGACCTGACAATGTTGGTATATCAAGAATTTCTGATAGTAGGTTCAGACATGACCTAACAAACTCAGAAAAATTCAAAAGAGTATATCAATAGGTTCATACATGACCTGATAACAAACTTGAACATTTTGAGAAAATTTCCAGAACAAGTTCATACATGACTTGACAACATTGGAAAGATTCTTCAAAAACAGGTTCAGACATGACCTGGGAATATTGGAATAAAAGCTCAACAACAACGGGTTCATACATGACCTGACAATGCTGGAATATCCAAAGAATTTTTAACAACAGGTTCATACATGACCTGACAACACTTGACTATTCAAAGAATTTCGATTAACAAGTTCATACATGACCTTACAAAACAGGAACATTCAAAGAATTTTCAACATCAGGTTCATACATGACCTGACAACACTTGACCATTCAAAGAGTGCTCAATAGCAGGTTCATACATGACCTGACAAAACAGGAACATTCAAAGAATTTTCAACATCAGGTTCATACATGACCTGACAACACTTGACTATTCAAAGAATTTCAATTAACAGGTTCATGAAGGAGAATTGCGATCCAAAACGCAGCGGAAATTAAAATTTTCTCCTCTAGAGATCCTTACGAATGGTCATGATCAGTGATAGAATATTTACCTCTTGTGATGATTGAAACCTTTGGTGCAGATCTCTTGTGACAATCAAAACCTTTGATGCAGATCCACGGAGCAATCACGAACGTTGAACGATGACAACGTCTCTACTCAGTCCACACGAACGGATTCCTTCAATCTCAGTGCTAGCTGGTACGAATAAAGGCTTTAGTGAGTGAGAGAGAGAGAGAGAGAGAGAGAGAGAAAACGAAAAATAATGCAACCGCAATGAATGCTTCTGCACAAGGGTTCTATTTATAGAACCACTTGTGTGGGCTTCAAGCTAAAAGGCCCACTTAAGTGTATTTTGGCCCATATATTATAATATGCCCAAAATCACTTAAGCCCATGGTACCTTACCATATTTCGTATTCTACTCAAGTACACCGTACCTTACGATGTTCTATAATTCACTTAAGGGCACCGTACCTTACGGTATTCCTTAGTTACTCTATCTCTCATCAATCCTTCCTTTGTGTGTGACCCTGTAGGTTTTCGTGACGTTGGCAATTATATTAAATCACGCATTTAACATAATAAACAGTGAGCAGTATCTAGCAACACATCACTGCTACCCAAGACACGAAAATGTCATGTGATCTGACAAAACCTTCTGTGATAATACTTATGTGTATAATTACCCTTTTGCCCTTATGTTTATATTGAACACAAGGCATAGACCGTGTCATCCTTGTCCAATTCAATATTGGGCCCATAGACATTTATCCTGTTATGCAGGATGGGCAAATTCCATCTAGGTCACTCATGTCCCCCAGCATGCTTCGTGGAGTACCCATCAACTGTCTTTATGGTTATCCAGTTACGGACAACGTTGGATCAACAATAAAGCACTCGACTCTACATCTAGGGTCCATAGTGGTTTCAGGTCGAAGAGTGGTATACACCATTATCACCATGAGAATAACTTATGACACTTTGCATAACTTTCTATATAGTATTCTCATAGCGGGTCAATCCGGTATAAATATTACTCCTAATATTCATACTTATGTTTAAGACTTGATAACTCTTTATCCATGATCCATGAGATGTGATCATCAGTCTACAAACATAATAGTCTTAATGCTTTAATGTTATCCCACTTCACACTAAAGCTCGACTACGGATACTTTAAGAATAGTGTCCTTATGTTTAATGTGTTCTCATGATTAAGTCACACTTAATACATTAAACGGACTAGCTATTCTAGGGAATTTATTAAACAACCGTAATAAAGAAAAGCCTTTTATTATTCGATACAAGTACCAAGAGTATTGGCCTCTAGGGCTTACACCAACAATCTCCCACTAGCACTAGAGCCAATCAGGCATACCCCTAATACCCATAGATCTAGTATGGCCGTCATGCTTCTGCTGCGCAAGAGGCTTTGTCAGTGGGTCAGCAATATTGTCAAGTGTAGGTACTCTGCATATTTTCACATCTCCTCTATCTATTATCTCTCAAATGAGATGATAACGCCTAAGTATGTGTTTGGATCGTTGGTGAGATCTAGGCTCCTTAGCTTGTGCGATAGCACCATTATTATCATAATAGAGACCAATGGGATCCACAATGCTAGGAACCACGCCAAGTTCACTAATGAACTTTTTGATCCAAACAGCTTCCTTTGCTGCACTTGAGGCAACAATACACTCGGCCTCGATTGTAGAATCAGCAACTGTATCTTGCTTTGAACTTTTCAAGCTCACAGCGCCACCATTTCAGCAAAACACATAACCAGATTGCATTCTGATTCCTAATATATAGGCTACTTCACCTAAGTCATTCATAGAAAAGCATTTCCCCAACCAAGACTTTACTTGTTGTAGGGTAGGGATATCGTTTCCAATGAGTAATATGTCATCTACATATAATACCAGGAAAACGATCATGCTCCCACTAACCTTCTTGTAGACACAAGGCTCATCTTCGTTCTTGATCCATGAGTAATACATCACCTTGATCAGTTATGAGATATCCATATCTTTCAGGTAGGTGACGTATCCTGCCTGACCTACGATGGTCTTGTTCTACTTGAGCAGGTTGCTCTTACACAACTACTTGTGTTTCCTGCTCTAATTCATCCATAGGTGTATCAATGCTTTGTGATTCTTGAATTTCTTCAAACTCTACTTTCCTCCCACTGATTCCTTTGGAAATAAAATCCTTTTCTAGGAAAACTCCAGTTCAAGCGACAAACAATTTGCCCTCAGAAGGATTGTAGAAGTAATACCCTCTTGTTTCTTTAGGACACCCCACAAATAAGCATTTTTCAGATTTGGGCTCAAGCTTAGTTGAAATATGTTGTTTCACATAAACTTCGCAACCCCAAATCTTCATGTAAGACATATGTGGTTTCTTACCACTCCATATTTCATATGGTGTATTCTCAACCCTTTTGGATGGAACACGGTTAAGTGTGTAAGCTGCTGTCAATAGTGCATGTCCCCAAAAGGAGTTTGGAAGATCGGCGTGACTCATCATGGATCGGACCATGTCTAACAGGGTTCGATTTCTTCTCTCAGATACACCATTCCAGTGGGGTGTTCCAGGAGGAGTAAGTTGGGATAGGATCCCACACTCTTTCAGATGGTCATCAAACTCTAGGCTTAAATACTCACCACCTCGATCTGATCGAAGAGTTTAATATTCTTACCTAGTTGGTTTTAACTCGTTAGGTTTCAACCTTTTAGTATTAATGTTATTAATAGGCATTTCGAGATCAAGGACATATAGTCCATTGCTCATTTGTGCAGTAGCATAGAATATATCATTCAAATAAATTGAGCAACAATTGTTCTTTATTATAAATGAAAAACCAAACTTGTCCAAACAAGAAATGGAAATAATATTCCTGCTAATTGCATGTACATAATAACAGTTCTCTAACTGAATTATAAAACCACTAGGTAAAGTCAATACATAAGATCCTACAGCTAAAGTAGCAACCTTTGCTCCATTGTCAACTCGTAGGTCAACTTCACCTTTTGCCAAATCTCTACTCCTTTTCAGCCCGTGCACATTTGTACAAATGTGAGAACCGCATCCAGTATCTAATACCCATGATGCAGAAGTAGATAAGTTATTTTAATAACAAAAATACCTGAAGTTGAAGTCTCTACTCCATTCTTCATATCTTCCAGGTACTTTGGGCAGTTTCTCTTCCAGTGTTCGGTCTTACCGCAATGGAAGCAGGTGCCTGCCTTTGCTATGCCTCCACTAGGCTTCAAAGCAGCAACAGTGGGTCTGGGTTTGGCAACTTCCTTGCCTTTCCCTTTATCACCCTGCTTAGTGGGCCTTTTGTTCTGTCTCTTTCCATTTCCGATCATCAGAATGGACTTCCCTTTTGACTTCAGATTCTGCTCGGCAGTTCTTAACATGGAGAGCAGTTCAGGAAGAGATTTGTCCATATCAATCATATTGAAATTTAGGACAAATTGACTGAAACTATCTGGCAACGATTGCAAGATCAAATCAGTCGCAAGTTCCTTTTCGAGGGGAAAACCCTATCTCTCAAGGTTTTCCACATACCCAATCATCTTGAGTACATGGGGACCTACAGGGGCTCCCTCATCTAACTTGCTTTGAAAAAGGGCTTTTGAAACTTCAAACCTCTCATGCCTTGCTTGCTCTTGATAGAGCATCTTCAAGTGTTCGATCATATCGAACGCTGCCATGTTCTCATGTTGTTTTTGCAATTCTGAGTTCATGGTAGCTAGCATGAGACAAGCAGTTTCATTGGCATCATCGACATGCTTCTTATAAGCATCTCTTTCTGCCTTAGGTGCAGAACTAGGAGGTTCCTCTTCAGGAACAGGTTTCTCCAAGACATACAGCTTTTTATCATGTTTGAGGACAATCCTCAGGTTTCGGTGCCAATCCAGAAAATTTGTCCCAGACAATTTTTCCTTATCAAGGATTGATCGCAAGATGTTGTTAGAGGTGTTTGCTGTCATGGTAATCTACACAAGGATTAATGAAAATATAAGTATCATTGACATATTTAATTAGGCCTTTAATCAAATATGCTCCCACTATTTTACTCAAAACAAATAACCCTCATCATTTGATTCGGAAAATCCCGTTGGAAGATTTTCTAGTGGGTCGAGATCCATATTTCACTTCGTTCTAAGTCCGCGTAGGCGGATTACACAAAACTAGGTTATTTAGGTAGGAACTCCTTCCAATTGTATCTCATACAACTCTCGAAAATTTCAGTTGGGTGAATAACTCCTTATTCCAATCCATCATATGGATTATTCCCAACTCTTGCTTCTAAACATATATAATAAAATTATAATTAAGTTTGACTCATCGTTTTAGCAGTTGGATATTACAATTATCCCATCGCACCTTAATTAATACAAAACATGCACCTCGCGTAGGCGAAACCTACATTATTCGATACTAGTCTTGATGAGTGCTAAAACTTGGAAAGCAAACATATATAATATTCTCATAATTTGTTTAGTTAAGTTTGACCCATTGTTTTAACAATTGGATATTACAATTATCCCATCGCACCTTACTAATATATAGATCATGCACCTCGCGTAGGCGAAACCTACATTATCTGATATTAGTCTTGATGAGTGTTAAAACTTGGAAAGCATAAACTTAATATTTAATTTGAGGGAATTGCAATTGTTCTGATCTCACCGGCTTATTTATCATATAAATCGTCTCTCACATGCATCAACATATATTCACATGCATCAACATACATACACATGCATCAACATACATAATGAAACAGTTATGGCCCCTAGCGCAATTGTTCTCCCAAGCCAATGAGAGAACCTAAGTTAACCTAATAACGATCTAAGCTTCTCCAAGCAAGATCTTCAAGGTTGTCCTCCTTTGATATTGAATTCCTCTCTTTCTTCATAACATTGTCTTCTTTTCTTTCTTCATTACATTACAGAAGAAACTCGTTTTACATACGAGGGATTGAGATGAGAAAAGAAGTTACACTTAGAGATTAAAAGGAGAGGCACGACACGCAGGTCGTATTTTTAAAAAACCCAAAATAAAATGAAGGAAGACTAAGGCCATAACTGATCACAACAAGGCAATAATGATAAACACATTATTATTATCAATTTTTAATTCCTTTAATTAATTAAAACTAAATTAAATTTCGGCGATCGATCACACTACGCAGAGTTAGCTGGGGGTTCCGCTGCCCGGTCAACACAACCCTTGCGTAATTCTGACTCTGTGAGTGTGACGACCGTCACAAGCATGTTACGACCGTCACAGGCCCATGACGAACGTCACGCGGCCAAAAACAGAAACGCCTAGAATTTTGGATTTGTGAGTGTGACGACCGTCACAAAGTATGTGACGACCGTCACAAAGCATGTGACGACCGTCACGTCCAGCTTGTTACGATCGTCACAAGCTCGTGACGAACGTCACGCGGCCAAAATAACAAAACTTTGAAATAGTCAACAGACGTGTTCCAAAAGCCCTAAATTCACAACTCTTTGACGGCACAACCCTTGCACCGTCACCAACCCTAATGCGCCAATTTCAGACCATCAAACACACCTCGATTGTTGATTCAGTATGATTGATCAACAGGTCATTGCTTCACCATACTAATGTCGGATTCCGAAGCAAATGACCATTGATCGCTCAAAGGAAAACAACCATTTAGTGTTTGAATGAACGAAACAAAAACAGTATATCATATATATCGTACTTTGCATTAGGATTACTTATATCGTATATAAGTTGATCGGTCTCAATTGCGTAACCTATGGACAATCGATGTATCGCTGCTTCACCATACTAATGTCGGTTCCGAAGCATAGTCAACATCAATCATCCAACTCGTACACTCATGATGCCAAATTTAATTACCCGTTTAATTAATTGATTCATTCTGTCTTTTAATCATATTAATACAGAAATTAAACAGTTATCCGATTCATGGTTTCGTAAGTGGCTTTGATACCACTGAAGGAGAATTGCGATCCAAAACGCAGCGGAAATTAAAATTTTCTCCTTTAGAGGTCCTTACGAATGGTCATGATCAGTGATAGAATATTTACCTCTTGTGACGATTGAAACCTTTGGTGCAGATCTCTTGTGACGATCAAAACCTTTGATGCAGATCCACGGAGCGATCACGAACGTTGAACGATGACAACGTCTCTACTCAGTCCACACGAACGGATTCCTTCAATCTCAATGCTAGCTGGTACGAATGAAGGCTTTGAGTGAGAGAGAGAGAGAGAGAGAGAGAAACGAAAAATAATGCAACCGCAATGAATGCTTCTGCACAAGGGTTCTATTTATAGAACCACTTGTGTGGGCTTCAAGCTAAAAGGCCCACTTAAGTGTATTTTGGCCCATATCTTATAATATGCCCAAAATCAGTTAAGCCCATGGTACCTTACCATATTTCGTATTCTACTCAAGTACATTGTACCTTACGATGTTCTATAATTCACTTAAGGGCACCGTACCTTACGGTATTCCTTAATTACTCTATCTCTCATCAATCCGTCCTTTGTGTGTGACCCTGTAGGTTTTCGTGACGTTGGCAATTATATTAAATCACGCATTTAACATAATAAACAGTGAGCGGTATCTAGCAACACATCACTGCTACCCAAGACACGAAAATGTCATGTGATCTGACAAAACCTTCTGTGATAATACTTATGTGTATAATTACCCTTTTGCCCTTATGTCTATATTGAACACAAGGCATAGACCGTGTCATCCTTGTCCAGTTCAATATTGGGCCCATAGACATTTATCCTGTTATGCAGGATGGGCAAATTCCATCTAGGTCACTCATGTCCCCCAGCATGCTTCGTGGAGTACCCATCAACTGTCTTTATGGTTATCCAGTTACGGACAACGTTGGATCAGCAATAAAGCACTCGACTCTACATCTAGGGTCCATAGTGGTTTCAGGTCGAAGAGTGGTATACACCATTATCACCATGAGAATAACTTATGACACTTTGCATAACTTTCTATATAGTATTCTCATAGCGGGTCAATCCGGTATAAATATTACTCCTAATATTCATACCTATGTTTAAGACTTGATAACTCTTTATCCATGATCCATGAGATGTGATCATCAGTCTACAAACATAATAGTCTTAATGCTTTAATTTTATCCCACTTCACACTAAAGCTCGACTACAGATACTTTAAGATTAGTGTCCTTATGTTTAATGTGTTCTCATGATTAAGTCACACTTAATACATTAAACGGACTAGCTATTCTAGGGACTTTATTAAACAACCGTAATAAAGAAAAGCCTTTTATTATTCGATACAAGTACCAAGAGTATTGGCCTCTAGGGCTTACACCAACAGTTCATACATGTGTAGCACCTCAAATTTGCGCCTATCATTATACATACCATTTCATATTAAGTCATAGCATATCATTGGTACATTGCATAGCATTTGCATAGTCCACAGTTGCCTCAAGAGCAAGCAAGCCAGAATTAGGTCAAACTGATCAGGAGATCAGTCCATCAATCAAGCAAAGGTATTTCTCAAGGAATCAGAGCCCTAGGGTTTGTCCAACAGGTTCACATGCCTTGGGGGTCTTTTTTGAAGTGTTCAAGTCAAGGGTGGAAGGCTCAGAGGTCAGCAGTCAATGCATAGCCAGGCAAAAACCCTAGAAAGTCAACAATCAGTCAAAGAAGTGGATGGTGGCCATTCTTGTGGAATTTGGGCACCATGATCAATAATCAAGAGTTCACACAATTTGGGACATCATTTGAAGTCAAGGTCTCAAGGAATTAGGGTTTGGAGTTCATCAGAAGTGCACAGTCAGTCCAAAACCCTAGAAAAGTCAAAGTTGGTCAACTGTGGTTGATTCTTTGGTTCTGATGGATGGAAATGGTTTGAAGGAGATTATTCATGTCCTAATAGGCCTCATGTGTCATGGCAATCAACATCATTGAAGAATTTGAAGCCAATCAGAAAATTTCCAGAAATAGAAAGTGGACCTGTAATTTCAACTGCCAAAAATAGAAACTTCTTGATCCTCAACTTGCATCATGATACAAGCTCCAAATGAATTTTTGCCCAACATGAAAGTTGAAGATCTTGTGCTCCCATTTTCAAAATGTCCAAGAACTCTCAAATCCCATGTGTGGTTGTCAAGATATGATCAAATCATTTTCACCAATTTTTGAACTTCAACAAGCCATATCTCTCAAACCATAAGGCCAAATTTGGTGGGGTTTTTTCCTACAAACCACATTTTTCCTCCTCTTTCCAAAAATATGAATTTCATTCATCAAAACCTTGCCATTCAAAATGGCATTTTTTGACCTTTTCCATTAAAAATCAAAGTTTGACCAAACTTTGACTTTTTGATTCTTTGATTTTTTCTCCATTTGGCCAATTGGAAATGTTTGGAAACATTATTTGTGACTTGCTCCAAGCCCTAAATCATGTTCATATCATCATTTTACCTCATTTTAGCCAAAAAATACAAACTTGGCATTTTATGCAAATGGCTTCATAAGAGAGAGTACAAGTGCAGCCTTTCATGTACAACCAAAAACAGCAAAACATGTTGGTCCTTGGCAGCCTGTAGCAGGCCCAAATCCGTGCAGATTTCACACCCTCCATTTCCATATGCAAAATTGGCAAATAATGCAATTACCTCATTTTGAACAAAGCAAAGTACAACATTACACAAGCAGACCACAAACAGCATTTTGAATGGTCCTTCTGCAGCTTTTTCAAGCCCAATTCGACCAAGCATTGCACCTCCCTTGTTCACTTGTTTCCAACTTAGCAAAAAGGCAAATGAGGGCATTAACACTAAACTGGCTTACAACATGGATTAAGGATGTTAAACAGATGATATAAAGCCTTTCTTCTGCCAATTGCAACCCTAGCTTGACAGCCACCAAGTTCAGAAAACAGTTTTCTCTCACTCTTGCATTTTTGCATTTTGAGATTTTTCTGCCAAATTTCCAAAGCCCTCGAGTTCTCCTTTGTTTCATTCATCATCCATCATCATTGCAAGCTCATTCCAAGTGAAGAATACCAACTGGAAGTGAGGGTTTTGTTCTGTTTTTCTTCAAGCTCTTACCATGGTGAAATCGAGATTTGGAATTGTCAAGCAAATTTGAGCTAAAGATTTTCAAGAGTCCTTCATTTCAGACCAAGAGCTCCACCTGTTCAAGCTCGAACCTACAAACAACCACTGCTCCACACTTTTCTTCAAATCCAAGTAAATTTTCGAAACTCTAATTTCTTAAATCAATGCTATGCCATGTGTAGAGTATGTTCTGGTGGTTACATTAAGCTTGAAATTACTAAAAATGGTTAAGTATCATGCTAGTTATGTTGAAATGAAATCTGGAATTGGTTTATGTTCTTGCTCGATTTGTAACAACCAATGAGTTCTAGTGGAAATGGTTGGTAGATTCATGTTAGTTAGAGCTTGCTGGTCAGTTGTGTGTATTTGATTTTCATTTCTGGAAAATATTGTTGTTAAGCTCGATTGAACATGATGATGATACCCTGTAGCTGCAACCTTAAACCCTGTCCAGGATTCCCATGATTAATGTTTGTTTGGTTGATTGGTTAATGTTTGCTTGATGTTCATTATACCATGCCGTTGTGTGTTTTTGCTCGAAACCTGTTTGATGTTAATGATGAACATGAAGATGTATGTTGGCTGCTAGTAGAAACCCTAAGGTATGCATGAGAATCCAGAAAATTGTGAAGTTCATTGGCTGTTGTTGCTTGTATTTGTATGAGCATATTGTTATTGCTGTGCTGTTGGCCATGCTGTAGATTGATGATGAGTTTTGATGAAAATGTTAATGCCCTGCTTGTTTGAAACTCTATGAACATGTCCAGAAATCCACCTTGATTCATGTTATGTTTGTTTGTGTTGAATGCTGTTGTTTATTTCGTTTGGTTACATGATGATGAATGTTACTGCTATGCTGTTGAACTTTGTTATTTTCCAGCTAAAACAGAAATTCCACATGCTTTGTGTTGATTATGATTGGTTATGTTTGCATGAACTTGCATGAAGATTACTATGCCAATACCATGTTCCTGCATGAGGCTTTTGAATTCGTGCTTTGATGATGAAGCATGATGATGAATATACTATGCTGCTGTTTTGAACTTGCTCATAAAATCCACATGTCGGTGTTTGTTGTATTTGGTCATGGATGCTGGTTTGTTGTATGATCATTGTTACATGTTGCTGTGCATTTGTTGATTGGTTTTGATTGATTGATGAAGCTGAACATGATACCATGAGAAAATGCTGTTAGAAACCCTAAGGGTTTATGTGAAAACTCAGAATTTTGAACCATTGGCCAAATTACTGTTCTATTGGCTGGGAGCCAATCAGAACATTTCGTTTTGCCTTGCCAAAACGCAGAGTTTTAATTAGTGAGCTCAGAATTACACAAATGCCACGGTTGACCTTGGTTTGACCCCATATGCCATGCTTATTTGCTCATGTTTCATCCAAATGTCACTCAACTTCCATAATTCATTTCTAATTCATTTCAACTCCAAAAATTGTGGGATTTTTTGCATTAAACTCATGAATGTGTCCTCTATTTTATGGTGAATTTTAATTAATTTTCCATGGTCTGGATTTTTATTGATAATTGTTTTCCCAATATGTATGCATAAATGATACATTGTGCCATTTCAATTGTGAAATTGTCATGTTGCATCCAATGAGCTTGAAATTTTTTGTGGTGAAACTAGACACATTAACCTTCATTTCCATATAAAGTTTGTGCATTTATCATTTGTGGATTGAGAGTTATGATTTTCTGAAGTTATGTGTTACATTTGGTGCTATACCATGATCATGTATTTTCCCAATTTTTGTTCACATGCTTCCTCTTATCCAATTGACCTCAAATTTTGCATGAACCATCTATCACATGCCTAGTTTGTGTATGAATTTTCTTGGAATTAATCTTGCTGTTTTCCATTTGATTGAGAATTTTCTTCCATGCTTTGTCATTTGTTGACTTTTTGTGCTACATGTTGCCAAATCTTTTGTGAAATTCTCAAATCTTATTGTATGATCATGAAATTTCATATGTGATAACTAGACACCTTGAGCTTTGCATTGGTGTTAATCTCATTCATTTCTCTTCTGTTTTCAAATTGATATGATTTTTTGAAGTTGACCCATGCTTGTTGACTTTCACCATGCTTACTTGAATTTGATTTGACTTCATGATTTTACTTGACTGCCTTCCTCTCATCCAAATGCCATGAAATTTTACATGCTTACCATGTTAGATGTTAGGATTGAGTGTGATTTATTTGATGATTTTTGAAAATGTTTGGGTTGACTTTTGATGCAAATCATTCTGTTGACTTTTGTATGCTTTCCTTTGCCTTACTTTGACTTCAAATGTTCATAAAATGATCATAATGCATGATTTGAATGTGGGCCCAATTGTGTTTGCTTCCTAATTGTTTGACCTTGACTTTGGTTGACTTTTACTTGCTGCTTTGACTTTTTCTTCCATCCTTGACCCTAGGCTAGTCCTAGTGGTCTTCTGTGCTTACTATTGAGTTCCTGTTTCAGGTTGAGCACCATTGCCATTGAGATCATACAAATGTGATTGGTTTTGATTACATATCATGTACTAACCTTTGTTTTGTAGGTTTGACTCATGTGTTTGAGTCTTGCTTTGCACAATTGATCCCTCTGTGGTTGACTTTTGTTTATCCATTTGCCTTTGATTTTGACTGTTGAACTGTTTGCTAATAAGTTTGACTTTTTCAGGTACTTTAGTTGCTTAAGTTCTTTGAACTTGCTTGCTTTGCTTTTTTTAGCATTTGCTTTGAGGTATAAACCTTTCTTCTTCATGTAGTCTGGAGACCCGGTCTGTTATTTGACCGGGCAAACTGTCTGAAGTCCTCCTTAAGAGGCAATGCCTGTGTGTGTTTAATTTTGTCCCAAGCAGGAAAAGTCCTCATTTGAGGCAATTGGTGGAAGGTAGGGATAAGCAGTCTATCCCCCACTATTCAGTGTGTCCTCTCTTTGCTCCCATTACATGGTTGAAGCATTGAGATAAATACCCAAGATCTAATCGAGTCAATAATGTGGAGAGAGTTCCTACTTTCTGAACTCCCACACTTTCTTTGATGCTCTCTCTGATCTGAGATAGAAGCAATGAGGCACACCCCTCATCTCCTCTTCATCTGCTTCACCTTAGCCTCTCAATGGCAAGGTTAAGAGCGACCTTCACCTATTACAGTGGACTTTCAAAGTCAAACCCTCTTGTGTGAGCCCCCTTGTTTGGCTATAGAGTGTGCTGTTTGATTCTCATTGATTGTTTGATTGCTTCATATGCACTTGCTTGCCTGTATGTTATGCATTTATCATCATCAATTGCCATTAATGCATGAGCATCTCTTTTGTCTGTTTGACATCATTATTGTTGTTTACCCATTGAGGATAATTGTAAGTCCCACAAGTTGGCATTTGTTCCTATGATATGGAAGTGAGTATAAGACCATCACATTGGCCACTCACCTTATCTTTGCTTGATTTGTTTGTATGTGAGGATACAATTGTAAGTCCCACGAGTTGGCATTTGTTTTCCTAGGATCATACTGTGTATGTCAGAGTAAGTCCCACAAGTTGGCATCTGACATCTACTGTTTTATTTTATCTGTTTATGAGAGGATGCAATTGTAAGACCCACGAGTTGGCATTTGCTTTCCTATGATCATGTGTGGAGTTAACCTAAGTCCCACAAGCTGGCAGTTGATTTCCATTTTTCTTCATTGTTTTCTTTTTGAGGAGATTAGTGTAAGACCATTGAGTGGCCTCTGATGTCCATGTCTGTTTTAGGAGATTGGTGTAAATCCAGCTATTGGTATCCGATATTCGCTTTTGTTTGTGAGATTGGAGTAAGACCATTGAGTGGCATCCAGTATCATTTGTTTGTTTATTTCATCATTACTTACTTTCCATTCCAAAGGACACCCTTGAATCATCCTCTATATGATCTCAAGAAGTGAACCTCCTGAGAAGCTTTACTTTCCATCCTCACTCATTCATCCTCATTGTGTCCTAGAACCTTTTCACACTTTGATCTTAAACTTGACTTAGACATTGTGCAAACATCTTCATGTTTTTCAAACTAAAAACCGGGACTCAAGTCCTTGACTCTTTTTGCAAACTCCATTTCATAATACTTCTTTTTGAATTAATCTTAATCATACTTTGACTTCACTTTCATAATCACAATCAATTAACTTCACTCATTCACTTGTTTTGGCCATGTCCATTAATCTTTTCATGCATTAGCCGTAGGTTTCAATTATCATTGTGGTTGATGTAAACCTCACCTTATCTTTAGTGAGTCGACAGTAAGACTTCCGTACTGAAAATAGGGTTAACCCCTCTCGTACGTCGAAGCTATCCTCGCATGGTGGATGTTGGTTTTGGTCGAGTGTTCTCCCATTGATAATGAAAAGCCTCAGTGCTATTGTTTAAAATTGAATCCAACTCACTTTTGGAAATCTTTTAGCCGAACTACGGCGTTTTGATCCTTACCTTTGATGGAAGGTACGTAGGCAGCGGGTTCATCCGCTCAAACCCAATAAAACTTGTACATTCTTTTCTCATCATCTCACTCATGTTTGCACAATGCATATGTCGTAACAAATAACAATTTAGCATAACAAGTGTGAAAAGGGCTCCCTAGGAGTACCTAGGACGTAGTGGGTGCCTAACACCTTCCCATTGCGTAACTTACCCCTTACCTGGAATCTCTGATCTTTTATTAGTTTTCTACGTGTAAAACTTCTTAGGCTTTTGTTCGCTTTTTAGCCAATCCTTTGGATAAATAAAAGTGCGGTGGCGACTCGAAACTTCATTGTATGCTTTGCTTATGGTTTAATCGATAAATCATATGGCGACGAATACACCGCTACAGAAAAGTGGCGACTCTGCTGGGGACCCTAGTTTCCTTGGCGGTAGTGCCTACTTTTCACCTTTGTTGTGATATATTGTTATTTGTTATTTGATTTATTCTTGTACCATTTGGGATCACTGTATTGATTGTAATGTGTGAATTGCTTGACATACATTGCTGCTTGCTTTGGTGGTCTGTGAGATGAGTTCTATACCCGAACTCGAGTGCACTCTAGGATAGGAGAATGGCATAGTCTTGTCGACTGGTGTGGAGTAGTCCTTAGCCAGTTGACTTGCGAGTCCATTCACTTGGTGGAGGTCATGTTGAACTAATAATGTCACACAAGTTATTTGTGGTTAGGCATTATTCCTTCAATCATGTTCCGCAGAAGCCAAGGACCTTAGTTTACCAAACCCATCTTGGCCTATTTTTAGGATCGTAGTGCGGAGGTCGTTCAGATGTCAGTTCTGATACGATTGTCACGCGATACTACACTCATAAGAGTTCCTCTTGAGAATATTCTTGGAATACGAGTATTCGTTCCTCCGATAATATTCGAAAGATGGAACGATGATTATGGGAACCTCTGATAGAACATGTTTGGCAGGTTTAAACCCTAGTGCACTCCCTTTGGGTGGTTCTTAACCGAGACTCCATGCTCGTGACTCTCAACAAACCCGTGATTCGTGGTTGAGTCGTTCAAACATCGTTAATATCAATGGATCCCGGATCAGGTGCAAAACCTAAAATCCACCAAAGCGGCTGGTTGATATTAAGGATGTTAGAGCCGGTTCATGTACCGTTAATATCAATGGAACTTGGGTATCGATCAGGTGAAAACCTACATCCACCAAAATGGATGATTGATATTAGGGGTACATAGAGCTTTCCCACGACCTTTGTTTGGTGTGCCTTGCTTGATCCTTGAGTGTGTTTGTTGCATTCATGCATTCATGCATTCATCCGCATACATGTCATCATCAGAAAAAAAAAGAAGATGTTCAAGGAACTTAAAGGGTTTATTTGCAAAATTTTCAGACCATGGAAAGACCAAAAAGGCATACAAAGAAATACAGCTTCAAGCAGCCTGACGTAAAAGAGTTAAGGAATCTGACATCATATGTATTAGATCCCTTGGGTTTCAAAGCTCGCTATGGGAAGCTTCTGCCTCTGCTCACCACTCAGGTTGACGAAGGGTTGATGAGCACTCTTGCTCAGTTCTATGATCCGCTCTACCATTGCTTCTTATTTCCGGACTTCCAGCTACTGCCGACTTTGGAAGAGTACTCTCACCTCATTGGGATTCCTATTCTGGATCAAGTGCCGTTCAGTGGCCTAGAGAGTATTCTATCTGCTCGAGAGATTTCCAGCTTGTTGCACATAGATGAAGACCTGATTAGAGCTAATCTGACTACCAAAGGCGGAATTCAAGGTTTTCCTTCCGAGTTCCTCATTGCCCAAGCTACCTTTTATGGGAAGGCCATGAGTGAGGACGCCTTTGAGGCTCTGTTTGTGCTGCTTATCTATGGGTTGGTGCTGTTTCCCAACTTCGACAAGTTCGTGGACATGAACGCCATTAGGATCTTTTCCGTCCTTAATCCAGTTCCGACTTTGTTGGGTGATGCTTATTTCTCCATGCACTTGAGGAATATGAAGAATGGAGGAGTCATTGTCTGCTGTTTACCCCTGCTGTACAAGTGGTTTATTTCGCACTTGCCGCAGACAGTCGCTTTCAAGGAGAACAAGGGATGTCTACGGTGGTCTCAGAGACTCATGTCTCTCACCAATGATGATATCACCTGGTATGATCGCGTGTACGATACCGTTCAGATCATCGACTATTGTGGGGAATTCCCGAATGTGCCTCTTCTTGGCACATGTGGTGGGATTACCTACAATCCTATTCTTGCACGACGTCAGCTTGGGTTCCCCCTGAAAGATAAACCTAATAACATCCTGTTAGAAGGTGCGTTTTTCCAGGAGGGTAAAGATCCCCAAGGCCTGAAAGCCAGATTTGTCCGTGCATGGCGCAGTATCCGTAAGAAGAGTAGGAATGAGTTGGGTCCGAAGAACTGCATTGCTTTGGAGCCCTATACCTCTTGGGTCAGACAGAGAGCTGCCACCTACCTGATGCCGTACGATCATCCAAGACCTACACCGTTGGATGTGGCTGGGCCTTCAACCCTCCCTACCCAACGTGTAGAGGAGTTGAGAGAGGAGGACCTTTCGCGTGCCTGGATCCGTGAGAGGGAGGAATTGCTGCAGCAGCTCAAGGAGAAGGATGCTATGATTGAATTCCTCGAGCACCGAGTGATCGACGATCCGAACGACACTTGGACTTCTCTGCTTCCTCAGTCATCCAAATTCTGGAAGAGGAAGTACGATCGACTTGCCAAGGAGAAAGCTGACATGGAGGCTGCCTATGAGAGGGAGATCAAGAAGCTGTGCACTTCCCGTCTTCCAGCATCCCGAGCTTCTAGGGATCCATAGGATGTCATTTACCTTTTCTCTTTGTAATAAATCAAAAAATGTTGTATTTCTTTGTCTCAATATATTGAATGAAATATTTCCATGAGCAATTAAAATGTGTAAATATTCAAAATATTGCAAATAATACCCTAAGGGTTCCTTGAAAACAAGGCATTTGCACAAGCATTGCATGCATCATACTCATCTCATTTGCATACCAGGTGTTCTCAGGCCATCTTCTTACCTTGATTCCTGTGTCCAGACAGGATAGCTGACCAAAGGCCGCACCGCTACTCAACGAGGCTCAACCATCAACGCAACATGGATCAAGTACAAGCCGAGTTAGCTGAGATGAGGGCTAACATGGCCCAATTCATGCACATGATGCAAGGGGTCGCACAAGGTCAGGAAGAGCTTCGAGCAATGGTCCAGAGGCAAGAAGCTACATTGCCACCGCCCAACCAGCCTCTACAAGAAGGAAACCCAGTTCCTGAGGTCCCTGCTGCCACTATTCCCGTCAACGACTATGCTGTAGGTGAAGAGTTGAGGGGTATCCGAGTCAACGGTCAACCGATTGCTCCAGATGCTGTTAGTCCCAGAGTCATCCATGCTCCGGTCCGTAACAGAATTCCGATTGTTGACAGACAAGAGGATTTGCTCACTATGCTCAGTGAAGACGACGATATCTTGGGCAGAAATGATGCGAGAGATCGCAAAGTAGAGGCCCTTGCTGAGAAGATCAGAGCAATGGAATGTCAAAACTCCCTCGGTTTTGACGTTACAAACATGGGATTGGTTGAAGGACTGAGAATCCCGCACAAATTCAAGGCGCCGTCATTTGACAAATACAACGGTACCTCCTGCCCTCGCACCCATGTGCAGGCATACTACCGAAAAATATCCGCATACACTGACGATGAGAAGATGTGGATGTATTTCTTCCAAGACAGCCTATCTGGGGCGTCTTTGGATTGGTATATGGAGTTAAAGCGGGATTCCATTCGGTGTTGGAGAGACCTGGGTGAGGCGTTCCTCAGGCAGTATAAGCACAACATGGACATGGCTCCAACCAGGACTCAGCTGCAGAGTCTCTGTCAGAAGAACAACGAGAGCTTCAAAGAGTACGCCCAGAGATGGCGCGAATTGGCTGCAAGAGTTCAACCCCCTATGCTGGAAAGGGAGTTGACTGATATGTTCATCAGTACTCTTCAGGGTGTTTATATGGACCGGATGGGAAGCTGCCCATTCGGAAGTTTTTCTGACGTCGTTATCTGCGGCGAAAGAACTGAGAGCCTGATCAAGGCTGGGAGGATTCATGATGCTGGTTCCTCATCTTCTTCTAAGAAACCCTTCTCTGGGGCACCTCGCCGTAGAGAAGGAGAAACCAATGCTGTACAGCACAGAGGGGGTGCGTACAGAGCCAACAACAACAGAGACCAGTATCGTCCAGTGGCTGCAGTGACTATTCCTGCACCTCAACCTCGTCCACAACAACAACAGAGAGTTCAACAACAACCACAACAACAACAACAACAACAACCACGTCCGTATCAGCCCAGACAAAGAATGGCTGAGCGACATTTTGATCCATTGCCGATGACGTACGCTGAATTATTACCCGAACTACTCCGGTTAGGGTTTGTTGAGTTGCGTACCATGGCTACCCCAACAGTACTGCCTCCAGGCTACGACGCAAATGTCCGCTGTGACTTTCATTCTGGGGCACCAGGCCACCATACTGAAAGATGCCGGGTTTTGCAGCACAAGGTCCAGGATTTGATTGATTCCAAAGCAATCAATTTCTCTCCAGTTCCGAATGTGGTAAACAATCCTATGCCTCAACATGGCGGGCATAGGGTTAATAACATTGAAGATGGGGAAGCTGAAGACCTAATCGTAGATGTTGAAGATGTTCAGACGTCTCTGTTGGTCGTCAAGGGCCGATTGTTGAGGGGGGGTGTTGACCCAGGTTGTTCAGAAGATTGTGTGGGTTGTTCAGAATCTGCCAACGGTTGTGACCAGTTGAAGACTGGAATTCAGAGTTTGATGGACGAGGGCTGTTTGCAGTTCAGCCGCGCTACCAGAGATAATGGGGCAGTGTCTACTGTCACCATTTTTTATAAACCGGCTGAAGGAAGAGGGCGTGGGGCTGTTAGTGTACCCACCACCAGCAATACTCCGGTTACCATCCCAACTCCGGTAACCATCCGTGCACCAGTTACTATTGTGGCGTCCGGCAGAGGACAAGTTGAAAATAGTAGAGCTGTGCCATGGAGATATGACAACGCCTATCGCCGAGATAGAAGGGCTGGTAACCAGACAAGACCAGCTGTGCAAGCACCGGTTACGATCAGTGCTCCTGTGAGGATCCCTGCTGTTGCAAGTCCTGTAGTGGACAATGTTGGAGGACAGGGAGGCTTCACAAGGAGTGGACGACTGTTTGCTCCTCAGCCTTTGAGGGATGCTGCGGCTGAGTCATCTGCAAGGGCTAAGGGCAAACAAACAATGGTTGACGAAGAACCGGCTCAGAAGGAGGCTGAGGGTTCTTTCCAGAAAGATGTCGAGGAGTTTATGAAGATCATTAAGAAGAGTGATTACAAGATCGTTGATCAACTCAACCAGACTCCGTCGAAGATCTCGATACTCTCTTTGCTGATGTGTTCTGAGGCACATCGGGACGCCTTGCTGAAAATGTTGAATATGGCATATGTCCCGCAAGAGATATCGGTCAACCAGCTGGAAGGTGTACTAGCAAATGTGAGTACCAGGCATGGTGTAGGTTTCACTGACCTAGACTTGACGCCTGAGGGCCGTAGTCACAACAAAGCCTTGCACATCACTATGGAGTGCAAAGGTGCTGTACTATCTCACGTGCTAGTGGACACCGGGTCGTCCCTGAATGTCCTTCCGAAGCAAATATTAAAGAAAATCGATGTTGAGGGAGTCGTGCTCACTCCCAGTGACCTGATCGTGCGTGCATTCGACGGATCCAAACGGTCTGTGTTTGGTGAAGTCACTTTGCCAGTGAAGATAGGTCCAGAAGTCTTCGACATCGTGTTCTATGTGATGGACATTCAGCCCGCTTATAGCTGTTTGTTGGGGCGTCCTTGGATACACGCGGCTGGAGCAGTCTCGTCGACTCTCCATCAGAAACTCAAGTATGTCTGGAACGGCCAGATCGTAACCATCTGTGGTGAAGAGGAGATTCTGGTGAGTCATCTCTCCTCATTCAAATATGTTGAGGTGGATGGCGAGATCCACGAAACCCTGTGCCAGGCATTCGAGACTGTGGCGTTGGAAGGGGTTGCTTGTGCTGAGCAGAGGAAGCCGGGTGCTTCAATTTCGTCATACAGGCAAGCAAAAGAAGTGGTTGACTCCGGTAAAGCAGAGGGCTGGGGCAAGATGGTTGACTTGCCGGTAAAGGAAGACAAATTCGGCATTGGGTACGAGCCTCTCGCAGCAGAGCAGAGTGTACAAGCAGGTCCGAGCACCTTCACCAGCGCTGGGCTGATGAACCATGGAGACGTCTTTGCTACTGATGGTGAAGACAGTGATCGTGATTTGGATGTCTGGGTCCGCCCTTGCGCACCAGGCGAGGTTATCAACAATTGGACGGCTGAAGAAGTGGTCCAAGTTACTCTACTGACAGAGTAATTTTCTTTTGTTTTTTCATTTTTGCATGAAAAATCCTACGTTCTGCCCAGGGCGTAGTGGTTCATTGTAGGGCCACATCATGTTCACAATGTTTATAAATGAAGGACGTTTTTCAATCAAACTTTTGAGATCTTTGTCTTTCTATTTTCTGTTTTCCACTTTTTCAAAACAATAAAAATGGCAATGTTTTTGTTTTTTGTGACTTTATTGAAATCTTTTTCTAAAAACAAAACATTAAACATGCAGAGATGATCTTTTGGCATCCACTGTGAACGACTCTGTTATGGCTCAGTATGATTTCAACAATCCCATCTACCAAGCTGAAGAGGAGAGTGAGGAAGACTGTGAACTCCCGGCAGAATTGGTCAGACTACTGAAGCAAGAGGAAAGGGTCATCCAACCTCATCAGGAGGAGTTGGAAGTTGTTAATCTGGGTACTGAGGACGCCAGAAGAGAAATCAAGATTGGGGCTGCTTTAGAAGACTCTGTCAAGAGGAGGCTAATCGAGATGCTAAGAGAATATGTGGAAATATTCGCCTGGTCATACCAAGATATGCCTGGGCTGGATACAGACATTGTGGTGCATCGGTTACCTCTTCGAGAAGAATGCCCGTCAGTCAAGCAGAAGCTTCGCAGAACAAGTCCTGATATGGCGGTCAAGATCAAGGAAGAGGTTCAGAAGCAGTGGGATGCAGGTTTCTTGGCTGTCACCAGTTACCCGCCGTGGGTTGCCAACATTGTTCCCGTGCCGAAGAAGGATGGCAAAGTCAGGATGTGTGTCGATTACCGGGATCTGAATAGGGCGAGTCCGAAAGATGATTTCCCATTACCTCACATCGATGTATTGGTGGATAATACGGCTCAGTCCTCGGTATTCTCTTTCATGGACGGTTTCTCAGGCTACAATCAGATCAAGATGGCGCCGGAGGACATGGAAAAGACGACATTCATTACACCTTGGGGCACTTTCTGCTACAAAGTGATGCCATTTGGGCTGAAGAATGCCGGTGCTACCTATCAGAGGGCAATGACGACTCTCTTTCATGACATGATGCACAACGAAATCGAAGTGTACGTGGATGATATGATTGCGAAGTCGCAGACAGAAGAGGAGCACCTGGTTAATCTGCAGAAGTTGTTTGACAGACTGGTCAAGTTCAAACTGAGGCTGAATCCGAACAAGTGCACGTTTGGAGTGAGATCCGGGAAGCTCTTAGGCTTCATTGTCAGTGAGAAAGGGATTGAGGTAGATCCAGCTAAATTCAAAGCTATTCAAGAGATGCCTGAACCGAAGACGGAAAAGCAAGTCCGTGGGTTTTTAGGGAGGTTGAACTACATTGCAAGGTTCATATCTCATCTAACTGCCACATGTGAACCCATTTTCAAATTACTCAGAAAGAATCAGGCGATCAAATGGAATGATGACTGTCAGGAAGCTTTTGACAAAATCAAAGAATACTTGCAAAACCCTCCAATCCTTATCCCTCCAGTTCCAGGGAGACCACTGATCATGTACCTATCAGTCACCGAGACTTCGATGGGGTGTGTATTGGGTCAGCATGACGAGTCTGGTCGAAAAGAGCATGCCATATACTACCTAAGCAAAAAGTTTACCGACTGTGAAACACGATATTCACTGCTCGAGAAAACTTGCTGTGCTTTGGCCTGGGCTGCTCGCCGACTAAGGCAGTATATGTTGAACCATACTACTCTGTTGATTTCTAGGATGGATCCTGTGAAATACATCTTTGAGAAGCCAGCTCTCACCGGACGTGTTGCCCGTTGGCAGATGATCTTAACAGAGTATGACATTCAGTACACGTCGCAGAAGGCCATCAAAGGTAGTATTCTGTCAGACTATCTTGCCGAACAACCAATCGATGACTATCAGCCTATGATGTTTGAATTCCCTGATGAAGACATCATGTACCTCAAGACGAAAGACTGTGAAGAGCCGCTTGTCGAGGAAGGACCGGATCCTGATGACAAGTGGACACTGATGTTTGATGGGGCTGTGAATATGAACGGCAATGGTGTTGGTGCAGTGCTAATCAATCCCAAAGGTGCTCATATACCTTTCTCTGCCAGATTGACTTTCGACGTCACCAACAATGAAGCTGAGTACGAGGCTTGTATCATGGGGATAGAAGAAGCCATTGATCTGAGGATCAAAACACTTGATATATTTGGAGATTCAGCTCTAGTGATCAATCAAGTCAATGGAGATTGGAATACAAACCAGCCACATCTGATTCCGTATAGAGACTACACCAGAAGAATACTGACGTTCTTCAAGAAGGTGAAGTTGTATCATGTCCCCCGAGACGAAAATCAGATGGCTGATGCCTTGGCTACTTTATCCTCCATGATAAAGGTTCATTGGTGGAATCATGTGCCACATGTTGCTGTGAATCGACTCGAGAGGCCTGCATATGTGTTTGCAGCCGAGTCTGTTAATGCTATTGATGATAAGCCGTGGTACTTTGACATCAAGAACTTCCTCAAGACTCAAGAGTATCCTGAGGGTGCGTCGAAAAATGATAAGAAGACCCTGAGAAGGCTGGCTGGAAGCTTTTATTTGAATCAGGATGACGTGCTATACAAGAGGAACTTTGACATGGTCTTGCTCAGATGCGTGGATAGACACGAAGCAGACATGTTAATGCAAGAAGTGCACGAGGGTTCGTTTGGTACCCACGCTGGTGGTCATGCAATGTCGAAGAAATTGCTGAGAGCCGGATATTATTGGATGACTATGGAATCCGATTGCTTCAAATACGCTCGGAAATGCCATAAGTGTCAAATTTATGCTGATAAGGTGCATGTACCACCAAGCCCGTTGAATGTCATGAACTCGCCTTGGCCGTTCGCCATGTGGGGCATTGACATGATTGGGAGGATTGAACCAACTGCTTCGAATGGACATCGCTTCATCTTGGTTGCGATCGACTACTTCACCAAATGGGTGGAAGCAGCTTCCTATGCCAACGTCACCAAACAAGTGGTTGCCCGGTTCATCAAGAAAGAAATCATCTGTCGTTATGGAGTCCCTGAGAGAATCATCACTGACAATGGTTCGAATCTCAACAACAAGATGATGAAAGACCTGTGCAGAGATTTCAAGATTGAACATCACAATTCTTCTCCTTACAGACCAAAGATGAATGGTGCTGTGGAGGCGGCAAACAAGAATATCAAGAGGATTGTGCAAAAGATGGTCGTTACGTACAAGGATTGGCACGAGATGTTGCCTTTCGCTTTGCATGGGTACCGTACCTCAGTACGTACGTCGACCGGGGCAACCCCCTACTCCCTTGTATATGGTATGGAAGCAGTCCTACCAGTTGAAGTGGAGATCCCTTCTCTGAGGGTGTTATTAGATGTCAAGCTGGACGAAGCCGAGTGGATTCGTACCAGGTTTAATGAGTTAAGCCTTATCGAAGAGAGACGGTTAGCAGCTGTTTGCCATGGGCAGTTGTATCAGAGAAGGATGAAGCGAGCCTTTGATCAGAAAGTGCGTCCTCGAACATTTCAAACTGGCGATCTAG
Source organism: Lathyrus oleraceus (assembly GCF_024323335.1). NCBI lineage: Eukaryota > Viridiplantae > Streptophyta > Magnoliopsida > Fabales > Fabaceae > Lathyrus > Lathyrus oleraceus. The sequence continues at coordinate 153,066,238 of NC_066579.1, read as the reverse complement.
TTTTGAAGAGGATCCTTCCTCCCGGTACAGATAACAGGGGCAAGTGGACTCCTAATTACGAAGGTCCATATGTTGTGAAGAAGGTCTTCTCCGGTGGAGCCTTGATGCTTACAACTATGGATGGTGAAGACTTTCCTTCCCCTGTCAACTCAGATGTAGTCAAAAAATACTTCGCATAAAATTGACCCGCTGGACAAAAGAATAAAAGAGTCCAGGCAAAAATGGGCATCCCGGCGAACCAAAAAACAGAAAGAAAAGGTTCGGGCAAAAATTAGGGATAAAATGAAAAAACTGTACACCCGGTAAGTCGAAAACCCGCAAGGGCGGCTTAGGCAAAAATGGGTATCCCGGTGGATTGAAAACCCGAAAGGGCGATCCAGCCAAAAGAGGGATTAAAGCGAAGACTACAATCTGAGTTATCTGTACTTCGTCATGCTTCGTCAGCTACCATCTCGACAGATGTGATCGGTCCAGTCATTCTTCTCAGAAAGCAAGGAATTGGGAGGAAACTGATGGTCTATGAGTTATAACAGAGTTGGGAAACAGTGGATGCCGTGTTCACATTGCCATTAGGATAGTTTATTTTCCTTTTGTGCGCAATTACCTCTTTCTAGGAATTGCTTCCCAATGTATTTGCCTCTTCAGGCACACTTTCAATCAATAAAAGTCGTTATTCAGATACATTGCTCTCTTGTTTTTACTTTTACTGTTTTGTTTGCAAAAACGTCCAAAATTTTGATAAACATTGCACATAAAAACATGAAGGCTAAACAATGACGTGCAGGAAGATTAAAACATTTGAAAATCATTTTGAATGTTGAGGACACTTGAGCGTATCTTGTCCATGAACTCCCTGGGGCATCTGTTTGTTCCAGTTTGCAGGTCGTCACCTGTGAACATTTTCCCCAGCAAGGTCATCATCTGTGAGCATTCCCCAACAGTGCTTTCCCCAGACGGAATCGTTCTCCTAACTAGGGTTTGTGTAAGCCTTCCCCAGCGAAGCATCGGTCTCTCCAACAGAGTTTACCCTACCAGTGGATTGGACGGGTGTCCATGGCAGACGGATACCTACATCTCCAGTTGAGTCTTTTCTACTTGTGAACATTGTGGGTCGTCCTCGGCGGAGTAGCAGTTATTCCCCAAGGTAAAGTCTATTTTATCTGAGGTTTGTATGAGCCTTATTCCCCAAGGTATAGTCTATTTTATCTGAGGTTTGTATGAGCCTTATTCCCCAAAGGTTGGCTTGGTTTATCTTCCCCCAGCGGAGCAGTTATTTTCCCAAGCGGAATTCGATCCTACTTGTGGATTGATTGGCTTTCCCCAGTGAGGTCGCCTGATTATCCCTGACAAGTCGTCTGTATGCTCCCAAACAAGGTTTGTCTTTCCCTGGCAGGGTGGAAGTTGACGTGGTTGTAAGATCCTCAGCAATGTTCCTGGAGTTCCCCGGTGTTGTCTCTGGAGGAGATATGTGTTTATGCATACATCATTTAGACAAGCATAGCATATTGCATCATTAGTGCATAGCATTCCCACGATTATGGTCAGAGGACATTAAAAAACTCATACATCAAAGTTGCAAATATGTCCATTAGCCCAAGGCCGTGGTGGCCCGCCGAAGTCGGATCGTTGAAAAGAGTTTAGCATCGCGCCATTGGATCGGCTTCAGAATTGGGTTTATCAGCATGGTTGGGAAGTTAGTGTTCCCGACAAGTGACTCCTTGGTTGAGTGAGTATCCCCAGCAGTGTTACTCCCCGAAGTTGGCATCATTTTGCAAGCTTGGGTCCATTCCCTTAACAGAAGTGGGCGTGTCTGATCTCTCCATATAGAGTCTACCCCTTAAGCAGAAAGTGTCTATCCTTTCCTACCATTTCCCCACTGAGATACATCCTCGTGGATGACGGTTGCTTCCGTTCTCTCCCTACATGGGATGGGTTTTCCCTATTGAGTTCTTTCCTCATTAGGATGAGTCTTGTTTCAGTCTGCCTTTTTGGATCGATCCTAAATTGGCTTCCTGTTGGCTGTCTCTTGTGCTTCCTTGGGGCATAAGTGAATAGTCGCTCACTAACCGGCACTCATTCATCTTATCCTCAGTGGAATTGTTGGCCTCTACCTACAAACCGGTAGCTGTAAGTCCTATCTTTGTGGTTTTATACCCACTAGCTGGTAGTTGTAAAATCCCACGTTCTCCCCTTGTTGGAGTTAACCCTTTGTGCTCATCCCGATGATGACTGGTTACTTTTCCGTGGATTTCTGCCTACAAACCGGTAGATGTAATCCCCTCTTTGCAGTTATCAATACCAAGTTTGCAGTATTGATATTCTTTCCCCTTGGATACTTGCCTTGATCAAGCAGTATTGTCCCCATTGGGTCTTCCCCTTCTTTTTGGTTATTTGCTCCGAGTTAGCAACTTTGTCCTCTTTCGATTGGTCATCTTTTGCATACCTAGTTTGGTACCCGGATGCCTTTCTTTTCGGTCGATTATTCATTTAACAACCTACAACCCGGTTATGGATAATCTTCCATGCGAGTTTATTATCTACGTTTTGACGGCTATAGATAATATGTCTCATGTGTTTTCCGGTATTCAGACCGAAGGAGTTTCCGACGATCAGGTCGATGTACTCATGGCACTCAGGCCAATTTTCCGGTGTTCAGACCGAAGAAGTTTCCGACGATCAGGTCGATGTACTTACGTTTTTTCCGGTATTCAGACCGAAGAAGTTTCCGACGATCAGGTCGATGTACTTATGTTTTTCCGGTGTTCAGACCGAAGAAGTTTCCGACGATCAGGTCGATGTACTTACGTTTTTTCCGGTATTCAGACCGAAGAAGTTTCCGACGATCAGGTCGATGTACTTATGTTTTTCCGGTGTTCAGACCGAAGAAGTTTCCGACGATCAGGTCGATGTACTTATGTTTTTCCGGTGTTCAGACCGAAGAAGTTTCCGACGATCAGGTCGATGTACTTATGTTTTTCCGGTGTTCAGACCGAAGAAGTTTCCGACGATCAGGTCGATGTACTTACGTTTTTTCCGGTATTCAGACCGAAGAAGTTTCCGACGATCAGGTCGATGTACTTATGTTTTTCCGGTGTTCAGACCGAAGAAGTTTCCGACGATCAGGTCGATGTACTTACGTTTTCTCCGGTATTCAGACCGAAGAAGTTTCCGACGATCAGGTCGATGTACTTATGTTTTTCCGGTGTTCAGACCGAAGAAGTTTCCGACGATCAGGTCGATGTACTTATGTTTTTCCGGTGTTCAGACCGAAGAAGTTTCCGACGATCAGGTCGATGTACTTATGTTTTTTCCGGTGTTCAGACCGAAGAAGTTTCCGACGATCAGGTCGATGTACTTACGACGCTCAGGCATTGGTTATCCCTGTGTTACCATTTATTTTGGTATCCAGGTCGACGTTTCTGTTTCGGTATTCAGGCCGATTTCTTTTTTCCAGACGGACTGTTCTTTCAAGACTGTTTCTTTGCCGATCCTGACAGGCATTCTTGTATTATATCCAGTCGGTGCAAATTTCTACGGTTCTTTTGTATTCAATCCCTGTTTACCCTGAAAGTCTGACAGCCACTGCTATCATCCGTTCGGGTTCCCAGCTGATTGAATAGGGGCAGCTGTAGCACCTCAAATTTGCGCCTATCATTATACATACCATTTCATATTAAGTCATAGCATATCATTGGTACATTGCATAGCATTTGCATAGTCCACAGTTGCCTCAAGAGCAAGCAAGCCAGAATTAGGTCAAACTGATCAGGAGATCAGTCCATCAATCAAGCAAAGGTATTTCTCAAGGAATCAGAGCCCTAGGGTTTGTCCAACAGGTTCACATGCCTTGGGGGTCTTTTTTGAAGTGTTCAAGTCAAGGGTGGAAGGCTCAGAGGTCAGCAGTCAATGCATAGCCAGGCAAAAACCCTAGAAAGTCAACAATCAGTCAAAGCAGTGGATGGTGGCCATTCTTGTGGAATTTGGGCACCATGATCAATAATCAAGAGTTCACACAATTTGGGACATCATTTGAAGTCAAGGTCTCAAGGAATTAGGGTTTGGAGTTCATCAGAAGTGCACAGTCAGTCCAAAACCCTAGAAAAGTCAAAGTTGGTCAACTGTGGTTGATTCTTTGGTTCTGATGGATGGAAATGGTTTGAAGGAGCTTATTCATGTCCTAATAGGCCTCATGTGTCATGGCAATCAACATCATTGAAGAATTTGAAGCCAATCAGAAAATTTCCAGAAATAGAAAGTGGACCTGTAATTTCAACTGCCAAAAATAGAAACTTCTTGATCCTCAACTTGCATCATGATACAAGCTCCAAATGAATTTTTGCCCAACATGAAAGTTGAAGATCTTGTGCTCCCATTTTCAAAATGTCCAAGAACTCTCAAATCCCATGTGTGGTTGTCAAGATATGATCAAATCATTTTCACCAATTTTTGAACTTCAACAAGCCATATCTCTCAAACCATAAGGCCAAATTTGGTGGGGTTTTTTCCTACAAACCACATTTTTCCTCCTCTTTCCAAAAATATGAATTTCATTCATCAAAACCTTGCCATTCAAAATGGCATTTTTTGACCTTTTCCATTAAAAATCAAAGTTTGACCAAACTTTGACTTTTTGATTCTTTGATTTTTTCTCCATTTGGCCAATTGGAAATGTTTGGAAACATTATTTGTGACTTGCTCCAAGCCCTAAATCATGTTCATATCATCATTTTACCTCATTTTAGCCAAAAAATACAAACTTGGCATTTTATGCAAATGGCTTCATAAGAGAGAGTACAAGTGCAGCCTTTCATGTACAACCAAAAACAGCAAAACATGTTGGTCCTTGGCAGCCTGTAGCAGGCCCAAATCCGTGCAGATTTCACACCCTCCATTTCCATATGCAAAATTGGCAAATAATGCAATTACCTCATTTTGAACAAAGCAAAGTACAACATTACACAAGCAGACCACAAACAGCATTTTGAATGGTCCTTCTGCAGCTTTTTCAAGCCCAATTCGACCAAGCATTGCACCTCCCTTGTTCACTTGTTTCCAACTTAGCAAAAAGGCAAATGAGGGCATTAACACTAAACTGGCTTACAACATGGATTAAGGATGTTAAACAGATGATATAAAGCCTTTCTTCTGCCAATTGCAACCCTAGCTTGACAGCCACCAAGTTCAGAAAACAGTTTTCTCTCACTCTTGCATTTTTGCATTTTGAGATTTTTCTGCCAAATTTCCAAAGCCCTCGAGTTCTCCTTTGTTTCATTCATCATCCATCATCATTGCAAGCTCATTCCAAGTGAAGAATACCAACTGGAAGTGAGGGTTTTGTTCTGTTTTTCTTCAAGCTCTTACCATGGTGAAATCGAGATTTGGAATTGTCAAGCAAATTTGAGCTAAAGATTTTCAAGAGTCCTTCATTTCAGACCAAGAGCTCCACCTGTTCAAGCTCGAACCTACAAACAACCACTGCTCCACACTTTTCTTCAAATCCAAGTAAATTTTCGAAACTCTAATTTCTTAAATCAATGCTATGCCATGTGTAGAGTATGTTCTGGTGGTTACATTAAGCTTGAAATTACTAAAAATGGTTAAGTATCATGCTAGTTATGTTGAAATGAAATCTGGAATTGGTTTATGTTCTTGCTCGATTTGTAACAACCAATGAGTTCTAGTGGAAATGGTTGGTAGATTCATGTTAGTTAGAGCTTGCTGGTCAGTTGTGTGTATTTGATTTTCATTTCTGGAAAATATTGTTGTTAAGCTCGATTGAACATGATGATGATACCCTGTAGCTGCAACCTTAAACCCTGTCCAGGATTCCCATGATTAATGTTTGTTTGGTTGATTGGTTAATGTTTGCTTGATGTTCATTATACCATGCCGTTGTGTGTTTTTGCTCGAAACCTGTTTGATGTTAATGATGAACATGAAGATGTATGTTGGCTGCTAGTAGAAACCCTAAGGTATGCATGAGAATCCAGAAAATTGTGAAGTTCATTGGCTGTTGTTGCTTGTATTTGTATGAGCATATTGTTATTGCTGTGCTGTTGGCCATGCTGTAGATTGATGATGAGTTTTGATGAAAATGTTAATGCCCTGCTTGTTTGAAACTCTATGAACATGTCCAGAAATCCACCTTGATTCATGTTATGTTTGTTTGTGTTGAATGCTGTTGTTTATTTCGTTTGGTTACATGATGATGAATGTTACTGCTATGCTGTTGAACTTTGTTATTTTCCAGCTAAAACAGAAATTCCACATGCTTTGTGTTGATTATGATTGGTTATGTTTGCATGAACTTGCATGAAGATTACTATGCCAATACCATGTTCCTGCATGAGGCTTTTGAATTCGTGCTTTGATGATGAAGCATGATGATGAATATACTATGCTGCTGTTTTGAACTTGCTCATAAAATCCACATGTCGGTGTTTGTTGTATTTGGTCATGGATGCTGGTTTGTTGTATGATCATTGTTACATGTTGCTGTGCATTTGTTGATTGGTTTTGATTGATTGATGAAGCTGAACATGATACCATGAGAAAATGCTGTTAGAAACCCTAAGGGTTTATGTGAAAACTCAGAATTTTGAACCATTGGCCAAATTACTGTTCTATTGGCTGGGAGCCAATCAGAACATTTCGTTTTGCCTTGCCAAAACGCAGAGTTTTAATTAGTGAGCTCAGAATTACACAAATGCCACGGTTGACCTTGGTTTGACCCCATATGCCATGCTTATTTGCTCATGTTTCATCCAAATGTCACTCAACTTCCATAATTCATTTCTAATTCATTTCAACTCCAAAAATTGTGGGATTTTTTGCATTAAACTCATGAATGTGTCCTCTATTTTATGGTGAATTTTAATTAATTTTCCATGGTCTGGATTTTTATTGATAATTGTTTTCCCAATATGTATGCATAAATGATACATTGTGCCATTTCAATTGTGAAATTGTCATGTTGCATCCAATGAGCTTGAAATTTTTTGTGGTGAAACTAGACACATTAACCTTCATTTCCATATAAAGTTTGTGCATTTATCATTTGTGGATTGAGAGTTATGATTTTCTGAAGTTATGTGTTACATTTGGTGCTATACCATGATCATGTATTTTCCCAATTTTTGTTCACATGCTTCCTCTTATCCAATTGACCTCAAATTTTGCATGAACCATCTATCACATGCCTAGTTTGTGTATGAATTTTCTTGGAATTAATCTTGCTGTTTTCCATTTGATTGAGAATTTTCTTCCATGCTTTGTCATTTGTTGACGTTTTGTGCTACATGTTGCCAAATCTTTTGTGAAATTCTCAAATCTTATTGTATGATCATGAAATTTCATATGTGATAACTAGACACCTTGAGCTTTGCATTGGTGTTAATCTCATTCATTTCTCTTCTGTTTTCAAATTGATATGATTTTTTGAAGTTGACCCATGCTTGTTGACTTTCACCATGCTTACTTGAATTTGATTTGACTTCATGATTTTACTTGACTGCCTTCCTCTCATCCAAATGCCATGAAATTTTACATGCTTACCATGTTAGATGTTAGGATTGAGTGTGATTTATTTGATGATTTTTGAAAATGTTTGGGTTGACTTTTGATGCAAATCATTCTGTTGACTTTTGTATGCTTTCCTTTGCCTTACTTTGACTTCAAATGTTCATAAAATGATCATAATGCATGATTTGAATGTGGGCCCAATTGTGTTTGCTTCCTAATTGTTTGACCTTGACTTTGGTTGACTTTTACTTGCTGCTTTGACTTTTTCTTCCATCCTTGACCCTAGGCTAGTCCTAGTGGTCTTCTGTGCTTACTATTGAGTTCCTGTTTCAGGTTGAGCACCATTGCCATTGAGATCATACAAATGTGATTGGTTTTGATTACATATCATGTACTAACCTTTGTTTTGTAGGTTTGACTCATGTGTTTGAGTCTTGCTTTGCACAATTGATCCCTCTGTGGTTGACTTTTGTTTATCCATTTGCCTTTGATTTTGACTGTTGAACTGTTTGCTAATAAGTTTGACTTTTTCAGGTACTTTAGTTGCTTAAGTTCTTTGAACTTGCTTGCTTTGCTTTTTTTAGCATTTGCTTTGAGGTATAAACCTTTCTTCTTCATGTAGTCTGGAGACCCGGTCTGTTATTTGACCGGGCAAACTGTCTGAAGTCCTCCTTAAGAGGCAATGCCTGTGTGTGTTTAATTTTGTCCCAAGCAGGAAAAGTCCTCATTTGAGGCAATTGGTGGAAGGTAGGGATAAGCAGTCTATCCCCCACTATTCAGTGTGTCCTCTCTTTGCTCCCATTACATGGTTGAAGCATTGAGATAAATACCCAAGATCTAATCGAGTCAATAATGTGGAGAGAGTTCCTACTTTCTGAACTCCCACACTTTCTTTGATGCTCTCTCTGATCTGAGATAGAAGCAATGAGGCACACCCCTCATCTCCTCTTCATCTGCTTCACCTTAGCCTCTCAATGGCAAGGTTAAGAGCGACCTTCACCTATTACAGTGGACTTTCAAAGTCAAACCCTCTTGTGTGAGCCCCCTTGTTTGGCTATAGAGTGTGCTGTTTGATTCTCATTGATTGTTTGATTGCTTCATATGCACTTGCTTGCCTGTATGTTATGCATTTATCATCATCAATTGCCATTAATGCATGAGCATCTCTTTTGTCTGTTTGACATCATTATTGTTGTTTACCCATTGAGGATAATTGTAAGTCCCACAAGTTGGCATTTGTTCCTATGATATGGAAGTGAGTATAAGACCATCACATTGGCCACTCACCTTATCTTTGCTTGATTTGTTTGTATGTGAGGATACAATTGTAAGTCCCACGAGTTGGCATTTGTTTTCCTAGGATCATACTGTGTATGTCAGAGTAAGTCCCACAAGTTGGCATCTGACATCTACTGTTTTATTTTATCTGTTTATGAGAGGATGCAATTGTAAGACCCACGAGTTGGCATTTGCTTTCCTATGATCATGTGTGGAGTTAACCTAAGTCCCACAAGCTGGCAGTTGATTTCCATTTTTCTTCATTGTTTTCTTTTTGAGGAGATTAGTGTAAGACCATTGAGTGGCCTCTGATGTCCATGTCTGTTTTAGGAGATTGGTGTAAATCCAGCTATTGGTATCCGATATTCGCTTTTGTTTGTGAGATTGGAGTAAGACCATTGAGTGGCATCCAGTATCATTTGTTTGTTTATTTCATCATTACTTACTTTCCATTCCAAAGGACACCCTTGAATCATCCTCTATATGATCTCAAGAAGTGAACCTCCTGAGAAGCTTTACTTTCCATCCTCACTCATTCATCCTCATTGTGTCCTAGAACCTTTTCACACTTTGATCTTAAACTTGACTTAGACATTGTGCAAACATCTTCATGTTTTTCAAACTAAAAACCTGGACTCAAGTCCTTGACTCTTTTTGCAAACTCCATTTCATAATACTTCTTTTTGAATTAATCTTAATCATACTTTGACTTCACTTTCATAATCACAATCAATTAACTTCACTCATTCACTTGTTTTGGCCATGTCCATTAATCTTTTCATGCATTAGCCGTAGGTTTCAATTATCATTGTGGTTGATGTAAACCTCACCTTATCTTTAGTGAGTCGACAGTAAGACTTCCGTACTGAAAATAGGGTTAACCCCTCTCGTACGTCGAAGCTATCCTCGCATGGTGGATGTTGGTTTTGGTCGAGTGTTCTCCCATTGATAATGAAAAGCCTCAGTGCTATTGTTTAAAATTGAATCCAACTCACTTTTGGAAATCTTTTAGCCGAACTACGGCGTTTTGATCCTTACCTTTGATGGAAGGTACGTAGGCAGCGGGTTCATCCGCTCAAACCCAATAAAACTTGTACATTCTTTTCTCATCATCTCACTCATGTTTGCACAATGCATATGTCGTAACAAATAACAATTTAGCATAACAAGTGTGAAAAGGGCTCCCTAGGAGTACCTAGGACGTAGTGGGTGCCTAACACCTTCCCATTGCGTAACTTACCCCTTACCTGGAATCTCTGATCTTTTATTAGTTTTCTACGTGTAAAACTTCTTAGGCTTTTGTTCGCTTTTTAGCCAATCCTTTGGATAAATAAAAGTGCGGTGGCGACTCGAAACTTCATTGTATGCTTTGCTTATGGTTTAATCGATAAATCATATGGCGACGAATACACCGCTACAACATGACCTGACATCACTTGGAAAAAATCAAAGGGAGTTTTACCAATAGGTTCATACATGACCTGAGAATATTGGAAAACATACAAAGCAAGTTTCATCAATAGGTTCATACCTGACCTAACACTTTAGAATACATCTGATAGTTCTGGAGATTTCTCACAAGAAATTCATCCAATCACAGATTTTGGAGATTCCTAACAGGGAATTTAGGCAAAACAAAGATAAACGGGAGTCTTCTTATAAGTAGATCATCCACGCAAAAGGCTACGATGATTCTTTACAGAGAAATCAAACAAAACCAACATCATTGGAGTTTTCTAACACGAAAAACCTCCAAGCTTCTGGGAACTCCTCTAGATGATGAGTCATACATGACTTTCACGGAACCATCAGGAAAGACAAGGTATTCAAACTCTCTGTACGTGCCAACAACAATTGGACTTTAACCGTAAGCAATGGATTACGACCAGATTCTTTAACGGATTTTGCCAACAACAATTGGACTTGATGAAAGTCAATAGTAAACAATTACCGGCTACAACGGAGTTTGCCAGCAACAACTAGACTTGAAATGATGTTGGCGACAACCAAACTTCAGATATCGATCACAAATGTATTTACAAACAGACTGATAGTGATGCCAACGACAATTGGGTTTAAAATAAATGCTGGTTACAACCCGACCTTAAAGGATACCAATTACAACTGGATTTGGTCAAAGACACTAGTGACAACCAGACTTAACAGACGATGCCAGTAACAACTGGTCTCAGAGGTCAAGGGATACAATCAACAACGAGACCTGAGATTATGCAAATGAGCGCGAAGCACTTCGGGCTATGCATGATTTGGATTTTGCTTATATGCATGATGCATGAATGATCATGAAATGCAAATGCTGACAATATACAGACTGGAAATTAGGGAAAGCTTTATGGAGGTACTGAATCCTCAACACCAATAACTCAACCGAAGGAGTGAGTAAATGCATTAAAGGAGGATCTATCAAGCTGAACAGTTACAACTGGCCCAAAAATCCTTCTAGAGAATGATAAATTTGTGCTCTCTGGAGATAGATGTTTATCATCCAAGGGGAGTCTCGCAACTTGAGACTTGTAGGGAAAGACGAAATATTTCCTTTTAATATTTCCACATGTCAAAGCAAAATTGTGTTTCTCAATATGTTGAAAAATTCTTTTTGAGTTCAAAATTCATTATTAACAAATAAATGACATTTTGTATAACAAAGAAAAACCAGAGAAAAATAGCAAATGATAGGATTTGATAGGCAAACTTGTATTTATTCAAGAATGGTAGCACACAAATGGCGTAGCTCCATGGAATGTTACAAATTTGAAAATGGCAATAGGGAAAGGTTTACATTGAATCACAATGACTACTACTATCCCTAATAACAATGACTCCACGAGACCTCGCTTCTGAAGGGAGTAACTAGATTGATCTTCCATTTTTAGCTCAAATGTGTTGATCAGTGACGAACCGACGCAGTCTATGCCTTTTGTCCCTAATTTTTGCCTGGATCGCCCTTTCGGGTTTTCAATCCACCGGGACGCTCTTTTTTTGCCTAAGTCGCCCTTTCAGGTTTTCAACTTAGCGAGCTACCATTTTTTTTTATCCCTAACTTTTGCCTGGACCGCCCTTTCGGGTTTTCAGTCCACCGGGATTTGTTAGGCATAGTATCTTTTGACTGCATCAGAGTTCACAGGGTGAATGAGCTCTTCGCCATCCATAGTTGTGAGAAATAAGGCACCTCTAGAGTATGCTCTCTTTACAACGCATGGGCCTTCATAGTTGGGAGTCCACTTCCCACGTGAATCTTTGTGTACTGGCAAGATCTTCTTGAGCACGAGATCTCCTTCCTTGAACTCTCGAGGACGCCTTCTTGATTCGTTGCTGGTATAATTGTCCATGGCACAGTGCGGTCATCCGCTTCTCATCAATGAAATTAAGTTGATCATAGTTGTTTTGGATCCATTCAGCTTCGTCCAGCTTGGCTTCCATCAATATTCTCGTTGAAGGTATCTCTACTTCGACTGGGAGAACTGCGTCCATCCCATACACTAAGGAGAATGGGGGTGCCCCTGTTGAAGTGCAGAATGAGGTCCGGTATCCATGCAAAGCAAAGGGTAGCATCTCGTGCCAATCCTTATAAGTTTTCACCATCTTTTGCAGGATCTTCTTGATATTTTTGTTGGCGGCTTCAACAACACTGTTCATCTTTGGACGATATGGGGAAGAATTATGGTGGTCAATCTTGAAACTCTCACATAATTCTGTCATTGTCTTGTTGTTCAAGTTTGAACCGTTGTCGGTGATGATCTTGCTTGGGATTCCATAGCGGCAGATAATCTCTTTCTTGATAAAGCGAGCAACCACATGTCTCGTCACATTGGTGTAGGAAGCAGCCTTTACCCATTTAGTAAAGTAATCAATGGCAACCAGGATGAAGCGGTGACCATTGGAAGCCTTAGGCTCTATAGCACCAATCATGTCGATGCCCCACATTGAGAAAGGCCAAGGTGATGTCAAAACATTCAACAATGTTGGCGGTACATGCACCTTATCAGCATAAATTTAGCATTTATGACATTTTCTTGCATAGCTGAAGCAATCGGACTCCATGGTCAACCAGTAATAGCCAGCTCTTAAAATCTTCTTGGCCATGGCATGTCCATTAGCATGGGTTCCAAAAGATCCTTCATGAATCTCCTTGATTAACATGTCTGCTTCATGTCTATCCACGCACCTGAGCAAAACCATGTCATGGTTTCTCTTGTAAAGCACATCATTGCTCAAAAAGAATTTGGACGATAACCTCCTCAGAGTTTTCTTATCCGACAATGTAGCGTCTTCTGGATACTCTTGACTTAGAAGATATCGCTTGATGTCATGAAACCATAGTTTACCATCAGTTTCTTCTTCAATCAGCTAACAGTAAGCAGGCTCATCTCTTCGCTCGATTCGAATAAGTGGAGCTTCATTATGGAATCTGACTTGGTACATTGATGCTAACGTTGCCAAAGCGTCAGCCACTTGATTTTCTACTCTTGGGATGTGATGGAAAGTGATATCGTCGAACAATTCTATCATCTTCACAACATGAGCGCGATACGGGATCAGCTTCGCATCACGGGTTTCCCATTCACCTTTGACTTGATAGATCACCAAGGCTGAATCTCCATACACCTCAAGGATCTTGATTCAGAGATCAATTGCGGCTTCAAGACCAAGGATACAAGCTTCATACTTTGCGACATTATTCGTACAATCAAAGCACAACCTTGCTGTAAAAGGGGTAAAGCCACCATTTGGATTCATCAAAACAACTCCCACACCATGACCACTGTAATTGGAAGAACCATCGAACGCGAGCTTCCATCGAGATCCTGGTTCTGGTCCTTCATCTGGGCCTGGGGTCTCACAATCTTTTATCACCATTATATCCTCATCGGGGAAATCAAACTTCAATGGCTGATAGTCTTCAACTGGTTGATGAGCAAGATACTCTGCTAACACGCTTCCCTTGATTGCCTTCTGGGTTACGTACTGGATGTCGTACTCTGACAAAAGCATCTGCCAACGGGAAAGTCTTCCAGTCAAGGCAGGTTTCTCGAAGATATACTTTATCGGGTCCATTTTCGAGATCAACAAAGTAGTGTGGCAAATCATGTACTGCCTTAAACGACGAGCGGCCCATGCTAGCGCGCAACAAGTTTTCTCCAAAAGCGAATATCGACTTTCACAATCGGTAAACTTTTTACTCAGATAGTAAATAGCATGTTATTTCTGACCAGTTTCGTCATGTTGCCCCAACACGCATCCCATTGATCCTTCAAGCACAGTCATGTACATGATTAATGGCTTTCCTGGGACAGGTGGAATCAAAATAGGAGGCTCTTGCAAGTATTGACGAATCTTCTGAAAAGCACTTTGACAATCAGAATTCCATTCAACTGCTTGATCTTTTCGAAGCAATTTGAAGATAGGCTCACACGTGGGCGTCATGTGTGAGATAAACCTTGAGATATAATTCAAACGTCCAAGGAAACCTCTAACCTCTCGCTCGGTGCGTGGAGCAGGCATTTCTTGTATAGCTCGGACCTTGTCAGGGTCCACCTCAATTCCTCATTGACTAACGATGAAACCAAGCAACTTCCCTGAACGGACACCGAATGTGCATTTTGCAGGGTTTAATCGTAATCTAAACTTTCTGAGGCGTTCAAACAGCTTCTTCAGATGGCTCATATGATCTTCTTCATTCTGAGACTTAGCGATCATGTCATCAACATAAACCTCTATCTCCTTGTGCATCATATCATGGAAAAGAGTGACCATAGCTCTTTGGTAAGTTGCCCCAGCATTTTTGAGACCGAAAGGCATTACCTTATAGCAAAAAGTGTCCCAATGGGTAATAAAAGTGGTCTTCTCCATGTCATCTGGAGCCATCTTGATTTGATTGTATCCCGAAAAACCATCCATAAAGGAGAATACAGCAAAACTTGCAGTGTTGTCTACTAGAGTATCAATGTGTGGTAGAGGGAAATCGTCCTTTGGACTAGCTCTATTCAGATCCCTATAGTCGACACACATCCTCACCTTTCCATCCTTTTTAGGCACAGGTACAATGTTAGCTACCCATTGTGGGTACTTCGCCACTGCGAGAAAACCAGCGTCAAATTGTCGTTTGACTTCTTCACGAATCTTCAGAGCCATATCTGGTCTTGTTCTTCGGAGTTTCTGTTTTACTGGTGGGCATTCTGGCTGAAGTGGCAGCTTATGCTCAACGATGTTGGTGTCTAGACCTAGCATATCCTGGTATGACCATGCAAATACATCCACATATTCTTGTAGCAGCTTAACTAATCTCTCTTTGACGCTTGCTTCAAGTGTGGTGCCGATTTTGACTTCTTTCTTCTCTTCCTCTGTGCCAAGGTTGATTGTTTCCACTGGTTCTTCATGTGGTTGAAGGGCTTTGGACTCGTGCTCGAGCAGCCTTTCCAATTCGTCGGGGATGTAACAATCTTCTTCACCTTCTTCTTCCGCTTGGTAGATAGGGGAGTCAAGGTTATGAGAGGGAGTAAAGTCATTGGATTCAATGGGGTTATCATTTATTCTGCATGTTTGAATGATTGATTTCTTTTAGAAAAGTAAAAAAAATAAAAGATACATAAATGAAAAGTTTTTTTTTTGTTTTTGAAAAGATCGCCATTTTCTTAAGAGAAAGCCAAGTAAATGAATAATAAGAATTTAACGAAATGCCTTTCATTCATTGATAATGATTATTTGAAAATGAAAATGGGCCCTACAACATGATCCATTAGCCTTGGGCAGAGCTAAGGATTTGAAAGGAAAAATACAACAATTATTACTTTGACAAAGGAAAAATTTCGGGGATCTCAACCGCCTTCCAGTTGTTCAAAGTTGTCTCACACCGGTAAACCAAACATGGCTCATCTTCATTTTCGGTGCTATCTTCAATTGCATTGACCTGATCTCCATGGATGAATCCTGTGCTGAGGAATACTTCCTGGATGCTTTGGGTGTTGTCCTTTGCAGGGACTCGGGCTCCTTTCGCAGCCGAAGGCACATATCCCAGACCAAAGCGATCATGCTTCTCACGAATATCGATAAGTTGACCCCAACCTTCAGGGTTTCCTCCTTCAATGCTAGACTTTGCACTTTTCAAAGAAGCGAAAGATGAACAAGCTTTCCCAACAGGGTCCTTCATCTCCACAAAAGTGGCATTGGCTATTTCAAGAGCTTGGAAAGAAGTTTCCAAAGCGTCCTCATCAGCCTTAATATATCTGAAGGATGAAAGGTGACTGACCACAAAGTCCTCCTCTCCAGAAATGATGATTAATTGATTGTCCACTACAAACTTCATTTTCTGATGTAGGGTGGAGGTAACTGCCCCTGCAGCATGAATCCAAGGACGTCCCAGTAAGCAGTTATACGCTGGATTAATATCCATGACTTGGAAGTAAATCGGGAATACATGAGGGCCAATCAATATGGGTAGTTCCACCTCTCCAATCACGGTTCTCTTGGAACCATCAAAAGCTTTTACTATCAAGGCACTAGGTTTCATAGTTGGTCCTTGATAAGATAACTTGGCGAGTGTTCTCTTTGGCATAACATTCAGAGAAGATCCGGTATCAACCAACACTCTTGCCAAGGCATCATCCTTGCATTTTACCGAGATATGGAGGGCATGATTATGATTTTGTCCATCCTCAGGTGATTCCTCTCCACTGAAGCTCAAAGTATTGCAGGCTGTGATATTTGCCACTACTCCATCAAATTGGTCTACTGTTATGCTTTGTGTTACATGAGCTTGAGCAAGCACCTTCAACAAAGCCTCCCTATGGGCTTGGGAGCTCAATAACAGAGACAGAATAGAGATCTTAGATGGTGTTTGATGCAGCTGATCCACCACTTTATAGTCACTTTTCTTGATTAACTTCAAGAACTCAACAACATCTTCGGATTGGACTACTTCGAGTTCTTTAGCAGGAGTTACAACTGTTGATTCCTTGGCCGGCCCTTGAGGAGTCACATTGAATTCAGGCGTATAGATTCGACCACTACGGGTCATTATGCTCATTCCTGCAATATTGGTGACGTCTTCACTTACAGCTTCTGTCACTTCAGCGTCTGCACTTCCTTCAACAACCTTATCCACAACAGTAATCTCATATTTCCAAGGTACAGCCTTGGTGCTCTCGTATGGAAAAGGCGTGGGCATACATATTTCCACAGGCGACGGATGACTATTCTCAGGCGCCACCCTTCTGCTATAGTAAGGGATTTCCATTGGTTCAGGTAAATTGAAACAAGGTTCAATTACCAACACGTCTTCGTTCATCACATCACTGGATATTTGAAGCACTCCTTTATCCATCAAATCTTGAATGTTGTCTCGTACCACCTAACATCCCTTTGGGTATGTGGCACACTCTTCACAATTTTCATGATTAACATTAATCATGCCAGCTTCCACCAATCGGGCATGGAATGCTGCCAAAGGAGTCTTTACATCATCCATCTTATCAACCGTAACACCAGCAGAGGCATCTTCAATGGCATTTACCGCAGGATCTCCATGGGGAGGAAGAGGATTGTTCTTCACATTCGGTTCCATGTCCTTAAAAGACAAGATCTTGCTCTCAATTAATTCCCGAACCCTATACTTAAGAAAGAATAATCATCTAAGTTATATTAAAAATAAAATAATAAAAAAGTGAATAAACAATAGAAACATGTTAGTTAAGTAGTAAGACTATATAATTAAATGTGAGAATTAAAGGAAAATATGAGACAGTCAAAATGTTGGAGAACCCAACACGACACAACTGGGTATCGAACCCAGGACCAAAGAGGAGGTGAGCTATCTCCATCTCCACCAGGCCATGACTAGCTTACTGCTAGATTAAGACCAACAAAAACTATGTTCTAACTAAAAACTCCCCAAGGGAGAAAACGCGAAAGGCCAAACATGGGCTAAGTTTTTTTAAGGCCCATGAACCTAAATCTCAACTTGGGTAGTTGAGGACCACTTCAGCAAAGTCCAAGGGCGAAAACGGCAGGAAAGTACAACGGTCACATGGAAACTCGGACAAACATGAGGGAGCGCCGAAAAAAGTAGCCGGCTTTGGGATTTGGAAAGGCAACGTAGTTAATGGCCTTAAAGCCTTGATGAGATCCAAATAAAACACCAACAGACGGTGAGAATAATCACTTCACCCTCAAATCCTCTTCTCTGCTTGAGACATTCATCTCCTCCCTCACTCGAAACAAAAACAAACTCACAGATTAAACCTAAACCGTTAATCCTATCACAAACCAAACTCAACACTAAAAGCACGCAAAGGCAAACAACATCATCAAAATCATGAACCCTAAACAAATAGGGTCGACCTTGAATACCGAAGAACAAGAAGGGACAATCACTTACAGAGAAGTGAATCAAGCGTGAAAAAACATTACACATACATTGTAATACATTCGGTGGCATCAACATGAATCCAAATATGACATGATAAAGAAGAGAAAAAGAACTACCAGCTCGAGATTCTTCAGAGGCAGATGAATAGGTATGTGCTTTTCCACTCTTCTTGTTTCTTCGGATCCTATCCTTTCTGGTTTTTAGCGTCTCGTCGTCAAAGGAGAATCTTAGGGTTTTTGCTAATGCTCTTTGTCGTATTGAAAGTTTTTAGGGTTTTTTGCTTTTGAACAGTAGTCGCTCCCTTATTCTCAATCTCACCTTCCCTTTTATATGCAGCAGATTAGGGTTTTTGGGTTGGCCTATGCAAATCAAAACAAATATCTCTGCGAAATCCTTTTGGTGCTCAAAATTTCGGTCTGCCTCTTTGATGCTTGTTCTGGAATGGTAATGTGAACAGTGTACCTTCTTCCTCTACTTTGTCTCAATTCCGTTTTGGGCATCTTTTTGAATTTTAACTGCCTTGGCTAATTGCTTTATGTTTTACTGCAGTGAATTCGGTGAAAACACGAGTAATTTCGGTTCTTACATGGCTTTGGTTTTGAACTCAGTTTTGGATGGCTGTTAGGGTCTTTCCGAATAAGGTTGTAGGAGGAGTTCACCCTTGACATGACATTCTGTTCATCAGAGGTTGGTTGGATTTCAGAGTCGTTGAATAAATACTGTGTGAATTCCTCCAACTTTGCTCTGTCACTAGCGAAGTTGGAGTTTTCAGGTCCCATCTGTTTTGTAATGCAGTGGCCAATGTGATTAACCAGATCTTCAATCGACATAGAAGGGTGAAGACCAGGCGACTTGATCTGATCCAAATTGCTGAGAAACTTCAATGATTCAGCTCCTCTGCTCTTGAAACCTCTGATTGCATAAGGGTTCGTCACTGAGCTAGGTGAGTATCCTCATGACTAGATGAAAAGGTCATGAAAAAGAAGAATGCCAACGAATGATTGATGTGGCGAAATTTTCAGGGCCAAAATCGGGGTGTGACAATACTCTATTGACCCACCATGAAAATACTTCATAGTTTGTTATTTGGGTGTCATAAGTTATTCTCATAGTGATAGTTATGTATATATGTGATAATAATCGCCAATGTGTGTCGCTCTATCTTTTGATAACACACCTCATCCTTTTCAAGGACATTATTGATGAAATAAATTGACCTTTCTCCTTCATTTTCTTCTTGGACCAAGACAAAACTTATCCCATTATTGGCAACATATAAATATAGGTAAAGAGGAATCTTCTTTTTTGGACGACTCAGCATGTGAGGGTTGCCAAGAAAATTTTCAAATCAAGAAAATATTTTTCATATTCCTCTGTCCAATGAAGACTTTCCTGACTTCCTTAATGTTGCATAAAAATGAATAGATTTATCGCTTGAGCATGAAATAAATAGGGATAATGCAATATTTTTTCTCGTTAACTAATGAACCTCTTTTTTATTGAAGTCAGGATCCTCCTATCAATAATCGTCAGAAACTTGTCAGGATTTGCCTCAATTCCCCTTCTAGTCAGCTTGAACCCTAAAGGTTTTCCAACTTGTTCTCCAAAATAGCATTTTTTTTGTTCATGCGCATATTGTTCCTTCTCACAGATGCTAGAGTCACTCTTACACCATCACAATGCTTTCCTTCATCATGCGTTTTCACCATCATGTCATAAATATAGACTTTTAGATTCTGATTGGTGTGCTCATAAAAAATAGTTTCCATCAACCTCTGATAAGTTTCTCATGCATTCTTAAGGACGAATGACATGACCTTATAATAAAAGTTGTCGTTGTAGGTCATGAATGCTATTTTTGGTGCATTGTTGGGCTTCATCCTTATTTAATTATACACCAAGTATGCATCAATAAAACTCAGTACTCCAAAATTCAAAGCTTCGTCAATCATCCTATCTACGCTCGATAGTGAGTATGGATCCTTATAACATGCTTGATTAAGGTAGCTGAAGTATACACACATTATCCATTTTCAGGAGTCTTTCTTAACCATTCGAACATTCTCCAGACAAGTTTAGTACTTTATCTTTTGTATAAATCCGACCTAATTTAACTTTTTTACCTCCTTATAAACGATCACTCTCTTATATTCTCCCTCTTTGCATTTTCTATGTGTTACACGTTTGAACCCGGGCCTGATTGTGGGATGGTGACATACTGTGTACGGGTTTATTCCAAGCATATTGGATGGTTCCCACACGAATAAATCCATATTAATCTGAAATAGTTAAACAATTTCATTTCCTACTATTTAGTTAATGAAGTTCCTGTCTTAGTGGTATGATGATTCGTGGGCTCTCTCTGTATTATCATCAACTCTTCCATTGATGTCAACATATCCTCTACGGAATCAATGTTACGGTTTAAATCCATACAATTAACCCCATGGGAGTTGGACGAAGGGTTCGTTTCCATATTTCATTTTCTTTTAAGCTTTAAACTATCTTAGTATCACCTTCTTTCCACCTTTTTATCGATTGTAACCATGCCTACCTGCCCATTCTTCAGGGGTATTTCAGTGTTAAATATAGGGTTAATAGGACGACTTCAAGGGAATTGAAAGTTAACATGTCGATGATAATGTTATATGAGGAAAGATTATTCACCGCCATGTATCTAACCTTTATAGCCTTGGTGCTCCCACCCTCCTTGAAGAAGAATATCAATCCAAAATGCAGCGGAAATTAAAAATTTTCTCCTTTAGTGATCCTTATAAATGGGCATGATCAGTGATATAATCGTTACCTCTTGTGGAGGTTGAAACCTTTGATGCAGATCTAAGGAGTGATCACGAACGTTGAATGGTGACAACGCCTCTACTCAGTCCACATGAACGAATTCCTTCAATCTCAATGCCAACTGCTACGAATGAAGGCTTTAAGTGAGTGAGTGAGTGAGAGAGAGAGAGAGAGACGAAATTTCATCTAATCCAATGCTTCTGCACAAGGGTTCTATTTATAGAACCACTTGTGTGGGCGGAAAGCTAAAAAGCCCACTTAAGTATATGTGGCCCATATCTTATGATATACCAAAATTCACTTAAGCGTGTGGTACCTTACCATATTACATATTCTACTTCAGTGCACCGTACCTTACGATGTTCTATAATTCACTTAAGTGCACCATACCTTACAGTGTTCCTTATTTACTATATCTCTTATCAATTTGTCCTTTTGTGTGTGATCCTGTAGGTTTTCGCGACATTGGAAATTATATTAAATCACGTATTTAACATAATAAACAGTGAGCGGTATCGAGCAACACAGCACTGCTACCCAAGGCACGAAAATGTCATGTGATATGACAAATCCTTTTGTGATAATACTTATGTGTACAATTATCATTTTTCCCTTATATCTATATTGAACACAAGGCATAGACTGTGTCATCCTTATCCAATTCAATATTGGACCCTAAGACATTCATCCTGTTACGCAGGATGGGCAAATTCCATTTAGGTCACTCATGTCCCTCAGCATGCTTCGTCGAGTACCCATGAACTGTCTTTATGGCCATCCAGTTACTAACAATGTTTGATCAGTAATAAAGCACTTGACTCTACATCTAGGGTCCATAGTGGTTTCAGGTCGAAGGGTGGCATACACCACTATCACCATGAGAATAACTTATGACACTTTGTATTATAACATTCTAAATAGTATTCTCATAGCGCGTCAATCCAGTATAAATATTACTTTTAATATTCATACCTATGTTTACGACTTGATAACTCCTTATCCATGATCCATGAGATGTGATCATCAGTCTATATACATAATAGTCTTAATGCTTTAATGTTATCCCACTTCACAACAAATCTCAACTACAGATACTTTAAGAATAATGTCCTTATGTTTAATGGGATCTCATGATTAAGTCACACTTGATACATTGAACGGACTAGCTACTCTAGGGAATTTATTAAACAAACATAATAAAGAAAAAAAGGCTTTTATTATTAATAAATAATTCGATACAAGAACCAAAAGTATTGGTCTCTAGGGCTTACACCAACAATCTCCCACTAGCACTAGAGCCAATCAAACATACCCTTAATGCCCATAGATCTAGTATGGCCATCATGCTTCTGCTGCGCAAGAGGCTTTGTCAGTGGGTCAACAATATTGTCAAGTGTCGGTACTCTACATACTTTAACATCTCCTCTATCTATTATCTCTCGAATGAGGTGATAACGCCTAAGTATGTGTTTGGATCGTTGGTGAGATCTAGGCTCCTTAGCTTGAGGCAGCAATATACTCCGCCTCGGTTGTAGAATTAACAACTATATCTTTCTTTGAACTTTTCCAGCTCACAGTGCCACTGTTTAAGTAGAACACATAACCAGATTGTGATCTAAAGTCATCCTTGTCTGTCTGGAAGCTAGCATCGGTGTATCCAATTACGACAAGCTCGTCCAGACCTCCATATATCAAGAATGAGTCCTTAGTCCTTCTCAAATACTTAAGGATATTCTTGATAACTACCCTAATGAGCATCATTGGGATCAAATTGGTACTTACTTGTTGCACTTAAAGCATACGAGACATCTGGTCGAGTACATAACATGGCATACATGATAGATCCTATTGCAGATGCATATGGAATCTTATTCATGCGATCCCTTTCTTCCTTATTTGAAGGGGATTGTGTTTTTGATAGATACAAACAATGTTGCATAGGTATTAATCCTTTCTTGGAATCATGCATATTAAAGCGTCTCGGGACTTTGTCTATGTATGTACTCTGACTTAGGCCAAGCAGTTTTTTTGATCTATCTTTATAGATCCTGATTCCTAATATATAGGCTACTTCACCTAGGTCCTTCATAGAAAAGCATTTCCCTAACCAAGACTTTTCTTGTTGAAAGATAGGGACATCGTTTCTAATGAGTAATATGTCATGTACATATAATACCAGGAATACGATCATGCATCCACTGACCTTCTTGTAGACATAAGGCTCATCTTCATTCTTGATGTATCCATATTGTTTTACTGTTCCATCAAAATGAAGATTCCAGCTTCTGGAAGCTTGCTTCAATCCATAGATTGATCTTGGTAACTTACATATCTTTTGGGCTTCTTCTGGTATGTCAAATCCTTCAGGTTGTGTCATGTACACATCCTCAAGAAGATTCCCATTAAGGAAAGCAGTTTTGAGATCCATCTACCATATTTCATAATCATGATATGCAGTGATAGCAAGTAAAATTTGAACAGATTTAAGCATTACAACTGGTGAAAAGGTTTCATCATAGTCAACCCCATGAATTTTTTATATCCTTTTGCAACTAATCTTGCCTTATAGATATGTACCTTACCATCCATGTCAGTCTTCTTTTTAAAGACCCGCTTGCATCCTATAGGGTTAACTCCTATAGGAGACTCTACCAAGGTCCGAACCTTGTTTGTGTACATGGAATCCATTTCAGATTTCATGGCTTCTAGCCACTTTTCATACTCGGGACCAGTTATGTCCTCTTGGTAGGTCATAGGCTCATATTGATCCATGAGTAATACACACCTTGATCAGTTATGAGATATCTATATCTCTCAGGTAGGTGACGCATCCTGCTTGACCTATGTTGATCTTGTTCTACTTGAGCAGGTTGCTCTTCCACAACTACTTGTGTTTCCGGCTCTAATTCCTCCATAGGTGTATCAATGCTTTGTGATTCTTTAATTTCTTCAAGCTCTACTTTCCTCCCACTAATTCCTTTGGAAATAAAATCCTTTTCTAGGAAAACTCTAGTTCGAGCGACAAACACTTTGCCTTCAGAAGGATTGTAGAAGCAATACCCTCTTGTTTCTTTAGGATATCCAACAAATAAGCATTTGTCAGATTTTGGCTCAAGCTTAGGTTAAATTTTTCGTTTCACATAAACTTCGCAACCCCAAATCTTCATGTAAGACATATGTGGTTTCTTACCACTCCATATTGTAACACCTCAAAATTTTCCCCCCTCTTCTTGGGACTAGTTTAGCATATTGCATTTCATGTTTTAGGACATTAGGCATTTGCATATTGCATATCATATGGAAATCAGAAGTCATCCTCCAATGTCTTTTTCAGAAGATGGAGGTGGTATATGGTTCAAGCCTGAGGGTTTCCATGGATTGATCATCGACCATCTGAGGGTTTGTGCTTCAATTAGGGTTTTCTTGGTTCTTCAATGGTTTTGAGCATTATCTTATTGGCCAGGGTATATTACCATCATCATGGTTATGTCATCCTCAAGGGCTTCATGATTCATGCTCAGGTTCCTCTAGATTAGGGTTTTGACCTCTGGTCAACCCTAATCAGTTGCATTCTTCCAACCAGGATTTATCCAGGAGGTGAGGCATTCTATTGAGATGGAGATCACATGAGTATTATGTTGAGCTTATATGAGCTAGGGGTTCATTGCTAGGCAAATTCCTCAAGTGGTGGAGGTTCAAGCTGATCAGAGCATGTTAAGGTCATCTGAGGACCTATACAGTCAGCTGAAAAGTCAACTGAGGGCTAGGAGGTGGAGAAATGATTTGAAACACTTCATTCATGTTCAAAAGAGGTTCATTCATCATGCCAAACATCTATCTTGAAGATTTTGAAGTCAAGGCAAAAGTTTCCAAAAATGGAAAGTGACCTGTAATTGAAAGTTTCCAAAAATGTGAAGTTTTTGGACCATATTCAACTTGACTTTCCAACATTAAAGAAGCTTCAAATGAAATTTTGGTCAACATGAAAGTTAAAGATCTTTCTCTCCCATTTCCAAAAAGTCCAAGATCATGAGCATCTGATGAATGGTTGAGAAGTTATGAGCAAATGATTACCAAGTGTGCATGAAACTTCAAAGTGCCATAACTTTTGATTCGAAACTCCAATTTAAGCAACTCTTTTTGAAAAATGCTTCTCATGACCTATATTTTCCAAATCTATCATTGCATTGCATGAAAAAATTTCACATGACCATTGGTGCATACATGAGCTTTTTGGAGGGAAAATGAAGAATTTAAATTTGGTGCATCATACATGCTTAATTCCAATCCAATTGTGTTCATGAGATGATTTTAAGTGTATTTGAACCATGCATGTGTATTGTTCACGTCCATTTGGCCATGCATAAGGTGAATTTTGCAATTTGGTCATACACCTCATTTCTCATTAACTTTTCATTAGCCAAGCCTAATTATCATTAGCAAAGTAATTAACATGTCATATATAAGCTTAATTGTAACAGAATTGCTCAGTTTTCACATTCTAGATCTAGAAATTTCACTTCCCTCCAAAAATTCTCTCAATTGAAATTTGAATTTTCTTCACATAACACATCAATATTATTGCATATTCTGGTTTATCTTGTGTGATTGATGAAGAATCAAGGCTTGGATTGAAGAAATTGATCAAGATTCGTGCACCTTCAACACATGAACATGAACATGGAAGTTTGAATTTCAGCTAGATCCAGATCAATTCAAGTGTCAATTCATATCCAAAGCTTCATAACAAGAGTGGAGAAGGAGATCTGGAGCTGGAGAAGGCTTAACCACAAGGATTTGGTCACTGAAAGTTCAGGTTGGTGAAAATTCGATCATCATCTTTTATCAATTCATTTACATGATCTTATAGATCTTTTATCACTGAGAATTTTGATATAAATATTGTTGAATTTGGATGAAAATTGAGTGAGATATAGTGATTTAAAGTTTGATGCATGAAACTTCTCGCCTTCGATCCAGAAAATAGGTGATGATTTAGGTTTAGATATTTGTGGATCCGTGATCCTCGTTGTGAGAGCTTTCCAACAATATATATATTGTTAAATTCTGCACTTGGTGACGGTGGCGCTCCGCCGGAGACGGCCGGAGAAGACGGTGGAAACCACCGTCCGCCACCGCCTGTTGAATGGCTAGGGCAAGCTCCAAAACGGCGTCGTTTTGCTTAGGCGCGCTAGGAACCTCACTGTCCACAGTTCGAATCCGGCCTTGTGTGTTTGTGAATTATTTTGGAGCGCTCATTTGTGACCTTGTGAACCTGGGATCGATCCTTGGCCAGGCTGTGTTGGAATTTATTTTTTGAGGGCTGCATATAGTCCTCACAAGCCTGGGTTCGATACTTGGCAATTACATTTGTGAATTTAATTATTAAGGCGCGCCTGGGACCTTTGTGTCCTAAGTTCGATCCCTGATTTTGCTATTTCCAATTTTATTCAAAGTTCATTTGCCATTTCATTTTCCAATTGATTTTCAACAATATTCCATTTTATTTTCTTAACTTGTAGAAATCATAACAAATTGGAAAATACTCCAAATTGATCCATATTTTTTGTCACATGTTCATCTTGATGTCTATTATTTTGTGGTGTGATTTTTCTGATTTTATCATTTCTGGAATTCTGAATATGCTTGCTTGATTGAACATGGTGCAAAATGTGACATGTTGTACCAATTGGCTTGTGAAATGCTCATTGTTTGGCCAATTGCTTTGAAATTTGATATGTTGATTCCTAACATTTTACATGATTTTTGAGCTTTTGTTTGGCATTTTTATCATATTCCATCTCTTTTTTGGATACATGGATGTATGGTGTGACAATGTGTGTCACACATTTTGATATTGTTCTTGTTCATTTTCATTTACATGTCAATTGAGCTTTTCTGATTCCAATTTTTTGCATGATGCTTGTGTTAAACATGTTGATATCACATAAAAAATGTCATGATCATTGGATGTGTTTCTGATTTAATGTGCATTTTCTCATTTGTATGCCCAATTGTTGATCACATTGTATGCCTTTGCCTTAGCATGATCATTAGATGGATTTTCCTTAGGATTTGAGTTTGATCCTTTTTATGACATGTTCTTGTTGGATTAAAGGTGTTTCATGTTGAATATTGGCTGCTGTTTTGACTTTTTGCTTTGCCTTTGACCCTAGTCTTTGCACTAGTGGTTTGTACTCACCTTTTGAGCTTTGTATTTCAGGTTCAAGCAATTAGCTTTAGTGGTTAATTCAATCTCATGACTTGAGATGCAAATTACTTTGTCCACTAACCTTTTTTGTGTTGTAGGTCCCTTGGTGATGAACTCACTTGAGTTGTTTACACATAGGACTTGCCTTGTGTGCATATTGGTTGTAACACTGTTGTTGACTGTTTGGTTTGTCTGGATATGATATTGACTTGTTTGACTTTCTTACAGGTACATTAGTCGCTTTTAGCTCTCGCTTGAGCTCTGCTTTGCTTGTGGTTGGTATACCACTTAGGTAATCATCCTCTAAATCCATGTAGTCTGGAAGCCCTGTCGTTTTTTCTGGCAGGCGTTTGGCTGAAGTCCTCCTTAAGAGGCAATGACTGTGTTTGTTTACAATTTGTGCTGTTATTTGTGAAGTCCTCCTAAGTGAAGAGGCAATTGACAGATAGAAGGGACTAGTAGCCGGTCCCCTGTTAATCGTTGAGTCATTCATTATGCTCGCACTACGTGCTGATGCTCTTGAACCTAACCCAAGATCCTTGTATAGAGTCGGTCAAGTGGAATAGGGTCCCTCTTTCTGGACCCCCACGATTTCATTCATTCAAGCTCACCCAGGTCAGGGTTAAGAGCTATGAGGTCTAACCCTCATTACCTTTCATCTGCTCACCCTGACGGTCAATGTCAGTGGTTAAGAGCTTCAGTACCCTTACAGTATTGGCTTGTTTGTCGAGGTTGATATGACCCCTTGACTAAAGCCCAGCCTTGTATGAGCCGCTTGTTTGCATATAGAGTGTGATGATTGCTTGTGTGTTTGCTTTTACATGTTTATTTGTTGTTTCAACTTGCTTCCTGTGCGAGTTAGGTTTTGTTTAGATACCTCAACCTAGGGCTATTGTGGATTGCATGACAACTATTAGGCTCGAGTTAGTCTCCCTTTTAGTCTGTTATTCCCCGGTCTCTGGTTAGGAGAAAGTTTCTCCCCTGTTAAGGGGAACTACGTCGCCCTGATCCTCATACCAGATGAGGTACGTAGGCAGGAGATCGTGCGAGATCTCTCCGGGCACCCTTTTATTTTTCTGTGTGTGTTTTGCTTGACAACTATTAGGTCCGAGTTCCCGACTCCCTTTTAGTCTGTGTGTTCAACCTCTTTGTTTCTTTTGACGTCTCAGCGTCTTCTTGGTGTTTGTGTGACAGCTATTAGGCTCGAGTTCCAGACTCCCTTTTAGTTTGTCAGTTGGAGAACCTTTGGTGTTCGCTGGTTAGCGATTGTTTATTTGTTTGGAGTCGGATGTAAGCCCATCTATTGGCATTCTGTTTCCTGTTTGCTTTTGTTTGGAGTTGGATGTAAGCTCAGCCATTGGCATTCCATTTTCTTATTTGTTTTGTGGAGTCGGATATAAGTCCAGCCATTGGCATTCCGTTTCCTTGTTGAGTTTGTTTCTTTTGGACGTCTCAGCGTCTTTGTGTTGTGTTTTGTTTCGGCGTGCGTTAGCCGAACTACGGTAGCTCTGATTCTCATTCCAGATGAGATACCTAGGCATAGGATGTGATATCCTAGCGAGCCCGTTCCCCATTTCCCCGAACTACGTCGACTCTGATGTTTGTGTCTGACAAACTACGTAGGCCCAGGATGCGACATCCTGCCGAGTCCGCTTCCTCCATCTTCTTCCATCTGTGTTTTATTCCAGTGCGCGTGCATTTTTTTTGAGCAGTTTCTTAGCAACCTTTTTCCTATTCTTTTGAGCGTGGATCCCGTCGAGTACGGCGGACGTGAGGGGTGCTAATACCTTCCCCTTGCGTAACCGACTCCCATACCTTGCAATCTCTGGTCGTGAGACCATTCCTTTCCCTTTTTCAGGTTCACTTCGAGCGTTTCCTTTCCCTCCTTTGGGATAAATAACGCACGGTGGCGGCTCTGTGTCTTTTCCCGCCGGTTGTTTTTCGCGAATGCGACAGTTGGCGACTCTGCTGGGGACTAGAAGTTGACCTCTTGCTGGTCCATCTTCCCTAAGCGAGTCAATCCTAGCGCTCTCTAGGATAGTTTGGGTTGCTTGTGCTGCTTTATTTATTGCATTTATGATTGTTGTACTGTGATTTTATATATTTGCATATGTGTTTGCATGCATCATATTATCATTGTGCTGGATTCTGTACAGGTTGGTTCCTCTGATTTGGGGTGGGTGTTCTGAGTGGGGCTAAAACCCAGGCCCGAGTATACACCTAGGATTAGCGTGGTCTCATGTTGCCTCTCATGTTAGGTCAACATGTTTTTGGCGACGTGACATACCACAAGCCAGACGAGGTTCATCTGAGAGAGTTCTTCCATTGTGGAGTATCCACTTTGGTTGGGTTACCTCTTTTGAGCTGTTGACTTCGGTGACCGTTCTTTCCCGGATCTTTGGTTTAGATGATCTTATGAGAGCTGCAACGGCACACCCGAAAGGGCAAACCCGTTGAGTATCTTGCCCGATTATCGAGACCATTATCCGCCTTAGGATGACCTTGTTAGAACTCACCTGTGAGGGGAAGTGATTCTTACAGATACATGTTTTGATGGTGACTTTGATGGTGACTAATGGTTCAGTTCTTGATCTGGGTCCTATTTATAAGTCGGATTTATGGATATTTATTTCTGAGACGCCGAAGTTCTGTCCGTGGTATTTATCAGTGGGGATCCGTTTATTTCAGGATTCCCTGGGTTGGTACAGATGATTTTGTTGCTATTAGATCAGTGGTTTTCTAGTGATGATGGTGATATATCCTTCGGTTCCGTTTATTTCGGAACTCTCGAGTGGGATTTATGGTTACTCAGTACCTCATATGGTTGTGATCAGTTCAGAGGCCGGAACTCAGTGCAGTTGATGTTCAGATGACTTGGAGGATGGCACAGTGCATTGCATTCATGCATCAACATCATCCCCATTTTGCATTTATCCGCATCTAACTCATGTTTATCCATATGCAGGGGACATTCTTGATTGAGATCCTGGTTGAGAGACTTCTTTGTTCAGATATGAGGACTGGCTTGAAAGATGACGTCGTCTACAGTTTCTTTGACCCAGAGATTGGTGTGCTGAGAGATATGATATCACTAATTACACATGACCGTGTGGGGATGTTCCGTGAGACTTACGGTGGTATTCTGAAGGTGGTTTTCAGGCTTACAGATACAGATAGGAGTGTCATCCATACTCTTCTCCAGTTTTATGACCCGGGCTTGAGATGCTTTGTCTTCCCGGATTACCTGTTGGGGCCTTTGATGGAGGACTATGCCAGTATCCTGGGTATTCAGATCAGAGACCAGATTCCATTCTATGTCACTAAGGGGGAACCTGATGTTGTTGAGATCTCTCGTGCTCTTTATTTGAGCCCAGAAGTGACTAAGGGGGGTTTGAAGGAGAAGGGAAAGTTGCCCGGTTTTCATCTGAGTTTCTTGGAGGCTAAAGCCAAGGAGCATGCTGCTTTGGATAATTGGAGGGTCGTTTGTGCTTTGCTCGCTGTCAGCATTTATAGAATCATCATGTTCCCTAATCAGAAGAACTTTATGGATATTAATGCCATCCGGTTGTTTGCTCAGAGGAATCCTATTCCTACCCTGGTTGGGGATGTTTATTACTCGGTCCATAATCGGAACGAGAAGCGGCGTGGGGGATTGATCAGATGTTGTGCTCAACTGTTGTACAAATGGTTTATGGGATATTTGCCTTCCAGGGGTGCCTTTGTCTTTCTTGATCCTATTGTCAAATGGTCAACCAGGTTGATGGGTTTGCGAGCCAAGGACATAGCTTGGACTCACAATGGTATGGCTGGATGAGATTTCATTTACAGTTGTGGGAGTCTTCCCAATGTGCCTTTTATAGGAGTTCAGGGTTGCATTAATTACAACCCGGTGCTTCTTAGGAGACAAATGGGATTTGCTGTGGAGGGTCCTCCCCTCGGGCGCGAGATTCAGGAGTCTTTCTACTTCCCAATTGAGGGTAATCAGCCAAAGTTGAGGCAAGTGTCTGATGAGTGGCGCGACATTCAAAGGAAGGGCAAGGTTCCTTTTGGTAGGGTTAATAATAGGTCTTTTCCTCTGTTTGATGATTGGCTCAGAAAGAGGATTGAGCTCACGCATCTACCATTTCCTGGGGGTGATCCTTCGTATCCATTGATTGAGGGGCCATGTTCTTCTGTCAGCATGGAAGAATTCCTTGAGATGAAGAAGGCTAAGGACCAACTGCAAGCAGAGAAGATTGAGTTGGAGATGATTGTTGCTAGGATCCAAATGGCTAATCAGGAAATCAAAGGGAAAATAGAAGACCAGAATAAGAGACATGCCATTGAGGTGAAGCGCTTTGAGATAGACACCGCTTATTACCGCAAGATTAGCCAAGCGTTAGAGTCAACTACGAAGGATCACGACATCACCAAGGAGAAGTTGGCTAGAGCTTTGAGAGTCATTGAAGATGAGAAGAGGAGACAGGTCCTTGTGAAGACTCAGAGGGAAGCTAGAGCCAAAGTCCTTACCACAGAATGGGAAGCGGAGAAAGCGAAGATTGTGGTCGAGAGAGATCATTTTCTTGCTGAGAGAGACCATTATTTCCGACAGATGAAGATTCATCAGAAGGAGGTGGGAAGACTTCAGCAGGAGAACACTGAGCTCAGGTTTGCTATGAAGTTTACCAGGATGGTTGATGATGCAGAGCCTTCTGTGGGACCTTCTTTGGTTTAGATTTCTGTTGCAGTTATTGTCATGTGTTGGATTACTGTCAGGCATGTTGACAGAATTCATTTGCTTGTATTTTCTTTCTGATGCTGGAGAATTGTAATTTGATTTGTATCAAGCCTGATGTATGACTCTTGCACGTGTAGTGCACTTTTGATATACAGTGGTTATTATCATTCAGTAATTGATCTTCAAGCTTTATTTGCTTTTCTGCGTGCACTCACATAACACACACATGGTCGGGTGATATCTTTGCTAAATCAAAACTCTTTGCTCTGTATGGTGAAACCAGATGATTGATGCCAAATTGTTGTTGGTGAATTATTATCTGTCTCGATGAAACCAGGATCGAAAGACAGAGTGTTCCTCATATGGATAGACATTGCATTCATGCATGAATCATAATAACTTGTCTTCTATTTTGCAGGTGTCAGTTTCTAACGTGCTTGATTGTTTCAGGAATCATTGCTCGTGCACGTAGAATCATTCCTTTGCACGTAGCACGTCCGCACAGATACCCTACCAGGCGCAACAAATCCAAACTGATGGATACATCCAACGCAGATATTCTCGAGCTGAAAGAGAAGATGGGAGAGCTGATCAATGTTATGCAAGGGTTCGCCTTGGGGCAGAAGGCACTGGTTGAGAAAGTGGAGAAGCTTGAGCGGGCTTCTGCTGCTAACAGTGGTAATAACCTGGAAGGGGTCTCCAACAACGGCCTCGGCGGTTCTAGGGATGGTGGTGATCCCAGAAAGAAGACGACTACTGCTGGTGTGGTAATCAACAACGGTGGAGGTTTTGGTTTTGCTGCAGGCGGAGGGCCCGGTCCTGTAGTCAATAATATGAAAGATAATCAGTTTCCTCCTTTCTTTGGGGCTGAGGAGGATAGAGAAGAGGATCAATTCTCGGTACTGAATGAGCAGTTTGGCCAATATGGTATTCAACCGCCAAACAAGGAGATTCAGGCATTGGCAGAGAAGATAAGGGCTTTGGAAAGCTATGCTACTCCAAGGGTTGTCAACATGTCAAACATGGGGCTGGTTGAGGGGATTGTGATCCCACAGAAATTTAAAGCGCCTGCGTTTGATAAATACAATGGGAGTTCTTGCCTGGAGACTCATCTCCAGGCATTCGTCCGAAAGATATCTGCCTATACAATGGACCAGAAGCTCTGGATGTACTTCTTCCAGGATAGCTTGTCTGGTGGATCTCTTGAGTGGTACACCAAGTTGAGATCATCAGACATTAAGAGCTGGCAGGACCTTGGAGATGCTTTCTTTAAACAATACCAATTCAATGTTGATATGGCTCCTAGTTGTACCCAGCTGCAGGGTATGTCTCAAAAGCCAAATGAAGGGTTTAAAGAATATGCACAGAGATGGAGGGAGTTGGCTGCCAGAGTTCAACCTCCATTGGTAGACCGGGAGATGTCTGATTTGTTCATGGGTACCCTTTAGGGGACCTTTGCTGAAAGAATGGTGGGATGCCCGGTTACCAACTTTGCAGACATTGTAGTGGCGGGAGAAAGAATTGAGAGCTGGTTGAAGATGGGGAAGATCCAGGGAAGTGCTTCATCGTCTGGATCGAAGAAGCCCTTTGGTAATGGCCAGCGAAAGAAGGAGGGTGACACGAGTGCGGTGTATACCCAAAGAGGACAAGGTAGGGATCGCTACTACCAGCACACTGTTGCGGTAACAATTCCTGCTGATAATTCACCTGCACAACAACATCAACAACAGCAACAGCCACAACAACGGCAGCCATTTCAACAGAGACCACAGAGGGCCGAGTATCAGGTGAGAGGGCGAATGACTGATCGTCAATTTGATAGGCCACATGTGACATACTCATTCTTACTAAAGAAATTGAAAGATTTGGGGTTGGTCCAGCTGAGGACGTTGGCTCCGTTGAGACCAGACCAGAGGCCTTCCAACTACGATGAGAACGCCAAGTGTGAATTCCACTCTGGTGCCCCCGGACACAATGTTGAGAATTGTAAAGGTTTTAAGCATGTGGTCCAGGATCTGGTAGACTCCAAGGCCATCAATTTTGCACCATCGCCAAATGTTAATGTTAATCCCATGCCGGCGCATAGTCAGATGGGGGTGAATGCAATTTCTGAGGATAGGAGGACGATTGGGCTAATGAATGTGGACCAGTTGAGAACTCCTTTGGCTGAGGTCAAGAGACAACTGTTGAAGAATGGGGTCTTCCCGGGTTGTGATGATTGTTGTGCTGCGTGCACCGTTACCCCTAATGGGTGTGTATTGTTGAGGGAGGTTGTCCAGAGAATGATGGATGAGGGAAGCCTCAGATTTGAGAAGGTTGATTTGGAGAGGGAGGATGTCTCCACCATAACCATCTACTTTGATCCGATCGACTTGTCAACACTGGCAGATGCAGCTCCGGTTACCATCACGGTACCTGGGTGTCGCGACCTGAAAAATACAGTGCGCGAAAAAATAACCGGCGAAAAAAAATGACAGAAGAGTCGCCATCGTGCGTTATTCATCCCAAAGGAGGGAAAGGAAACGCTCGAAGTAAACTTGAAAAAGGAAAGGACAAGACGGGGTCTTGCAACCAAATCTTGGGTTCGGGAGTCGGTTATGCTAAGGGAAGGTATTAGCACCCCTACGCATCCGTAGTACTCTACGGGATCCACTTTTGTAGTTCTTGTCTAAAGGGTGTGGGTTTATCTAATGTGTTATTTACTAAAAAAAAAGGGTTAAATGAAAATGACTCGCGCGAATGTCGCATCCACTGCATACGTATCTCATCTGAATATGAGAATCAGAGTCTTCGTAGCTCGGCTACCTATGGGTTAAGGGTAATTATGCTCGCTAAGACATCGCGTCTTATGCCTACGTATCTCATCTGGCCTGAGAATCAGAGCAAAACGTAGTTTGGCTAACTATGGGGTTATGGATTGGGTTTTGGACGAACGACGTCACTACGCAATCTACCGGATGCTCGACCTTTGGAGACTTACTCGCCTGTAGTAGAAGGAGTTAACGTGTTGCTTTGGGTTTTAGGGTTTGGGATGCTCAAGGGCAAAAAAGGCAGTCCTTGACGAAGGAACCGCGCTACCTGCAGGGATACGAACACATACAAAACAAATATGTATAAAGTAAATGTGCCAACAAGGGGCTCAGAAGTAAATAAACAAAAGAAAACAAATGCCTCCTATCGAGGTCTTCCAGCTAAGAAAGCGATAAAATGCGGAAAAGAGGTAAAAGTACCACACGGATAAAGATCCGAAGTAACAGCAATTAAAGGAGTAAGAAACCCAGGGATCTCCCAAGCTAATGCCATCAAAGAAAGGTGAGTCAGTACAGGTAATCGGAATGAACCTCCAGGGGGTATCCCACAAATAAAGTGGGAAAACCACGCAAACCATCTCTGCAAGAGTCTGTGAGCCCTCACAAAAACTCAACAAAAGGGTTAGTGAAACACGATAAGCATTTTTTTCATGAATAACAGTATGGTTTCAGAAACCCCAAACCCTGTGGCATACATTTCAGAAATCATGTGATTAAACATTCAAGGCATAGGTTTCACCCATTCATGCATAATTAAACCCGTGGGCAAAAACATAATGAAATTCATCCATCATACCTCATACATTCAGATGATCCAAATTAAGAGCATAAAATCATGGGAATGAGGCAAACCTGATGGGAGAGACCGGTTGAAATCAAATGGCACGGCTGGGTTCGCGAGGCAATGTTAGGGTTTGCGTGAAATGAAAGTGTGTGAGTCAGATTGAATTTTTTAGAGCTGCCTGGGGGTTGCTCTGAGTTCTCTGTCAGGTTTCTCTCCAGGTTTTGTCAAGGGTTTTGTTTCAAGGAAACCTCAGAGTATTTTGCTTCCCTTCCTTTTTCCTGTCTGATCTCCCTCTTTTATAACCTGATTTTCATGGCTTTGTGGGCTCAAATGAGAGAGGTCCAAGTCCAAGTTTTTCTATTATATTTTATTTATTTTATTTTTTATTTTTTATTTTTTATTTTTTTATATTTTTTTTTATTTTAAAAAGTTTCTTGGATCTAATTCTGATTGACATGATGAAATGCAGTATGAAATGCTAAATGAATGCATGAATGAGGAGGGCAAATTTTGGGGTGTTACAGCTGCCCCTATTCAATCATCAGCTAACCCGAGTAGGATGAAAGCGAACAGCTTATCAGACAAACGGGGTGAGCTGTGATTGAATACCAAAGACAGACCGAAAATTTACGCTCCGAGAACACCACAAAAACGCGGAAATACACCGCGCTGTTTATTTTACTTCCGATCCTCTGGCTGGATCTGAATCAGTCTTCTGGCTTAATCTGGAGTTTCGATCCTCTGGCTGAACCTATACTCAATTTAGTCCTCTGGTTGGATATTAATTTTGATCCTCGGGCTGGATACGATTTTGATCTTCTGGCTAGATCTTCTTCGATCTTCTGGCTAGATCTCCTTCGTTTCGATTCTCTGGCTGAATCTATTTCCTTTGATTCTTTGGCTGAATCTACTTCGATCTTCTGGCTAGATCTGAATTGTTGCGATTTTCGATCTTCTGGCTAGATCTTCTTTGTTTCGATTCTCTGGCTGAATCTACTTCGATCTTCTGGCTAGATCTGGATTGTTTTGATGATAAATTCCCATCATTAGGATCCCGCATCTGAGGCATGCGCTGGTTGACCCTCTTTTGAAATCTACATCCAACCTTCATATTAGATATGCAGCTTCGAGAATATTCTACTTTTGGGCTTCGTACATATTCTTCGGGCTAGAACATGTTGTAACGACTCCTCAATTAGACTTGGGCTGGCTGGGGAAATAAAGCTTGTAGGCGACTTCATTGGGGAATCTTCAAATTGAGCCTTAGGCTGGCTTACTGGAACACGATTCTCAGGCTGAATCTTCGAAATGACCCTCAGGCTGGATCACTGGAACACGATTCTCAGGCTGAATCTTCGAAATGACCCTCAGGCTAGATCACTGGAACACGATTCTCAGGCTGAATCTTCAAAATGACCCTCAGGCTGGATCACTCACGCTTGATCCTCTGGCTAGATCTCATGACCTTGGTTGTAAAGTAATTCTTCAGTCTGCTTGGAAGAACCTGTTTATCAGCTTATGTGTATGCTTGATATGATATGCATGCAAATGCAAATGTTATGCATGATGTAAAAAGAAATCTGCTTGGGGAAGCAAACTCCGGTAGGGAACAGATCGCTGTATCAATCCTTGAATGCTCTGTGGGGAATGATCCGTCTGCCGGGACCAATGAGCCACCAAAAATAAATTGGCTGCTTGAAAAGTTGACCTTGCGGGGGGAGTATCAACTATGGAAACTTTGTTCGGCGAGGCTCTGTGAGGAGAGTCTGTGGGGAAAACACTTCCTGGGGAAATGTCGTAGGAAACGACCTTTGCTGGGGATATGAACTTGCTAATCGCCCTCAAGTTGGGGATTAACAAATCTGTTAAAAATAATCTGCTGGGGAATGAGATGAACACTGGGAACACCACCCTCTCATCTGTTGGTTATGCAACCACTCCGCTGTTGCTAGGAAGATACAGTCTGACACTGTCAACTCCGCTGGGGATATATAGTCTGGATACTGTCAACTTTGCTGAGGAATATGCTCTGCTGAGGAGAGACTTTGTCAACCGCTTGGGGATGAGGATTCATGACTTGGCATCCGGTTCCTGTGACCTGCAACCAAAAATACACATATGCCTCGGGGGAATTACTCGGTTTGAATTCACCGTCCGGGATTAAGCACATTTGTAAGACCCCAATTTTGGCCCTAAGATCCCTCATGGCCCATATCATATCATATCATGGCCTCAAGGATCATTGCATACCCTAGCTTCCCTCCTAGTGGGTGGGATACCTTGTGAGTGTGGTTCTTGATCACCAAGCATGTATTGCATTTGTATATCATTGCTTTTCATTTGTTTACTAACCAAAAAGTACAAAAATATTGTCATCTAACCTTGTTTCTTGCAGCTGAAGCAATCATCAGTCTGTCAGTTAAAATCAAGCATTGAGCATTAGATGGTGACCATTCTTGAAGAATTTGGACACCATGATCATTCACTAAGAGTTCATATAACTTGTGATATCATTTGGAATCAAGATCTCAATTGAAAGAGGCTTGGAATTCATCAGAACATGGCCCAGTCAAGAAAAGTCAACTGTGGTCAACTGTGCATTTAATCAGGGATTGGAAGGTGTGAGAGGGTTAGAAAGACCTCATTCATGTCCATACAAGTCTCATTTGGAATTTCAAAGATCAAGGTTGAAGGATTTGAAGTCAGACAAAAAATTGCCAAAAATAGAAAATGATCTGTAATTCTCGCCTGCCCAAAATGGAAAGTTTTTGACCATAAAATTACATGTCCAAGGAAGCTTCAAATGAAAATTTGTTCAACATGAAAGTTTAAGATCTTGTCCTCACCATTCCAAAAAGTCCAAGAACTTGAAATTCTCATGTATGGTTGGCAAGTTATGGTCCATTCAATTTCAAAAATGACCCATAATCAAAGTGGCATAACTTCCACATGGAATGTCCAAATTGGATGGTTCTTTTTTGAGCAAACCACATTTGACATGAACTATCCAAACCCATCATCACATTTTTTCAAAAGCCTTCACATAAAAAGGTCATTTTTGAAGTGAACCAATTAAAATGCAAGGGCAAAATGGTCCAACTTGAGAAATAATGAGAATTTTTGAGTGGGGATTTTTGCAACACCTCACAAATGACATTTGAAAATGGTTGGAATCATCATAACATGCCAAGGCCTCATGGTTTGAGATTTCACTTTTGAAATGAACTTGAAAAATGAACAAAGTGCCATGACATAGTGAAATTGAGAAATATACATTCAATGGACATGAGACCAATTCCATTAGCTCCTAAATGAGATTTGTGACTTGTTCAAAGTGATAAAATCACTGTTGCATTGCTTCTAACCATCCAAGGGCAAAAAGGCCAAAATACACACATAAGCTAATTTTGCTAATCACCATTTTTTTTGCTAATCTTGATTATGAGTTGGATTAAGAGCACCATATATAAGCCTAATTGTAACAGAAACTCACAAGACTAATCATTTTTTTTCAGATCAAAATCACAAATTCTCATTTTCTCTCAAATCCTCTCAAAACTTTTTCTGATTTTTCATCAAACTTCTTGATTGTTCTTGCTCACTTCTTGTTCTAACATTCATATGCAAGCATTGTTGTGTTGAATTGCAGCGAAATTGTGCATAATCCAGGCCAAAATCGCAGCTGTTGAAGAAGCTCACTCACATGGCAGTCGGAAATCCAAGGAGAATCGTGCATTGCTGAGCCATTTCTTTGCATCCATACACCTTCTTCATCCTTGTAGAAGTACTGTTTCACACTTTCAGACCTCAAGAAGCTCAATTACAGTTCTGCATAATCAACAAGGTGAAAATTCGATGATCCTAATTCTTGAAATAATGATATGGATCTTGTAGGTCTTAGTGTGTAGATCATGCAGAACTTTAGATCTTGAATTTCCATGATGAATTGAACGAGTTATTGCGATTTGAATTTTGCTATGCTAAATTGTTTTGGCTCGATCCATGAAGTATGTTTAGAGTTAGGTTGATTACTCGCTAGATTCACGTTCTACGTTGCATGCTGTTTCCAATGGTATATGATTTGTCCGATTTGGTTAAAAAATGCTCAAAACAAATTCTGGAATGGAAGAACACTAACACGCGATGATGAACGCGCAAGATCTGGAAAATTTCCTGCGTTCAATCCGTTTCTTCGCCCAGCCAATTTGAAAACATGTTTCCCGCCGGTTTCGTCCACTAGCGCGCTGACACGGCATTTAGTAATGCTACGTCGTTTTGGACTGGCTTTGGAATATTACGGAACTGCCATCCATGTTAATTAAATTCACATTTCACTTTAAATAATTATTTCATACTTAATAAAACTTCAAAAATTCATAGATTAATCATCCCTAATCCAAATTGAGTGAGGTTTTTTTTGACATTCTCCAAATTTTATCTACTTTTTTTTAGGCATGGTAGTGTAAGTTGTGCCTGGTAGGATTTTTAAATGATAAATTGATTTTTGACATGTGTGCTATTTTCATGTGTTTCACCATTTTAATCACCAAATAATCATACATGCTCCAAATTGAATGAAATTTCATATGATGATTCTTGACACATCCCTGGAATGTTTGACATATCATTTGTGATTTTTTGACCTCTGGACTGTTAGATATGAATTATTCTTTTTGAGTGTGACAATATGTGTCACACTATGCTATGCAATGTTCATGAATTATTTTTCCATGCTTCCATTAGGCCTATGGTTCTGATTTTTTGCATGAGATACCTTTGACATGTTAACTTTCAACATGAATTTTTGTGGATTTAATTGATCTATTTTCTATTTGATTAGAATTTTTGTTTGCTGCTTAGCATTTTTAGGGCTTTGCTTGTGTAACATTTCTTCATATGTCGCCAAATCCTCATCCCTAACCCTATGAATATGAAACTTGGTGGAGTAGTTTCTAACATGTATAGCTTTCACTTGGCTTTGGTCCCATCCTTTTCCCATTTAATATCACTGTTTACCATTTGATTGAAGTTGGTGTACATTTTGTGACTTCATTTGGTTGTGTTTTTGCATGCTTTAACATGTTGATTTAATTGACATAGCTCCACTAGTCCAAATGGCATGAAAATTGACATGTAACTTATTGAATGTCCTCTGTTTAGGATATAATTTTTGTGGGATTTATTGAGCTGTTTTGATATTTTTTTGATTGAAATCATTCTGGTTGTTCATATGTGATTCAACTTTGATCACTTTGCCTTAAATTGTGCATGAAATAAAATTAGTGCATAGTTTGGATATGAGACCGATTGGGGTCTCTTCTTATTTGAATTATCTTGACTTTGATCATGTTTTACTTGCTGTTTTAAGATTTTTCCCTCCTTTGGACCCTAGGCTTGGCCTAGTGGTCTTGTTACTTATGTTTGAGCTTGATTTTGACTTTTCAGGTTAAAAAGCTAATGCCTTAAGGAGGTTGATTCATAATTGAGTTGTTTACTTTGATCATTGTATACTAATTTGTTTGTGTTGTAGGGTGCTTGGTTCACATGGACTTGGTGCTATGCACATCATTGTTTGATTGTTGATTGATTCTTATTGTTGTTGTTTTGTTTATGTTGGGATGCTGATTAAATTTGACTGATTTCAGGTACCCTTAGTTGCTCAGTTCTCTTAAGAACTTGCATTGCTTTGCTTAAATAGCAATTTGCATTGAGGTAGACTCTCTATTCTTCATGTAGTCTGGAGACCCGGCCTGTTATTTGGCCGGGCAAACTGTCTGAAGTCCTCCTTAAGAGGCAATGTTTGTGATTGTTTATGTTTGTCCCAAGCAGGAAAAGTCCTCATTTGAGGCAATTGGTGGATATAAGAGATATGTAGCCTATCTCCCACTATTCCGTGAGTCTTCTCCTTGCTCCCATTACATGGTTGTAGCATTGAGATCCAAACCCAAGATCTATCGAGTCTAATTTGTGGAGAGAGTTCCTACTTTCTGAACTCCCACACCTTCTGATATTCAATACTCTCTCTGACCAGAGATAAGAGTGATGAGGCACACCCCTCATATCCTTTCATCTGCTTCACCTTAGCCCCTCAATGGCAAGGTTAAGAGCGACCTTAACCCTATTCCAGTTGGCTTTAATGCCTCACCCTTGTGCTTGAGCCTAATTGAATGGTTATAGCGTGTGCTACTTGAATTTATGTGATTGATTACTTGATTCATTTATACATGATTACTTGAGTTTGCCATTGTGCATTCATCATCATTGTTTGCCATTAGTGCATGATTATCTCATCTGTCTTTGTGACACATTGTTGTTTGCCCATGGAGGATACAATTGTAAGACCATGTAGATTGGCTTTTGTTCCCATGATATGGAAGAGATAGAGTGTAAGACCTCATTGGTCACTCATATCTTCTTTTGCTCATTACTTGATGCACATTGTTGTTGTATGTGAGGATTCATTGTAAGTCCCTGTGATGTGGCATTTGTATTCCTAGGATCATACTGTGGAGGTTAACATAAGTCCAGATAGATTGGCAGTTGACTTCCCTGTTTTTTTTTTTTTTTTTATTCTGATGGAGATTAGTGTAAGTCCATAGAGTGGCTTCTGATATCCTTACTTGTTTTAGGAGACAGGTATAAGACCATTGATTGGCATCCAGTATCCGCTTTTATTGACTTTCATCTGTTACCATGTACATATCATTGCCCATCTGTAGCCTATTCCTAAGGACACACTTGAATCATCTTCTATATGATTTCAAGAGGTGAACCTTCCAAGAAGTTTTACATTCCATCCATTCATCCCATTGTGTCCTAAACCTTTTCACACATGTTTTAAACTTTGAAATAAGTATTGTGCAAACATTCTCACCTTCTTTCCAAATTAGAAACTTGGACCTTAAGTCCATGATTTTCCAAACCCCCATTTTTGTAAATACTCAATTTTGAATTGACTTTAATCATACTTTGACCTTTTTGTAAATAATCCAAATAACTTCACCCATTCAAATGATTTTGTGGCTTTGTCCATGTTTGTTAAGTTTTCATACATTAGCCATAGGCTTGATTTATTCTAGTTGGTTGATGTTAACCTCACCTATTTGTCCTTAGTTGATTGAATTGTAAGTCTTCCTTGCTTATTATAGGGTTAACCCCTCTCTAGCAAGTGGAAGCTTTTCTCACATGGTGGACTTGTTGTTATATAAGGTTGAGTTTTCTCCCGTGGATAACGTAAAGCCTTAGTGCTATTGTTTTAAAATGAACTCACAAATGTTTTGGAAATCTTTTAGCCGAACTACGGCGTTTTGATCCTTACCTTTGATGGAAGGTACGTAGGCAACGGGTTCATCCGTTCGAACACAAAAATAATTAACTTGTACATTCTTTTCTCATCATCCCAATCATGTTTGTACATTACTTATGTCATAACAAATAATAACTTTGTACAACAAGTGTGAAAAGGGCTCCCTAGGAGTACCTAGGACGTAGTGGGTGCCTAACACCTTCCCATTACGTAATTTACCCCTTACCCTGATCTCTGATCTTTTTCATTAGTTTTCTACGTGTAAAACTTCTTAGGTTTTTGTTCGCTTTTTAACCAGTCCTTAGGATAAATAAAAGTGCGGTGGCGACTCGATTCATTGTATACATTGCTTATGATTTAATCAATAGATCATATAGTAACGAATACACCGCTACAACATTCAAAGCAATTTTA
This sequence comes from Lathyrus oleraceus, assembly GCF_024323335.1. Taxonomy (NCBI): domain Eukaryota; kingdom Viridiplantae; phylum Streptophyta; class Magnoliopsida; order Fabales; family Fabaceae; genus Lathyrus; species Lathyrus oleraceus. The sequence continues at coordinate 153,023,013 of NC_066579.1, read as the reverse complement.
AATGTTTTCCTGTGCAAATCATCTGCAAAAGCCACCATTATGTTCATATGCAATATGTTTTATCAAAAATTCAGACATTTTTGCAAACAAACTGATAAATGAAAAATAAAGAGGCTCTTTAACTGAATTATTCGACTCTTACTGGGGAGAAAATTTGTGCCAGGAATAGGCGAGGGTATCAGGAAGCTGATACCTGAAAAGAGGTGATCGCTATAAAAAGAGAACTATCCTAATGGCAATGGGGATACGGGGTCCCACCGAGTTTCGACTCTGCTATGGCTCGTATGTCCTCAAGACGCTCTGCTCATCTTGCTTTCTGAAGTGGATGATTAGTCGATCTTTAACCTTCGAAGATTGCCGGATTGAATGAAACGGTGATATAACACTGATGAACTCAGATCACAGTCATTCGCTTATTCCCTAACTTTTGCCTGGATCGCCCCCTTTTCGGATTTTCAATCCACCGGGATACCCATTTTTGCCTGAGCCGCCCTTTTGGGTTTTCGACTCACCGGTGTACTCTTTTTTTATATCCCTAATTTTTGCCCGAACCTCTTTATTCTTTTTTTTTGTTCGTCGGGATGCCCTTTTTTTTGCCTGGACTATTCTTTTTATAGTCCAGCGGGTCTATTTTATGCGAAGTATTTTTTTTAACTGCGTCTGAGTTAATAGGGGACGGGAATCCTTCTCCATCCCTGGTTGTTAGCATCAAAGCTCCGCCATAGAAAATCCTTTTAACCACGTACGGACCCTCATAGTTCGGTGTCCATTTGCCCCTGTGATCTGTGTTAGGAGGAAGAAATCTTTTGAGTACCAATTCACCGACTTGATACCCCCGAGGGTGCACTTTCTGACCAAATGCTTTCTTCATTCGTCTCTGACCGAGATACGTCAAATCTGGGTACGTAGTTCCAGCATAGCACCTTAATCATCGAAGACAAGGTAAACAAAGCATCAGCAAATTGGTTTTCTTCAAAAGAAAGTCAACAATCTTCTCGTGTAGTCTCTGTAAGGAGCCAGATGAGGCTGAGGTGTATACCATTTCCCGTTGGTTTGATTGATGACCAAAGCTGAATCCCCGTATACATCCAGGGTTTTAATCTGTATATTGACGGCTTCCTCAAGTCTTAGGATACAAGCTTCGTATTCGGCTTCATTGTTGGTGCAGGGAAAAGTTATTCTGGCACCAAATGGCATATGAACCCCCTTCCGGTGTGATCAACACTACACCAACTCCGTGACCATTGACGTGGACCTCCCCATCAAACATCATAACCCATTTGGATTCAGGGTCAGGCCCCTCCTCCGGGAGTGGTTCCTCTCAGTATTTCGATTTGAGAAACATGATGTCCTCATCAGGAAAGTCAAACCTCATAGGTTGGTAATCATCAATCGGTTGCTCTGCAAGATAGTCTGACAAGACACTTCCCTGTATTGGATGTCATACTCTGTCAGTATCATTTGTCACCTAGTAACCTTTCCGGTAAGTGCTGGCTTTTCAAAAATATACTTGACTGGATCCGTTTTTGATATCAATAGAGTCGTGTGAGTCAACATATACTGTCTTAGTCGGCGAGCAGCCCATGCCAAAGCGCGGCAAGTTTTCTCGAGCAATGAGTATCTTTGTTCACAGTCGGTAAACTTTTGCTAAGGTAGTATATTGCATGCTCTTTTCGACCTGACTCGTCATGCTGACCGAGCACACAACCCATTGACCTTTCTAACACAGTCAAGTACATGATCAACGGTCTTTCCTCTCGGCCTGTAGACTTGCCCCAATCTTGATCTCTTTCTTGTCGTCTGCGGTACCGATGTTGACGGTCTCAATCACCTCATGATAAGGTGTAATAGCTCGGTCCTCCTGTTTCAACAATCTGGCTAACCCTTCAGGCAATTCACAATCTTCCTCAACCCCTTCTTCGGCTTAATAGATAGGATTGTCGAAGTCATACTTGGCCATAGCAGTGTCGTTAGTAGTGAGATCCGGGTGGTCAGCTCTGCATGATGGAGGATCATGCTTTACCTTAGAATGAGAGTTTTTTTTTTGGAAAGAAAGAAAAAACGAAAAAAGAAACATTGCCATTTTTTTTTGTAAAAGTAAAAAAAACTGAAAGAAAGAGAACACAAAATTGTTTGCAAAAGTCGTCCTTTATTGATGATAAAAATAATTGCGAAATATAACTAAATGGATGGCCCTACAAATGAGCCGTTACACCTTGGGCAAAGTGTAAGACTTTATTATGCATGTAATAAAGGAAAACAATAAAAATCACTCTTTCAGTAGAGTAACCCGGACGGTTTTTTCAGACGACCAATTGTCGAGCTTTTCTCCCGGGACACACGGGCGAATCCAGCTATCTAAGTCACAGTCGCTGTCAGCCTTGTCTTCATCTGCAGCATTGACGATGTGGGGAGAAACCAAACCCCCGCTGGAGAGAGTACCGGTTTCATTCTTCTGAGATCCCGGAGCATACCCCAATCCAAACTTGTCTTCTTTGATGACTGGCTCCACAAATTTGCCCCAGCCTTGGGCATTACCAGCTTTAACCACTTCGACAGCTTGCTTGTATGAAGAGATAGAAGTCCCGACCTTCTCAAACTCAGGTGAAAAGACAGCTTCGGGCGCGACCTCATTGATGTGTATGGCTTCGAAGCCCTGACACAGCATCTCGTGCATCTCGTCGTCCATCTCTACATACTTAAATGTAGACAGGTGGCTAACAAAAATATCCTCTTCACCACAGACAGTGACGACCTGACCTTCTAGTTCATATTTGAGCTTCTGGTGGAGGGTAGAAGTAACAGCACCGGTAACATGAATCCAAGGCCGACCTAGCAGACAGCTATAGGCAGGCTGGATATCCATCACATAAAAGGTGCTCTTGAACACCTGCGGTACAATCTTAACTGGCAACTCAACTTCGCCAAAGACAGCTCTCTTAGAGCCATCAAAAGCCCTCACAACTAAGTTACTTGGCCTCAGGATGGTGTCATCGCAATCCAACTTCGTTAAGGCTTTCTTTGGAAGAACATTCAGAGAAGAGCCTGTATCAACCAAAACATGGGAAAGCACCACCCCTTTGCACTCCATTGTGATATGCAAGGCTTTGTTGTGATTCCTTCCCTCAGATGTCAGGTCATTATCGGTGAAACCTAGCCCCCGGCTAGCGTTTACATTGGAAACTACCGACTCCAGCTGGTTAACAGTTATCTCCGGTGGAACATAGGCCATATTCAGTACTTTCAACAAGGTTGCTCTGTGTGCCTCAGAGCACAGCAATAGTGAGAGAATGGAGATCTTTGAGGGTGTCTGATTTAGCTGGTCGACTACCTTGTAGTCACTTTTCTTGATAATCCTCATAAACTCATCCACTTCCTTCTCGAATGCGGTCTTAGGAGGATCTTCCTCAATAGTAACCTCTTCGGCGGCCATCTGTTTCCCTTTAGCCTTGGCAGCTGCCTCGGCTTCAGTATTCGCGCGTAATGTTGATGGTGCAAATAGGCGTCCACTGCGAGTGAAGCCACCAACCCCTCCAACATTGTCTACAGCGGAGCTACCAATGTCAATGTCTTCTTCGTTAACTTTCTGCCCCTGGCAGTAGATATCAGCCCCATAGTGCCACGGGATAGCACTGTCTTTCTCATACGGAACGGGTCCTGGTATTGTGATGGTGATCGGACCAACCAAAGTCGGTTGAGGGCTGTCAGAGTAAATTGCAACTGGTGCTGAACTTTCGATGTTCACCGCTGTTGGTTCTGTACTTTCTGGGAAATATATTGTTGTGGAGCGAGTCTCTCGGGAACATATATTTCTTCAGGAGTGAAATAAAACGTCACCGTCGATACATCATTCTTCACTGGACGGGCCGGATCGAACTGAAGACAACCTTCATCTATCAGTTGCTGAATACCCCTTCTCAAACTATCACATCTGTTTTCGGCAGCTTGACAATTTCTGCATTCTTCCCCACAGCTCCGGAAAATTTGTCCTTTCAGAAGTCGGTCTTTAACCACCGATAGCGAAGTCTTCACCTTAGTCACATCAGAAACCAAATTCAAAGTTTCCCCACTATCAACAGCATTAATCCTCTGCCCGCCGTGAGCCGGCATCGGGTTCTGGATAACATTAGGCACCGGAGCAAAATTGATAGCCTGGGCATCTCTCAAATCTTGTACCTTTAACTGGAGAGCCTTGCAATTATCTGTAGTATGGCCAAGTGCGTTGGAGTGAAAAGCACATCTGGCGTTGACAACGTAACCTCTAGGAAAATTATTGGGATCGATTGGTGGGGCCAGAGTTCTCAACGTAACCAGATTCATGTCAATCAGCTTGGGAAGTAATACTGAATAAGGCATTGGGATTGGCTCGATGACCCGGTCCATCTGCCTTGGACGTTGTTGATAATGTCTCTGCTGACCCGGATTACCTCCTTGTTGTTGATTGTTGTACCTGGGTTGTTGTTGCGGATGATATTGCGGTTGAGGAACAGGTGTTAGAATAGTGACTGCGGCCACTTGATCTTGATAATAATTAGGGCGTCCTCTACCCCTGCCTCTACCGGCATACACAACGCTTACCTCGCCTTCTTTTCTTCGCTGACCGTTACCAGCAAACGGTCTCTTGGGACCTGATGAGTTGGAAGCACTATTGTCTTGAATTCGGCCCATCTTTAACAGACTCTCGATTCTTTCTCCAGCAATTATTATCTCTGCAAAGCTGATTGACGGGCAAGCAGCCAATCTCTCAATATAATTGCCTTGAAGAGTGTTCATGAACATGTCCGCCATCTCCCTTTCAGACATAGGGGGTTGGACGGACGCAACAATCTGTCTCCAACGCTGAGCATACTCTCTAAAGGTTTCCTTGGCAGTCTGAGACATACCTTGCAACAAGGTCCGATTTGGAGCCATGTCCAAGTTGTATTGATATTGCTTGACAAAAGCCTTTGCCAAGTCTTTCCAGCTCTTGATGGTAGTACGAGACAAATGAGAATACCATTCACGAGAAGCTCCAGTTAGGCTGTCTTCAAAATAGTACATCTACAGCTTTTCATCTTCCGTGTGAGCTCCCAACCTTCCCAGATAAGATTGGAGATGAGTGCGTGGGCAAGAAGCCCCGTTGTATTTCTCAAAAGTAGGGGGTTTGAACTTGTGAGAAATCCTTACTCCCTGAACCAGACCAAGATTTGTGACATCAAAGCCTAAGGAATTTTGAGACTCCAAAGATTTGGGCTTCTCAGCAAGCTCATCCATACGGCGAGTGGTCTCGAGGGCCTCGTCGTGCAAAGAAAATTGATCATACTGATAATCTTCAGTAACGGGGCGCCCGTTAATCCGAATTCCTTGATTCACATTGTACCTTCCGCCAATACCATTTCCAACATTCCCTGTGTTGCCAACATTACCCGGGTTTCCATCAGCATTTGCGTTACCCGTGTTACCAGTGTTCACAGGGTTATCAGCGTTCCCAGGGTTACCAGGGTTTCCCTCAGCATTTGGTATCTCCACCTCCGGATCGGGTCTCGGTTGCTCAACCAGTTCCCTCAGCTTTTTCTGGCCTTCTGCCATACCAGTCATCAATGTCATGAACTGATCCATCCTTTCACGCATATCAGCCAACTCTTTCTGTACTTGGTCCATCGCTAGCTGTGGACGATTTTCCTTTATCGGGTACCTGTGGACTCGCTTGGGACCAATAACTGCCTGATACAGGGAACAAACATTAGACACTGCGGTGACACCTGCAAAACAGACAAGGGTTAATATGCATGGTATGCGATGCACTGCTTGTTCAGTTTTAAGGCACCCCCGTTTTGAAAGGGAATACCCTGCAAATGAATAAGCATGAGATGTTGGATGCAAATATGCAGATGATGTTATGCAATGCAAAGGCATGTCAATCAGAATTGATGGATCCGCTTGAACATCTGTCAGGTTGCACTGCCTGGAGAGAAATTCACTGAGGAATATAATACAAGACCAAAACTCTGCTCCAGAAAACCGGGTTGGTTGGAGGTTAAGGTTTCCTGAATTTAGCCCTCCCCTCACTGGTAGGTTCTAAGAACAGAAGTTCGTCAGCTTCAGCCCTTCAGTCGCGAATAATACGTTTACCACTAAAGGTTTGTTATTATTACGGGACAAAAGACCTCCATTGACTCCCCTCAACAGGACATCCTAATAGCAAGTTCCCAGTCTCGGGATCCTCGGATTGAGCAGCGAGAATGCGCCCACCAGAGCTAACATAATCACGTCTTGGAGGAGAGGCCTCGACTGAGTTCTCGGGAAATGGTCACCAGAGTCGACGATTTCTAGAGGAACATCCTGCCGTTACGGAACACCCGTAAGACATAATATATCCAAAAGAAACCTCGTCTGGGTGTGGTTCTTCACGAACGACTTAACGTAGCAACACGCCACGCAAGCCTCATGATTATCCACTCTAAAACCTGTGTGTACACTCAAGCCTGGGTAATGGGCTTATCTCTCATAGAACACCCCATCCCAACAAACAAACAGATCCAACAGATACAACAGATGCATGCAAGTAGGTAAGCAAATAAATGTACAAAAGCATGAACACCCAATAGACAAGAAATCACACAAGTTAGGAGGGACTCGCTTAGGGAAGATGGACCAGCAAGAGGTCAACTTCTTTCAATCCCCAGCAGAGTCGCCAGCTGTCGCAACCTGAAAAATACAGTGCGCGAAAAAACAACCGGTGAAAGAAAATGACAGAAGAGTCGCCACCGTGCGTTATTCATCCCAAATGAGGGAAAGGAAACGCTCGAAGTAAACCTGAAAAAGAAAAGGACAAGACGGGGTCTTGCAACCAAATCTTGGGTTCGGGAGTCGGTTATGCGAAGGGAAGGTATTAGCACCCCTACGCATCTGTAGTACTCTACGGGATCCACTTTTGTAGTTCTTGTCTAAAGGGTGTGGGTTTATCTAATGTGTTATTTACTAAAAAAAAGGGGTTAAATGAAAATGACTCGCGCGAATGTCGCGTCCACTGCATACGTATCTCATCTGAATATGAGAATCAGAGTCTTCGTAGCTCGGCTATCTAGGGGTTAAGGGTAATTGTGCTCGCTAAGACATCGCGTCTTATGCCTACGTATCTCATCTGGCCTGAGAATCAGAGCAAAACGTAGTTCGGCTAACTATGGAGTTATGGATTGGGTTTTGGACGAACGACGTCACTACGCAATCTACCGGATGCTCGACCTTTGGAGACTTACTCGCCTGTAGTAGAAGGAGTTAACGTGTTGCTTTGGGTTTTAGGGTTTGGGATGCTCAAGGGCAAAAAAGGCAGTCCTTGACGAAGGAACCGCGCTACCTGCAGGGATACGAACACATACAAAACAAACATGTATAAAGTAAATGTGCCAACAAGGGGCTCAGAAGTAAATAAACAAAAGAAAACAAATGCCTCCTATCGAGGTCTTCCAGCTAAGAAAGCGATAAAATGCGGAAAAGAGGTAAAAGTACCACACGGATAAAGATCTGAAGTAACAACAATTAAAGGAGTAAGAAACCCAGGGATCTCCCAAGCTAATGCCATCAAAGAAAGGTGAGTCAGTACAGGTAATCGGAATGAACCTCCAGGGGGTATCCCACAAATAAAGTGGGAAAACCACGCAAACCATCTCTGCAAGAGTCTGTGAGCCCTCACAAAAACTCAACAAAAGGGTTAGTGAAACACGATAAGCATTTTTTTCATGAATAACAGTATGGTTTCAGAAACCTCAAACCCTGTGGCATACATTTCAGAAATCATGTGATTAAACATTCAAGGCATAGGTTTCACCCATTCATGCATAATTAAACCCGTGGGCAAAAACATAATGAAATTCATCCATCATACCTCATACATTCAGATGATCCAAATTAAGAGCATAAAATCATGGGAATGAGGCAAACCTGATGGGAGAGACCGGTTGAAATCAAATGGCACGGCTGGGTTCGCGAGGCAATGTTAGGGTTTGCGTGAGATGAAAGTGTGTGAGTCAGATTGAATTTTTCAGAGCTGCCTGGGGGTTGCTCTGAGTTCTCTGTCAGGTTTCTCTCCAGGTTTTGTCAAGGGTTTTGTTTCAAGGAAACCTCAGAGTATTTTGCTTCCCTTCCTTTTTCCTGTCTGATCTCCCTCTTTTATAACCTGATTTTCATGGCTTTGTGGGCTCAAATGAGAGAGGTCCAAGTCCAAGTTTTTCTATTATATTTTATTTATTTATTTATTATTATTTTTATTTATTTATTTATTTATTTATTTATTTTTTAAAGTTTCTTGGATCTAATTCTGATTGACATGATGAAATGCAATATGAAATGCTAAATGAATGCATGAATGAGGAGGGCAAATTTTGGGGTGTTACACTGGGCCAATTCCATATGAAAACGACGATGCTGTGCCATGGGATTATGGTGGAGAGGTATATTGTAATGGAGAGAAGTAGGAAGATCAGGCTGCAGGTGAAACCACCGTTTCAAAGGTGGATAATGCCGGACCCAGTGGTTTCACTCGCAGTGGAAGGTTGTTTGCACCCAACACATTGAGGAGTGGGGAAGGAGAAAGAGAAAAGAAAGATAAGGTCGAGGCTTTAGCCAGGGCAAGAGGGAAGCAGGTGGTGAGCGAGGGTACTCCTGTGGCGACACCGGCGCCTGGTGGGTCGGAAAAAGAACTTGATGATGAAGCTGAAGAATTTTTTAGGATCATCAAGAAGTCAGAGTATAAGCTTGTTGACCACTTGCAGCAGACCCCGTCTAAGATTTCAATACTGTCATTGTTGTTAAGCTCCGAGGGGCATAGAGAGGCTTTGTTGAAAATATTGAAGAGAGCCTATATCCCGCAAGAGATAACAATCAATCAGTTGGAGACAGTGGTGTCTAATGTTAATGCCATCCATAGGTTAGGTTTCACTGATCTTGATCTGACTGTAGACGGGCGTAATCATAATAGGGCCTTACACATTGCAATGGAGTGTAAAGGAGCAGTGCTCTCGCACATTTTGGTGGATATCAGCTCGTCGCTCAATGTGTTGCCAAAGAAGGCCCTAGCAAAGCTGGATTGTGAAGGGTTGATCTTGAGGCCGACGGACTTGGTGGTTAGAGCCTTTGGTGGTTCTAAAAGGGTTGTGTTTGGGGAAGTGGAGCTCCCTGTGAAGATCGGGCCCGAGGTGTTTAAGTCTGTGTTTCATGTCATGGATATTCAGCCGGCATACAGTTGCCTGTTGGGTCGACCATGGATACACGCTGTTGGGGCAGTGACTTCGACTTTGCACCAGAAATTGAAGTATATCTGGGATGGGCAGGTCGTCACAGTTTGTGGGGAGGAAGACATCTTTGTCAGCCACCTGTCGTCGTTCAAATATGTGGAAATGGACGGTGAAATAGTTGAAACACCAAGTCAGGCATTCGAAACCGTCAAGGTGGAGAATGCCATTTTTGCTAAAGAAGAGAAGAAGCCGTCCATTTCTTCGTACAAGCAGGCCGTTGAGGTGGTGAAGAGTGGAGAAGCCCCAGGTTGGGGAAGAATGATTGACATCGCCGCCAAAGAGGATAGGTTTGGGGTTGGTTACTGTAGCACCTCAAATTTGCACCTCCCATTTGTATATACATTTCATTTTTAGGTCATTAACATTGCATTGTCATTGCATAGTCCATTGCATATCATCAGGCAAGACTGGTCAGGAGATTCAACTGTGCAAGGCAACAAGAGAATTTTCCATGAGATCAAAGCCCTAGGGTTGTTTCATTGAGCTCACATGACCCAAGGATCACTTTGAAGTAATTTGGTCAAGTGTTGAAAGCTCAGAACTCATCAGTGCATGACCAATTCATCTGAGACCCACAAAAGTCAACAGAAGTCAACTGCAAAGTCAACTGTGGATTTGGAGGTGGGAAGTGGTTAGAGATGCTCCATTCATGTTCAAACAAGTCTCATATGACATTTCAAACATCAACATTGAAGAATTTGAAGTCAGGTCACGACTTTCCAAAAATAGCAGGTGACCTATAATGTGAACTTTCCAAAAATGGCAAGGCTTAGACCAACTTCAACTCAACTTTACATCATCAAAGAAGCTTCAAATGAAATTTTGTCCAACATGAAAGTTGAAGATCTTTCTCTCTCATTTCCAAAAAGTCCAAGATCATGAATTTCTCATGTGTGGTTAAGGAGATATGATTCAATCATGGCAAAGTGTGTTTGAAAATTCAAATGGGCATAACTTTTGAACCAAAGCTCCAAAATGAGTGGTTCTTTTTGCATTTTGATCCTCATGACATGTACTTTCCAAGCATAGCATTACATGGCATGAATTTCATTTGCATGATCCTTTGCTTACTCATGAAGATTTTTGAAGGAAATTGCATAACATCATTTTGGATGATCATGGGCATACAAAACCAATTCCAAAGGGTGCATGGACTGATTTTAAGAGGATTTGGGCCAGAAGATAGCACTGTTCACGTGCTTCTCATGCATGGAGGGTGAAAATACCAATTAGTGCAAACACTTCATAAGTTGCTAATCTCATTTGCATTTGGCCTAAACATGATTTGAGCATAATTAGCATGGCATATATATAGATAATCTCAAATGTTTCCATCATGAACATTGAATTTCAGATCTAGATCCAAAAATCATCAAAACTGTTCTCTCAATTTTTTTTGCAAATTCTTCACACAAAAGCATTTCCTCTTGTTTGATTCATGCTCATGAGGTGTTTTTGAGAAGATTTGGACGTGGAATCAAGGCAAATCGTGGCATATGGAGCTAGATTCAAAGCTTGAAGCATCCATGGAGCTTGCAATTTGAGCTGGATTCGTGCATACTGGAACCTCCAATTCATCACCAATCACTTCAATAGGCATTGTGGAGGAGATTTGAGTTGTAGCTGAGCTTGGAAGCACACGATTCCAACTTCTGTTCTTCAAGAGGTCAGGATTCGACCTCTCTAATTCTCAAAATTATTGTGATATTCATGTAGATCCTTGAATGGTGATGATTTTGGTACAAATTTTGAGTGAATTGGTGTTGTATTGACAAAGTTATGCTCAATTGAAAATTTGATGCAATTTCTTCTTCTCTTCGATTTGGTTTTGTTTTGATGTTTTAGTGCAAATTGATTATGAATCTTGAATGTATGTGGAACAAGGAATCGAATGCTATGCTTGTTTTTAATTTCTGGACACTTTTTGAAAAATCTGGAAAATCACATGAAGATCATCATGATCTTCATCTTCAACCTATGAAGATCTTCAGATTTCCAGGTTTAGCTACAAAACCTTCATGTCCAGCTACGGTTTTGCTACGAAATGTGTGTTTAGCTACGAAAATCCTGGCAATTCTGGAAACGCGCTTGTGTCTAGGGTTTTAAACCAAAACGCCACCGTTTTGGTTGGCGCGCATAAATTCAAATAGGTGCCTGGTTCGAATCTGGCTGAGGGATATTTTTCAAATGCCTTGCCATTTTCCTTTTCCCTCCACATTATTCCACGTTTGGCTAATTTCACTTTCAAATTCTTTCCAAACTTCCAAAAATCATTATAAATAGAAAAATGCATCAATTTGACTCCAATTTTTTGCACAATGATCCTCATCCTATCTAGTTTTTTATGAGCATAAATTGGAAAGTTGTGCCTGGCTTAAAAATTGATTTGTCCTAGGGTGATTGAACATGTGTCCATTTATGCTATTGCCTTGTTCCTTTCATCATAAAATGCTTGTTTCTTATCCAATGATTCTGAAATTTTGTGTGTAGTTTTTAGACATGTTGATGAACATTTTGGATTTGGTTTGATGTTTTTCCCATGCACCAATTATGTTTTGTGATTGTGCTAACTTGGTGTGACAATTTGTGTCACACCTTTGGTTGTCTTGATTGTGCCATGTGATTGCCATGCCTAATGATGTCCAATGCTTCTGATTTTTTGTGTGATGTATGTTATGGATGTCTGGATTGCTCATGATTTTTTCCAGATTTTTTGGAATCATTTCTGTTTTGATTGAGATTTTTCATTCACGTTGACCATTTGGATGCTTTGAAATCACCTTTGACTTCACTTGATCATGAAATGCATTTGGTTAATGATGTTGATGTGAGCCTTTTTAGGATATGTCAATAGGTGTTTGAGGTTGCTTCATGTCAAGTTTGAAGTTCTGTTTTGACTTTTTTCTCCATCTTTGACCCTAGGCTTTGACCTAGTGGTTTGTGGCTTACATGTGGGCTTTGATTTCAGGTTTAAACATCCAAGTCCATAGTTGATGATGCTTCCTCATTTGAGCATTGATGTTTGCTCTTGATTACTAACACTTGTGTGTTTTGTAGGTTGATGCTAACTCATTTGAGTTTGCCTTGTGGCTTGCACATTGTGAACATTGTCTGTCTGTTTGTTATTGCCTGTTGATTGTTTGTCTGTACAGTTGAACTGATTGGTTTAGATTTTTCACAGGTACCTAAGTTGCTTTGAGTTCATTTTGAACTTGCTTTGCTAGCTTGTGGTTTGCTTACCAATGAGGTATAATTCCTTTGACTTCATGTAGTCTGGAAGACCTGTCCTGTTATGTGGGCAGGCACCTGTCTGAAGCCCTCCTTAAGAGGCAATGCTTGTGAATGTTTAATTTTGTGCCAAGCAGGTAAAGACCTCTTAGGAGGCAATTGGCAGATAAAAGGGATGTGAAATCCATCCCCTGCTATTCAGTTGTGTCATTCACTTTTGCTCACACACCATGTGTTGATGCATTGTGGATAATAACCCAAGATCATGTTGTGTCAGTCATTTGTGGAGAAGAGTTCCTACATTCTGAACTCCCACACTTTCATTTGTCTGAAGCTCTCCCAGGCCAGGGATAAGAGCTGTGAGGTCTTACCCTCACTTCCCATTTCATCTGCTTCACCCTAACTCTCAATGTTAGGGTTAAGAGCTAACTACACCCCATTCCAGTTGGCTTGTTTTTACAGCCTAACCTTGTATGAGCCTAATTGTTTGCATATAGTGTGTGTGCTTGCTTATTTGTGCTTGTATGTGTTTGATTGTGCTGTTTAGGATAGCTTGCTTCCTGTGCAAGTTAGGATAGAAACCTCAACATAGGGATCATATGCATGACAACTTCTAGGCTCGAGTCGTAGTCTCCCTAGTAGTTTGTGTCTCCCTTTGTCTCTGGTTAGGGTAGAAGTTCTTTCCCTGTGTAGGGGAACTACGTCGCCCTGATCCTCATACCAGATGAGGTACGTAGGCAGGAGATTGAGCTGATCTCTCCGGGCACTTTCTTTTCCTTTTGTGTGTGTTTGTTATCCTTTTCTGGTTGGAGTCTGACGTAAGTCCAGCAATTGGCAGTCGGTTTCCTGTGTCTGGTTTGTGTTGTGTTGGAGTCTGACATAAGTCCAGCGATTGGCAGTCGGTTTCCAGTGTTTGTGTTTTGTTTGGCGTGCGTTAGCCGAGCTACGAGTGCTCTGATTCTTCTCCGGTCAAAGAAGATACGTATGCATAGGATGCGACATCCTAGCGAGCACGTTTCCCCTGTCCCGAACTACGTCGACTCTGATGTCTGTGTATGACAGGCTACGTAGGCCCAGGATGCGATATCCTGCCGAGTCCCGTTCCTTTGTCTTTCTGTGTTTCCTTCCAGCCTTGTGCAGTTTGTGAGCAGTTTTTAGCAGCCTTTCTTCTATTCTTTTGAGCGTGGATCCCGTCGAGTACGACGGATGCGTAGGGGTGCTAATACCTTCCCTTCGCATAACCGACTCCCGATCCCATCTCTCTCTGGTCGCGAGACCATGTCTTTTCCAGGTTTACGTCGAGCGTTTCCTTTCCCTCTTTTGGGATAAATAACGCACGGTGGCGGCTCTGTTGTTTCGTTTTCCCGCCGGTTTTTCGCGTAATGCGAGAGTTACCAGCCGGGCCGAGGCTCGTCTGGACAGAATGAAGGGCGTCGTCAATCGTTCACGTTCACCAGTGCTGGAATGCTAGATCCAAATCGCATCTGTATGGTGGGTGAAGAGGTCGACAGTGACTGCGAGCTTGATCATTGGATAAAACCGTGCGTACCAGGGATGGAGATCCAGAACTAGAAGGCTGAAAAGATCATCACTGTCACTCTACATGAAGAGTAATATTTCTGTTTTTCAAATTCTGTCTGCATGAAAACCATACATTTTGCCTGAACTGTAATGGTTCATTGTAAGGGTCACCCCATGTGTTTCATTGTGCAACATTTTGCATCATTAATAAGTGGATGTTTTTCACATTAAAAGCGGTGTTCCCTGTTTTTCATTTATTTTTGCAGTTTAAAAAATAAACAATAAAAATGGCAATGTTTGTTTTCATTTTCCTTTTAATTTGTTTTTCTCTGGTTCTAAAGCAATGCATGAATCAACATTCATACAGATGCGATCTTTCTCCGGATCTCATTGATAACAATCCTGTTACACCCTCATATGACTTCGACAATCCAATCTATCATGCCGAAGAAGAAGGCGAAGAAGATTGTGAATTGCCAGAGGAATTAGCCAGGTTGTTGAAACAAGAGGAGAAGGTGATTCAGCCGCATGAGGAGCGAGTCGAGATTGTGAATCTGGGTACCGAAGAGGTCAGAAAAGAGGTGAAAGTTGGGGCTGCTTTGGAGATAAATGTCAAGAGCAGAATGGTAGCCTTGTTGAAAGAGTATGTTGATATCTTCGCCTGGTCTTATCAAGATATGCCAGGGTTGGATACCGATATTGTTGTGCACAAGTTACCATTGAGAGCAGACTGTCCTCCAGTGAAGCAGAAGTTGCGCAGAACTCGACCTGAGATGGCCATGAAAATTAAAGAAGAGGTGCAGAAGCAGTTGGATGCTGGTTTCCTAGTTGTTACTAATTATCCGCCTTGGGTCGCAAATATTGTGCCGGTGCCGAAGAAGGATGGGAAGGTGAGGATGTGTGTGGACTACCGGGATTTGAACAGAGCTAGCCCGAAAGATGATTTTCCATTACCTCACATCGATGTGTTGGTAGATAATACAGCTCAATTCTCGGTGTTTTCCTTCATGGATGGCTTTTCTGGCTATAATCAGATCAAAATGTCGCCAGATGATATGGAGAAAACAACGTTCATCACACCGTGGGGCACTTTCTGTTATAAGATGATGCCATTCGGTCTCAAGAATGCCGGTGCCACATATCAGAGGGCCATGGTGACTTTGTTTCATGATATGATTCATCATGAAATCGAATGCTATGTTGATGACATGATAGCAAAGTCCCAAACAGAAGAGGGGCATCTGGTAGATCTGGCCAAGCTGTTTAACCGGTTGAGACAATTCAGACTGAGGTTGAATCCGAATAAGTGCACTTTCGGAGTGCGGTCCGGTAAGTTGCTGGGGTTTATTGTGAGCAAAAGAGGAATCGAGGTTGATCCTGATAAAGTAAAAGCAATACGAGAAATGCCTGAACCAAGAACAGAAAAGGAGGTTCGTGGTTTCTTAGGTAGATTGAACTACATTTCACGGTTCATATCTCATCTAACAGCCACGTGTGAACCCATATTCAAATTGTTGAGAAAAGACCAGACGGTCAGGTGGAATAATGATTTCCAAGCGGCATTTGAAAAGATAAAAGAATATTTGCAGGAGCCTCCGATTCTGATGCCTCCTGTGGAGGGACGACCGTTAATTCTGTACTTGACGGTCCTTGAGGGTTCTATGGGGTGCGTACTGGGGCAGCATGACGAGTCTGGTCGAAAAGAGCATGCGATTTACTACCTTAGCAAAAAGTTTACCGACTGTGAAACAAGATATTCACTGCTCGAGAAAACTTGTTGTGCTTTGGTATGGGCTGCTCGCCGACTGAGACAGTATATGCTGGTTCATACCACTTTGTTGATTTCCAAGATGGATCCAATCAAGTACATTTTTGAGAATCCAGCATTGACCGGACGGGTTGCAAGATGGCAAATGATTTTAACCGAATACGATATTCAGTACACCTCTCAGAAAGCAATCAAGGGGAGTGTATTGTCTGATTACCTCGCCCAGCAACCCATTGAGGATTATCAACCGATGAAGTTTGAATTCCCTGATGAGGACATCATGTTTCTCAAATCGAAAGATTGTGAGGAACCAATCCCGGAGGAGGGGCCTGACCCTGAATCCGAATGGATTCTGATGTTTGATGGGGCCGTTAACGTGAATGGTAGTGGAGTTGGTGTTGTTTTGGTTACGCCGAAAGGATCGCACATTCCTTTTGCTGCCCGGCTAACATTTGAGTGCACCAACAATGTGGCTGAATACAAAGCTTGCATCTTGGGGATCGAAGAGGCGATTGATTTGCGGATCAAAAACCTTGTTATCTATGGAGATTCAGCTTTGGTAGTAAACCAGGTTAACGGGAAATGGTATACGCATCAATCTCATTTAATTCCATACCGGGATTATACGAGGAGATTGTTGACGTTCTTCACCAAGGTGGAATTACATCATGTGCCGAGAGAAGAGAATCCGTTAGCAGATGCTTTGGCTACTCTGGCTGCCTTGATTAAGGTGCAGTGGTGGAATCAGTTCCCTAATGTTGAGGTGGGACGTCTGGATATACCTGCTTATGTGTTTGCTGTTGAGGCAGCGCCTGATAATGAGAAGTCGTGGTATTACGATATCAAGCGCTATCTGGAAACCCAAGAATATCCTGAGGGAGCATCCAAGAAGGACCGAAAGACTCTGAGGAGGTTGGCCATGGTATTCTATCTGAACAAGGATGGGGTTCTGTACAAGCGGAATTTCGATTGGGTTTTGCTTAGATGTGTCGACGACAAAGAAGCAAGCCAATTGATGAAAGAGGTTCACGAGGGGTCGTTTGGTACCCATGCCAGTGGGAATGCGATGGTGAAAAAGCTGCTAAGGGCTGGTTATTATTGGATGACGATGGAGGCCCAGTGTTTCAATTTCGTGCGGAAGTGTCATAAATGCCAGATTTATGCTGACAAGGTGCACGTACCTCCAAACCCGTTGAGTTTGATGTCGTCTCCATGGCCGTTTGCTATGTGGGGCATTGATATGATCGGAAAGATTGAGCCTACGACTTCGAATGGGCACCGGTTCATATTAGTGGCTATTGATTACTTCACCAAGTGGGTGGAAGTAGCCTCTTATGCAAACGTGACGAAGCAGGTCGTCGCTAGATTCCTGAAAAGAGACATCATTTGCAGATATGGGGTTCCCGAGAGAATCATTACTGATAATGGTTCTAATCTCAACAATAAGATGATGGCAGAGCTGTGCCGGGAGTTCAAGATTGAGCATCATAATTCTTCTCCTTGTCATCCGAAGATGAATGGGACGGTCGAGGCAGCTAATAAGAATATTAAGAAGATTGTGCAGAAGATGGTCGTGACCTATAAGGATTGGCATGAGATGTGGCCATTTGCTTTGCATGGGTATCGAACCTCGGTGCGTACATCTACTGGGGCAACGCCTTTCTCACTTGTGTATGGGATGGAAGCTGTAATACCGGTTGAGGTTCAGATTCCCTCTTTGAGAGTCCTGATGGACGTGAAACTGGAAGAGGCTGAATGGGTAAGGATCCGGTACGAAGAGTTGAGCCTGATTGAGGAAAAAAGGCTGGCAGCCATTTGTCATGGGCAGTTGTACCAGCAACAGATGAAGCGTGCTTTTGATCGAAAGGTGCGACCTCGTGTATATCATGTAGGGGATATGGTGTTGAAAAGGATCCTTCCTCCTCAAAACGATCGTAGGGGCAAGTGGACACCCAATTATGAAGGTCCATCCATGGTCAAGAAGGTTTTCTCTGGCGGAGCCTTGTTGTTGACGACCATGGATGGCAAGGATTTTCCATCCCCTGTGAATGCGGACGCAGTTAAAAAATACTTCGTATAAGAGACCCGCTGGACGAAAAGAATAAAATAGTCCAGGCAAAAATGGGCATCCTGGCGAACCAAAAAGAAAAATGAAAAAGGTTCGGGCAAAAATTAGGGATAAAAAGAAAAAAACTGTACACCCGGCAAGTCGAAAACCCCACAAGGGCGACTTGGGCAAAAAAGGGTATCCCGGTGGACTGAAAACCCGAAAGGGCGGTCCAGGCAAAAGAGGGATTGAAACGAACAACTGCGTCTAGCATGATCGTTTGTGCTTTGGATATGACATGGATAATCTTTGACAGGGATCGGTCGGAAGCGTCTTATTCAGAAGGCAGAAAGCACGGAGAGTCTTGAGGACATATGGGGTGTAACCGAGTTGGAACTCGATGAGATCACGGTTCCACATTGCCATTAGGATAGATTTTCCTTTTGTGCGCAATTACCTCTTTTCAGGGATTGCTTCCTGTGTACTGCTCAGTTATGAGCCACCTTTTTCAATCAATAAAATACATATTCAGTCAAATAATTTTGTTTTTGTTTTCATTACCGCTTTGAGTGCAAAAACATCCGTTTATTTTGATAAAGAATATTTGCATTTTGAGACATACAGGTCCCTTCCAATGCATGTTCATAAGATTGAAAGCCTGAAATCTTATTCGGAAGGTTGAGTGACCTATGTGTTGAAATTTTGGCACGCCTGGGGAACGTTTTTATCTAACGATCTCTTTTGGCAGATGCTGTTAGATATTTTCACTCACTTGCAGGTTGTGATGTGACGCGTTTTGACAAGAGATCCCCGTGGAGTCCAATCAGGGATGAGGAATTGACGAATGGTGAAAAGACGGCGAGAGAATCGCGACGATCCTTGAGGATTAATCAAGAAGACTTTTCAAAGTCTGAGGTGGAAAGTTAATACTTTGGTTAGATGGTGGATACCATCGTTCGACGCGTCGACAGGTGTTCCGTGTCGGAATATTTCGTATTTTCCCTAGCAGGGTCGGGATTGTTATCTCCCCCGCGGGTTCGAGATCGGTGTTTCCTCGGCAGTCAGGCCTGAAGAGTGCGTTGGTGGATTCTTCCCCAGCAAGTCGAAGATTGTTGTTTTCCCCGCAGAGTGCGTTGGTGGTTTCTTCCCCAGCGAAGTCCCCAAGCAGATCATGTTCAGTGGAGGTCATCCCTGGTGAGGGTTGTCCTTTCCCCAGCAGCAGTGCTATTCCCCAGCAGGGTGGAGATTGGAGTGTTATCGAGTTCCTCAGCAGAGTGCCTCGAGCTCCCCAGTAGAGTCCCTTGAGGGGGATGCTTTTTATGCATTCATCATTTAGAAGATCATAGCATATTGCATAATTCATTGCGTAGCATTTCCATGGTTATGGAGCATTACGCTGAAAAAAATCATCATGCATCAGCATTGCAAGCATAAGCTAGTCTTAGGCCGTGGTTACCGTTTGAGAATTGGTTTAGCTGGGTGGTGAAGATGTTACTCAAGCCGTGGTTACCGTTTGAGATTTGGTTTCGCCGGTTGGTGAAGATGTTACTCAAGCTGTGGTTACCGTTTGAGATTTGGTTTCGCCGGATGGCGAAGATGTTACTCTGCGGAGTTTAGCATCATGACGTTGGAGCAACAATGTTCCCCAGTAGTGCGATATTGGAGGAAAATTTTCCGTCGAGCGGAGATGGAAATAAAGATCAAAAAACGTTACGCGATCAACGCGAAAATCGAAGAATGGAGAAAAGGAAGTGTTGCGGCATTTTCTGGAGAACGGGGTTCAAATGGAGATTGGAGTTGAAGATTATATCCGGGATGAGGTCCTCAGGATTGTCTTCTGATCATGTGTCACCTTAGACTTTGGCGAGGCCAATAGAAGTCGTTATGGGTATCTTCGGAGGAAGAAATGCACATGATTACCTTCCTATTAAGGAGGTGTACCCTCTGATATGTCGCCATCAGAGTGGTGTTTTGGTGTTATTTCCGGCGTTGCCAGCGGAATTATCACAAGAAAATGGAGAACGGGGTTCAAATGGAGAGAAGGAAGTGCTGGGCATTTTCTGGAGAACGGGGTTCAAATGGAGAAAGGGAGACACGGGGTGTTTTCTGGAGAGCGGGGTTCACAATGACGATCGAGAGTTATCGTCAGGTGGCTGGGGTTCAAATGGAGAACGGGGTTCATTGTTTGGCGAACAGGAGTGATATGAAGTCGTCGGGGTTCAAATGCGGTGATCAGGGATCATACGCGCGAAAATAATTGTTCGGGGTCCAAGAAAAAGCAAAAAAAAAAATTAATCAAAGAAGTGTCGGGGTCCAAAAAAAAAAGAAGAAAAAAAATCAAAAAGTTATGGGGTTCAAGAAAAGCAAAAAGTATAATAATAATCCCCAGCGGAGCGCAAATTGTTCGTCTGTTCTTGGTATTCAATCACTCTTCACCCTGATCATCTGAAAGCCGAGGCTGTTCATATCGACAGGTTCACAATGGATTGAATAGGGGCAGCTGTAACACCTCAAAATTTGCCCCCTCTTCTTGGGACTAGTTTAGCGTATTGCATTTCATGTTTTAGGACATTAGGCATTTGCATATTGCATATCATATGGAAATCAGAAGTCATCCTCCAATGTCTTTTTCAGAAGATGGAGGTGGTATATGGTTCAAGCCTGAGGGTTTCCATGGATTGATCATCGACCATCTGAGGGTTTGTGCTTCAATTAGGGTTTTCTTGGTTCTTCAATGGTTTTGAGCATTATCTTATTGGCCAGGGTATATTACCATCATCATGGTTATGTCATCCTCAAGGGCTTCATGATTCATGCTCAGGTTCCTCTAGATTAGGGTTTTGACCTCTGGTCAACCCTAATCAGTTGCATTCTTCCAACCAGGGTTTATCCAGGAGGTGAGGCATTCTATTGAGATGGAGATCACATGAGTATTATGTTGAGCTTATATGAGCTAGGGGTTCATTTCTAGGCAAATTCCTCAAGTGGTGGAGGTTCAAGTTGATCAGAGCATGTTAAGGTCATCTAAGGACCTATACAGTCAGCTGAAAAGTCAACTGAGGGCTAGGAGGTGGAGAAATGGTTTGAAACACTTCATTCATGTTCAAAAGAGGTTCATTCATCATGCCAAACATCTATCTTGAAGATTTTGAAGTCAAGGCAAAAGTTTCCAAAAATGGAAAGTGACCTGTAATTGAAAGTTTCCAAAAATGGAAAGTTTTTGGACCATATTCAACTTGACTTTCCAACATCAAAGAAGCTTCAAATGAAATTTTGGTCAACATGAAAGTTGAAAATCTTTCTCTCCCATTTCCAAAAAGTCCAAGATCATGAGCATCTGATGAATGGTTGAGAAGTTATGAGCAAATGATTACCAAGTGTGCATGAAACTTCAAAGTGCCATAACTTTTGATTCGAAACTCCAATTTAAGCCACTCTTTTTGCAAAATGCTTCTCATGACCTATATTTTCCAAATCTATTATTGCATTGCATGAAAAAATTTCACGTGACCATTGGTGCATACATGAGCTTTTTGGAGGGAAAATGAAGAATTTAAATTTGGTGCATCCTACGTGCTTAATTCCAACCCAATTGTGTTCATGAGATGATTTTAAGTGTATTTGAACCATGCATGTGTACTGTTCACGTCCATTTGGCCATGCATAAGGTGAATTTTGCAATTTGGTCATACACCTCATTTCTCATTAACTTTTCATTAGAAAAGCCTAATTATCATTAGCAAAGTAATTAACATGTCATATATAAGCTTAATTGTAACAGAATTGCTCAGTTTTCACATTCTAGATCTAGAAATTTCACTTCCCTCCAAAAATTCTCTCAATTGAAATTTGAATTTTCTTCACATAACACATCAATATTATTGCATATTCTGGTTTATCTTGTGTGATTGATGAAGAATCAAGGCTTGGATTGAAGAAATTGATCAAGATTCGTGCACCTTCAACACATGAACATGAACATGGAAGTTTGAATTTCAGCTAGATCCAGATCAATTCAAGTGTCAATTCATATCCAAAGCTTCATAACAAGAGTGGAGAAGGAGATCTGGAGTGGGAGAAGGCTTAACCACAAGGATTTGGTCATTGCAAGTTCAGGTTGGTGAAAATTCGATCATCATCTTTTATCAATTCATGTACACGATCTTATAGATCTTTCATCACTGAGAATTCTGATATAAATATTGTTGAATTTGGATGAAAATTGAGTGAGATATAGTGATTTAAAGTTTGATGCATGAAACTTCTCGCCTTCGATCCAGAAAATAGGTGATGATTTAGGTTTAGATACTTGTGGATCTGTGATCCTTATTGTGAGAGCTTTCCAACGATATATATATTGTTAAATTCTGCACTTGGTGACGGTGGCGCTCCGCCGGAGACGGCCGGAGAAGACGGTGGAAACCACCGTCCGCCACCACCTGTTGAATGGCTAGGGCAAGCTCCAAAACGGCGTCGTTTTGCTTAGGCGCGCTAGGGACCTCACTGTCCACAGTTCAAATCCGGCCTTGTGTGTTTGTGAATTATTTTGGAGCGCTCATTTGTGACCTTGTGAACCTGGGATCGATCCTTGGCCAGGCTATGTTGGAATTTATTTTTTGAGCGCTGCATATAGTCCTCACAAGCCTGGGTTCGATACTTGGCAATTACATTTGTGAATTTAATTATTAAGGCGTGCCTGGGACCTTTGTGTCCTAAGTTCGATCCCTGATTTTGCTATTTCCAATTTTATTCAAAGTTCATTTGCCATTTCATTTTCCAATTGATTTTCAACAATATTCCATTTTATTTTCTTAACTTATAGAAATCATAACAAATTGAAAAATACTCCAAATTGATCCAAATTTTTTGTCACATGTTCATCTTGATGTCTATTATTTTGTGGTGTGATTTTTCTGATTTTATCATTTCTGGAATTCTGAATATGCTTGCTTGATTGAACATGGTGCAAAATGTGACATGTTGTACCAATTGGCTTGTGAAATGCTCATTGTTTGGCCAATTGCTTTGAAATTTGATATGCTGATTCCTAACATATTACATGATTTTTGAGCTTTTGTTTGACATTTTTATCATATTCCATCTCTGTTTTGGATACATGGATGTATGGTGTGACAATGTGTGTCACACATTTTGATGTTATTCTTGTACATTTTCATTTACATGTCAATTGAGCTTTTCTGATTCCAATTTTTTGCATGATGCTTGTGTTAAACATGTTGATATCACATAAAACATTTCATGATCATTGGATGTGTTTCTGATTTAATGTGCATTTTCTCATTTGTATGCCCAATTGTTGATCACATTGTATGCCTTTGCCTTAGCATGATCATTAGATGGATTTTCCTTAGGATTTGAGTTTGATCCTTTTCATGACATGTTCTTGTTGGATTAAAGGTGCTTCATGTTAAATATTGGCTGCTGTTTTGACTTTTTGCTTTGCCTTTGACCCTAGTCTTTGCACTAGTGGTTTGTACTCACCTTTTGAGCTTTGTATTTTAGGTTCAAGCAATTAGCTTTAGTGGTTGATGCAATCTCATGACTTGAGATGCAAATTACTTTGTCCACTAACCTTTGTTGTGTTGTAGGTCCCTTGGTGATGAACTCACTTGAGTTGTTTACACATAGGACTTGCCTTGTGTGCATATTGGTTGTAACACTGTTGTTGACTATTTGGTTTGTCTGGATATGATATTGACTTGTTTGACTTTCTTACAGGTACATTAGTCGCTTTTAGCTCTCGCTTGAGCTTTGCTTTGCTTGTGGTTGGTATACCACTTAGGTAATCATCCTCTAACTCCATGTAGTCTGGAAGCCCTGTCGTTTTTTCTGGCAGGCGTTTGGCTGAAGTCCTCCTTAAGAGGCAATGACTGTGTTTGTTTACAATTTGTGCTGTTATTTGTGAAGTCCTCCTAAGTGAAGAGGCAATTGACAGATAGAAGGGACTAGTAGCCGGTCCCCTGTTAATCGTTGAGTCGTTCATTATGCTCGCACTACGTGCTGATGCTCTTGAACCTAACCCAAGATCCTTGTATAGTGTCGGTCAAGTGGAATAGGGTCCCTCTTTCTGGACCCCCACGCTTTCATTCATTCAAGCTCACCCAGGTCAGGGTTAAGAGCTATGAGGTCTAACCCTCATTACCTTTCATCTGCTCACCCTGACGGTCAATGTCAGTGGTTAAGAGCTTCAGTACCCTTACAGTATTGGCTTGTTTGTCGAGGTTGATATGACCCCTTGACTAAAGCCCAGCCTTGTATGAGCCGCTTGTTTGCATATAGAGTGTAATGATTGCTTGTGTGTTTACTTTTACATGTTTATTTGCTGTTTCAACTTGCTTCCTGTGCGGGTTAGGTTTTGTTTAGATACCTCAACCTAGGGCTATTGTGGATTGCATGACAACTATTAGGCTCGAGTTAGTCTCCCTTTTAGTCTGTTATTCCCCGGTCTCTGGTTAGGAGAAAGTTTCTCCCCTGTTAAGGGGAACTACGTCGCCCTGATCCTCATACCAGATGAGGTACGTAGGCAGGAGATCGTGCGAGATCTCTCAGGGCACCCTTTTCTTTTTCTGTGTGTGTTTTGCTTGACAGCTATTAGGTCCGAGTTCCCGACTCCCTTTTAGTCTGTGTGTTCAACCTCTTTGTTTCTTTTGACGTCTCAGCGTCTTCTTGGTGTTTGTGTGACAGCTATTAGGCTCGAGTTCCAGACTCCCTTTTAGTTTGTCAGTTGGAGAACCTTTGGTGTTCGCTGGTTAGCGATTGTTTATTTGTTTGGAGTCGGATGTAAGCCCATCTATTGGCATTTTGTTTCCTGTTTGCTTTTGTTTGGAGTTGGATGTAAGCCCAGCCATTGGCATTCCATTTCCTTATTTGTTTTGTGGAGTCGGATATAAGTCCAGCCATTGGCATTCCGTTTCCTTGTTGAGTTTGTTTCTTTTGGATGTCTCAGCGTCTTTGTGTTGTGTTTTGTTTCGGCGTGCGTTAGCCGAACTACGGTAGCTCTGATTCTCATTCCAGATGAGATACGTAGGCATAGGATGCGATATCCTAGCGAGCCCGTTCCCCATTTCCCCGAACTACGTCGACTCTGATGTTTGTGCCTGACAAACTACGTAGGCCCAGGATGCGACATCCTGTCGAGTCCGCTTCCTCCATCTTCTTCCATCTGTGTTTTATTCCAGTATGCGTGCATTATTTTTGAGCAGTTTCTTAGCAACCTTATTCTATTCTTTTGAGCGTGGATCCCGTCGAGTACGACGGACGTGAGGGGTGTTAATACCTTCCCCTTGCGTAACCGACTCCCGTGCCTTGCAATCTCTGGTCGTAAGACCATTCCTTTCCTTTCTTCAAGTTTACTTCGAGCGTTTCCTTTCCCTCCTTTGGGATAAATAACGCACGGTGGCGGCTCTGTGTTTTTTTTCCGCCGGTTGTTTTTCGCGGATGCGACACATATCTCATATGGTGTCTTCTCAACCTTTTTGGATGGAACACGGTTAAGTGTGTAAGGTGTTGTCAATAACGCATGTCCCCAAAAGGAGTTTAGAAGATTGGCGTGACTCATCATGGATCGGGCCATGTCTAACAAGGTTTAATTTCTTCTCTCAGATACACCGTTCCATTGGGGTGTTCCAGGAGGAGTAAGTTGGGATAAAATCCAACACTCTTTCAGATGGTCATCAAACTCTAGCCTTAAATAATCACCACCTCAATCTGATCGAAGAGTTTTAATATTCTTACCTAATTGGTTTTGTACTTCATTCTTGAATTCCTTGAACTTTTCAAAGGACCCTGGTTTGTGTTTCATTAAATACACATAACCATATCTACTGAAATCATCAATAAATATGATGAAGTACTGAAAACCTCTTTTGGCTGGTATGTTCAGTGGTCCACATACATCAGTATGTATGAGGGACAAAAGATCATTAGCTCTTTCACCTTTTCCTATGAATGGAGACTTTGTCATTTTTCCAATTAAACAAGATTTGTATGTCTCATATGATTCAAAATCAAAAGAGTCCAAGAGTCTATCTTTATGGAGTTTGGAAATGCATTTCTCATTTATGTAGCCTAATCGACAATGCCAAAGGCAAGTTGGATTTAACTCATTAGGTTTCATCCTTTTAGTATTAATGTTATAAATAGGCATTTCAAGATCAAGGACATATAGTCCATTGTTCATTTGCGCAGTAGCATAGAATATATCATTCAAATAAATGGAGCAACAATTGTTCTTTATTATAAATGAAAAACCAAACTTGTCCAAACAAGAAATGGAAATAATATTCCTGCTAATTACAGGTACATTATAACAGTTCTCTAACTGAATTATTAAACCACTAGGTAAAGTCAATACATAAGTTCCTATGGCTAAAGCAACAACCTTTGCTCCATTGCCAACTCGTAGGTCAACTTCACCTTTTGCCAAATCTCTACTCCTTTTTAGCCCCTGCATATTGGTACAAATGTGAGAATCATATCCAGTATCTAATACCCATGATGCAGAAGTAGATAAATTAATTTCAATAACAAAAATACCTGAAGTTGAAGTCTCTACTCCATTCTTCTTATCTTTCAGGTACTTTGGGCAGTTTCTCTTCCAGTGTCCGGTCTTACCGCAATGGAAGTAGGTGCCTTCCTTTTTTATGCCTCCAATAGGCTTCAAAGCAGGAGCAGTGGGTTTGGGTTTGACAACTTCCTTGCCTTTCCCTTTACCACCCTGCTTGATGGGTCTTTTGTTTTGTCTCTTTTCATTTCTGATCACCAGAGTGAACTTCCCTTTTGACTTCAGATTATGCTCAGTAGTTCTCAACATGCCTAGCAGTTCAGGAAGAGATTTGTCCATATCATTCATGTTGAAATTAAGGACAAATTGAATGAAGCTATCTGGCAATGATTGGAAGATCAAATCAGTCGCAAGTTCCTTTAGGAGGGGAAAACCCAACCTTTCAAGGTTCTCCACATACCCAATCATCTTGAGCACATGGGGACCTACAGGGTCTCCCTCATCTAACTTGCCTTGAAAAGGGCTTTTGAAACTTCAAACCTTTCATGACTTGCCTGCTCTTGATAGAGCATCTTCAGATGTTCGATCATATCGAACGCTGCCATGTTCTCATGTTGCTTTTGCAACTCTCAGTTCATGGTAGCTAGCATGAGGCAAGCAGTTTCTTCCTTATGTGTAGAACTAGGAGGTTCCTCTTCAGAAACATGTTTCTCCAAGACATACATCTTTCTATCATGCTTGAGGACAATCCTCAGATTTCGGTGCCAACCCATAAAATTTATCCCAAACAATTTTTCCTTATCAAAGATTGATTGTAAAATGTTGTTAGAGGTGTTTGTTGTCATGGTAATCTACATGAAAAATATGAAAAATATAAGTATCACTAAAATAACATATTTAATTAGGCCTTTAATTAAATATGCTCCCAGTATTTTACTCAAAACAAATGACCCTCATCATTTGATTCGAAAAATCCCGTTGGAAGATTTTCTAGTGGGTCGAGATCCACATTTCACTTTGTTTTAAGTCCGCGTAGGCGGATTACACAAACTTGGGTTATTTAGGCAGGAACTTCTTCTAATTGTATCTAATACAACTCTCGAATATTTTAGTTGGGTGAATAACTCCTTATTCCAATCCATCACATGGATCATTTCCAACTCTTGCTTCTTAACGTATATAATCTTATTATAATTTGTTTAGTTAAGTTTGACCCATTGTTTTAGCAATTGGATATTAAAATTATCCCATCGCACCTTACTAATATAGAACATGCACCTCGCGTAGGCGAAACCTACATTATTCGATACTAGTCTTGATGAGTGCTAAAACTTGGAAAACATAAACTTAATATTTAATTTGAGGGAATTTGCAATTATTATGATCTCACCGGTTTATTTATCATATAAATTGTCTCTCACATGCATCAACATACATACAAAAATGAACAGTTATGGCCCCTAGCGCAATTGTTCTCCCAAGCCAATGAGAGAACCTAAGCTAACCTAATAACGATCTAAGCTTCTCCAAGCAATATCTTCAAGGTTGTCCTCCTTTGATATTGTATTCTTCTCTTTCTTCATAATATTACATTACATAAAAGAAACTCGTTTTACATATGAGAGAGTGAGATGAGAAAAGAAGTTACATTAAGAGATTAAAAGAGAGGTACGACACGCAAATCGTATTTTAAAATCCCAAAACAAAATAAAGGAAAACTAAGGCCATAACCGATCACCACAAGACAATAATAATAAACATATTATTATTATTATTAATTTAAATTCTATTAATTAAATAAACCAAATTAAATTTCGGCAACTGATCACACTACGCAGAGTTAGTCGGGGGTTCCGTGGCCCGGTCAGCGGACGGTGTTTTTTCGCATCAACACTTGATACTTTAAAGCACAACTCTTGCATAGTCACAACCCTAATCTCATAACTCTTTAGACAGCACAACCCTTGTACCGTCATGAACCCTAATACAGCAATTTCATACCGTCAAACACACCTCGATTTTTAATTCAGTATGATTAATCAACACGTTATTGCTTCACCGTACTTTCGTCAGATTCTAAAGCAAATAACCATTAATCGCTCGAAGGAAAACAACTGTTAAGTGTTTGAATGAACGAAACAGATACAATATATCATATATACCATATTTTGCATCAGAATTACTTATATCATGTATATAACTTGATTGATCTTAACTGTGTAACCTATGAACGATCGATGTATCGCTGCTTCACCATACTAACGTCGGATTCCGAAGCATAGTCAACATCAATCATCCAAATAGTACACACATGATGCCAAATTCAATCACTCGTTTATTATTTAATTCATTCTATTTTTTAATCGTATTAATACAGAAAATACAGAAAATAAATAACTATCAGATGCATGGTTTCGTAAGTGGCTCTCATACCACTGAAGGAGAATAGAGATCCAAAACGCAGCGGAAATTAAAAATATTCTCCTTTAGTGATCCTTACGAATAGGCATGATCAGTGATAGAATCGTTACCTCTTATGGCGATTGAAACCTTTGATGCAGATCTAAGAAGTGATCACGAACGTTGAATGGTGACAACGCCTCTACTCAGTCCATACAGACGGATTCCTTCAATCTCAGTGCTAACTGCTACGAATGAAGGCTTTGAGTGTGTGTGTGTGTGAGAGAGAGAGAGAGAAACTAAATTTCATCTAATCTAATGCTTCTTCACAAGGGTTCTATTTATAGAACCACTTGTATGGGCGGCAAGCTAAAAAGCTCACTTAAGTGTATGTGACCCATATCTTATGATATACCAAAATTCACTTAAGCGCGTGGTACCTTACCATATTTCATATTCTACTTAAATGCATCGTACCTTACGATGTTCTACAATTCACTTAAGTGCACCATACCTTACGGTATTCCTTATTTACTATATCTCTCATCAATCCGTCCTTTTGTGTGTTACCTTGTAGGTTTTCGTGACATATGCAATTATATTAAATCACATATTTAACATAATAAATAGTGAGCAGTATCTAACAACACATCACTGCTACCCAAGGCACAAAAATGTCATGTGATATGACAAATCCTTTTGTGATAATACTTATGTGTACAATTACCCTTTTGCACGTATATCTATATTGAACACAAGGCATAAATTGTGTCATCCTTGTCCAGTTCAATATTGGGCCCTTAGACATTCATCCTGTTACGTATGATGGGAAAATTCTATCTAGGTCACTCATGTCCCTCAACATGCTTCGTTGAGTATCCATCAACTGTCTTTATGGTCATTCAGTTATGGACAATGTTTGATCAGCAATAAAGCACTTGACTCTACATCTAGGGTCCATAGTGGTTTCAGGTCGAAGGGTGATATACACCACTATCACCATGAGAATAACTTATGACACTTTGCATAACATTCTATATAGTATTCTCATAGAGGGTCAATCCAGTATAAATATTACTCCTAATATCCATACATATGTTTAAGACTTGATAACTCCTTATCCATGATCCATGAAATGTGATCATCAGTCTATATACATAATAGTCTTAATGCTTTAATGTTTTCCCACTTCACAATAAAGCTTGACTACGAATACTTTAAGAATAATGTCCTTATGTTTAATGGGATCTCATGATTAAGTCACACTTGATACATTAAACGGACTAGCTATTCTAGGGACTTTATCAAACAAACATAATAAAGAAAAAAGCCTTTTATTATTAATAAATAATTCGATACAAGTACCAAAAGTATTGGGCTCTAGGGCTTACACCAACACTCCCAAACATTGTCAAGACCGTGGACCTACATTCATTCTCCATAAAAAGGTTAAAGAAGATTGAGACCTAACTTTAAACCTTCGAATGCATCCTAGAAGACATCGACCAAGAAGCCTAAATCCACAAGGAACCTTTTGACATTCTAGTTGTGCATTTACAATTTAATCACCATAAGGTCGTGTTCGTGGGGTATGACTCCATTTGTGTCTCTGCTGGAGAAGCTAATCTTTTGTGAGAAAATTGTTTTCTCAATGGGTGAAATGTTGGTGATATTCATAACCTAGAGGGCATATACCTTTCTAGACAAGCTTGACTCTCCCTCATGTGAAACCTCATACAACTATACTCAAGGTGTGTTGTGCATGTTCTGGATCTTTCCTTTCTTCCCGACTTCGATCCATTTCTAGATTGGTACATTCTCTGGCGATATGCTTAAGACTAAGTCTCTTTCCTTTCTGAACTTTGGGAATTATGTTGTACATATATCTATATATCACCCTTATGGATGAGCCGTTCAATCTTCTTTTTCAGGTGGTGACATTCATCAATGTGATGACCTCTTAGCATGTGATACTTTTACCATCTGCACAGATCACTCCCTATTACGTCTCATTTTGGGGCAAGGGGTTCGGGAATGACCCTGATGTGATGGACCTCCTTAATGATCTATTATCTCATTGTATTTAGTGGTTTGGAATGCTAAAAGGGTCTCTTGGAGAGCTTGAATGCAACATTTTCTCAAACTAGTATCGTGTTCCAGTTCCTTCGCTGACCGTAATGTCAAATTGTTTTGCAACCTCACACATTCTCACCTCGGGTTCTCTTTTATCCATTTATTTATTCTCCTTTAATATAACATTTTCCATTGCCATGATTTCTTCAATTAAGGATGCTGAAATTCTGGTATCAGATATGAGATGTCGAAGGTAATGTTATGACACTAATATCTGAGTAAAACAAACAGGATAAAGATAAGGAATAGTAATGCAAGAGACACAAGCAATTGTTAATCCAGTTCGGTGCAACTCACCTACGTCTGGGGGCTACAAAACCAGGAAGGAAATACACTAAATAGAATCAGTTCAAAGACTCTCAGCACACTCCACAAGTTACAGTCTTTTTCACCTAATCTCTACCCGTATGATTTCTACCTAAGAACTCTTAGATATGAGATCCCACTCACTCCCCCTCAATCACACCAGTGATAATAAACAACAATTACTTATGAAAAGAAGACACTCTTCAAAGACACACACTTGATTTTATTTAGCAGCTTCAATCAAGTAGACACACACTTGATTTTACTTAGCAACTTCAATCAAGTAGACACACACACTCATGCTTAAAAGCTTAGAGTGACAAATTACAACTCAAAAATCAGACCAATTCAATCATCTATGGATGAATTGAATGGCTTACAAGTCACACGACCACACAAGACACAAACCCTTATTCTCTCTCAATATTTCACTCAATATTTCTTGTGTATCAAATCAGGTTTTCTATGTCCTTTTTATAGAAGCATTCAGCTGGGCTTGGACATCATAAAACCCTAAAACTATTTTCCATTCAAATCTTCTCATGACAGCTAATTAGATCTCTTTGGAAAATAAGTAAATCTGGTTGTAATTAATGATTGAATGCGTTTGTAAATCAGATCTTCAATCATACATAGATTGCCACTAAAAGCGCAATCATATAACACATAACATTCACACTGAATGTTCTGTGTACAGATGTCATGACATTAAGTCTGACATCCTGGAACAATCCTGCATAATTCCATTTTAAATATCCAGCAGGTACATTATATCCGATGTCATAACATTGTGTATGACATCCTGAAACAATCTTTCATAATTATATTTTTAAACTCTAGTAGGTACAAGATATCTTATGTTAAGACATCACATGCAACATCTTGTGAACACTCTTTGTTTTACCAAAATTGCTGCCAACACTTAGAACCAACAAACTCCCCCTTTGGCAAATTTTGGCTAAAATATATATCTGTCCATTTTGTTCACTAGAAAAACACATCAGCAGTTAAACAACATAACAACAGTTTAAGCAGAAGCAGAAGCAAACACACAAAATTACTAGTTATAATAGCAACTAGTAAAACACACAAATGCACATGAGGGTACTTCTTCTCCCCCTAAGTCTGTACAACACAGACATCTCCTTTAACAATACAACACCTGTAATAACAACACTTGTAACAATCAGAATATCCTTCTGACATCTCCTTCAACATCTGTAACATTCAGAATCACATTCTGACATCTCCTTTAACATCACATCACAGAACATCATTCTGCCCCACATCAGACATCTCCTCCAACTTCAGTTGTTCACCTGTTTAGCCTAGCTAACTACAACAACACTGCAGATCTCCATAATCCACACATTTAACTGCAGCTCTCCACATAATCACTTCTCCCCCTTTTTAGTCAAAATAGACCAAAGGTGACCAATTAGACAAAATAAATGTCAATCAGCCTAGCAGAGAATGTCACAACAGATGTTATAACATATAAAATGTTAAAACATAAATGTTAGGAGATACAAACCATAATTATACACAGCTGTAATAGCTGAGATGATTAGAAATCCATGAAACTCATTAAGAGCCCAAATATTACATCAAGGCATCAGTAAGGACTGCCACAAATTACAAACATTCCAATAGAAAAACAACAAATTATCCAGCATCCAAAACAGCCAAAACATCATCTAGAACTCACAGTCTTCATAACAGGGGGACCTTCACAACTTAGTCTGAGGAAGTAGCATCTTTTTCTTACAAACACCTTGCAAACAACCTTGCTATTTTTGTCAGAAACATCCTCTGGGATATTAACCACAAACTCCTTTGATTGCTATAAATTCTCATGAATACAAATCCCCAATTTCCCTCTTAAACATTCAAATTGATTAGCATCCAAAGCTTTTGTGAATATGTCAGCTAATTGCATTTCAGTAGTAACATGCGCCAGTACTATGATCTTCTCTTCCACAAGTTCTCTAATGAAGTGATGAAGAATATCAATGTGCTTTGTCCTGCGGTGTTGAATAGGATTTTTGGAAATATTTATAGCACTCAGGTTGTTACAGTACAATGTCATGACTTCTTGTGTGACATTGTATTCGGTCAACATTTGTTTCA
The DNA here is from genome assembly GCF_024323335.1 of Lathyrus oleraceus. Lineage (NCBI taxonomy): Eukaryota > Viridiplantae > Streptophyta > Magnoliopsida > Fabales > Fabaceae > Lathyrus > Lathyrus oleraceus. Next base: position 152,989,684 of record NC_066579.1, on the reverse strand, counting down.
TCCAAACCAGTTGAGAACAACTACTCCCAGCTGCTATGTATTCAGCTTCAACAGTGGATAGGGACACACAATTTTGTTTCTTGCTAAACCATGATATCAGATTGTTCCCCAAGAAGAAACATCCTCCTGATGTGCTTTTCCTATCATCAGCACTTTCAGCCCAGTCAACATCACAGTAACCAGTCAGCATAGATCCAGATCCATAAGTGTATAACATCCCATAGTCACTGGTGCCATTGACATATTTCAGTATTCTCTTCACTTGGTTTATGTGAGTGACTTTTGGTTCATCTTGATATCTAGCACAAACACCTACAGCAAATGCAATGTCAGGTCTGCTTGCTGTGAGATATATCAGACTACCTATCATGCTTTTGTATAGACTTTGATCTACACTGACACCATTTTCATCTTTGGAGATTTTCACATGTGTAGGAGCAGGTGTCCTTTTATGACTAGCATTCTCCATGCTGAACTTCTTAACAATGTTCTTGGCATACTTTCTTTGAGATAGAAAGATAGAATCTTCCATCTGCTTGACTTGTAGCCAAAGAAAGTAGGTCAGTTCTCCAACAAGGCTCATCTCAAACTCAGACTGCATTTGTCTAACAAAATGTTCAACTATCTGATCCGACATTCCACCAAACACAATGTCATCTACATACATTCCACCAAACTATCTGATCCGATATATTTGTTCAACTATCTGAACCTTGTTGTGTTAATGCATGTTATTTGAGAGTCATGCATCTTGGTGTACGGGCTTCGGTCTAATTTTGGTGAGCCTCGATTCTATGGTGATGGATCGAGTGCGAGTAGCTAATTCTTATTATGAGGTATTAGTGAAGCGTTACATATGTTGATGGTAACGAGTTTTGGTGAGCCTCGATCCCATTGTGATGGATCGAGTGCAAGTAGTTAATTCCTATTATGGGGGATTAGTGAAGCGTTATCTATGGTGATGGTAGCGATTTTTATGTGATCTAGTTCCAAGAGGGAATCGATCCTATGGTGGGGATCAAGGAGTGAGATGAACTTGAGTGTTCATATTTGGTACCACATGCATGTTGAGTCAGTGTTGAGTACATTGCATAAGTGTTGCATTTATATTGGTTGTTGTTGATGTGTTGTGGGATGAGACGTTGTTGCATATGATGTTAATGATGATTAAGATATGGTTTAGTATGATGTTGATGATAATTGAGGTTTTTTTCATGTATGATGTTGATTATGATTTGGATGTAAGAATGTGATATATTGTTGTGCATGATTGTGTAGATGTTGTACTATATTGTTCATTCTATATATTTATTATTGAAATGAATTCTCACCCCTTCTATTTGAATGTTGCCTTTACATGGGCATCGTGCAGATACTTAAGAGCAGTATTGCTTAAGTAAGTGGAAGTTAGCTCTTGGATTACTTCTTTATTTTTTCGCTTTTACTAGTGGTACCTTGCTATGATCATGTAACATCAAGTTGGATTAAACGCTTATTTTATTCCTTATGTCTGATTATGTTGAAGTCATAAGACTAATTTTGTTGTTGATAATTCTTAAGATGTTCAGTTGATTGATTACAACTCTCTTATTTTGTTATTACAATTGAAGTTGAGACTAGATGTTATTACTTGCTTTATCTTCCATAATTGTGATGATAATTCCGCTGCGATGATACTTTAAAATGGAAGTGAGCATGCGGTGATATGTTATAAATGTCTTATTATATGAATATATAATACCGATCAGATGAGATGGATGTCGTGTAAACATCCCAGGTATGATTCAGATAAGTGGGATGTCGTGTAAACATCCTTATTACAAATATGTGTATTGAAAATTACTGTTGAAACCCGTGTTACGGAGCAGGTCATATGTGTTATGAATGTGTGACACTCTACGTGGTTTTATTTTTATATTTAATTTTCACGATAAATTATATGTGGGGTTTAGGGTGTTACATTAGTGGTATCAGAGCAGGTCGGTCCATACGGCAAGGTTGTTTAATTATGTTTGTTCCCTAGTATGCGACATGTGTGTGAGAACACTGTCGATGCTTGTTTTATTTTCCATTTGTAGATTGGGAATGAAACAAGTGGGGGATAAGTGTCTGCTTATCTTGGATGTTCCAACTGTATCGAGCTTGGACATTATGTTGTTGCATGCAAGAGTGTAGTGTTGGCTAGGTAACCTGTTTTGAGAATGTTGTGCTTTTCCTGAACCCGAAGAGAGGTCAGATTCGAGGATGGTGTTGGTTAGAAAAATGGTGTGATCCTTGAGGGAATACGGTCAGGTGTTCTCGTTGGGCGCTTCCTTGTGAGGGGGAAGGCGATGTTTTGGCTAGAGATGAGCCAGTGGTGTATTGAGTATCCTGATGTGTTCCCTAAGGATGCGTATGGTTTGTATTTTGTTGGAACAAGTTGACGTTATTCTTAGAATGAATTTGTTGGAGTTAAACCAAGTGCTTACCAATTGTTTTATTAAGTTGGTGCAGCGTGCCGCTGAATGCAAGAGCTCAGGCGATGGTAAAGTTCTGTTGTTCATAACACTGAAGATGTTGTGGATTCAAGATTCCTGTATGCCGGCCAAGTTGGGAAGTCTTTAGGAAAAACGATCACGTATTGTTAATGTTTTTTCTCAGAGAGTAGAGAGCAATATGATGACTAGTGTTATATTAGTGGTGTGTGATTCTTGATGTTTTCTTGAAGATATATGTGACTTGCCTCTAGAGCGTGAATTTGAATTCTAGTGGTGGTATAGTTGTGGATCTATCGAAGATTGTTGTCGTGTTACTATGGGAGACTCTGAAGTCTACCACTGAGATTAGAAGTTTTTCTTGGATTGACTGGTTACTACAGGAAGTTCATTAAAGGTTTTTCAAATTTAGCATTATCGTTAACTCAGTTGACTCGAAAGGGTCAAGCCTATGTTTGGGATGTGCATTGTGAAATGAGTTTCAAAGAACTCAAGAAGAAGTTGATGTCTGCTCTATTTTTGATTTTGCCGAATCCAAGTGAGTCCTTTATTGTATATTGTGATGCTTCGAAGATGGGTCTAAGAGGTGTGTTAATGCAGAATGGCCAGGTTGTGGCTTATGCTTAGAGACAATTGATATTTCATGAGAGGAATTACCCTACGCATGATCTTGAGTTGACAACAATGGTATTCATGTTGAAGATTTGGAGGCACTACCTATTTGGCTCCAAATTCAAAGTGTCCAGTGATCAAAAGTGTTTGAAATACTCATTTGATTAGAAGAGTTGAATATGAGGCAGAGGAGATGACTTGAACTTCTGAAGGATTATGATTTTGATTTGAGTTACCATCCGGGTAAAGCTAATATTGTAGCTGATGCAATGAGTAAGAAGTCTTTACATAGGTCGATGCTTATGGCTCGAGAGTTAGAACTAATTGAGCAATTCAAAGATATGAGTTAGTGGGTGGAGAAACTTATAATAGTGCGGAGTTGGGTATGTTGAAGCTGACAAGTGGTATCCTTGAAGAGATCGGAGAAGTCAGAGATCTGATTTGAGTTTGATAGATCATCTCACATTAATCGACCAAGGTAATGGATGCGATTTCCGAGTTGATGAAAATGGTGTGATGATGTTCAGAGATAGAATTTGTGTTTTTGATGTACTCGAACTTAAGAGGGGTATTCTTGAGGAGGGTCACAGAAGTGGATTGAGTATTCATCCTGGTGCTACGAATATGTATTAAGATTTGAAGAAGATATTTTGGTGGCCATGAATGAAGAAAGAGGTTTCCGAATTTGTGTATGCTTGTTTGACCTGTCAGAAGTCAAATATCGAACATCAGAAGTCGTTGGGTCTGATGCAACCATTGAATATTCCATAGTGGAAATGGGATAGTATTTCCGTGGATTTTGTAACAGATTTACCGAAGACTTTAAAGGGATGCGATTCAATATGGGTTATTGTGGATAGATTGACCAAATCGGATCATTTTGTACCGATGAGGATCAATTATCCTTTGCAGAAGCTGGATGAATTGTATATTGATGAGATTATGAAGCTGAATGGTAATCCTTCAAGTATTGTGTCAGATAGAGATATGAGATTTACATCGAGGTTCTGGGAGAGTCTGCAGGCTACTTTGGATACTAAGCTGAAGTTGAGTTCTTCTTATCTTACGTAGACGGACGGTCAAATAGAGAGGACTATCAAGTCTTTGGAGGACTTGTTGGGGGCTTGTGTGCTAGAACAAGGAGGTACTTGGGATAACTACTTGTCATTGATTGAGTTTACCTACAACAACATTTTCTATTCTAGTATCATAATGGACCATATGAGGCGTTGTATGGTAGGAGGTGTAGAACTTATTTGTGTTAGTATGAGTCGGGCGAACATTTTGTGCTCGGACCTGAGATTGTTCACTTGAAGACTGAAAAGATCAAGATGATCCAAGAAATGATGAAAGCGTCGCAGATTCGTAATAAAAGTTACCATGACAAGAGGAGGAAAGCTCTTGAGTTCCAGGAGGGAGATCACGTGTTTTTGAGAGTTACGCTAGTAACTGGTGTTGGTCGAGTTTTGAAGTCTCGAAAGCTCACGCCGTGTTTTGTTGGTCCATACCAGATTTTACAGAGGATAAGAGAGGTGTCCTATCAGATTGTTTTGCCACCGCTACTAGCTAATCTTCATTATGTGTTTCATGTGTCTCAGTTGAGGAGATATATTTCGGATCCATCTCATGTGATCCAGGTGGATGATGTGCATGTGGGAGATAATCTGATTGTTGATGTATCACCCGTGCGGATAGAGGATCGCGAAGTGAAGAAGATGCATGGTAAAGAGATTACCTTAGTGAAGGTAGTTTGGGGTGGACCAACTGGTAGGAGCATGACTTGAGAATGTGAGAAGAAGATGAAGGAGTCATATCCGACTCTGTTTTTGTTAGGTAATTCTCGAGGACGAAAATTTCTTAAATGAGGGAGAGTTGTAACACCCAGCTTTTTATTAGATATTTTATTATATTTTAATTGTTTGAATTATGAATTTTGATGATGCCTTCGTGCATGGTTTTGATCATAACTTTCAACTCGTGAATCATTTTGGGTTGGAGTTTGAAGTATTATAAAGCTGACTCTAAGAGATATAATGTGATTGTGATAAGTGAATTGATTAAGTATTATTCTTATACCTAATGTGTTGGTGAAGTTTTTGTTCATACGTCTGGTTAATGAATTGTTGACACATCCCGACGATTTTGATCATAACTTTTATTTCGTAAGTTCGATTTTAATGGCGTTTGAAGCATTAGAAAGATAACGCTCAGGCCTATAACATGGTAGTGATTGTTGAGATGTTTTAATAATATTCACATGCCTGATGTGTTAATAAATGTATTAGTTTATACATTTGGTTGATGAATTGTTGCATTGTTGTAATATCATTGTGTGATAATTATGTTGTTATGTCGATGATGTTAAGATGTTCACGAGTTGCTGTTATTTGTTGATATTATTTATGTGGTAACATGAAATGGTTGTTGCATGATGAATGATGTGATGCATAAATGATGAGATGTGTGTGGGGATCCTTTAGGTGAACCTTGTTGTGTTAATGCATGTTATTTGAGAGTCATGCATCTTGATGTACGGGCTTCGGTCCAATTTTGGTGAGCCTCGATTCTATGGTGATGGATCGAGTGCGAGTAGCTAATTCTTATTATGAGGTATTAGTGAAGCGTTACATATGTTCATGGTAACGCGTTTTGGTGAGCCTCGATCCCATTGTGATGGATCGAGTGCAAGTAACTAATTCCTATGATGGGGGATTAGTGAAGCGTTATCTATGGTGATGGTAGTGATTTTGGTGTGCTCCGGTTCCAAGAGGGAATCGATCCTATGGTGGGGATCAAGGAGTGAGATGAACCTGAGTGTTCATATTTGGTACCACATGCATGTCGAGTCAGTGTTGCGTACATTGCATAAGTGTTGCATTTATATTGGTTGTTGTTAATGTGTTGTGGGATGAGACGTTGTTGCATATGATGTTAATGATGATTAAGATATGGTTTAGTATGATGTTGATGATAATTGAGGTTTTTTTCATGTATGATGTTGATTATGATTTGGATGTAAGAATGTGATATATTGTTGTGCATGATTGTGTAGATGTTGTACTATATTGTTCATTCTATATATTTATTATTGAAATGAATTCTCACCCCTTCTATTTGAATGTTGCCTTTACACGGGCATCATGCAGATACTTAAGAGTAGTATTGCTTAAGTAAGTGGAAGTTAGCTCTTGGATTACTTCTTTATTTTGTCGCTTTTACTAGTGGTACCTTGCTCTGATCATGTAGCATCAGGTTGGATTAAACACTTATTTTATTCCTTATGTCTGATTATGTTGAAGTCATAAGACTAATTTTGTTGTTGATAATTCTTAAGATGTTCAGTTGTTTGATTACAACTCTCTTATTTTGTTATTACAATTGAAGTTGAGACTAGATGTTATTACTTGCTTTATCTTCCATAATTGTGATGATAATTCCGATGCGATGATACTTTAAAATGGAAGTGAGCATGCGGTGATATGTTATAAATGTCTTATTATATGAATATATAATACCGATCAGATGAGATGGATGTCGTGTAAACATCCCAGGTATGATTCAGATAAGTGGGATGTCGTGTAAACATCCTTATTACAAATGTGTGTATTGAAATTTACTGTTGAAACTCATTTTATAGAGCAGGTCACATGTGTTATGAATGTGTGATACCCTACGTGGTTTTATTTTTATATTTAATTTATGCGATAAATTATGTGTGGGGTTTAGGGTGTTACAGAGAGCTTTCGATGTTTGATGGATGAGAAATGATGAATCATCTTTCTCTCAAGATCATGGTAGCTTAGACTCACATACCATCGGAGGGCCGCGTCTTTCAAAGTTCCATCCATCAATTTGCATTTTAGTGAGTCAGTTGCTCCAATGATATCTATTTGAGTCTTGGTGGTGATTATGTTATCATGGGGACCGCTCTTGCCATCAAACAATACTGGATATGATGGTTTGAAATTGTTGGAGATTGGAGCGCCCCAAATCTCAATAGTGAGTGGTTAAGGATCCACAAACTCTTTTCGATCAATTATAATTGGTTGTGATTGTTACTATTGTAGTCCATAGACATTATCCTACATTGTATCATGCTGGTGACATAATTCCTCCATAACAACTATCATCTCTGTTATGATGGCTCGATCATTGTTGTTAGTACTAGTGACAACCCTTACCGTCGTGAAACACGAAAGGACTATTGTTGAAAGTTATTTGTGCGATCCAGGTCAATTTTATCGAGCCCCATAGTGTAACTTTTTCAATATGGACATTTAAGATTCATAGCATTTAAGGTTCATTAAAGGCCATTAAGACTACTGTCCCCCTGATTAAGCGCGAACCCTTAATGATTATTAAAGTCATAGTTCCCCTGCATGATCCTGACCCATAATACTCGCTAATTTGCCTTAAAGTGCATTTATGCCTTTTTATTTAGTCATCGCCTTACATTAGTTTTGGGTTGGATAGGCCGACCTAGTCTTCTAGCCAATTTAAGCCGACTTTATTATTCTTGGGCGGAGATTCACTTCTCTTGGCAGATTTTTTTCGATTTTGCCTTACAACCTAGCCCATTTCCAAGGTGTGTCCTCTTCAGCGTGCTATCAAGTTCCTCTGCACTAAATATGCTTAAAGGTACACATTCCTCTAAGCATGGGTCTCGTAGGAGCGAAATACTTTTCTAAAATCAATTAAGAGTCCATGCATTTTTACAATTCCTAAACACGAGTAGCGTATAAGCAAAATGTTTTTTTAAATCCAGTTAAAAGGTGTGACTTTATATAATCCCCAAACAAGTGTCGCATAAAAGACAAATATTTTTCTCAAATCCATTAAGAAGTCAAACATTTGCCAATACACTCGTACAAACTTAGTTTACATAAGAACTTTTAAGTTTTATGTAAAATTTAAAACTAGAACTTCAAACGATAAGTTTGAGTTTGTGAATGAGTTCTTATTTGATCAATAGACAAGGAAAAAAAATGAAAACACAAAAGTTCATTTTTGAAAAAGTGAAAATTCATTAATTTATGATACCGAGTAATTGGTGATCCAATCTTTAATTATTAGTTGAAATTGATCAAAATATTTATGAAAACTTGTGAGAGAAATGAAGTTAAAAATTAAAGTAAATGATACACTTTTTTTTGGATAAATTTATATCAATAATACAATGAAATACCAATGATTAAATCAACATAATGATTTAAAATCAGTCACGGTGATTTTCACAAACTCTTCAGTAGTAAACAATCATTAAACTATATTTGCAAATTAAGTGTGTCTTTAATTTGTTTTATAAGACCTTATATTTTAAAATTATTATTATTTTGATTGAATTATTTTAAAATTTTAAAAGACAATTTTAAAGGATTTTTTATCCAAATAACTCACACTTTCAATTTTATTCCCAAACTAATTCAGGTATAAAACATTTTCAATCTATCTTAGTTTTAAACATTTTTTTTTGAAATGCAGACAACACTAGTTGAAATGACACATTTACTGTAAAATTAAGGGTGACACCAATTGAATTGGCGACTCCATCTAGTCTAGCCAATCCAATTAACGTCATTGTATTATGCTTTAAGTGGAGGCGTCAATTGAATTGACGCACATGCGCATTGCTAAAGGGTGGTGCCAGTTCAACTGTTGGACATGCCTCAAAGATTTTGCGTTCTACAAACCTATTATTCAAATTGATGGAACACAGTTGTACGATAAATACAAGGGCATATTACTTATGGCAGTAACACAAGACAATAACAATATCTTTCCCATTGCTATCGCTCTAGTTGAAGGTGAGACTGTTGGTGGTTGAAGTTCATTTCTTAAGAATCTCATAACACACATTGCTCCACAACCTAACCTCTGCTTGATTTCAGACAAACATGTATCTATTGAGAGTGCTTACACTAATCCTGATAACGAATGACACAGTCCGTCTTCTACCTATGTATATTGCATTAGACGTATTGCATAAAACTTCATGTGGGAAATGAAAGACAAGAACCTTCAAAAAAAGTTGTGAATGCAGGGTATGCTTTAAATCAACCATCATTTTGACACTACCACAACAAAATTAGATTGTCAAATACGGATGCATTAAGGTGGTGGATAACATTCTATTGGAGAAATGGATAAGGGAATTTGACGGAGGACGCCTATGGGGCCACATGGCAACAAACCTTGTGGAATCCATGAACGACGTCTTCAAAGGCATTAGAAACATACCAATAACCGCATTAGTGAGTGTCGCACCTCGAAAAATGGGGATACGACTTTAAAGCGAAACGCGATCGCACGCTCGCAATGATGGACTGAACAGAGTCGCCACCGAACTTTATTTATTCCCAAAAATGGGAAAAGGGAAAATATCGATAAAACCCCTAAAAGAAAGGATAAGATATGGTCATCGCAACCAATATCAGGGTTCGGGAGTCGATTACGCAAGGGGAAGGTATTAGCACCCCTCACGTCCGTTGTACTCAACGGGAACCATTAGGTCAGTTGTGTGCGTTAATGTTAGTTTGAAATATTAGGCTTTTCAAATTATTAGGTGGGAAAGAAAGAGTAAAAGAGAGGAAAATGTTTTTGGATTTTTTAACGAAGGACTAAACCTAAGTTTTTTATTAGTGGGCCTGACAAGATTTAAAAATCCTGCTCCTACGTATCTCAAAAGAGAAATCAAGGCTTACGTAGTTCTGGGTAGAAAATGTTTGTTTGTTGGTCGATTTTAGCGAAAGATATACTGTATTAATCGACAAAAACATTGTTTTACCCAAAACAGATGAGGAGTGAACGCATACCACACATCGAACGGATTTATAAATCTACATTCGGAAAAGCGTCATTTATCTCTACTCAACAATCGTGGCCGAAACATTGTTTTGTATCACTTAAGACAATATATCTTTCATTTATGAAAAAGGTTCTTGATTAGTCGCACGGTGGCGAGAAAAGAGTTTGGTCGGTTGGATGTATTTTGAGTGATGGCGAGAACTTGGATGAGCGAGATATACATCTCGAATCCTAGTCTCAGGAGTGCTCGGTATACACCATGTTCCATTTCCATCTTTATTGAAAAAGTATTAAGGTAGGAATTAGGTATTTTGAAGTTTGAAAGACGAGTACTTATGACCTACAAGCTCTTACAGCTTGGGTCTAATACTCGGGACTACGTCTGGACATTCCACCCAGGCAGTCTGTTTCTTTCCAATATTGCTAAGAAAATGATTCGAATATTTATGAATGTTTTGGAGGGAAGACGAATATTTATGGCTTGCAAGCTCTTACAGCTTGAGCCTAATATTCGGGATTACGACTGGACATTCCATCCAGGTAATCTTTTTCTTCCAACTTTATTAAGAAAATGGTTTAGATATTCATAACTATTTTGGAGAGAAGACGAATATTTATGGCTTGCAAGCTCTTACAGCTTGAGCCTAATTTTCGGGATTACGACTGGACATTCCATCCAGGTAACCTTTTTCTTCCAACTTTTATTTAGAAAATGATTTTGAATATTGGAGTGTTAAAGAGAAGACGAATATTTATGGCTTGCAAGCTCTTACAGCTTGAGCCTAATATTCGGGATTACGACTGGACATTCCATCCAGGTAATCTTTTTCTTCCAACTTTATTAAGAAAATGATTTCGAATATTGGAGTGTTAAAGAGAAGACGAATATTTATGGCTTGCAAGCTCTTACAGCTTGAGCCTAATATTCGGGATTACGACTGGACATTCCATCCAGGTAATCTTTTTCTTCCAACTTTATTAAGAAAATGATTTGAATATTAAATTAAAACAATTAAAGTGCCGAGGTTTGAAATTATTGAAAGTTAAGTTGATGTTGCTTAAGAGCTCATTGTAAGAAGGCCCAAGAGTAAGCCATGTGAGGTTGATGGCGATGCTTAAAAGCATTTGAAATTATTGAAAGTTAAGTTGATGTTGCTTAAGAGCTCATTGTAAGAAGGCCCAAGAGTAAGCCATGTGAGGTTGATGGCGATGCTTAAAAGCAATTGACTTACAAGGGTATGAAAATGGGCTCGACATTGAATCGAGAAATATGATTTTAATAGTTTTAAAATGGTTTTGCATGAATGATGAAATTAATAAAAAAACATATTTGTGTTATTAAATAATAATGAAACCATGAGTATAATAAAACATAAACATAAAAAATGTTAAAAGAAATAAAATGCTAAAAGAAAATAAAATGCTAAAGGAAAAAAAATGCTACATATGAGTATTGAACCCTCTCCACTTAAGATTATGAAACTACCCACTCTCTCCACTAGGCCATTTATCATTAGTTATTATCTTAATGCTATTTTAGATATATAAACCAAAATAAATTAGACATTAGAATAAAAACTAAGATAAAAAAAATCTGTTGGACTACCAGAAAAATGAACAAAAATCAAACCCAGCCGCTTGGCTGTTGGGTTTTAGAGTTAACGGATTGGGAATAGTAAAAAGTGAAAATATTAAACAACAAAAATTAATATCCACTTGGAATACTAAAGGGTTATTTAAATTTCCAAAAAAAGATTTTAAACACTCCTAAGGTAAATAATAAAGAAAAAGGATGAATGAGCTAGCATTCACGCTGAACTGATCTCTTTCTCTCTCAAAGCTCTCGATCACTCTCATTTTGTACCACGCACCTCTCATGAACCCGTCTCTCTCAATCGTTTCCTTAATCGCTCCCTTTACCGCTCTCTCAACTAAAACAATCTCACTCAATCGTTACCATCACGTCTCTCTCAATCGTTACCATCACGATCTCACACCCAAAGGCGAGCTACGATCAAAGATAAAAAGGAAAATCCCCCAAACGAAAACTTACTTTCGGCGACGATAATGACTCAGGTAAATCTCGAATCTTCTTCCCTCGCCTCCTTTATCCCGATTCGGCTTTGATTTTGGAATTAGCTTTTATTCCCTTGAAATCGCGGCCGCCTCCGAATTTTAGGGTTTTTGGTTTTCAAATTCTCTTTGCCTCTCCCAATTTCGTTGTTCTCACTCACTATTTATCCCTCATGAATTAGGGTTTTCAGGTTTGGTCTGGTGGAGTTCAAAAGGGGAAAATTCCAGAAGCGCTTTTTTTTTGTGCTCAGAATTGGACTGCCTTGTTTATGCTAGATTCGAAAAGGTATTCTGAAATCAAGTTTTCTCCAATTGTTTTGTCTTAACTCTATTTTGGGTATTTTTCTGACTTTACCGCCTTGGCTAATTAGTTTATCCTTTTTACTGCAGTGAATTTCTTAGAACAGGGAGGTTGTGGATGAGGTTGAGGTTCAAGGTGAGTATTGTCTGCATTACCATCTGCGTGTAATTATTGAATTGGGCATAAATGTTGTATGGTTTGGTTTGTTATTCACAGGGTTTGGTTTAATTTTTTGTGCAGGTTATGGCTGGTGCGATCGGTTATGGACCAGGTTGTATGGTGCTTGGTTTTTTTCTCACTTGTCTGCTATAATCATCTTCTGTTTCCTTTAGTCGCATGATTTGCTGCTGCTCTATCAATTACGCCCTCAGCCAGTTGATTTTGAGGATCTTCCAAATCTTTTTCAAGACCAAGAAGTGAGAGGACTTCCTTTCTGGCAGCTGCTTGCAAGTTTTTAATAGTCTTTGCATACTCTAGAACATATGCTCCTTCTTCATCATAGTCAACAAAAGGAGACAAATGTGGCGGAGGAATCCTTCCAACTAGATAGTTTTCAGTTGGCAGAATTATTCTAGCATTCACACAGTCAAATACCCATTGTGGTTGAACATATTCTCTTGAGAGGACTCTGTGTCCTTGAGCTTCCCTATCAACGGTCTGGTGAGTAATGCCCTGGTCGGATTCCACAAAAGGAGCCCCTTCGCCCTCCCACGAAACTATACCACCAAAAGCAGGAACAATAAAAAGCAATGATTCCCTTGGTACCTCTCTGCTCAAGAAGGTTTTGACATTTTGAAGGAGATTTTTGCATTGTCGTGTCTCTTCATCATATTCCTCTTCATCTTCACCAGCAGCTTTCTCAACGAGGTGCATTAGTGCGCCAGGTTCATTAGAAGGCAGTTGATGCTGAAGTTAAGCAAGTCGTAGTTCAGAATTTTGTTGTGGGTCTCTGCCCCAATTGGCTTGGACTCCGGTTGTTCAGATTCAACCGATTGAGAAGCTTCAGAATTCAGTATGGCAGGTCCGGTGCTGGCATTGGCATATCGTGACAGTGCATATAGATCTGCTGCCAAAGCCTCCGAGCGAGGATCAAGCATTGGAGGATACTTCAATTTTGTGGTGTTAAATTATTCGAAGCCATTACGCTTGAAGGTTTTATGGCACTTCTATGAGGATTTGCGGCTTTTCTTTTTATTACGGAATACACTGTGATATTTTCTTTGTGTGTATCATGCAGGTATTTTACAGGAACTCAAACTTTAGAACCGTCTCCTGGAGCATAAGCTGAGCGCCTTGATTGAGCCTGCTGTTGAGTTGGTTGCAGTTGGTTTCATTCCAAGAACCGAATAATAATCAAACTTTCCAATATGAGGTAAGTTTCTGCTGGTTTGTAATTTCTTAAGTTCTTACTGGTTTGTAATTCTTCCTAAGTTTCTACTGGTTTAGTAGGCTCAAGATAAGAACACAACATCTTTTCTGAAGTCAACGGTTCAGAATTTGTTTGCCGAGAGTCAAAAACTCCTTCTTCATGAACATGGGCATCATCACGCATGATAGGCTTTCTATTATCTGCATTTTGAAACTCAACAATTTCGGGAAGCTGGTTGGATGGCATGCCTTCGATCTCTTTCATGGAAGAACTATTTACATCTGACGTAAAGGAGTTTCCAGTAGATTGAGAACCTGAAAAGTGAGCTTGCAGTTCCACATGCTCGTCTCCATCCCCTCTGAATGAGCTATTATTGTCTGATGTTGAGGAGGTTCCAGTTGAGTGAGAATCTGATAACCGAGTTTTCACTTCAATATCTTCCTCAGTTGTCTCTTGTTTGAATGAGCTAATGTCATCAGATATTGAAAAGCCTCCAAATGATTGGGAATCTGAAAATCGAGCTTGTAGTTGACGTTCTTTATTATTGGTATTTGTTGCCTTTTTAAGATTCAAGAAGCTTTTCTTAGGTTTATACTCATCGTCTGTTTCCAATTCTGTTTCAGGTAGCGATGTTGTAGCAGAAGTACTGCAGTTTGAATTTCGGGCCGCGGCGGCTAGAGAAAATGTAGAATTGGCATGGCTTTGAGATGCAGGGAATAACATTGTGGACCTGACTTTGAATTGCTCCAACTAACATATCCTGACAACCTGATGCATGAACATTTTCTAAAGTGGGGCACTGAAGCAACAGCCTCTCTGAAATCAAATTTCTACAAGAATTCAAATTCAGATCAATGAGCTCTGGGCAGCTTAAGTATAGAGCATCCAAGCCAGTGCAACTCCACAAACTGAGTTTCCTTAAACGACCATGTTTGATGATTAGCTTTTGATTTATATGTTGTAGATTTGCGGCGAATGTTTTTTGTGATTCGCAGTCATCTCCATCAGCAGTTGGATGTTACAAATCATCCCAATGCCACTGTCACTTATGCCAGGTCTACTGAGGTCAAACAATTCTAGATTTGGGTAGCTTGAGGCAATTGCAGCAACAGATGCATTAGTTAATTCAGATCCAAAAACAAGAGAAAGCATACGGAGCCCCCTCAATTGAGCGGCTGTAGGAGCAAGCACGGCAGTATGAGAAAGCCTCATTGAAGTTATGTGTATATTTTTCTATTAGATCCCTGTAATTGTGATTGTTCAGGATTGTACTTGTAGTATTCATGTAATATTATGAACTTGTAAGAAAATCCTGTGAAATGTAATTTGGAACATGACTTTGTAACTTATGGAAATGTTGTGATGGTTGTGTAACGAATTCGGAAATGGAAATGGATATGCAATGGTAATCGAATGTAATTAGACATGAAAATATGTGTATGAAAATGAGTTTGGAAATGCTTGAAAACTAAATATTATTGAATGTTATGAAATGTGTGTATGTGCTATTTTGATTTGGGATGAACTATGGATGGAAAATGGATCATGTTTGGTTATAAAATGGATTTTTAGAAATAATCCAAGACTAATTTAAATATCAATTTAAATAATAATAAAAAATCAGTAAAAACCAAATTAAAATCAAATTAATTCATAATTTGTTAAAATTACTTTGATATCAATTCTAACATTTATTGGAAAATTAAAATCAATTAGAGTTTGAATCATTAGTAAGAATAAAAATTAAAATTAAATTGAAATTTGGAATTAAACTTAATTCGAAATTAAAATCAAATTGAAAATTAAAAAAAAGTCAAATAATTAAGATCCATTTTATAATCAAAAGCACCATGATAAAAAACCTAGACAATGACCGATGTGTAACAAAAATATGGATTTGGGAATGAATATATGCAAATGAACTTTAGGCCAAGTGCCAAATAAAATGAAAAAAATGAAAAAAATCCAGGACCAAAATCGGGGTATGACAATGAGAGCAACCTATTTTAGGTTCAGATCACTTTTCATAATCAGAGACGAAAAATGGAGTGTAGTGTTACGGTCAGGGAAGTTATTTAGTGAAAGCTGCATGAAAGTGATGAAAGAGGAAACTATCAAAGGTAGAACACATGCAATTACAATCTTTGGCCGTCATAGACACACTTTTAGTGTACAGGAAACAATGTACCACAATGAGGAAAGGCCGAATGAAAACTATCGTGTCGAACTAAATAGAGGCTAGTGCGACTGTGGCAAGTTTCAGGCCTTTTCGTATGTCTTGCTCCCATGTCATTGCGACATGATCATATGCTCGCCAAGACGCTTCCGCCCATCTATCCATCGTTTACAAATTCATTAACATTTTGAATGTGTACATCAATAACTTCTCAGTGGTAGTAAATCAGAAATACTAGTCTACATATCAAGGGAACATAATTTGACACAAGGATAATCTGTGAAGGAAGAAAAATGGTCGCCCCAACAACACGCGTATTAGAATATAAATAGATACAACTGATAAAATGGTAAGATTATGTAGTATATGTCATCAGCCAGGACACAATTGGAAAAATTGTCGCAATGTTGGAGCAACCTCTGCATGATAATTTATTTTTTCTTTAATTTTTTGTAACCTTGGTATTTAATATATATACAACTTTTGGTTACGTCAAAATTAACATAAACACCCCTAAAACATAAACATGTCCCAACAACACACGAACATAAACTCGCCTAAAACAACAACGCAAACAATAAATAAAAACACTCAACAAAGACATATGTCTAAGATATTACAACAAGCAAAACAGTATCATCTGGTGAAGACATCATAACTCTAACATCAGTGTCATCTTTAACTCGTCCACACATACGCTGCATAACATTATTGTCATCTGCAATTGAGATATGTGAACAATCATCTAAATACTTCTAATTCTTTCCCCATCTATAATCTATCCATCTAACCAACGGTTCAAACTCTTTTCAAGATACTCGAAAGTTTGGATGTTCCAAAAAAACATTTTCATCGAACACTTTATTATCGAATAAAACACATGCTAATTTCTTCTAACAATCATGATAAAACTATTGAAGTTAAGAAGAGGTATGGTGTGGAGTGAATGCTAAAAGACACCTCATTTATAGTAAAAAATAGCATCCAACACATTGTTGCTAGTTAAATTGACGCCACCCTTTAGCAATGCAAATAAACGCCAATTTAACTGGCACCACCACTTAAAGCACAACACACTAGTGTCAATTGGATTGGTTAGACTAGATGGAGTCAGCAATTCAATTGTCACCATCCTTTTAATTTTACAGTGCGCGCCAATTCATCTGACGCTGACTCTACGTCCCAAATTTTTTTGTTTGAAGTTGAAGTAGATTGAATTTTTTTAAAATTTAAGTTAGTTTGAGAATAAAAATGAAAATGTGGGCTATTTGAATAAAAATATTTAATTTTTAACTATTAATATTATAGTATTTTGTATTTTTTTATTAATTTATATCCTTATTTTTCTATTTTACATTTTTTCTTAAATAAATTTTTAACTTAAAAGAAATATATACACCACAATTTACCTAGTAGTTAACTAAATGTCCTAAATTCTAATTCAGCTTTAAACACGCAAGTGTTAAATTATTTTGAAAAAGAAAACTTTTTGGTCTTTTAAATTAGAGAAATTAATCTCTACCATTACTATCCACGTATACTAAAAGTTATTATCGTTGTTTCCTCTCATCATGCAATAAAAACTCAATAATTAAATTTAAAAAATAAAGCAAGAAGCAACAAGAGTCGACAAATACTATACAATTTACAATTATACAACACATCATTAAATAGTCTCTTTCTTCTTCTTCTTTTTCTTCTTTCTTCTTCTTTTCTCTTTCAATTTGAATTTCAGGAAAAAAAAAAATCAGTAACATAAAAATAATTACAGAAAAAAACTTAGAATTATTACACCAACACAAACAAAAACTTCACGCGCCGCTCTTTCTTTCTTTCTGAATCTGAAATCTCACCGCCGCAACCGCCGTCACTGCCGTCTTTATGAATCAAAGCAACCATGGGCGGAGTAACGTCCTCGATTGCTGCTAAGTTCGCTTTCTTCCCGCCGCAACCACCGTCGTACACAGTCGTCGTTTCTGAAACATCCACCGGAAATGATTCTCCGGCGACAAAGCTTTCGATTCCGGAGGTTCCGATGAAGGAAAACGTGGATATAGTGAAGCTTAAGACACGGAGAGGAAACGAAATCGCGGCGGTGTATGTTAAGTACCATAGACCTACATGCACCATGCTTTACTCTCATGGAAATGCCGCTGATTTAGGTCAAATGTTTGAACTCTTCGTCGAATTGAGTAATAGACTTCGCCTTAATGTTATGGGGTACTTTCCTTTTTCCTTTTCCTATTTTTAACTGTTCTAATTTCTTATGCTGCTATTTGAGATTTTTATGGATTTTTTTTAGCTATATGATGGTTAATTATTTTGATTAAAGTCAAGTATTAATGATCTTAGGAATAAGATAGATGTTAATGGTTTTTTGCTATAATTGGGTGAAAACTATGATGATAATGGAATATGGGAAAGTGCTCTTTTTGTTCATTAATTGATTTTCGTTTTTTAGTTTCATTAATTAATTAATGGATTAAAGGGAATAGAGGTTTGGTGAAACTATTGAAGTTGTTTTTGTTGTGTGATTAGGAGATTATGGATTTGGTATCTCTTTGAGGTAAGATTGCTTATACTAGATCTGCAATGGGTGCAACCCTTCTTTTGGATCTTGCTATAGGTGTTGTGACATTGATTGCAGTCGTCGCAGTGTGAGTTTACCATAATTTGTTCTTTAACACGAAAATGGGGAATAACTGTATTAGTATAGGCATCTGCCAATACCATTTTGTCGTGGTCGTTTTCGTGGTCACGGACCGTTTTTTAAAACCTTTGTTGTTTTGTGTGTATGTTATGATTGATTGATTCTCTTTGTTTTTTAATAAAATACTTTATGCTTGAAATTGGTAAAGATGCTTTTTGTGGTGGTTTTGAAATTCGGATCATGGAACAAATGCTTTAAGGTAGGTTTCAATCATTTCTAGGTAAATTATAGCTTCCTAATCTTAATGATGGTATCGGTGTTAAAAGAGGAAAGGATCTAACTTTTGATTGAAGATGTCTGCTACAGTGGTACCAAATTTGATTCCTTAAGATACATCACATCATACACATCATTCATTCTTTTCCTGTTTGGATGAATTATAGCACAATATTTTTTCTATAGAAAAGATTGAGTGAATAAATGCTTACATGTTTATCTATCTTTCTGTTACTATTTTTGAAGCAGTACCTGATGATTAATGAATCAAACTTCTGTTATATTGTATATATAGATCAACTATGTTTTATGCTCGGGCGGACTTCTTGTTTTGATGAAAATTTTATTTTTTATTGTTTTTGCTTAATATTGTTTTATCATTAGATTATTGCAGTTCCATGATATCGCTTGAGGAGATTCATTCTTTAGTTTCATCAAAAAGATTTATATTTAGTGACATAAAATTGTGATTGAGAATAATAAAGTAATAAGTGTCAATCTTAAAGTAATAATGCTTTTCTTATTCTCAATTGTGTAAAATATGAAATATTCTCATGTTCTCCTTCAAAATCTTCTTTCGTGATAGTGCTTTATATCTTTTTGTTGAATTATATTATATATTGATAACATATTTTCTTTCTTCAGCTATGATTACTCTGGTTATGGACAGTCGACAGGGAAGGTTAGTTGTTTAACTTTTCAGCCTCTAAGTATATCACCCTATTAATACTATGATATTCCTTTAGTCAAACTTTTCTATATTTATATTTAGCAAATTCATATCAGTTCAAGTTTCTTCCTACATGCATCTTATCTTGACCTGAAATATTGTTTGGCCTTTGAAGCTGATAGAGACTAGAAAGTTATGGTGAACACTGTGTATTATTTACTTCAATTGGCGGAGCTTAAAGCACTTACAATGGTGGATGAAACAGAAAACTAAACAAGAGTTCCAAGAACTCCTAAACCAGAGCAGAATTGCTCCTAAACCAGAGAGTATCTCTCCTAACAAACTTTCTAATTGAATTACTCATTTCTCTTTCCTACCTTTTATAACAGAATATTCCCTAAAAATTCAGGGATTATCCTAACTAGTTATTATTCCCTTACTTTCCACAACCTTCTAGAAGCTGTAAGTGTGTGAGGTGTGTGACTTGGGCCCAATGATTAAGTCATCAAATCCATTGGGCCATGGTGTCCTTTCAGAAGCTTTAAAGGGAACTAAAAAAACTGAAACAAATGAATGAAAAAAGAGAGTACAAATAAAGAGACTAGAAGTATTCTTTTATTTGTTGGATTCTTCGTTATTCGTTAACTAGGAACAGGCTTCTTTCATTTATAGTGTGACCTGAATGCAACTGTTGTTCATCATTTGACCAGTGTACCAGTCATCTAAGAAATAAAGCAAAAAGTAGAGTATCATTCCTAACGAGGATTGTGTTAAGTACCAACAATCAAATATGATTTGTTATCGAACCTAAAATCGTAATTACTAATTTATGAATGAAGAATGTAACAAGTAATTTTTAAGTAAATTCAAAACAGAGATTAACAACAACAACCAAGCCTTATCCTATTAAGTGGGGTCGGCTCCAACTTCTGCCATAATGTTCTATACAGGGACATGTTTTTATCCAAGTTGTTAATCTCGAGATCTTTTTTAATAACTTCTCTTATAGTTTTCCTAGGTCTTCTTCTGCCTCTAGTTATTTGACTTCTCTCTATCTAGTCTACTCTTCTTACCACAGAATCTACCTGTCTTCTCTCTACATGTCCAAACCACCAAAGTCTATTTTCCACCATCTTTTCTACTATAGGTGCTACCCCAACACTCTCCAATCTTGTCATTTCTAATCTTATCCTGTCTAATCTTACCGCACATTCAAGGCAACATCCTCATCTCTGCTACCCTTACTTTATTCTCGTGTTAATTCTTAAATGCCTAACATTCTGTCCCGTACAACATCGTAGTAAACCAATTAAGTCTACAAAAATTAAGAATCTCAACATGTTAATGCAGCTACGGTCAGAATCTCCACGGTCCTTTTTCTATGTAGTTGACCTTGAAATCAGTTCAAGTTATATCCATGTAATTGATGTATGATTTTACCAGGTCCGAATACATTTAGTCCATGTAAGTGATCTCTTTAATTCAAACCGAGAACACTAATTCCTTAGATCGTCTTGATCAAATCAAGCATTAATCAATAAATAAATAAAAAACTGTTAAAATGAACAATTATGAAAATAAAGGTAGTCTTAAAATCCTCTAATGTCAAATCAATGCAATGAGCTTCACATGATATTCTTAGATTCTTACCCTTCTCCATCAAGGTCTCTGACTACTTTGTAGTTTGCTGCATTATCCATAACAATTAGATAACCATTTTATGCACCAATCTCCGGAACCTGCATTATCCATGATTTTCAGGGTTTTTTAATCAGGCTGCACAACTGATCATTAGATACTTGTTCACTACGTAGCTGTTACCAATTTTTTTGATCTTGCAACTACCTACCGAATCCCAAATGTATTTAGTTCTGGTGAGTTAGAGATATAGCCGTTAGGCAGGTTTTTTACCCCTATGCCAAGATGATATTAAGGACCCAAATTGCTCAATTAAAACAGAAGAGATCATTTAGCTTAACAATGAGTTGCTCAGTTAAGGCTGAATTAATGCCTGTTATATGACACTCCCTCTGGTTCTAACTATTACAGAATTTTTGGATGATTTTTTTGGTTCCATTTATAAGAAAAAGCTACGAAGTTTAAGGAGATTTTTCACAAGTAAGGAGGTTCGTTAAATTTTTCACAAGTAAGGAGGTTCTTCTACTATTTTTTTTTTTAAATGTGGTGGAACTAAGAGTTGAACCCTTGACCTCAAGGAAAACACCGTAGCTTTTACCACTAGACCATGGGAAGTTGAAGGGTGCTATGGCTCCCTCCCGCCCCCATATAAATCTGTCACTGTGCCTATTTCAGTCCTTATAAGCTTTCCGAAGCTTGTAAAATATTGATGTATCAGTGGATTTAAAGTCTGGAAGTTGCTAGTTTTTGCATATAGATGTATTTGTCAAGGTAGCAGCCATATAGGAGGTGTTATTCACATCTAGTACTTGAACTGGCCACTGAAGAGCTAAAGACAGTGCAAGAATAATGTGAACTGTATTAGTTTAACCATTTCTGAAAAAATCTCTTGTGAAACGAGGTAGAACAGTTCTATAGTTGTAGCACATATATACATGAGATGAGTAGACTAGGAAATATGGGGACTGTCGAGAATAATATTAGAACCAGAGGGTTGGATCAGGCGTGCTGGGAAGCATGAGTTCAGGTGTAGAGATGGAGAAGGGGGAGAAGTGGAAAGTGAAGGCAGAGAATAAGCTGGAGAGGGATTAATATGCAATGAGATAAGAGGTAGAGCAATTGGAATATGGAAAATGCTATATTTTCTAGAAAATGTTGTAGTTTATCTGTTATTTTCTATACACAATTTGCCCAAATTTGCAGAGTGCAAAGAACTTAAGTGTGTATTTGGTTTATGGTGGAGAGAATCAGAATTGAGTTTACCTTGTGTTAAACACAATTTTAGTAAAAATTCAACTGTTTGGTACCTGTCAACAGAGTTAATTTTTCCTCCAAACCTTAGTTTCACTAGAAGTGATTGCATTAACACAAACTTTTTACTAGATTATATATCCTACTTACGTTTAGATTAAAACAAACCAAACAAAAATTATTTTACTTCAAACTCAATTTTAACCATAAATAAGTTCATTAAAAATCACATTTAACAAACAATCATCCGAACACACACATACATATGTCATCAGCCGAAAGTGTTGCCCTGTATTTAGAATTTCTCTTGAACTCTCTCGATCAAGTCTGGTCTAAGTCTTTCTAAATAAAATTAAGATTGCTATCCATTCCTCAAAGCTCTCGTGTCTATGTTGTGTTTAGACACAGTTAAATGAGGTTTTTCTTCCTTTCAAATGAACCTGTTATAATCTTGTATTCAAGATCGTGGATTACATACATGGCTACAAGTCAATGAAGTCATGCAAGTAATAGCAAAGCACTACTTTGCAAAGTTTAAAAGGTTGCAATACCCAACAATTGGTTTTTAATTTTTTTAGACCTGTAAAGAACATTCCACACAAAATTACTTTTCAAACACAAATCGGAGCCTTTGCCAAAAGCTTGATACCCAGCTTGAAATATCAGTATGAGACAAAAATCAAAGCATTCATTTAAAACCCTAAAAGCATTTTTGGGCCACATATAGCTCATCCACACAATTAGACATTTTGAGACAGGCTTCAGTGAACAGGCTTTCTAGCTTTGCCATCCGTGAGCTCTTTGATTGAATCATGCTCTAAGTGCTAGCCATAGGTTTAGAAAGTCAATCTATCCTAATTTTGTGTTGAGGTTATGTAGTTCATCTATTTGAGTTTTGTCTATAGATAATGGGCAAGTACGTTTTTGTAACCTTGCAGGTTGCCAATTCGCAATTTTGGCTGAACACGAACCCCAAATTCGTGGAACTTGCAAAGATATCAGTTGCATGCTATTATATAAGCTGATGACTAAGTTAATCTCCATCAAATAAAGAAACTACTTTTCTTTTTGTAATACTATCATGTTCTTGATGGTTCTTTCAGAGTGACATTGCTTGTATGTTGACAGTCATCATTTTTTCTTTTGAAACAGCCATCTGAATATAATACATACGCAGATATTGAAGCTGCATATAAATGCCTGAAGGAGCAGTATGGGGTGAAAGATGAACAATTGATATTGTACGGTCAATCTGTTGGTAGTGGTCCAACACTTGATCTTGCTTCAAGGATATCAGAATTGAGAGGTGTTGTGTTGCATAGTCCAATTTTATCAGGGCTGAGAGTACTATACCCTGTAAAACGGACATATTGGTTTGATATTTACAAGGTATAGTTTTCTTACAGATTTTATTTCAATATGCTTCATTCAATACATTGTGATTTATGCGGTCTGTTTTTACTTCTTTTCAGAATATTGATAAAATTGGCATGGTCAAATGTCCTGTTTTGGTTATCCATGTAAGTAACCCTCTCCCTCTCCCTCTCCCTCCCCCTCCCCCAAATATGTAATCTGTTATTAATCCGCTCTGAATTTCATAGATTGTAGTAACGATTTCATTTTGTCCAAGATCAGGGTACAGCAGATGAAGTTGTAGACGTGTCCCATGGAAAACAGCTGTGGGAACTTTGCAAGGTAAAGTATGAGCCCTTGTGGGTAAGTGGAGGTGGACATTGTAATCTTGAGCTTTACCCCGAGTTCATTAAACACCTAAAGAAATATGTACAGACAGTTGGAAAACCTAAAGCAACTACTGCAAATGGTTCTGAAAAGGATACTGTAGAAACTGAGAATCAAGGCAACAAAGCTAGCAAAGAATCAGAAACTGGAACTTCTAGTACTTCTGAATTGAGTACAGAAATTCCTGAAGCTTCTAGAAACAGTTTAGATAGCCGTCTTAAAAAGTCTAAAAAACCAGACAAACCAGAAAAGTCTCGAATGAGCACAGATCATGTTGATAGATTTAGGAGAAGAAAGGGGTTAGTTTGGTAGTCTCTCACATGAACTGTATCCAGGATAACTTATCCGCTCCTATCCACTATTCCACGGATCTGGCTGTCCAATAGTCGGGGTTCTCTGCATTCATGCGGTTGGGATGTCGGTGGATGTCTGGTCAAAAGATCGAACGGTTCAAATTTAAAGTTGATATTTTGAATTATAAAATTAAAGTTAAACTATGTATTTTTTTTAGTTGTCTTATCTTTGATCGAACGACCACTAATGTCTCTGTCTGCACGCACGAATGCGGGATCTTCTGATTGCAGGAAAGCCAAATTCTCCACTCCTGGTAAATGATGTCTGTTCCAAGGTGAATATATTGAGTGAGTTTTCTGTATGTTAAATGATTCAAAGTAACATATGCATTTTTATGGCCTGTAAAATCAACATCTTGATGTAGTAAATGAAATCACTAATGTATTTTCTTTTGATAAGTTTCAAGTGTTTCAGATATTGTTTTCATTTTGAGTTAAATCTTTATCTTCAAGTGTTTCAGATATTGTTTTCATTTTGAGTTAAATCTTTATCTTCATTCACATAAAAGACATATAATAAGATAAAAATGGAAGATTACCTGGGTAGCCTTTTGTCTCTGTTAATGTTGGAAATATTCCAAACTCTTAAAAGAAATTTCTTTTTGAAAATAGAAAGTTTCTTTTCTAGGTAATGCGATTTGATGGGTAGACTTTTAAGATGGACTTCTTCTCATTCTTGATATGCATAAAGCTAAATAGATTTGATAGTGTTGGTGTACAAGCTGAAGATGAAATAAGAGAGAATAACAAAATTTCACTACTCTTACAAAACGATTATAGTAAATGGTTATACACATTCACACAATGCACACATTCAGTACATATTACCGTTGACAACTATACTAGTTTATATATACACAACAATAATGTTACGTAGGTAAAAGTGCTAATCTACACTAACTAGGTTAAGCATAACATAATTAATACTACTACTACTACTACTATTACTACTGAATATGAATTATTTCTAACACCATCCCTTAATTCATATTCAGCTAATCAAAACTAACAACATCAATTTCATCCTTCAAGTGAGAATTGATCAGTCTTGATCGATTTTGTCAGAACATCTGTCAGCTGCTTCTAGGTGCTACAGTGCATAATTTCTAGCACACCATTCTGAACCTGACTTCTCAGACAATGATACTCAGTCTCAATATGCTTGCTTCTCCCATGCAACATTGGGTTCTTAGCAAGATTGATTGCAGTTATCAATCATCAACTTCAAAGACTTATTTACTTTGATCTTCAGATCCTGCGGTAAATTCAGAAGCCAAACAACTTGACATGCAACCATAACACCTGCAATATATTCAGGTTCACAGGTTGACAAAGCAACAACTGGTTGCTTCTTGGAACACCAAGAGATAGGACTTTTCAGATATTTAAATAAATATCCAAAAATACTTCTTCTGTCAACTCTGTCTCCACACCAATCAAAATCTGAGTAACACATCAGCTTTAAATTAGCCTTTTCACCAGAAGGGAACAAAATTCCATACTTCATAGTCTCATTAATATACCTCAGAGTCCTGACAACAACTTGTTAATGACACCATTTCAGTTTACTCATGAATCTACTAACCATTCCAACTGCATAACAAATATCAGGTATGGTATTACACAAATAACTTAGAGAGACAACCAACAACTTGAAAGTTGTAGCATATACATCATCATCCTCAGGATCAAAATCCAATTTGTGATTTGTTTTTGAAGGTGTGACCGCAACCTTGCAATTCAGCAACTCAAGTCTCTTCAGAAGTTCAAGTTCATACTTCAGTTGATGCAAAATGATACCCTTCTCAGAGTACATAATCTCCATCCCTAGAAAATATGTCATATTTCCTAGATTAGTTATCTCAAACTCATTCATCAGCACCTTCTTGAACTTAGCTATCTCATGTTCACAAATTCCTGTTAGCAATATGTCATCAACATACAGACATACTTGAATTATATTGCCTTCATAAGTATGCTGAACATAGTCCATCTCACACTTTCTGAATCCTTGAAGTTTGAAAAATGAATCAATTTTCAGATTCCAACCTCTAGGAGCTTGTTTCAGTCTATACAACCCTTTATGTAACCTGTGCACCATCCATTTCTGATTCTTTTTCACAAATTCAGGAGGTTGTGACACATATACCTCTTCTTGCAATGGACCGTTCAGAAATGCAGATTTCACATCCAGATGCATCAGATGCCAATTTTTGTTAGCAGCTATCACAATCACCAATCTGATTGTCTCATGTCTCACTACAAGAGCAAACACTTCAAAGTAGTCTAACCCAGGTTTCTCTAGAAAATCTCTTGCCACTAACCTTGCTTTATGTTTGCTAATTGATTCATCTGGCTTTAATTTCACCTTGAAAAGCCATCTGACGTTGATGACTTTCTTGTCCTTTGGAAGCTCAATCAACTCCCACGTCTTGTTTCTTTCTATATTCTCACGGTCTTCTTTCATGGCCTTCAGCCACACTTTTTTCTTGAGCGCTTCTTTAGTACTCACTGGTTTAGAGTCTACTAACATGGCACACTGAATGAATTCTCCTTCAAAGTCTACGTCAGTATCTTGCAATGTCAAACTCTGCAAATCTTCTTGGAATATTTCTAATTCTTTGTGGCCTCAGAACTTGTTTAGAGTCTTCTTCAGACGCTATAACATTATCAGATGCTGAAACCCCATAAGTACCACCTTCAGAGGCATTAACCACCTTCTGAGTCTGGAATATTTTCAGAGTCTGGATCTCCACCAGATTCTGAATCACCATCAGAATTTGGATCAGAATCAGATTCACCTACAGAGTTAGAATCGTCTTCAAAGTCAGAGTCACCTTCAGAATCATCTTTTGATTCTGACTCATCTTCAGAACCTTCAGATATCTTCAGAAGTTGGCTCTACACCAGAGTCGGATTGAGATTTACTCCAATCTTACGCTTCTGATTCCTTCACAATGACATCTCTGTTGAATTCAACATTGTTAGTGACAAGACAATAGAGCTTATAAGCACCTGTACTGTGGTACCCTATAAGTAACGTAATTCTGCTTTTGTCATCCAACTTCCTTCTCTTAGCATCTGGGACATGTTTGTAACAAAACCAAACACCTTCAGATGACTAACACTTTTCCTTTCTCCAGTCCACTTTGTCGCTACCAAGATTTCACGATAACGAAACCGGGACTAAAGAGATGTCAAAGGGAGGCAGAATCAGAAGAGTCGCCACCGAATTTTATTTGTGTGCCTCTATCGGAGAGGCGAGGGGAAATAGTCGATAAAACCCTCAAAAGATACGCACACGGGAAGCGCTAAAAGAGAATAAAGAATCGGTCTCACAACCGAGGTTTGGGTTCGGAAGTCGATTACGCAAGGGGAAGGTATTAACACCCCTTACGTCCATGGTACTCCATGGGAATCATTTGGGTTATTTTACATACACGGGGGATTTATCTATCATTGTTTTATTTTCAAAAGAATGTGTGTGAAAGAGGGGGTGTTTTATTATTATAGTGCTCGCCAAGGATTAGGACCCTTGTGCCTACGTATCACTCATTCGGGGATGAGGAATTAGAGCTCCGTAGTTCGGAGTAGAAAATTGTGTGTTGGTTGATTTTATCTTTGAGAAAAGGGTTTTCAGGAAGATGTCCTAAGGCACAAAAATGAGTTTGATGAGTTGTATTATTTTTACCTTGAATAAGGGTTTTATGAAATGAATGTTTGTGATTATATTGCACTAAGGTCTATGGGCGTAAGCGATTATTCTAGACAACAAGCAAAGCGTCTTGCGTCCAAAATAATCAGAGTAAGGGTAGGAATGCTCAATTCTTACTCATTCTCCACCACTTAAGGCTCGTGGCGCACAATGATAATCGTAATTTTATTGTATTTTTGAATTTGATTATGAAAATGCCACTTGACGTTGAATCAAGGATTTGGTTTATTTGATTATGAAATTTGGCTTATGCAACATGAATGCAAAGTAACCAACAAGAAAGTAAAGGGTCTCATTGTAAGGTATCCCAAGAGAAAGCCTTGTGTGTGCAAAAGTGACCTAAGCTAAACAAAGGATAATGGTCTTACAAACATGTGCCCCTAAGGTGGTGTCATGACGCGATTCTTACAACATGCATCTAAGTTACGGATAAAATCCAACATTTACAAAGTATCACAAAGATAAGGAAAATGCCTCCAAGCAAATGTCCTAAAATGAATTCCTCTAAGTCCAAGTTGATTAAAAGTGGAGTGAATATTTTTGCTCTTATCATTTTTATCATGTTTTTGTTGTTTTTAATGTTTGATGACAATAAAATAAATAACAAGTAAACAAACATGCATGATGAGTTTGTACAATGATGATGGTAATGAATACTTGAATAAGGTAATAAAATAAAAGTAAATTACAAGATAAAGAATGACTATCACAATAATAATGGTTAGTGGATATAAGTGGCATTAAAATAAATAACAAGTTAGTAGTACCAAAATTACAATAACAAAGGTTAATGATAAACAAAGTTAGTGAAGTATAATTAATGGTTAGTAATATGTGCAAAATGAACATTTTGAGAACTATTTTTTCATAGGTCAAAAACTCAAAATATGACACATTAAATGATAACTTATCATTGATCCAAAGTATTGAAAATGATTAATAATCACCTTACAATAGATTTGTAACAAAGAAAGTTATACAACCCTAAGTTCATCTATCAATATTTTAAACAATTATGATTTATTATCTTTATTTTGTTTTTACTCCCCTTTTTATTTAGTAAAAGAGTAAATAAATTAGCATAATGTAAATGACGTGGTTAGATAACAATAAACATAAACATAAAATACTTGAAATAAAGTGAACAATAAAATAAATTGTAAGGAAGTAAAGTTCAATAATGTAAATGTTAGGAATATATAAATAATGAACATAAACATAAAGTAAATGAAATAAAATGAACAATAAAATAAATTGCAAGGAATTAAAGTGCAATAATATAAATGTTAGAAGTTAGTAGTTAGTGCTTAGTGGTTAGTAGTTAGTAGAATAACAATAAGAAAATGGATTAGCAAGTTAATATAGAGAACATGATTTCATCTATGCATCAAATGGATCAAATATGGTTGAAATAGATGCAATCTATCAATGCCTCAAAGTATCATGAATGATCTAATGATCAATCATTAATAGGTTTGAAACATTGAAGATTTAATCAACCCTAAACAACCATGGCCATGATCTAATAAACCTTATTAACCAAACAAATGTAACAACAAGTCAATAATAAAAGTAAATGATAACAAACATAAAAAGGTGAACAAAAAGGTAGTAAGAGCAAAAATCTAAAAAAAAAAGTATGTAAATCCAAATTAATCATTTTTTGCAAGCTTGAATCTAAACCCTCTCAAAGACCAACCAAGAATAAACAACCATTTTTCAATCCAAAACAAAACCAAAAAGTTAAAAAAGTTAAAGCTAAAATCATTACCCAAAAATGTGAAAAAGATAGGTTGAAATGATGTTGAGCTTGAATGTGAAGCAAAGAGTTTAGGATGAAAGTGTTTATCATAGAGGCTTAATGAAGGATCTGAGTTGTGAGTGTTAGAGAGTGGAAAGTTTTAAGGAAAAAAGGGTAAAGTGGAAAAAAGTTGGTGGGGGGATGACTTTTGGGAGAAAAATATTTTTTTGTTTGTCTTAGGTTTAGAGAAGAGGGGGTTGGATGATATTTTTTCAGAATTTTTGGGGACTAGAAAGCATGGAAAATGAGGGGAAATAATGCCTCTATTTATAGGGAAAGCAAGTGGATAAGTGGGTGAAACAAAAGTCACTTTGTGTGAAAAACAGACTTACTGTTGCTGTTTTCGCAGGGGAAATCGATTTCCATGATTAGGGGAATCATTTTCCCTTTTTTTTGTTGCAGGTATTTTCTCTAGAGCTTTACCGGAAAACTCCAGTTTTCTCTCAGGTGTAAACACAATGCCTCGAGTCCATGCAATATGTCTTTGGTTATGAATGTTAATGCAATTATGATGATGGAACAATGAATGTATGTATGTGTAATAGGGTCATGGATCAAATGAAGGTTGTATGGGATATGGTGAATTTTGGGTATGACAGCTACCCTTATTTAATTTTCTCAGACCTGAATATATGGATAGCGATAGCTTCCAATGTGTTCAAGGTATGAGCAGATTAAATACTAATGAGAGTAACCAGAAATTTGTCATGCCGGAGGATGATAGTGTTAAGATTTGTTGGGGATTCTGCATGGTTATGATGATTATACATGCAATGTGATGTATGCATCCTAAGTATCTTCTTAATGAGAAAAGTTTGATGTCAAAACCCCCAAGAAAATTGAGAGAAGAAAACTCGACTAGGGAATGAGAAAAAGGGTGACCACTCCTAGCAACGACTAGAGAAAAACAATACAGTGTTTCTTAGCAATGACTCGAACACCTAACATCTATTGGGGGCCAAACAAACGAACTCAGTGATGATTCTTAGCAATGACTATAATACCTGACTTAGTGGGGATGATAAATGATTCCAAATGATGATGCTTAGCAGCGACTGGAACATTTGAGCAGGTTGGAGAGAAAAGACAAGGTACGGTGATGATTCCTAGAGACAACTAGAATACCCGACTCTTATGGGGAAACGAGGTTGTTCAGTGACGATTCTTAGCAATGGATGGAATACCTGATTCGAATGGAGATACAACTTTCCACGAAGGTACAATGACGATTCTTAGCGACTGCTAGAATACCTGAAATCCGTCGGGAAGATCAAACAGTCCAGTGACGATTCTTAGCAACGATTAGAATACCTGACTCTGCTGAGGAGAATATAGAAGTCAAGTGACGATTCCTAGCAATGGCTGAAATACCTGACATCTGATGGAGAAAAGGAGCACTTCAGTTTCGATTCCTTGTAAAGATCGGAATACCTGACTTATGTCGGGGAAATAAATTCAAGGATGATTCTCGGATATGAATACCATGCCTTGAGTCCATGCAATATGCCTTTGGTTATGAATGTTAATGCAATTATGGTGATGGAACAATGAATATATATATGTGTAATAGGGTCATGGATCAAATGAAAGTTGTATGGGGGTAGGGTGAATTTTGGAGTATGACACACTTCTCTAAAGGAACAATTTCAATCAGCTTCTTGGTTGGACACTTATCGAGCATATATGTTGCAATGACAACAACTTCTTCCCACAAGGTGTGATCTTCTCGTTCAACATGCTTATTGTCATATCAAGCAAAGTTCGGTTTATTCTTTCATCAAGATCATTGTGTTGAGGAGTGTATGGAGCAGTCACCTCATGCTCAATTCCATTATCCTCACATAACTTTCTGAACTCTGTAGTGTTATACTCACCTCCACCATCAGTTTCTGACCGCTCTGATTCTCAACCTTGATTATGAATTTCTTAAATTCAGCAAACACCTTGTGTTTGAACTTTATAAGGGATACCCTCGTCATCCTTGTGAACTCACCAACAAATGACACAAAGTATTTATTCGCTCCAAGTGAAGGTACTGGAAATGGTCCACACACATCAGAATGCACCACACCTAGAGCATGCTTTGCTCTTGGAGGCATTTCAGATGTAAATGAAAGTCTTGGTTGCTTCCCTCTCATGCACATATTACATGACTTCTCTGTCTTCTTAATTGCAGGAATTCCATGTACCAACTTCTTTGAATTCAAATGCCCTAAGCTTCTGAAGTTCAGATGACCATTTTTTGTGTGTCACAACTCACTTTTCTTCACAATATTTGTTGCACAAAGGCATTCAGAGTCTGCAGTTTTAACATTCCCTTTGAATGTTCTATTCCCTCCCTGTTCTAAATTCATAATCAACTTCTGATTATAGTCATAAAACTTTAATCCTTCACGGTAACTAAAAATCCTTTCTCAATTAATTGACCTACATTCATCAGATTGTTTTTCATGCCATGAACATGCCACACGTTCTGAATCAATGTTGTCTTACCATTATTCAGAACTACTCTAACATTTGCCATAGCTTCAACATTGAGGTATTTATCATCAACACATCTGATTTTTGTCTTCTTTCTAGAGTCAAAATCAATTAGTCATTTTTATTTCTAGTAAGATGATTTGAGCAGACAGTGTCCATATACCATCAGTCTGCCAAATGCACATCATCAGATTCATAAGCCATCAATAGCACAGATTCATCATCAGAATCTCCTCTGGCTACATTTACTTCTTTTGACTTCCTTTCCTTGTTTCACCAACAATCAGTAGCGGAGTGACCAAACTTCTTACGACAATAGCATTGAACCTTCCGCTTGTCATATTTCTCCTTCCTCTTCTTAGCACTCTTCTGCCTTTCAGAAGTTGATGTTTCTGACTTCTGAACACCATCAGATCTCTTCCTGGCTTCTAACCAAGACTGTTTATGATATTTCTTACCAGAAGTTGCTTTCAGAGCCTGCTGCTCTACCTTCACTTCAGAGTTTCTCTTAGTTAGACACAACTCTTATGCCTCTAGACTACTTTGTAGTTCCTCAATTTTCATGGTGCTAAGATCCTTAGAATGTTCAATTGCTACCACAATGTAATCAAATTGAAGAGTAAGAGATCTAAGTACTTTCTCAATGATCCTTTCACCAGAGACAGTTTCTCCACATGACTTCATCTCATTTGTGATCAAAATTACTATAGAGATGTAGTCAGGTACCTTCTCATTATTCTTCATGCTGAGATTCTCATACTGCTTACGTAGAGACTGAAGCTTTATCTTCTTCATTAATCCATCACCACCGTAGTACCGTACCGGTGTGTCCCGCGCAGCCTTCGCTGTCGTCGAATCGGCGATTTTCTCAAACACGTTCACATCTACACACTAATGGATGTATGACAATGTCTTCTGATCATTCTTCCTCATATCACGTTGAGCATTCCTCTACGCATCCGTTGTATTTTCTAGAAGTGCAACCAAAACATAACCGTCATTGACAAGATCAAGAGCATCTTGAGCACCAAATAACACATGCATCTGAATCATCCATTGATTTCAATTTTTACCATCGAACACTGAAAGTTTAATACTCAGATTATCCGTTTCCGTCCATCTTCAATCTTGTGCAAATCACTCAGATCTCACCAAACACCGTATTTCCCAATCTCACAGAATCAAGAAATGTGATTCTGTTATGATTTCGATCAGAAATTCAACACGAATTCAAAAAACAAAATCAATCACACAACGCCTCACCGTTCACTCGTATTTTCTTGTGTTTCTCTATGGATTTGAACTGGAGCTCTAGATATCAATTATTGCTGCAAAGGATGAAGAAGATAAAGATGAAATAAGAGAGAGAAGATAGAGAATAATAAACTTTCACCACTCTTACAAAACGATTACAGCAAATGGTTACGCTTATTCATTGTACACAATGCACACACTCAGTACATACTACTATTGACAGCTACACTGATTTATATATAGACAACAATAATATCATGTAGACGAAAATACTAAGATATACTAATTAAATTAAGCTTAACAAAATTAATACTAATACTATTATTGAATATAAAATATTCCTAACTGATAGGAGACACCTCATCGTATTCATGTGATTCACACTTATATTCTAAGGCACATATATTATTTTTTGCTTGTAACACATTTGGCCAATTAAAATTTCCAAGAAGTGTAATTGGATAACAAGAGAATCTACAAATCCTTTCTTTCACATGATTCCAAAAGTCAATCTTTTGGGATTGTGAAGTTATATGTTTTTTAAATTATTAAACGATGTGGTGACAATTTTCTCTCTCTTCAAATATCTAGCTGTGAAACTTACAAATATACCGAGGTCAAGCCTTCTGCCTTACAAGCAGACCTATAGAAAAAAAGAAAGGGAGTCATGAACATAGTATCCAAGTTGAATGAATGTGTTAATCTTATTTTTGTTTTAAAAATATAATAAGAATGTAAAAGAAAACAATTTTTTTATCAAAAGAATTTATTATTTTTAAGACAAAGATATATTTTAATTTATATATAGATTATACATATAATTTTTTATATATAAAAATATTTGGATGAACGGTATATTTTCTTGTATATGTATTATTTTTATTTTGACATTATTTATAAAAATATTAGATAAAAACACTTGTTCCTATTTACAAAAAAAATATATTAAAATTTATTCATTAATTTAAAAATAACATTTGTCATTAATAATATATAGTAGTGAAATGATTACATTAATAATATATAACTTACATTTTCATATATTATCTTTAAAAATATTGTATCTTAAATTAAATATAATATTAAAATAAAAATATTAGTAACATAAATAATAAAAAATAACACATTTTCTCGTATCTGAATTCATATGTTATTATAAATATTTTTTTTATATTTTTTAATTTGACAAAAATGTAATAACTCATAGGTTCATACAAATTTTGATTTGAATACCCGTGCATAAGGATAATAATTTCTTACGCGCATTTGTTTCTAAAATATAATAAGAATAAAAAATAGAAAGACAATTATTTAATCAATAAAATTTATTATTTAAAAAATATATATTTTCATTTATATTTGGATAATAATATAGTTTTTCAT
Organism: Lathyrus oleraceus; assembly: GCF_024323335.1. Taxonomy (NCBI): domain Eukaryota; kingdom Viridiplantae; phylum Streptophyta; class Magnoliopsida; order Fabales; family Fabaceae; genus Lathyrus; species Lathyrus oleraceus. Next base: position 152,954,663 of record NC_066579.1, on the reverse strand, counting down.
ATATACAAATTTTTGGATAAACCGTATATTTTTTCGTAAGTAAATTAATTTTGTTTGGACATTTTTATAAAAATATTTATGCAATCATTTAGTTTTATAAATATCATTTAATAATATAATATTTATAAATATTGTTTTAATTGTATAAATAAATATTAGTAACTTAAATAAATAAATTTTGCTGAGTATCGGTGAGTTATGCGCATTTGTTTTCAAATTGTACTAGAAATAAATAGAAAGAAAAACAAAATTGTTCAAATATTAGTCAAATTATTACATCAATAATATATAATCCATCTTCCATTTATTTTCTTAACAAATATTGTTTCTTAAATTAAAAATATTTCAAAATAAAAATATTAATAATAGAAATAATTAAAAAAACAACACATTTTTTCACACTTGGATTCATACATTATTTTAAATATATTTATTTTTATTTTCTTTAATTGTATAAAAAATATAAAAATAGGATAATTGTGAAAATATGATAAAGTAATTTTATTTATACGAAAAGGATATAATAAATGTGAAATTATATATTTCTATAAATCAATATATTTAATTGTTATAATATAAATAATAATGAAATTTATATATGCAATATATTGAAGTAGATGTAAATTTAAATCATTGTTAAATTATATCAAATAAAATTTGAAAACTATATACGTAAAATATTTATTATACAAATAAATATAAGTGCAATTTATTTTAACATTTAACATAAAAACTATGAATATAATTTTTATTAAATTGGAACAAATGGAGTATATTTTTAAATGGAGTATACCTTAAGTGATTTTTATTATTAATTATATAGATTTTATTAATAAAAAATTAATAATTAAATTAATAATTTATTTTTTATAAGCAATTAAATGGACACTTTAATAGTTTTAAAGATCAAGATAAATATTTAATTTGTGTTAAATTATAAGTTTAGTTATTAATGTCACATATATTCAAATGTAGCTAATACAAAATGGAAAAATATGAGTTTTTATATAAAGATACTCTTTATAATTATGAATAATTAGAAAATAAATAAAAAATAAATGATAAAATAAAAAATATTAATATTTTATTAATATTATAAATATTTTTTCGTATAATTAAATTATACAGAAATAAAAAAAACTATATTTATAGATACATAAAATATATAATAAATTATAATTAAATTGACTATTTTTTATAAGCAATTAAATTGGGTATTTAATATTTCTAATGATCAAGATGATTATTTAGTTTGTGTTAAATTATAAACTAATTTATTAATATATTAAAATAATATAGCTAATACAAAATGGAAAAACATATGATTTAATATTTAATCATTTTTCTAACATAAGTCAGGTTAGAAATATGATTAAATATTTAAATTATTAAATTTAATAATATTATAATATTTTATCAATAATATGTCATAAAAAAGTTATTTAAAACTTGCAATGTGAACTTTTGTAAAAAAAATAATACTAAATTTGGTAATAAAATATTTGAGTATCAATATTTTTTTTAAAAATTTAGAGAGATAAAAAACTAAAAAGGTGTTATACTTGAAAATCAAACAATATTAAAAATCATTAATTGAAAGCTTTAATAAAATATGTTTCAAATTAAAATATGAGAATAAAGTGAGTGTAAAGATCACAGGAGGAGGCTGTGATTTATGTTTTAAGGTTTCTTAGAATATTGATTTTTTTAAACAACAAAGAAAACTTCCCCATAAATACTATAACTCAAACTAATTCTAACTTCCCCATAATCAGAAAATTACCACTGTCAACAATATTCCTCCTATGCTCCTCTTGCAAAAAGAATAGTTGCATTATAGGTAGAGTTGCATACAAGAAGATTTTTCATTGAAAGAGCTTAAAAGGGAAGAAGAATGAAAATCTTTTACATTGTGTATCACATCCTCGTATACACTAACCATTAAGTCGTTCCTTCCACAAGTCCTGTCACAATTTCCCCTAAAAAATCAACTGCAATGTTTGTAACAATTCCTTCTACTACACGTTATGTTGGTTCTCCAACAAAATAAGAAAAACCTGAAATTTCTCACAATGTCTTTTGTGTCTGTCGATGATCTACTAATTATCCTGTTGTGAAATTGTGTTCCTACATCAATAACAAAAAAAAAATCAATTATATTAAATAATTTTTTTTATAAATTAATCATCAAAAAATATTAATAATTAAATCATGGAGAAAAGACTCTAATTAATATTCAATTATATTTTATTATGGTGTGTTCTTCTCTAATATAGTACCATAAAAATTAATAATTATAAATTAAAAGCAAATTATAAATTAATAGCAAGAAAATAAATTACATTTAATTAAATAAATTATAAATTAATCATAAAAAATATCAATACTAATACATACTAATTTTGCTTTGAAAAATTTCGAGTAGTATATACAATATACTAGTATCCCATTTCACCTTAAAATTTTATTTATTTATATATTATAATTTTATAAAAAACACGAGTTACCATGAAATCTAAAATCTAAAATCTAAAATCAATATTGATACAGGAACTAAAATAGGATTTCACCATGAAATCTAAAATTACTATTTTTTCTACCTTCAAAATCAAATAATCACAATAAAAATAAATGGAAAATAACTAATAGAATAAACTAACCTGATAAAAGAGAGGATTGGAAAGGAAAAATAAGATTTTTTTTTTCTGGTTTCAAACTGTTTTAACAGAGGAAGAGAGAAGAGAATAACGTTTTAGAGGAGGGAGAAGTGAGAACGTGTGAGAAAGGAGAAAAAAATGTTTGGTTTCCAAATATCCTATTTTTCAGCATTTAATATTTTATTTATTATATGTGATACATAAATATTTTTATTTATTAATTTTTTTATATTCACTAATAATAGTTAATTTAAGACCCCATAAAAAGTGAGATTCTATGCTACTGCACAGCTTGCACAGGAAAAAAGAACCGGCCCTGCTCCAACACATTCCTTTACCTCAAACAAATCCAACAAATTCACCAATTCTGATCTTTAAACCAGCTACAACACCTTGAACAAAATTGATTTTTATAGAATTGAAACAATTAACACAAATTATTTTCTTACAAAGAAGATCTCAAATATTAAAAAAAAAACTAACAAACTCCTTCTATTTCATCTATTAGTTTCTCGGAATCAAAATCTTTTTTTTCTTCATTCTAACACAAACACAAACAGATAATCAGTATCTTCCGTAACAAACAATTATAATTAAAACCAATACCAAAAAATAAAAAAAAATAAAAAATTGAAATATTACATATTAATTCACCTTTTAATATCCAAAATTATTACTTTGATGACAAAAAGGTGAAAATCGACATTAAAAATCACATGCAGTAGATTTAAAGTTAAAAGGACCACTCTTTGATGTTGCTGTTAACACCTTACTTCAAAACCAAAACATTCAGAAACATTAAAAAACTTTAAAATGGAAGAATAAAAAACATTACACATACTAAACCCTTAAAAAACATAAAAAAAAAACTATAACGAATTTGAGAAAAGAAATCAAATAAGAGAATTTACCATAGTTTAAAAATAAGATACTATTTGTTGGTGCAAAGGTAGAATAAAAGATGAATATTCTATTAAGAATGACGGCTACAAAACATGATTAAAAGTTACAATGATTGACACCCTATTTATAAGCCTCTAACAAACTTAAATATGAATCAAATCTAATATCTAACAAACTTAAATATGAATCAAATCTAATATTTAAATCTAATATCTAACAAACTTAAATATGAATTAAATCTAATAATTAAATCTAATACCATCCCTTAATTCATATTCCATCAAAACTTGTAACACCAATTCCATCCCTTAATCTGAGAAATTGATCAGTCTTGATAGCTTTCGTCAGAACATCTGCCAACTGCTTCTGAGTGCTGCAGTGTACAACTTCTAACACTCCCCTCTGAACTTGATGTCTCAGAAAATGATACTTGGTCTCAATGTGCTTGCTTCTCCCATGCAACACTGGGTTTCTGGCAAGATTGATTGCAGACTTGTTGTCAATCATCAGATTGAGACTTATCCCAATTCCAAACTTCTGATTCCTTCACAATCACATCTCTGCTGAATTCAATTTTATTGGTTTCTGGACAATAGAGCTTGTATGCACCTGTACTGTGGTACCCTATCAGAATCATCACTTTGCTTCTATCATCCAGCTTCTGTCCTCTGGCTTCTGGAACATGTTTATAGCAAATAGAACCAAACACCTTCAGATGACTAACACTTTGCTTATCTCCAGTCCACTTCTGTATTGGAACTATTTCCTTCAACTTCTTCGTAGGACATCGGTTGAGTACATACGTTGCAGTGGCAACGGCTTCTCCCCAGAGCTTCTGAGGAAGCTTCTTCTCCTTTAGCATGCTTCTCACCATATCAAGCAAAGTGCGGTTTCTTCTTTCAGCAAGACCATTGTGTTGAGGGGTATAAGGAGCAGTAACCTCATGCTCAATTCCATTCTCCTCACAGAACTTCTGGAACTCTTTGGAGTTATACTCACCTCCACCGTCAGTTCTAAGAATCTTCAACTTCTGACCACTCTGATTCTCAGCCTTCATTCTGAACTTCTTGAATTCATCAAACACCTCGTGTTTAAACTTAATAAGGGATACCCATGTCATTCTTGTGAATTCATCAACAAATAACACAAAGTATTTATTCCCTCCAATCGATGCTACTGGAAATGGACCACACACATCAGAATGTACAACTCCCAAGGCATGTTTTGCTCTTGGAGCAGTTTCTGACGCAAATGGCAATCGTGGTTGTTTTCCTTCCATGCAAACTTTGCATGACTTTTCAGGCTTCTTAATTGCAGGAATTCCATGTACCAACTTCTTTGAATTCAGATGTTTTAGGCTTCTGAAATTCAAATGACCAAATCTTCTGTGCCACAGCTCACTCTCCTTCTCAGCACTTGTTGCACTAAGACATTCTGAGTCTGCAGTTCTGACATTCACCTTGAATGTTCTATTCCTTCCCTGTTCTGACTCCATAATCAACTTCTGATTGCAGTCATACAGCTTCAGAAGATTGTCCTTCATGGTAACTGAAAAACCTTTCTCAATTAATTGTCCCACACTCATCAGATTGCTTCTGATGCCAGGTACATACCACACGTTCTGAATCAATGCTGTTTTCCCATTGTTCAGAATCACTCTGACATTTCCCATACCTTCTGCATTAAGATATTTGTCATCAGCACATCTGATCTTTGTCCTCTTTTCAGAGTCAAAGTCAACCAGCCATTTCTTGTTTCCAGTAAGATGATTTGAACAGCCAGTGTCCATATACCACCAGTCTATCAGATCCATATCATCAGCTTCAGAGGTTTGTTTACTTTAATCTTCAGATCCTGCAATAGATTCAGAATCCACACAGCTTGGCATGCAGTAACAGCAATCTTACAATTCTTCAGATCAAATCTCTTCAGAAGTTCTAATTCATACTTGAGCTGATGCAAAATAATACCTTTCTCAGAGTATCTGAACTCCATCCCTAGAAAGTATGTCATTTTGCCTAGATCAGTCATTTCGAATTCATTCATCAGAACTTTCTTGAACTTGGCTATCTCTTGTTCAGAACTTCCAGTCTTGTTTCTCTCTATAGCATCAAGTTCTTCTTTCATGGCCTTCAGCCAGAGCTTCTGCTTAAGAGCCTCTTCTGTACTTATGGGTTCAGAGTCTACTAACATGGCACACTGAATAACTTCTCCTTCAGAGTCTACTTCAGTGTCTTTCAGCATGTCAAATTCTGCATATCTTCTGGGGATGTTTCTGATTCTTTGTGGTCTCTGAACTTGTTCAGAGTCTTGAGCTTCAGAGTTTCTAGCTTCAGATGGTTGACTTCCTCCAGAGCTTTGACCATCTTCAGGGGCTGACATATTTCCAGAGTCTGAATTGCCACCAGAATCTGGATTACCATCAGAGTCTGAATCATCAGAGTCACCTTCATCTTCTGAGTCTTCTCCAGAGTCAGAATCACTATCAGAATCAGAATCAATGTCAGAGTTTACTCCAACTTCAGAAGTTCTTAACTCTGACCTTTCTTCAGAAGTTCTAACATCAGAATCAGATTGAGACTTATCCCAATTCCAAACTTCTGATTCCTTCACAATCACATCTCTGCTGAATTCAATTTTATTGGTATCTAGAGCTCCGGTTCAGATTCATTGGGAAACACGGGAAACACGAGTGAACGTGAGGTCTTGTGTGTTTGATTTTGATTCTTAGATTCGTGTTGAATCTTGAACAAAATCTGATCAGAATTTTAATTCTGTGGGTTGGGAAACACTGTGTGAGAAATCTGAGTGTATTGTGCAAGGTAGAAAGATGAACGGAAACGGCAACATGAACACCAAACTTCCAGTATTTGACGGTAAAAACTGGAATCGTTGGATGATCCAAATGCGTGTACTGTTCGGTGCTCAAGATGTTCTAGATCTTGTCACTGATGGTTATGTTCCGGTAGCAGCAGATGCGACGGATGAACAGAAAAACACGCAGAAGGAAGTAAGGAAGAAGGATCAGAAAGCATTGTTCTTCATTCATCAATGTGTTGATGTAAATGTGTTTGAGAAGATTGCAGATTCAACGACAGCAAAGGCTGCGTGGGACACACTGGTTAGATGTTATGGTGGTGACGCATCAGTGAAAAAGGTGAAGCTTCAGTCCTTGAGAAAACAATATGAGAATCTCAACATGAAGAATAATGAGAAAGTTTCTGAATACATCTCCAGAGTGATTCTGATCACTAATGAGATGAAAGCGTGTGGAGAAACTCTTTCTGAAGAAACAATCATGGAGAAGGTATTGAGATCCCTTACCTGTCAATTTGATTACATTGTGGTAGCAATAGAACATTCCAAAGATCTGAGCACCATGAGAATTGAAGAGCTGCAGAGCAGTCTAGAAGCGCAAGAGTTGCGTTTAACTGAGAGAACCTCTGAAAGGGAAGTAGAGCAGCAGGCTCTGAAAGCAACTTCTGATAGGAGGTATCAGAAGCAGTCAGAAGCCAGGAGAAGATCTGATGGTGGTCAGAAGTCAGAAAGCTCAACCTCTGATAGACAAAAGAATGCTCAGAAGGGAAAAGAGAAGTATGACAAGAAGAAAATCCAATGTTACTGCTGTAAGAAGTTTGGTCATTTTGCTAGAGACTGTTGGTCAAACAAGGAGAGAAAATCAGAAGAAGCAAATATAGCCAGAAGTTCTGATGACGAATCTGTGCTATTGATGGCCTCTGAATCTGATGATATGGATCTGATAGACTGGTGGTATATGGACACTGGCTGTTCAAATCATCTTACTGGAAACAAGAAATGGCTGGTTGACTTCAATGAATCTGAACCAGGCTCTGATACCAATTGTTGGTGCAAAGGTAGAATAAAAGATGAATATTCTATTAAGAATGACGGCTACAAAACATGATTAAAAGTTACAATGATTGACACCCTATTTATAAGCCTCTAACAAACTTAAATATGAATCAAATCTAATATTTAAATCTAATATCTAACAAACTTAAATATGAATCAAATCTAATATTTAAATCTAATATCTAACAAACTTAAATATGAATTAAATCTAATAATTAAATCTAATACTATTGTCTGTAATTGCCTCCGTACCTAAAATTTCATCTACAATTTTTTTTTTTATAAATCTGAAGAAAAAAATAGATGAGAAACAAAAACAGGAGTTTGAATTTTTGAAACATAAAAAAGTAGAAATTAAGTTATAACAAAAGAATCTTGCTTTGCATCATCCTTTACTTTGCATCATCTACCTCTTATTTTGCATCATACTTTACTCATCATTGGTGTGAATCTATTAAAAAATAAAGAATTATACTTTACTCATCAATCTCAGAAGCACGGATACTCCATTTTAGATAAAGTACCGGTATCGGGTATTTACCAAATGTCGGTATTTGTATGGTACGCGTACGGTACGTGCCGAAGCCGTACCAATTTTTTTTTGTTTTTTTTAAGTTGACACCAACCGATACACATTTGGTATCATATATCCATTTTTTTAAATTTTCTTCTGATGATATAATTTGGACTTTTTTTCCTAAATAAAAATTAGGTTAATTATTCTATTTAGAAATAAAAAAGTTTTTTCACAACCAAGTTTTTCATCTTCCGTAGAGAGAAATTGGAGCACAATTAAATTTATTCACTCCTTGAAAATGAATAGGCTCAATTCAAAGATGACCAATGATTTAGTTTTTGTTCATACAAATCTATGTCTTCTCATGTTAAGGTTTATAATATTGGAGCAACAAAAATGTGGGATATTGGTGGAGATGAATGAGATCTATTTGATGTAGTTGATATTTTTGAAGTTGTTAGTCTTTCTCTCGATAAACCTGAACTAGAAGCCGTTCTTTTTAATGATATCATGATTTATGAATACTTTTTAAGTGTAATTTATTTAAGCTATTGCACAAATATTACTTTTTTTTAAGCAAATTGTTTTGAAATTTTAATGTTTTGTTGTTATTTAAACAATATAACATCTTTTTTATTTTTATAATTGTATTGAAAAAAATTATACTAATATACTCGTACCTTAATTTTTTTTAAAATGTCGTACTCCATACCGGATACGTACTCATACCTATGCAACACTGCATATCATTGGAAAGTTAAGAATAATAAAAAAAAAATTGGAACCAAGTTAGATATTGAGAAGTAGATGATAGAGCCTAAGGAAGAAGAAGTTGATGATGGAAAATGAGAGAATCAAGACTCTAAAAATCATACCACATGTTTCTTTAAAGAACTCAAGAAAAAATCACGAAATCCTAATTGATAGATTTTTAGATCTCGGAAAAAACGCAAATATTCAATTGATGAACAAAACATACAAAAATATTGTTAGATTCAAAAAAATCAACAACAATCTAACAACTAAGATACAAAAATGTATAAGAGGTATCTCAGTGTTGTTGGTTCTTCTTACCAGGAAAAAAAACAATGGGATATAAATTTATTCTTCTTCTTGTTAGATAAAAAATTGATACAAAGGGACATAAAATTGGAAATGAAAGGAAAACAGAAAATGAAAATAAGATAGAGGGAGAAGGAAAGTAGAGATAAGGAGATTGAGAGAAGGAATGTGGGACACAACACAAAGAAGTGTATGAAAAATCAATATAATTATTCATATATGCATAAATAGGAAAAAAGTCAAGATAAAGTCAATATTTTACATGTCGAAGAAATTGACAAAAATTGCATTTTTTTCCATTATGCATTTTAAAAAATAAACTCATGATCATTTGATTTATCGTCAAAATATCCATTTGAATTTTATTAATCATTTTCATTCATTATAAAAAAAATCAATGTTTCTAGAAAACCCAAAATATCTCTTATTTATTACATCATTATTTCATACATATATTACATCATTATTCCATTCATATATTACATCATTATTCACTATTTAATTAAATAAGTTTCTAGAATACACTCACACTCTCTGCGTAATTTCTATACTACCCATTTTAGAGCTTATAAATAAAATCATTCTCATTCACATATCTTACCACCAATCATTCACAAAAACTAAGCCAAAACTCTCTTCATTTTCTTTCAAGATATTTATTTTCTTTTATTGAATAGGTAGACTCTTATGTTTGTTCTTTATTTAATTCTATTGCATTTTTACTTTTACTTTATTTATTTAGTACCTTAATTATCACCATTTTGCATGGAAACTCAATTGATTTTAATCAAGAGTTGAAAAGTGTTCTTGAACCTCCATAAGCAAAAGTGATTTGTTATTGTTTAAATTGATCTTATCTTTTTTCTTTATTTAATTCTATTTCAATTTTACTCTTCCTTTATTTATTTAGTACCTTAATCATCACCATTTTGTATGGAAACTCAATTGATTTCAAAATCAAGAGTTGAAAAGTGTTCTTGAACCTCTATGTTGGTTCTATGTGTTGGCAGCAATTTTGGTAAAACCTAGAGTGTTCACAAGTTGTCACAAGTGTTGTCTTGACATAAGATAACATGTACCTGCAGGGTGTTTAAAATGTGAATATGCAGGATTTTACTGAGATGTCAGACCCGATGTCATGACATCTGTATACAGAACATTCAGTCTGAATGTTATGTATTATGTGATTGCGTTTTTTATGCTAATCTATGTGTGATTGATGTAATGATTGAACGCGCCCTCAATCAGTAATTACAACCAGATTGACTTATTTTCCAACGAGATATAATCAGCTGTCATGAGAAGATATGAATGGAAAATAGTTTTAGGGTTTTATGATGTCCAAACCCAGCCAAACGATTCTATTAATAGGGCATGGAATATCTGGTTTTACACACAAGAAATAACGAACGAAATATTGAGAGAGAATAAGGGTTTTTGTCGTGTGTATTGTGAGCCATTCATTCATCCATAGATGATTGAATTGGACTGACTTTTGAGTTGTAATTTGTCCACTCTAAGCTTTGAAGCATGAGTGTATGTTTACTTGACTGAAGCTTTTAAGCAAGATCAAGTATGTGTTATTGAAGAGTGTCTTCTTTTCATTGTAATTCTTGTTTTATATCACTGTTGTGATTGAGGGGGAGTGAGTAGGTTCTCATATCTAAGAGTTCTTAGGTAGAAGTCACACGGGTAGAGATTAGGTGAAAAGACTGTAACTTGAAGTTGTTTACTGAGAGTCTTTGAACTAATTCTGTTTAGTGGATTTCCTTCCTGGCTTGGTAGCCCCCAGACGTAGATGAGTTTGCACCGGACTGGGTTAACAATTGCTTGTGTCACTTGCATTACTGTTATTTATCTTTTATCTTGTTTATATTGTTCAGATATTAGTGTCGTGACAATACCTTCGACATCTCATATCTGATACCATAATTTCAATTGGTATCAGAGCAGGCATCCTACTCTGGTTCTGGGTGAGATCTAGGGACGGTACTTTCTGGTACTATGGATAGAGACGGAGGATTTGTTCACAGACCACCTATTCTGGATGGATCCAACTATGACTATTGGAAACCTCGAATGGTAGCCTTCTTGAAATCTTTGGATGATAAGGCTTGGAAGGCTATTTTAACAGGCTGGGAACATCCAGTTATTACGAAGGAAGGAGAAGCTACAACTGAGAAGAAGGCTGAGGAACAATGGACCAAGGAGGAGGATGATCTAGCCCTTGGAAACTCTAAAACATTGAATGCTATATTCAATGGGGTTGACAAGAACATCTTCAGATTGGTGAACAACTGTGAGGTGGCTAAAGATGCTTGGAATATTCTCAAAACCACTCATGAAGGCACCTCTAGAGTGAAGATGTCTAGATTGTAGCTGCTCACTACCAAGTTTGAAAATTTAAGGATGAAAGAAGATGAAAACATTCATGACTTTCACATGAATATCCTTGAAATTGCTAATGCCTCAGGAGTCCTAGGTGAGAAGATGTCAGATGAAAAACTAGTGAGGAAAATGCTCAGGTCACTTCCTAAGAGATTTGCCATGAAAGTGACAGCCATAGAAGAAGCTCAAGACATTTGCAATATGAGAGTGGATGAGCTAATTGGATCCCTCCAAACATTTGAGTTGGGAATGTGTGATGGATCTGAAAAGAAAGTCAAGAGCATAGCCTTCATGTCAAACACTAAAAAGAAAGAGGAAGAAAGTGGTCAAGATACTGATGAAGATCTGGCAAATGATGTAGCATTGCTGGGAAGACAGTTTAACAAACTTCTGAAAAAGATGGATGTAAGGTCTAAGTCTAATGTCAAGAACATCTCATCTGACATCAGTAGGTCCAATAATGCTGGAAGAAGAACAAGATCTGATGAAAAGTCCAAAGAAGGAAAAAGAGTTCAGTGCCATGAATGTGATGGATATGGACACGTTAGAGCTGAATGTGGGACCTACCTCAAGAAACAGAAGAAGAGTCTTGCTGCTACTTGGTCCGATGAAAGTGAGACAGAAGGAGAGTCTGCAAATATTATGACTGCCTTGACTGGAAGATGGGGTTTTGATGAAGACTCAAGTGATGATGAAGTAACCTTTGATGAGTTAGCCACTACCTCAGAAAGTTGTGTCACAGAAGTGAAGAAGTGTGTCAGCAAGTGGAAAGTCAGAAGAAAGTGATAACACAACTGGAGAATGAGAAGGCAGAACACTTGGAAACCATCTCTAAGTTGAAGACTGAAGCAGTGTTCTTGAACTCCAAACTGGATGAGATGAAAAAGTATGTCAGAATGCTGAACAATGGATCTGACACCTTAGACAAAATTCTCCAGACTGGAAAAATGGCAGGAGACAAGTCTGGCCTTGGGTTCAATGAATCCAAACCTGAGTGTAGTCACACTGGTAGCAAACCAAAGATGTCACATCATGTGTCATAACATCATAAGTAAAGACAGCATAAAGGAAAACACCAAAGATGGAGATGTCATTACTGTGGAAAATTTGGCCATATAAAACCATTCTGCTATAAGTTGTATGGCTATCCTAGTCCTTCTCATCATCAACCTAGACCTAAACATCACATCCCTGTCAACAGAAAACAATGGGTTCCTAGGACTGGTGTTACTAACCCGATAGCTCACACTTCCTTCAGAGTTTCAGCCAAAGAAGACTGGTATTTTGATAGTGGGTGCTCCAGACATATGACTGGAAACAAAAACCTGCTAACTGACCTTCATCCTTATGCTACCAGCTATGTAACCTTTGGTGATGGAGCAAAGGGTGAAATCAAGGGGATTGGAAAGCTAAACTATCTTGGAGTCCCTAACCTTGACAATGTCCTACTTGTTAAGGGACTGACTGCAAACCTAATAAGCATCAGTCAACTATGTGACCAAGGTCTAACTGTAAACTTCACAAAAACTGAATGTCTGATTACTAATAAAGAAAATGAAGTGATCATGAAAGGAGTCAGGTCTAAGGACAACTTCTATATATGGAGTTCTCAAGAAACTGGTTATTCATCAATGTGTACTCTAGCCAAAGAAGAAGAAGTGAAGATATGACATCAAAAATTGGGCCATCTGCATCTTAAAGGAATGAAGAGGATTATATCTGTTGAAGCTGTCAGAGGAATTCCAAACTTTAAGATTGATGAAGGAAGAGTTTGTGGGGAGTGTCAGATTAGAAAACAGACAAAGATGTCACATCAGAAGCTCAGACATGACACCACTTCCAGAGTGCTGGAACTTCTCCATATGGACTTGATAGGACCCATGCAGATGGAAAGTCTTGGTGTGAAGAAGTATGCTTATGTAGTGGTGGATGACTTCTCCAGATACACCTGGGTCAATTTTATAAGAGAAAAATCTGATGTATTTGAAGTCTTCAAAGATCTTTGTCTAAGACTTCAAAGAGAAAAAGAAAGTCAGGTTATCAGAATCAGAAGTGATCATGGGAAAGAATTTGAGAACAACAAATTTGCTGGATTCTATGCATAAGAGGGAATTAGTTATGAGTTCTCATCTCCCATTACTCCTCAGCAAAAGGTGTGGTAGAAAGGAAAAATAGAACTCTCCAAGACTCAGCCAGAGCTATGATTCATGCTAAGAAGTTACCCTACCACTTCTGGGCTGAAGCTATGAACACAACCTGCTATGTTCACAACAGAGTAACCTTGAAGAAAGGGACTCCTACTACTTTATATGAAGTCTGGAAAGGGAGAAGACCTACAGTCAAATACTTCCATGTGTTTGGTAGTAAATGTTATATCTTGACTGATCCTGAACAAAGAAGGAAGATGGACCCCAAGAGTGATGAAGGAATATTTCTGGGCTACTCAACAAACAGCAGAGCATTTAGAGTCTTTAATTCCAGAACAAAAGTAATGATGGAATCTATCAATGTTGTGGTTGATGATCAACAGACTGATGTCACAGACGATGTTGAGACATCCCTAAATGATCCCCCAGCTGATTTCCCAGACAAAAGTAATGAGAGTGAACTCACTAAAGCTGAACCTGAAGCTGACAAAACTAATAAGGGACTCTCTATCAGAATTCATAAGGATCATCCTAAAAATCTCATTATAGGAGACCCAAATAAAGGGGTCACAACTAGATCAAGGGAAGTGACCTCACATGGCTGTTTTGTGTCCAAGATTGAGCCTAGGAATGTCAAGGAAGCCTTGACTGATGAATTCTGGATCAATGCCATGCAGGAAGAGTTAGGCCAATTCAAGAGAAATGAAGTATGGGAACTGGTTCCAAGACCTGAAGGAATAAATATCATTGGAACAAAGTGGGTTTACAAGAATAAATCTGATGAACAAGGGGTGGTTACTAAAAATAAAGCAAGATTAGTAGCACAAGGATACACTCAAGTTGAAGGAGTTGACTTTGATGAAACATTTTCCCCTGTAGCTCGCCTTGAGTCCATTAGACTATTGCTTGGAGTGACATGTATTCTGAAGTTTAAACTGTTCCAAATGGATGTAAAAAGTGTCTTCTTGAATGGCTACTTAAATGAGGAAGTGTATGTTGAACAACCTAAAGGGTTTACAGATCCAAATCTTCCAAAGCATGTGTATAAGTTGAGGAAAGCCCTCTATGGTTTGAAACAAGCTCCTAGGGCTTGGTATCATAGACTCACAATGTTTCTCATTAACAATGGATACAGGAAGGGAGGCATTGATAAGACCCTATTTGTTAAGAATGAAGGAGGAAAACTCATGGTGGCTCAAATATATGTGGATGATATTGTGTTTGGTGGGATGTCAGATCATATGGTAGAACATTTTGTTAAACAAATGCAGTATGAATTTGAAATGAGCCTTGTTGGAGAGCTGACCTATTTTCTTGGGCTACAAGTCAAGCAGATGGAAGATTTTATCTTTCTATCTCAAAGCAAATATGCCAAAAAAATTGTTAAGAAGTTTGGCATGGAGAATGCAAGTCATAAAAGGACACCTGCTCCTACACATTTGAAAGTCTCCAAAGATGAAAATGGTGTTAGTGTAGATCAAAGTCTTTACAGAAGCATGATAGGAAGTCTGCTATATCTCACAACAAGCAGACCTGGCATTGCTTGTGCTGTAGCTGTTTGTGCTAGATATCAAGCTGAACCAAAAGTCAGTCACATAAACCAAGTGAAAAGGATACTGAAATATGTTAATCGCACCAGTGACTATGGGATGTTGTATACTCATGGATCTGGACCTATGCTGACTGGATACTGTGATGGTGACTGGGCTGGAAGTGTTGATGATAGGAAAAGCACATCAGGAGGATGTTTCTTCTTGGGGAACAACTTAATATCATGGTTTAGTAAGAAACAAAATTGTGTGTCTCTGTCCACTGCTGAAGCTGAATACATAGCAGCTGAAAGTAGTTGTTCTCAACTGGTTTGGATGAAACAGATGCTGACTGAATACAATGTCACGCAAGATGTCATGACATTGTACTGTGACAACCCGAGTGCTATAAATATTTCTAAGAATCTTATTCAGCACAGCAGGACAAAACATATTGATATTCGTCATCATTTTATTAGAGAACTAGTGGAAGAGAAAATCATAGCCCTGAAGCATGTTACTACTGAAATGCAATTAGCTGATATATTTAGAAAGGCTTTGGAATCTAATCAATTTGAATGTCTAAGAGGGAAATTAGGGATTTGCATCTATGAGAATTTATAACAATTAATTTGGAATGGAAAAGGTAATAAAAATATTGTCTGCCCACTTAAAAGAAAGTGCCCCATTTATGGTAAATCATCACCTAGTATTGGAACTTCCATCTATAGAATTTTCACACGCAACCTCAGCTCAAACATTTCCGCCTTCCTTCAACTTCATCAACCTTCTATACTAGGGCAACATAAACCTTTCCACAAGAACAACAAGATGTCACAACATCCTTCACCATCTGGTTCTAAAAACACCAAACCTGCGCACAAAGCTAGAACGCCCTCTATGGACTTTCTCAATGAAGACATTTTGGAAGTGATTCCCCTGTCAGTCATCCCAGGCGATGCTCCTGGTTCATCCTCCACTACAGACCATACTCAAGGTAACAATTCTAATACCCCTAGCTCTATGGACGACATGCATCATATTGATCGTGTCATTAGAAATCTTGTCACGAGGATCCTAAATGAAGGACACTCTGTAAAGGGAGTTTCTACTCCTCTATCTAGAAGGGACCCCTCTCTTGAGGTTGGACCTTACAATGAGAAAGATGATGATTCATCTAGGTCTGAAAAAGATATAGCTGCTGAAGGATTGTGCTCTTTAGGACAAACCTTGCCTAGTAAGAAATCTGTAGCATCACCTACTGCCAATGTTTCTTAGTCTAAGAAGCATAACTCTTCTAAGAAGGTGATTGACCTGGAAGATGAGAGCTTGGATGATGAAGATGATAGCTCGCTTCATCACTTGAAGCCTAGTGTAGCTAAGAGGATGAAGACCAGAAAGGGTAGGTCTGTGGCTGAGATGATGACAGCCAAAACTGCTAAGAAGGCTAATGCTGTAGGCCCCTCAAAGTCTTGGAGTAAAGTGGAGGTGAAGAAGAGAAAAGCAAGAGAAACTTCTGACTCAGATGAAGATGTTGAAGAAGATGTCCCTGACATCTCTCCTGTCAAGAGGGCAACTGTTAGAAAATTCCCTGCAAAAGTTGCTGCTATACACTTGGATAATATTTCCTTCCATCTTGAAGATGGAGCAGCAAAATGGAAGTTTGTAATCCAAAGGAGAGTGGTTGTGGAAAGAGAACTGGGCAAGGATTCTGTGGAGGTTAAAGAGGTCATGGACCTGATTAAATCTGCTGGATTAATGAAAACTGTTACTGGACTATCTCAGTGTTTTGAAGGTCTGGTTAAAGAATTTGTGGTGAACATCCCTGAGGACATTGCTAATAAAAACAACAAAGATTTTTGTAAGGTGTTTGTTAGAGGGAAGTGTATCAATATTTCTCCAACTGTGATTAATAAGTTCCTAGGAAGATGAATAGAAGGTGCTTGTGAACTAGAAGCCATAGACAATGAGGTCTGTAGGGAAATAACTGCTAAACAGGTCAAGGAGTGGCCTAGCAAGAAGCATCTCCCTGCTGGAAAGCTAATTGTAAAATATGCTATCTTGCACAAGATAGGGTCAGCAAACTGGGTACCAACCAATCACATCTCTACAATCTCAAATGCTCTTGGAAGGTTCATATTTGCTGTTGGAACAAAGCTGAATTTTGATTATGGTAGATTCATGTTTGAACAAATTGTCAATCATGCTTCTACAAATGCAGTGAAGCTGTCCATAGATTTTCCTTCAATGATTTGTGGGATAATCCTAAGCCAGCAACCTGGAATTCTGAGCACAAATGATCTTCCTTATAGAAGAAAACCTCCCCTGTCAGTTCATTACAAATTATTTGAAGGCAGTCATGTCAATGACATTGTCATGACATCTGCTGTGAAGAAGCCAGCCTCTCAAGGTGGTCTGATTGCTGAACTGAAAGAAACTTGTAAGGAATTGGAGACTGGGATAAGGGTAGCTAAAGCCAGGAAAGAAGATTTGGAGGCTTTGATCGAAAGCTTAGAGCAAGGTGATAGAGATAATGTTGGAAAGGCCAAGGAAATAGAAGCCCAAACCTCTAGTGAGAGGTCTGAATCTTAAGATAAATCAAGTGGTAGTTTTGGTTCTGAAGCTGATGAAGATGCTAGCTCCTCTGACTGAGTTGTGTTGAAGATTGTTCCCCACTTTTATGATGATGTGCTGTTTTGGATGTGCTGATGGTGTTTTTTTTGGCAATCATGTTTTGATGCCTTGATGTATTTCTTGGGTTCTTTTTGATTTCTATGGATTCTTTTTATCTCAGCTTGTTAAGTTGTGTATGTTTGTGGTTTTGTAACACCTAACAATATGTTTTGACATTCTATGTGACATTCTATTTGACTAATAGACATTTATTTTGTCTTATTGGTCTCTTTGGTCTCTTTTGGCTAAAAAGGGGGAGAAGTAGCTAAAGGAGCTGTAGCTAATTAAGCTATGCTATAAACAGATGACAGAAGATGTTGAAAAGGATGTTGTGTGTAGTACAGGTGATGTTGAAGGTGATGTAGCTAATTAAGCTATGCTATAAACAGATGACAGAAGATGTTGAAAAGGATGTTGTGTGTAGTACAAGTGATGTTGATGGTGATGTCAGATGGGGAGTTACAGGTGTTGTTGAAGGAGATGTATGTGTTGAGCAGACTGAGGGGGAGAAGAAGCACATGTGTGTTTAATATGTGTTTACTAGTTGCTATTTTAGCTAGTAAATGTGTGTTTTATTACTTCTACTACTAAACTGCTGATGTGTTTTTTTCTTGTGAACAAATGGCCTGATGTATGTTTTAGCCAAAATTTGCCAAAGGGGGAGTTTGTTGGTTCTATGTGTTGGCAGCAATTTTGGTAAAACCTAGAGTGTCCACAAGTTGTCACAAGTGTTGTCTTGACATAAGATAACATGTACCTGCAGGGTGTTTAAAATGTGAATATGCAGGATTTTACTGAGATGTCAGACCCGATGTCATGACATCTGTATACAGAACATTCAGTCTGAATGTTATGTATTATGTGATTGCGTTTCTTATGCTAATCTATGTATGATTGATGTAATGATTGAACGCGCCCTCAATCAGTAATTACAACCACATTGACTTATTTTCCAACGAGATGTAATCAGCTGTCATGAGAAGATATGAATGGAAAATAGTTTTAGGGTTTTATGATGTCCAAGCCCAGCCAAACAATTCTATAAATAGGGCATGGAATATCTGGTTTTACACACAAGAAATAACGAACGAAATATTGAGAGAGAATAAGGGTTTTAGTCTTGTGTGGTCGTGTGTATTGTGAGCCATTCATTCATCCATAGATGATTGAATTGGACTGACTTTTGAGTTGTAATTTGTCCACTCTAAGCTTTGAAGCATGAGTGTGTGTTTACTTGACTGAAGCTTTTAAGCAAGATTAAGTATGTGTTATTGAAGAGTGTCTTATTTTCATTGTAATTCTTGTTTTATATCACTGCTATGATTGAGGGGGAGTGAGTATGTTCTCATATCTAAGAGTTCTTAGGTAGAAGTCACTGTTGGAGAATAGCCATCCATGGCGCAGCGGAATTTAAAAATTTCTCCATTTAGTGATCCTTACGAATGGGCATGATCAGTGATAGAATCGTTACCTCTTGTGGCGATTCAAACCTTTGGTGAAGTTCTCTGATAATGATCAAAACCTTTGATACAGATCCACGGGGCGATCACGAACATTGAACGATGACAACGTCTCTACTCAGTCCACACGAACAGATTCCTTCAATCGCAGTGCTAGCTGTTATGAATGAAGGCTTTGAGTGAGAGAAAGAGGGAAACAAAATTCCAAGTCTCTACTTGAATTTCTGTCTGAGTGGAGTGGGAGTGCTTCTACCCAAGGGGTTCTATTTATAGAACCACTTGTGTGGGCTTCAACCCAAAAAGCCCACTTAAGTGTATTTTGCCCATATCTCATAATATGCCAAAATCACTTAAGTATTTGGTACCTTACCATATTTCGTTTCCACTTAAGTGCACCGTACCTTACGATGTTCCTTAATTATTCTATCTCTCATCAATCCGTCCTTTGTGTGTGACCCTATAGGTTTTCGCGACGTTGGCAATTATATTAAATCACACATTTAACATAATAAACAGTGAGCGGTATCTAGCAACACATCACTGCTACCCAAGTCACGAAAATGTCATGTGATCTGACAAAACCTCCTGTGATAATAATTATGTGTATAATTACCCCTTTGCCCTTATGTCTATATTGAACACAAGGTATAGACCGTGTCACCCTTGTCCAGTTCAATATTGGGCCCATAGACATTTATCTTGTTACGCAGGATTGGCAAATTCCATCTAGGACACTCATGTCCCTCAGCATGCTTCGTGGAGTACCCATTAACTGTCTATATGGTTATCCAGTTACGGACAACGTTGGATCAGCAATAAAGCACTCGACTCTACATCTAGGATCCATAGTGGTTTCAGGTCGAAGAGTGGTATACACTATTATCACCATGAGAATAACTTATGACACTTTGCATAACTTTCTATATAGTATTCTCATAGCGGGTCAATCCGGTATAAATATTACTCCTAATATTCATACCTATGTTTAAGACTTGATAACTCTTTATCCATGATCCATGAGATGTGATCATCAGTCTACAAACATAATAGTCTTAATGCTTTAATGTTATCCCACTTCACATTAAAGCTCGACTACGGATACTTTAAGAACAGTGCCCTTATGTTTAATGTGTTCTCATGATTAAGTCACACTTAATACATTAAATGGACTATCTATTCCAGGGACTTTATTAATCAACCATTAATAAAGAAAATGCCTTTTATTATTAATAAATAATTCGATACAAGTACCAAAAGTATTGGCCTCTAGGGCTTACACCAACAATCTCCCACTAGCACTAGAGCCAATCAGGCATACCCCGTATGCCCATTGATCTAGTATGGCCATCATGCTTCTGCTGCGCAAGAGGCTTTGTCAGTGGGTCAGCAACATTGTCAAGTGTAGCTACTTTACATATTTTCGCACAACGCCTAAGTATGTGTTTGGATCGTTGGTGAGATCTAGGCTCCTTAGCTTGTGCGGTAACACCATTGTTATCATAATAGAGACCAATGGGATCCACAATGCTAGGGACTATGCCAAGTTTATTGATCCAAACAACTTCCTTTGCTGCACTTAAGGCAGCAATATACTCGGCCTCAATTGTAGAATCAACAACTGCATCTTGCGTTGAACTTTTCAAGCTTACAGTGCCACCATTTAAGCAAAACACATAACCAAATTGGAATCATTCATATTAAAGCGTCTCAGCACTTTGTCTATGTACTCTGACTTAGGCCAAGCATTTCATGATCTATCTCTATAGATTCTGATAGGCTGCTTCACCCAGGTCCTTCATAGAAAAGCATTTCCCCAACCAAGACTTTACTTGTTGCAGGGTAGGGATATCGATTCCAATGAGTAATATGTCATCTACATATAATACCAGGAATACGATCATGCTCCCACTAACCTTCTTGTAGACACAAGGCTCATCTTCGTTCTTGATGAATCCATACAGTCTTATTGTTTCATCAAGGCGAAGATTCCATGAGTAGGTCACAGGCTCATCTTGATCCATGAGTAATACATCACCTTGATCAGATATCCATATATCTCAGGTAGGTGACGTATCCTGCCTGACCTACGCTGGTCTTGTTCTACTTGAGCAGGTTGCTCTTACACAACTACTTGTGTTTCCTGCTCTAATTCCTCCATAGGTGTATCGATGCTTTGTGATTCTTGAATTTATTCAAGTTCTACTTTCTTCCCACTGATTCCTTTGGAAATAAAATCCCTTTCTAGGAAAACTCAAGTTCGAGCGACAAACACTTTGTCCTCAGAAGGATTGTAGAAATAATATCCTCTTGTTTCTTTAGGATACCCCACAAATAAGCATTTGTCAGATTTGGGCTGAAGCTTAGTTGAAATTTGTCGTTTCACATAAACTTCGCAACCCCAAATCTTCATGTAAGACATATGTGGTCTCTTACCACTCCATATCTCATATGGTGTCTTTTCAACCTTTTGGATGGAACACGGTTAAGTGTGTAAGCTGATGTCAATGGTGTATGTCCTCAAAAGGAGTTTGGAAGATTGGTGTGACTAATCATGGATCGGACCATGTCCAACAGGGTTCGATTTCTTCTCTCAGATACACCCTTCCATTGGGATGTTCCAGGAGGAGTAAGTTGGGATAGGATCCCACACTCTTTCAGATGGTCATCAAACTCTAGGATTAAATACTCATCACTTCGATCTGATCGAAGAGTTTTAATATTCTTACCTAGTTGGTTTTAACTCGTTAGGTTTCACCCTTTTGTATTAATGTTATTAATAGGCATTTCAAGATCAAGGACATGTAGTCCATTGTTCATTTGTGCAGTAGCATAGAATATATCATTCAAATAAATTGAGCAACAATTGTTCTTTATTATAAATGAAAAACCAAACTTGTCCAAACAAGCAATGGAAATATTCCTGCTAATTGTAGGTACATAATAACAGTTCTCTAACTGAATTATTAAACCATTAGGTAAAGTCAATACAAAAGTTCCTACGGCTAAAGCAGCAACCTTTGCTCCATAGCCAACTCGTAGGTCGACTTCACCTTTTGCTAAATCTCTACTCCTTTTTAGTTCCTGCACATTTGTACAAATGTGAGAAATGCATCCAGTATCTAATACCCATGATGCAGAAGTAGATAAATTAATAACAAAAATACCTGAAGTTGAAGTCTCTACTCCATTCTTCTTATCTTCCAGGTACTTTGGGCAGTTCCTCTTCCAGTGTTCGGTCTTACCGCAATGGAAGCAGGTGCCTTCTTTTGTTATGCCTCCACTAGGCTTCAAAGCAGCAGTGGGTATGGGATTGGCAACTTCCTTGCCCTTCCCCTTATCACTCTGCTTAGTGGGCCTTTTGTTCTGTCTCTTTCCATTTCCGATCATCAGAATGGACTTCCCTTTTGACTTCAGATTCTGCTCGACAGTTCTTAACATGGCGAGCAGTTCAGGAAGAGATTTGTCCATATCAATCATATTGAAATTTAGGACAAATTGACTGAAACTATCTGGCAACGATTGCAAGATCAAATCAGTTGCAAGTTCCTTTTCGAGGGGAAAACCCAATCTCTCAAGGTTTTCCACATACCCAATCATCTTGAGTACATGGGGACCTACAGGGGCTCCCTCAGCTAACTTGCTTTGAAAAAGGGCTTTTGAAACTTCAAACCTCTCATGCCTTGCTTGCTCTTGATAGAGCAACTTCAGGTGTTCGATCATATCGAATGCTGACATGTTCTCATGTTGATTTTGCAATTCTGAGTTCATGGTAGCTAGCATGAGACAAGCAGTTTCATTGGCATCATCGACATGCTTCTTATAAGCATCTCTTTCTGCCTTAGGTGCAGAACTAGGAGGTTCCTCTTCAGGAACAGGTGTCTCCAAGACATACAACTTTTTATCATGTTTGAGGACAATCCTCAGGTTTCGGTGCCAATCCAGAAAATTTGTCCCAGACAATTTTTCCTTATCAAGGATTGATCGCAGGATGTTGTTAGAGGTGTTTGCTGTCATGGTAATCTACATAAGGATTAATGAAAATATAAGTATCATTGACATATTCAATTAGGCCTTTAATTAAATATGCTCCCACTATTTTACTCAAAACAAATGACCCTCATCATCTGATTCGGAAAATCCCGTTGGAAGATTTTCTAGTGGGTCGAGATCCATATTTCACTTTGTTCTAAGTCCGCGTAGGCGGATTACACAAAACTAGGTTATTTTAGGTAGGAACTCCTTCCAATTGTATCTCATACAACTCTCGAAAATTTCAGTTGGGTGAATAACTCCTTATTCTAATCCATCATATGGATTATTCCCAACTCTTGCTTCTAAACATATATATAATCTTATTATAATTTGTTTAGTTAAGTTTGACCCATTGTTTTAACAGTTGGATATTACAATTATCCCATCGCACCTTACTAATATATAGATCATGCACCTCGCGTAGGCGAAACCTACATTATCCATTACTAGTCTTGATGAGTGTTAAAACTTGGAAAGCATAAACTTAATATTTAATTTTGAGGGAATTGCAATTTTCTGATCTCACCGGCTTGTTTATCATATAAACCGTCTCTCACATGCATCAACATACATTCACATGCATCAACATACATACAAACAAAATGAAACAGTTATGGCCCCTAGCGCAATTGTTCTCCCAAGCCAATGAGAGAACCTAAGCTAACCTACAACGATCTAAGCTTCTCCAAGCAAGATCTTCAAGGTTGTCCTCCTTTGGCACTGACTTCTTTGTTTTCTTCATATCATTACATTACATGAAAGAAACTCGTTTTACATACGAGGGAGTGAGATGAGAAAAGAAGTTACATTTGGGAGATTAAGAGAGAGGCACGACACGCAGGTCGTATTTTAAAAACCCAAAACAAAACAAAGGAAAACTAGGGCCATAACCGATCACCACAAGACAATAATAAACACTTTATTATTATTATAATTAATTCCTTTAATTAATTAAAATAAAATTAAATTTCGACGACCGATCATCACATTTTAATGAACAATTCATTTAAAATCGATGTCGCTTTTCGTATCAACACTTGACACTTTTAAAGCACTGAGTTAGCCGAATGGGTGAAAATTTCCTTGCGTTAACCGGTTAACACTGTTTTGAAATCTGAAAAAAAAAATTGTTTTCTGCCTTGCGTTAACCGGTTAACCAAATGTGCTAACCGGTTAACACTGTTTGAAAATGTCTTGGAAAACTGTTTTCCGCCTTGCGTTAACCGGTTAACCATATGCGTTAACCAGTTAACACTGTTAAAAAATCTCAAAAATTTTATTTCGCATTCTGTTAACCGGTTAACCATACGCGTTAACCGGTTAACACTGTTCCAAAAAGTGTTTAGGAAGTACAACTCTTGTGCGTTCAAACCCCAATCGCATAACTCTCTGACAACACAACCCTTGTGCCGTCACTAACCCTAATGCACCAATTTCAGACCGTCAAACACGTCTCGATTGTTAATTCAGTATGATTGATCAACACGTCATTGCTTCACCATACTAATGTCGGATCAAGAAGCAAACGACCATTGATCGCTCAAAGGAAAACAATCATCGAGGTTTTGAATGAACGAAACAAGAACATTATATCATATATAATGTATTTTGCATCAGGGTTACATATATCACATATATGTAACTTGATCGATCTCAATTTAACCTTTGATTCATTCTGTTTTAATCATATTATTACATAACAAAAACAGATATCAGATTCATGGTTTCGTAAGTGGCTCTGATACCACTGTTGGAGAATTGCCATCCAAGGCGCAGCGGAATTTAAAAATTTCTCCATTTAGTGATCCTTATGAATGGGCATGATCAGTGATAGAATCGTTACCTCTTGTGGCGATTCAAACCTTTGGTGAAGATCTCTGATAATGATCAAAACCTTTGATACAAATCCACGGGGCGATCACGAACGTTGAACGATGACAACGTCTCTACTCAGTCCACACGAACGGATTCCTTCAATCGCAGTGCTAGCTGTTATGAATGAAGGCTTTGAGTGAGAGAAAGAGGGAAACAAAATTCCAAGTCTCTACTTGAATTTCTGTCTGAGTGGAGTGGGAGTGCTTCTACCCAAGGGGTTCTATTTATAGAACCACTTGTGTGGGCTTCAACCCAAAAAGCCCACTTAAGTGTATTTTGCCCATATCTCATAATATGCCAAAATCACTTAAGTATTTGGTACCTTACCATATTTCGTTTCCACTTAAGTGCACCGTACCTTACGATGTTCCTTAATTATTCTATCTCTCATCAATCCGTCCTTTGTGTGTGACCCTATAGGTTTTCGCAACGTTGGCAATTATATTAAATCACACATTTAACATAATAAACAGTGAGCGGTATCTAGCAACACATCACTGCTACCCAAGTCACGAAAATGTCATGTGATCTGACAAAACCTCCTGTGATAATAATCATGTGTATAATTACCCCTTTGCCCTTATGTCTATATTGAACACAAGGTATAGACCGTGTCACCCTTGTCCAGTTCAATATTGGGCCCATAGACATTTATCTTGTTACGCAGGATTGGCAAATTCCATCTAGGACACTCATGTCCCTCAGCATGCTTCGTGGAGTACCCATTAACTGTCTATATGGTTATCCAGTTACGGACAACGTTGGATCAGCAATAAAGCACTCGACTCTACATCTAGGATCCATAGTGGTTTCAGGTCGAAGAGTGGTATACACTATTATCACCATGAGAATAACTTATGACACTTTGCATAACTTTCTATATAGTATTCTCATAGCGGGTCAATCCGGTATAAATATTACTCCTAATATTCATACCTATGTTTAAGACTTGATAACTCTTTATCCATGATCCATGAGATGTGATCATCAGTCTACAAACATAATAGTCTTAATGCTTTAATGTTATCCCACTTCACATTAAAGCTCGATTACGGATACTTTAAGAACAGTGCCCTTATGTTTAATGTGTTCTCATGATTAAGTCACACTTAATACATTAAATGGACTATCTATTCCAGGGACTTTATTAATCAACCATTAATAAAGAAAATGCCTTTTATTATTAATAAATAATTCGATACAAGTACCAAAAGTATTGGCCTCTAGGGCTTACACCAACAGTCACACGGGTAGAGATTAGGTGAAAAGACTGTAACTTGAAGTTGTTTACTGAGAGTCTTTGAACTAACTCTGTTTGGATTTCCTTCCTGGCTTGGTAGCCCCCATACGTAGGTGAGTTTCCACTGAACTGGGTTAACAATTGTTTGTGTCACTTGCATTACTGTTCTTTATCTTTTATCCTGTTTATGTTGTTCAGATATTAGTGTCATGACATTACCTTCGACATCTCATATATGATACCAGAATTTCACTCCATAAGGAAAAGTGATTTGTTGTTGTTTAAATAGATCTTATACTTGTTCTTTATTTAATTCTATTGTATTTTTAGTTTTGCTTTATTTATTTAGTATCTTAATAATCACCATTTTGTAAAGT
This sequence comes from Lathyrus oleraceus, assembly GCF_024323335.1. Taxonomy (NCBI): domain Eukaryota; kingdom Viridiplantae; phylum Streptophyta; class Magnoliopsida; order Fabales; family Fabaceae; genus Lathyrus; species Lathyrus oleraceus. Next base: position 152,927,930 of record NC_066579.1, on the reverse strand, counting down.
GTTCTTGAACCTCCATGAACAAAAATGGTCAAATATAAATTGATGTTTATATTTTATAAATAATATATCCAATAACTTCCCAACACTACCCCGAACATGAATCATCATTTTGTCACGAGGGTGGATAAAAAGGCTGAATCAAGCAAATATATGCTGCTGCATTTTGTTGATTTTCGAATTTTTGTTGTTTTTTATTTTTTGATTTTGAATACATCATTGTGTTCGTAAGATCAAATAGCTAAAATTTCATTATTTATTTGCTTGATTCCGTGAAAAATTGAGAAAGTTATGGTGTTTGTAAGTTTTTGTTGGAACTCATTTTCTTCCATTTTTGTTGCTACGTAAATAATAATCAAATATGGGATTGGGGAAGATGAAGTTTCCCACACCCCTTGATTGCTCAGCAGACCCCTGTGGACTCCCCATCCTTTGCGCCTAGAGCATTTTTCTAACTACACCCCCAATTTTTAGTCTGTTTTTGTCTTTTGTATATTTTATTTATTTATTATTTTCTTATTATTGCTTTATCTATTTATTTTGGTTTTTTCTTTTATTTCCTTTAGTTTTTTTAATTCTTTTACCTCTTGTGTTGATATTGTCCCCCCCCCCCCCTTTATTATTTTTGTTACCTTTTTTATTGCTTTATTTTTTGTATTTTTCATTTATGCATAATTGTTAATCCAAAAAGACAAAATGACTATTAAAATTAACCTTTCAAAAATACTACAATCAAAGGTGTTTGATCAACATCAAGTACATGTTTCAAAATCATTTCCATTTCATCATCGATTCAAAACCATATCAAACCAATTTCAAAGAAATATCAAATAACTCCCGATTTAATGTCGAGCTCGTTTCGCCACCTTTGTAAGTCGATCGCTTTTAGCATCACCTTCAACCTCACATAGCTTACTCCTGAGTTTTCTTACAATGAGACCTTGTTTGATTTTAATTAATTGATTAAGCGATTGATCCATCAATTATACCCTTAATTCATCCATAAACGCAAATTTAGAACCTCGATTCAACGTCGAGTATTTTATTAAATCAAAACTAAAACACTCTAATTATACTTGAACGTTATTTAGAAATGAAAAGGTGGATATTTTCGAGCTTTTGACTCCTCTCCTCAATTGTTTGGGTATGAGTTTCCTTACTCAATTAGTCAAACAATTGTCATTTCTCTTAAAAAATTCTAAACCAATTAAATCAAATTATTTTCATAATAAACTAAACGAAAAGGGAGATGGTATAGAGCCTTCAATTCATCTCCTTAAATACTTGGATACAATTTTCCTTACTCGACTATCTGAGTAATCATCATTCAAACCAAACTTCTAACATATTAATCCAACTAGTCACCCCGAGTGATTAAAACTCTTTTAAAAAAGAACATTGTTCGATCTCTTCTAACGCGCATAACAAATTAGTGCTTAAGCCTCCGCCGAGAGTAGACAAGTCAATGTTTAGTCTTTAGAACACGATTCAAACAATTATTTATTGAAATACACCAACAAACCGTAGTTCCCCAAACTACGAATGCTCTGATTTCCTTATTTCACTATAAGGATACGTAGGCACGAGATTGCGAGATCTTGGCGAGCACACTAATAAAAAACCTCCATTTTCCCCTTTTTGAGGTTTCCATTCCTTTTCTCTTTTCAATCCTTTATTCACTCAAAGAAAAAAAACATTTAGCAAAAATTCAAATCACAAATTAGACTAAAAGGTTCCCTTAAGTACAACGAACGTGATGAGTGCTAATACATTCCCCTTGCGTAATCGAATCCCGAACCCAATATGGTTGCGACAACCATCTTTCTTTTTAAAGGTTTTATTGATATTTTCCTATCCCCTCATTGGAATAAATAAAGTTTGCTGACGACTCTGTTCGAACACATTTTTTCGCGACCATTACGAAGGATCGTATTTTTTGAGATGCGGCAGCTGGCGACTCTGTTGGGGACAACATGCTCTAAGCAAGAGAGAGTCAAGCCTAAATTGGTTCAATTTGTGATTAATGCTAGTTATATTTATTTTTCTTCTTCTATATTTTTCTCTATCTCATTGTATTATTTCTATGTGTAATTGGTTGTTGATTCTTATTTTGCTATTTGGGCTCTCTGATCATTGGCACTTTGTGAGATAGACTCTCTACCCAAGTCTGAGAAAAACCATAGGATTAAGATGATGGTCGTGTAGTAGAGGCCCATGAGGATCCTTACTCGTTGGGACGATACGAAGACCCCTCCTAGAGTAGACTCTCTTGAGATATTATTGTCCGATGAGCCTTCGTCACGATGATGGTGTTTTCAAGTTGGATCAATGACTCTAGGCACCTTTTAACCCATTCCATCTATGGTGGTTGTGTAGTATTAACCTACTAGACTTCAGACTTGTTGAGTTAATAAGAAATCCCCAATCAGATGAGATCCCTTGGACGTATTACTACCTTACAGTAATATTTCCAACCTCGATCTATGACTCTGAGAACCTTTTTAGAACCTTGGACTCGATGGTTGTGTAGTAGAGGCCCACAAGGAGCATTCCTTGTTGGACGATACGAAAACCTCACCTAAACGAGATCATCTTGAGGATATTACTATCCGAAGAGTCTTCGTCATGACAATGACGTTCTCAAGAAGGATCCATGACTCTAGGAACCTGTAAACCTTAGAGCCTACCCTCGGGGTTCCTTTAATCAGAGATGCCATTTACTTACCTGTTGTTCTGATTAACTTGAGAACATGATGTACTTGTGATCCTGAACATGGAATTACATTCATTCACATATCATTGCATCTGCATCTACATCCATCAACATTGCATATCATTTTCCACACAAAATATAAAAAACTCATCCATCCTTTGTCCATAACCTGCAACTGATTTCCTGACATTTGTATCAGACTTGGAGCCTCCTTTGAAAGATCATAGATCCATTAGAGAAAATCCATATTGCATTGAGAGGAGATGTTGACTCGATGAAGAACCAGATAGACCAACTTGTGGAGGCTATGATAGCTTTAGCAAAGAGAGAGGACAACATTCAGTGGATTGCAGTCATGGAGAATGTCATTCCACTTCCTGTAAATAATGCTACCCAGCCTCAACCTGTGCGAATCCCAGTTGATAACTCTGTTGTACAAGAGAGTCATATTGTCCGAGATGGGTGTTCCTCATATCATGATACTGTTGAGTATCATAGCCTTGCATTCTCTGCGCCAGACTCCCATGGGACAAGCTTGTTGGTTAATACTGAACAACCACAAGATAATGAGATTGCTGAAAGATGTCGCGTTTTAGAGAAAAGACTTAAAGCCATAGAAGGGCGAGATACTGTTGAACTGAATGCTTTAAACACGTGTTTGGTACCTGGACTAGTTATACCCGTAAAGTTCAAAGTACCAGAATTTGAAAAGTAAAAAGGGGATAAATGTGCAAAGCACCATTTGGTGATGTTTTACCGAAAGATGACCCCCTATGCTCATGATGATAAGTTAATGATTCACTATTTTCAAGATAGTCTGAGTGGGGCATCATTGATTTGGTACATGAAGTTAGAAAGGAATCACATTCAGTCATGGTTGGACCTAGCTAACGCCTTTTTAAAGTAGTACAAATAAAATTTGGACACGGCTCCCGATCGCATGCAGTTGAGAGTCGTATCTCAGGAAATCAATGAATCCTTCAAAGGGTATGCCCAAATATGGAGAGAGTTAGCGGCTTACGTTGAACCACCACTCTTAGAGAAATAATTGATGGACTTATTCAGGGATACCTTGCAAATTCCTTACTTTGAGAGGATGATAAGTAGTGCATCATCAGACTTCGCTCACTTGGTGTCAATTGGAAAATGCATCGTGTGTGGGATAAAAAGTGGAAGAATTCAACATGCCTTGAGTAGCTAGAACATTGAGAATGAATCTATTGTCAGCTCCCAAGGGGAAGAGGAGAATGACGTTAATACAGTCTGGGAAGCTTTACAAGTTCCATATCAGACACGATTCTCTTCATACGATCAATATTCTACAAATCGAGGACCTCCTCAGTATCAACGAAATATTCCACATCATCATCCATACCTAAGGCAACATGCTCCACAACAGCAGCGTCAGCACGCCCGACGAAGGCCAATAAAGCCAGAGAGGCATATCGAGCCACTTCCAATGCCATATAATAAAGTATTTCTATATTTAATAAAGAGAGGATTGATAGTGCCAAAGGAACTAAGTACAATAATCCTCCATACCCACCAGTCTTTGACGCTAATGCCCGATGTGACTTCCATGTTGGAGCACAAGGGCATTCAAGCGAAGACTATAAAGTGCTAAAGAGCAAGTTACAAACTTTGCTTGACTCCAAGATATTCTTATTTGCGCCTCAAGGCCTTCAAATTAACAATACTCCTTCACTTAGCCATGCGGGGCCTTCAGTCCATATTATGGAGGAAATTATTGAGAATGGATCTGAAGATGATTACCATACTGGTCTCAGTTAGTAGAATGACCTCCAACTCTGAAGAAGGCTAGCTCAGTAGTGAACCAAGCACGAGAGAGCTTCCTCTGGGCTGGAAATCATTTGGCTATTTCATAATTTCATTTGTATTTTTCTTTGCATGTTGAACACTATTCACTTTTAAGTATTGATGTTTTCCTTTAATGATAATATTAATGAAATGATCATGCATGTTTTGAACGAATCCTTTCGTATTCACTCATTTTTTTCCATTTATATAAAAAAAACAAAAAAATATATTTCTCCCACTCACTTATCAAATTGTTATTTTAGCAAAGATTTGAGGGGGGATGATGAAAACGAAATACCCATAATTGCTAACAGTATGCTTTCAAATAAAATCCTACTGATGATGTACATGCATTGTTTCAAATCCCCAAATACTGGAGATATAAGGAGTTAATCCATAGTTAAACACTTCGAGCCTAGAAGCAGGAGCTTCTTTTCGGATATGCAAACTCTTACGTTAAACCCATGACATGGTAGTGTTCAGTTAATTTGACTCCGCATTCGAATTTCAAGATGAAACATCCCAAATGAGGATCAACCACATGTCGTTCTTCGTACACTACCTTAAGTGTCAAAGGAAACATATAAAATCCAAAAGTTATGTTGGTTGTTCTTCAATGATCAATGACCTGGCAGTCATAAGCCTTTCAAAAAAGAAAAAAAGCATGCTAAGTCAAACACCTAAAGAGGTGACTTAGGCAAAAATTAGGGCAATTCTGGTGGACTAAAGCTTTTAAAAAAAGCGGTTCAAGCAAACATTAGGGATCAAAAAGCAAAAAAAAAAGAATAATTAAAAGAGGTTGTCAAATCCTCAAACAAAGAGACACAAAATTCGATGACCACCATAGCAAGTATCAAAGGGTCACCGGCATCCACAGAAAAAACAAAATAAGGTGGCTGCCATTTCAAGCGAATCTTGAATCCTCATATTTACACCGTCAAACTCTATTGGAAGACAAACATGTATGTTTAATTAACTAACGTATGAATGGAGATCATCACGAAGAATGGGGGTACAATCCAAATTTTGAGTCTTATATCCTTTGTTTCAATAACCATGAACCCAACCACGTTACAACCCTCAAAAGACCTAATTGATGCAGGGTTTATTCTAAAAGCATACTACATCAAGGTTGCGTAAACTAACTCCTAGAGATTTGCTAATCACCTGTATTGGTGTCATATTCTTGCTGTATCTTTCACACTAGCTAAATCAGCATTGCGTTTGAACTAATGGTCCACTCATCACACATTACGACATCATTCCAATAAATGATTTATTTCAAAACCTGCATGAGCATCGCATTAAAATTACCATTTCTGAATGAACAATTTTAACTGCAAGTCAGTACTTGACATCAGGGAAAGTCCAACAAGGAGAAATCGGAGAAGAACTTGATCATTCGTCAATGCTGACCTAAATCAATACCAACTCATAACCCTATGGATCAGGGGCATGGCATCTAATGACTATGAACTGGTCAGTCAAAAGAAAATCTCCAAGCATCAGTTGATCAAGGAGCCAAATCATTTACATATTCAGTCAATCAAGGACTACAGCAAGATTTAGACGTTGGGGAAAATTATCTCAGGTCATGTCATGGTATAGTAATTCCCAAAGCTCCCATTTGAATACCCTACAGATTGAGGCAAACAAGTTGCAAAGGGGCAAAACTCCTTCATACTTTCAAGTTGGTCAAGGAGACCGTGCCAGACACTAGCAACCTTTGAGTTCACAACAAGTGTAAATAAAACATCATATCTCCTCTTGGCAAGAAGCCTTAGGATATATCAAAAGCATAATCATCATGCATTGATCATATCGCTACGCTCAAGAAAAACATTTGCAAGCCATCATGGCCTATTAGGCAAAGAAGTTGAGGTTATCTCGCAGCTTATCAGCAACAAATCAAACTTGGGGTACCAAAAGCATCCACATCTATCCTCCGATCATCACATCATCTGATACCGAGTGTCAACAAGTCAAATCTTTTCACCAACCAAAGTCCAATTCACATTGGCATCCTCAAAAATCCAAAGTCCAATCCATATTGGCAACTGCAAAAAAAACCAAAGTCCATCATGTTGCCATCTTTACAAAACCAAATCCAATCAACAATGGTACCCAAAGATCTCACCTTCGAAAAAGGGAGCCCAATCCAAAAAACCAATAACCCTTTTGCATTACCACATGCATTACATAAAATATACATGCATAACTCTCTCGACGAAACGGGAAGTTTACAATAACATGAACCACATGCATACATAACACAAACTCTTTCCACAAACCCTTTAGTGATAACAATCTTTAATTCTTTTCCGTCAACCCTTTGACGATGTCACCCCTTAGTGAAGTCTTTCCCATCAACCCTTTGATGATGGCAATTCTGTATAACCCTTTCTGTCAACCCTTTGATGATGACAAATTCTTTTCCATCAACCCTTTAATGATATCACTCCATAGTGAAGTTTCTTTCCGTCAACCCTTTGACGATGACAAAATCTTTTCCATTAACTCTTTGATGATGTCACTCCATAGTGAAGTTTCTTTCTGCCAACCCTTTGATGATGACAAATTCTTTTCCATCAACCCTTTAATGATGTCACTCCATAGTGAAGTTTATTTTTGTCAACCCTTTGACAATGACAAATTATTTTTCGTGAACCCTTTTTTGTCACTCCATAGTGAAGTTTCTTTTCGTCAACCCTTTGATGATGAAAAAATCATTTTCCACCAACCCTTTGGTGATGAAAGTCTTTAATTCTTTTCCGTCAACCCTTTGACGATGTCACCCCTTAGTGAAGTCTTTCCCATCAACCCATTGATGATGATAGTTCTTTATAACTCTTCCCGTCAACCCTTTGATGATGTTACTCTCTAGTGAAGTTTATTTCCGTTAACCATTTGACGATGACATATTCTTTTCCATCAACCCTTTGATGACGACATTCACTATCTCCCATCAACCCTTTGATGATGATATTCCCCAACAATCTCTTCAGAAACAAAATAAAGCCCTACAAAAAAATCCAAGTACCCAGTTGCATTCCCACATGCATCACATGCATCAGTTCATGCATAATTTTTCTTCCAAATTAGGAAAATTCATCAAACATAATCCTATCAATCATCAGCATACTCATGCATAACACTCCCGCCGAAATGGGGAGATTCATCAAAATGAACAAAAAAATTATTCGCATTCCTACATACACATCTAAAAATCCCCAGCACTTTCATACATCTCATGCATCATTCCGTGCATGATACTTCCACCAATATCATACAAAACATCAAACATAACATAATTCAGGATCCATGGTCAATCATATGTATCTCAGACATTCCTTATTTAAGTCGATGGATTTATTACCCTGCATGTGCTCGTGGAATCATTTCCCAGCAAGTCATTCTTCAACTTTATGGTTGATAATTATATTCCCCAGCGTCTTTGATTTGTTGTTCCCCAAGTAGAGGTTACCCTAAAAATTCTCTTATGAGATTTTCCTCTGCAGAGCTTTGCGAGTAAATCTCCTCCAAAGGGAGTCTTTTTTGAACTATTTCCCCCAACAAATGAATGTTTGAGATACTGCTTCGTTGATTAGGAGAATCTCATCTATTGTTTGAGATACTACTTCGTTGATTCGACGAATCTCATTTGTTGCTTGAGATAATGCTCTAAGTATCCTCTAAGAGTCTTAGATACGATTGAGGTATCATCCCCCTTGTTGGAATATCTTGATTATATCACGTAAGATACTGCTTCGTTGATTTGGAGAATCTCATATGTTATTTGAGATACTGCTTCGTTGATTTGGAGAATCTCAATTATTGTTTGAGATAATTCTCTAGTATCCTCGGAGAATCTTAGGTACAATTGAGATTTCATTTCATTATTGGAATATCTCGATTATATCATATAAGATACTGCTTCGTGGATTCAGAGAATCTCATTGACTCTTGTTTGAGATATTGCTCTAGTATCCTCGTAGAATCTTATATACGATTGGGATATCATTCCATTATTGGAATATCTCGATTATATCATATAAGATACTGCTTTGTGGATTCAGAGAATCTCGTTGACTTTTGTTTGAAATACTGCTTCAGTATCCTCGGAGAATCTTAGATACGATTGAGGTATCATTCCCTTATTAGAATACTTCAATTATATCATATAAGATACTGCTTTGTTGATCCTCAAGGAGTCTCATAAGCTTTTATTTTGTCTAGTATCCTTGGAGAATATTAAGATACGATTGAGGTATCATTCCATTATTGGAATATTTCGATTATATAAGATACTGCTTCGTGGATTCAGAGAATCTCATTGACTCTTGTTTGAGATACTGCTCTAGTATCCTTGGAGAATCTTAGATATGATTGGGATTTCATTCCATCTTTGGAAAGTCTCGACTATATAATAAAAGATACTGCTCTGTCGATTATCAGAGAGCCTTGATTGTTTCATTTACCTTCTAATGTCTATCTCACTACATATCTCACTATATTTCTCACTGCATTTTCTTTCTGCATTTCATCCATGCATCTCGAACGACAAAATTCGAGGTCTTTTCGTATTTAATTATCTTCCACCATGAATGTACGAAGACCTTTATCATTCATACCTTCTCGTTTAAGGTAATTAAATAGGGAAATCTATCATACCCCAATTTTGTCCGTATATTTGAAATTCATCTGATATAAGTCCATTTGTCCAGTTTTGCATTTTTAGCCATATGCATTTTTATCATCAAATAAAGTTACCATAATTATTCATATATGCATATATAGTAAAAAAGTCAACATAAAGTCAGTATTTTACATGTTGAAAAATTGACAAAAATTGCATTTTTTTCATTATGCATTTTGAAAAATAAATTCATGATCATTTGATTTATCATTATTCCATGCATATATTACATCATTATTCCATGCATATATTACATCGTTATTCGCCTATTTAATTAAATAAGTTTCTAGAAGACACTTACACTCTTTGCATAATTTCTAAACTACCCTTTTTAGAGCCTATAAATAAAACCATTCTCATTCACAAATCTCACCACCAATCATTCACAAAAACTAAGCCAAAACTCTCTTCATTTCCTGTCAAGTAAATTATTTCTTTTTATTGAATAGGTAGGCTCTTATGCTTGTTCTTTATTTAATTCTATTGAATTTTTATTCTTGCTTTATTTATTTAGTACCTTAATCATCACCATTTTGCATGGAAACTCAATTGATTTTAATCAAGATTTGAAAAGTATTCTTGAACCTCCATAAGCAAAAGTGATTTGTTATTGTTTAAATAGATCTTATGGAAACTCAATTGATTTCAAAATCGAGAGTTTAAAGTGTACTTGAACCTCCATGAACAAAAAAAAAATCAAATGTAAATTGATGTTTGTTTTACATAAATAATGTATCCAATAACTTTCCAACACCACCCCGAGCATGAATCTGTAGTTCGTTTATCATGAGGATGGATAAAAAGATTGAATCAAGAAAATATATGTTGCTGTATTTTATTGATTTTTGAATTTTTGTTGTTGTTTATTTTCTGATTTTGAATATACCATTGTGTTCGTGAGATTGGATAGATAAATTTTCATTATTTATTTGCTTGATTCCGTGGAAATTTGAGAAAATTATGGTGTTTTTAAGTTTTTGTTGGAACCCATTTTTTCCCATTTTTGTTGCTACGGAAATAGTAATCAAATATGAGGTTGGGGAAAATGAAGCTTCCCCATACCCCTTGATTGCTCAACACACCACTATGACCCCCCATTCTTTGGACCTAGAGCATTTTTCTAACTACACCCCCAATTTTCAGTCTGTTTTTGTCTTTTGTATATATTTTTTATTTATTATTTTCTTATTATTGTTTTATCTATTTATTTTTGTTCTTTCTTTTATTTCCTTTTGTTCTTTTAATTATTTTACCTCTTGTGTTGATAGTGTGTCCTCTCCCTTTTATTATTTTTGTTACCTTTTTATTGCTTTATTTTTTATTTTATTTTATTGTATTTTAGTTGATGCATAATTGTTAATTCAAAATGACTATTAAAATTAACCTTTCAAAAATACTAAAATCAAAGGTGCTTGATCAACATCAAGTACATTTTTCAAAATCATTTTCATTTCATCATCGATTCAAAACCATATCAAACCAATTTCAAAGAAAGATCAAATAATTCTCGATTCAATGTCGAGCTCGTTTCGCCACCTTTGTAAGTCGATCACTTTTAGCATCACCATCAATCTCACATAGCTTACTCTTGGACTTTCTTACAATGATACCTTATTCGACTTTAATTAATTGATTATGCGATTGATACACCAATTATACCCTTAATTCATGCATAAACGCAAATTCAAAATCTCGATTCAACGTCGAGTATTTTTTTAAATCAAAACTAAAACACTCTAATTATACTTGAACATTATTTAGAAATGAAAATGGGGGATAGTTTCGAGCCTTCGACTCCTCTCCTCAATTGTTTAGGTACGCGTTCTCTTACTCGATTAGTCAAACAATTATCATTTCTCTTAAAAAATTCTAAACCAATTAAATCAAATCATTTTCATAATAAACTAAACAAAAAGGGAGATGGTCTATAGCCTTCGATTCCTCTCCTCAAACACTTGGATACGAATTGCCTTACTCGACTATCCGAGTAATCTTCAAACCAAACTTCCAACATATTAATCCAACTTGTCACCCCTGTGTGATCAAAACTCTTTTAAAAAAGAACATTGTTCGATCCCTTCTAACGCACACAACAAACTAGTGCTTACGCCTCCGCCGAGAGTAGACAAGCCAATGTTTAGCCTTTAGAACGCGAGTCAAACAATTATTCATTAAAAGACACCAACGAACCGTAGTTCCCCGAACTACAAATGCTCTGATTTCCTTATTGCACTATAAGGATATGTAGGCACGAGATTGTGAGATCTTTGCGAGCACACTAATAAAAAACCTCCCTTTTCCCCCTTTTGAGGTTTTTGTTCCTTTTCTCTTTTCAATCCTTTATTCACTCGAAGAAAACAAATAACATTTAGCAAACATTCAAATCACAAATTAGACAAAAAGGTTCCCGTTGAGTACAACGGACATGGGGGGTGCTAATACCTTCCCCTTGTGTAATAGAGTCCCGAACCCGATATGGTTGTGACAACCATCTTCTTTCTTTTTAAAGGTTTTATCGATATTTTCCTATCCCCTTATTGGAATAAATAAAGTTCGCTAGAGACTCTGTTCGAACACATTTTTCCGCGACCATCGTGAAGGATCGTATTTTTCGAGATGCGACAATTATAAAGTGAATTAGTTGGGAGCATTTTTATGTTGACATGTTTTACCCCCAAAAAGTTGTTTTGGACCAATAAAAGCAAAAGGAAAAATTATATCTTCCAGAACATCTTTCTTTCTTAGATGGTAGGTACTTATCTCATCCCATATAATGCACCCTACACCGCTGAAAATTTGAAAATGTCTTTGGAGATGTATTTTTGGACGCACCTACAAGCACACATATTCTCGTATTTTAGCCAGCCATTATATTTTTTCTAAAATATATTTCGGAGATGCATCTCCGTATATTATTTAGCGTGTATCCGAAGATGCATCTTTGTGACACTCCATGTTCTCATTTATGGTACTTTTATTCACTGAGCTAGTTTATTTTAAAACTCAATGATGATTCCTGAGATGCATATTCGGAAATGTCAAACAAAAAATTGGATAAAACACCACCTTGCATGTTCTTCTTCCTTATGATCAAAGGGAGTTTCACTCTCAAAACCCTTAAAAAAAATTCTTCCATTTTCAATCAACTTTTCAACACCAAAACACCATTATTGTATTTTATCATACCAAAAAGAGCAAAAGAAGCTGGAATTTAACTAAAGTTCATTCATTTCATCCCCCATTCCTTGCATTAATGTGGTTTTTGAGCTGAAAAAAATAAACATTGAGTTCAGATATGCATCTCCAGACTCAGTTTCATTTATTCCGGAGATTCATCTCCAGATGTGCATGTTACTTTGACTTTTTAATTTGTTTTTATGTTATTATTGGTATTAGAAATGGTGTATCTTTATATGTTTCCCAAATCTACTATGATAATGGATGTTAAATAGAACAAAGTGAAGGATGATGATAAACCAGATAAAGTGAAAGATGATGTTAAACCGAGTGCTAGACCGGTTGTTCTGAGGTAGATGTTCGTTAACAATTTACCAAAAAAAACAAGAGTTTATTATTCGGGAACATATGCTATAGTGGGTCCGCATGGAGGCCAAGAGATTGGGGTTTGACGTTGTAATCAGAAGGTATGACAATGATTCTGATAGAAGACAAACATTTGTAACAATGAGACGCGAAAGAATTGGCTGATATCAACCACCGATTAGGAAGTTGAAACATGAAGATACCAGATCGAGAAAATGTGTGTGTCCATTTAAATTGCGTGAATACCGTAAGGCAAATGATACATAAAAAATTAATGTGGTTTTTGGTATACATAATCATGCTTTGAGCGACTGGTTAATCAGTCATTCCATTGTATGTTGCCTTATTCTAGAGGAGAAGGAACTTGTTTCAGACATGACATTAAACACGGTAGCTCCAAAAAACATACTTGCAAATTTGAAATGGAAAAGACCTCATAATGTTTCAAATATAAAACGAGTCTACAATGTGCGTGCCCAAAACAATAAGGCGGTAAGAGGTCAAAGATATGAAATACAAAAATTGTTTAAGATTTTGGAAGATGACCATTGTTTCTAGGTACAATGTTTGTGAGGATAAAGTCACAGTTCGAGATATATTTTGGACCCATCAATTCCATCAAGTTGTTCAACATATTTTCCATTATGTTTATAATTGATTCAACATACAAAACAAACAAGTATAGGCTCCCAGTCTTGGAAATTGTTGGTTTTACATCTACGAAGATGGCTTTTTAAGTTGATTTTGCATTTTTGGAATCCGAAGAAGAGGATAATGTTACATGGGCTTTGGAAATGTGCAAGACTATATTGAAGGACCAAGAAAAAATGCCAAATGTAATTTTCACTGACCGTAACACCACCTTGATGAATTAAGTTGCAATGATGTTCCCTGATGAAAGGATATTGTTTCTAATGTCCAAATTAATCTAAAACTTGTATAAATAAGGGGTCTCCCATATCATGTTCTTTAAAAAACATAACACATCATAATTAATACATATCCCCATTCACATTTGTGTATTTCAATAACATAAATCCCCCATTTCAATTTAGGGCCTCCAAGGACATAACTCTCGTCGATCTGAAATTCAAACTAGATACTCTTATGCATATCCATAAAATCACAGAGTTGTCAAGCTCGAGTATCGCTCACCCTTGATTGATGACGAAGGAAAGATATGGTTGAACAAGCTTGAAATGAAGACGAATGAAGATTTAAAGGTTACGTAAAGTACATTTTATCATTATTCATCAAAAGGTCCGATTGAAATGGATGCAACAATTGCAAGATCGATCAAATATATTCTAAAGATGTTCCAACCTTGTGAATCACCCGTTTATAGTGAACTGTAATGTTAAGTTTATGTTAATGACTATCTATGTAATGTTAAGTATTTGAACATCAATTTGTGTTATTATCCAACTTCCTGCAATTGTTTTTGGTTTGACCTAACATAGCATATTCCAGTGATGTATATCCGTAAAACTAGCTGAGTTATGAATTAAGGGTTGTTATGGAGATGCATTTACGGATTCAACCTAATGTTAATACGAAGATGCATCTCCAGACCAAATTTTAACAAAATAAGGGTGTCTCCCAAATTTGAGCTGACAAGTGTGTAAAAAGGGTGCATTCAGATATGCATCTCCGGATTCTATGGGTTGTTGTGAGTTTTCACCGAGGTGGGGAAACATCTCATTGGTTTAGAGAGAAATTTAATTTGTTGATGATTCAGTTCAAACAATTGTTCTTTAGACCACTACCAAAAAGGCAACACCTAACATTTACTCAAACCCACTTTTATTACTATCCATATGATTGTTCAAAAAACTCATAGAACCGAACCAAACTATTGTTAAATAACTGAACTATTCTCTTTCATTATTGAGCTAGGTATTCCCCCATGAAATCAACATGCCCTTGACAAACATTAAATAGGTTAGTTGTTGACACCTTTCGGTGCTTGATCTCCAAAAATTGATGAAATTTGTTTCCTCGCAAGATCCTGATAGTTGGTAAGTGAGAGGTGGGGGAGGCTCATATACCACCTCAAAGCTACCTCCTTGAAAATACTGGGAATGAGATTTCACTTCAAGGGATCACAAATGTCAATTATTACTATCTAAGTGTTGATAGAGGTAATGTGCTCCTAGGGGTCACTCTTGTTGGACAAGTGACTTCAAACACAAGAGAGAGAGAGAGAGAGGGGGGGGGGGGGGGTGAATTGTGAAGGTTGAAAAAGGATGTCTAATTATAAAAATCTTGATTTCTAAATTTTTTTGAGTTAGTTTTATAAGTAAGAAAGAGATTATGCAATAGAATAAGTAAATCAAAGAAAAGAGATGGAAATATAATAGAAAGTAATAAATAACATAAATGTAAAGAGATAATGGATTAGATAAATGTACGAGCGATTTATATAGGTTTAGCCTAACCATTTAGCCTACTCTTGTCCCCTAGAGTTTTTTTTAAGAGTTTCCATTATATGAGATGCGAGTTTTTCACAAGTTATGTCAACGAAGCTTTTTACAACCAAACATGAGATTTTGCACTAGCTAATCCTAAACTAAACACGAAATTTTACATTGGGCTAACCTGATAACCAAACAACGCTTTTACCCTAGGCTGAGCTCAGAAACCAAATAGGATATTTTAATTGGATAATCTCACAAATCAACCAAGAGATTTTAAGAGGCTGAACTCTCAAATCAAACAAATATTTTAACTAGCTAATCTTAAGAACCAAACAAGAGTTGTTGATTAGTTAATCTCTAAAACCAAATAAAAATTTCTCTTAAAAGATATTACACAAGAGACAACACCCTCTTGAGTAAATTAAAAAATAGCCACAAAACCAAAACAAACACCCTCACATATATATCTAACTCTCAAAGCACTAAGGCAACTTCGCGAAGAAATAGAAAAAGATGAAGTAAAGAGACTAAAAAGTGAGAAAGTATGATTGAAATACGTTTTCTGGTGTATTTAGAAATGAGGAGAAACTCTCTAGTACATCTACTTGAATTAGTGGGCCATATTTTTTCTTTCTCGTAGTATATCTAACATGTATAGTATTTTTAAATTCCATTACATATTAAACGGTCTTTCAAAACATTCTCTCTGAAATTTATATAACAAAACTTTAAACCAGGCCATATGGTTTGTGGAGAAATAATTTTATATGCATGAACAAAACCAACCCTAAAAAACTCATCCATTACAACTTCATATTCTTTTGACAATCAATTATAAGATATCCATTTTCAGTCCATAACTCAATTGTTCAATTAATCATTTTGTCATTAATTCGATGTCATAAGGAAGTCATAAAACAAGACAATATTACATATCTCCACCACTAATTCGATGCTATTTTTTTATTTACTAGAACTCTAAGGAAATATCAACAATTACTTATTAAAATTTTGTTCTTCAGGGGATAGATTTCGAACACGATGTCATAGACAAGTGGTTCAACAAGTTAAACCAGAATCACCATAATTAATAGAGATTCAATTGTACAAGATGACAGAGCATAAGAGTAATAAAAAACATAATAATTGATAACCCAGTTTGATGCAACAACATCTACGTCTAGAGGGTTGACTTCCAACCCAAGAAAGGAAATTAACTATTAGTAGTTTAGTACAATTATTCTTACAAGCAACAACAAGCCATGTGTTGTTCAATGCCTCTTTCTAATACTATCCAATGACTTTCTATTTAGGACTCCCCCTAAATTTGATAACCCCCTTCACTTTATCTCAATCACTAAACCCTAATGATTTGTGTTTAACCCAATTATCAATGTTGAATATTACAACTCAACTAAACAAACATTTTATGCAAAGTTACTAAAACAAATAGCTGTACAACCATAGCATTATAATATCTTCAAAGTATTGCTTGCTTTCCAATGCAGCTCTTGAGTTCCTTATATAGAAAAAGTATTATAGGATTTTCTCTTTGGATATTGGCTTTAATTATGTCCATAATCTTTACATAATCAGTTGAATATTATTTTCTCCATACATATCTCCAACAAAAAGATATGATTTGGTTTAATTCAAATTCATATTTATATCGCATTTAAACTTGATTTGATCTTCACAACCATCCAACAAATCATATAACCATATTTCTAAATAAAAGCAATAAAATCTAACTGAATCTTCAACAGAAGATTTGTCCAAAAATATAGCAATCTGGCTTGTTGAGCAAGGCACAAATGTTGTACCCACATGATGTGACATCACATCTAGCATGTATTCCTTATGCACCAGAAAATCATCTTGAAGCTATAACACCCTGACTTAATTAGCCTTTTATTTATCTATTTATTTGATTTAATTGATTAAATTATTCAAATAATAATTTTATGTGATTTATGACTTGTTTGGCCGATGGCGACATTTGTGGTGAATTATGCTGATTTAATTTATTTTTGGTGGGAATTGATTAATTCAATTAATAGTAATTGAGAGAATAGTAAAGGTTGAGGTACAAAGTGAAATAATAGAGAATTAGGTGGTTAGCGGAGAGAGGCTTATGTCTAGTTAGGCCAAAATTATAATTATGAGAAAGTTAATTAGATTATTATATGTTTAGAGGAAATAAGGGTTTTTGGAGAGCATTTTGACAAAACATGAAAAGAGAAGGTTAGAGATCATGAGCATTGAAGAACTAGGGCTTGGGAAGAAGGAATCTTAGGAGTGATTGCTTGTTGCTTTTGCTGGAATTACAAGGTAAGGGGGAAGATTATTCATCTAAGGGTGTCTTAATCATGAAAGGGTAGAGTGGCTTCCATAAGCTCCAATATGGTTTTTCTTTTCTCCATTTCTTGATGATAATATGATAAATGATGAATGTGATTTTGTTTTAATGTCATGAATTGATGTGAAATTCGTATTTGATGTTGTGTTGCTTCATGTTCATGAGTTAATTGATTACATGATGAATTTGTGTTGCAATTGATGAATTTTTTACTCTATGAACATAACCTTGAGTATATGATTAAATGGTGAATTAAGATGTTAATATGTGTGTAATTAACATGTTCAATATGATATACTTTATATATGATAAATTATGTGTAATTGGGTGTTTTAGGGATCAAAATCAGAGCTTTGGAAGTTCTCCAATGGTGAAAATCACGTTTTTGCATTTTTATACAGTGGTAATCGAATAACGCGTTGGTGTAACCAGTTGTAGCTGAAGCTGACAATTTTTTTTGAAATTTTCGTGACTGTAATCGGTTACGGGTTTTGGTTAACCAGCTATCGGATCTCTAAAAATGCGATCCTTCGTGAGGCGCTCACACACTTGCGAAAAAGATGTTCAAACAAAGTCTCCACCGAACTTTATTTAATACAATGAAGAAAAGAGAAAATATCGATAAAACCCCTTAAAAATAAAGAAAATGGTCGTTGCAACCAAATTCAGGTTCGAGAGTCGGTTACGCAAGGAGAATGTATTAATACCTCTCACGTTTGTTGTACTCAACAAGAACCTCTTAGTTAAATCTGCGATAGAGTGTTAGCTAATGTTAATTGTGATCTTCTACTTACTAAGCGAGAAAAAAGAAAGGAAAATGTTTTTTATTAAATGAGTGTTTTTTATTAAGGTGTATCTAAGGACGGAGCCAGAAATATTAACATGTGGGGGCATATACATTTTAATTACATTCTTGTATGATTAATTTATTTCAAATATTACTAAAAATATTCATTTTTATATATGTGATCAAATATTTATTTAATGTTTGATATATTATATTGTCAGATATTTAATTCTCCACAAAGTTATTATTAAAAACATATTTTATTTATCATAATTTTCTTAAACAAAATAAAAATTAATTTTAAAATAAATAAATCATTTAATACAAAATATTTTTATTAATATTTTTTTAAATCATTAATTTATAAGGAGAAATATTTTAAATTATACTTAAAAGTTAAAACAAAAATTAAATTATTAAATATTATTAAATAAATAATATAAAAAATATATGAAAAATATTATTACTAAATTTAAAATCAAGTGGGGGCAGCAGCCCCCATTGCAATGTATCTCCCTCCGTCCCTGGGTGTGTCCGACAAGATTTTTTCAATCATGCTCCTTCGTATCTCCAGGTGCTATGGAGAAATCAAGGCTACGGAGAAATCATGTTATGGAGAAATCATGTTATGGAGAAATCATGCTCCTACGTATCTCCAGGTGCTCCGACATATTGAATAATTAAAACTTTACTTATTGCTCGCTCTTGGAGGCGGAAGTCTTTGTTTGTCTCACATCGAATATGGATAAAGCATACTCGTTTCTAAAAATGTTTTCAAAGGCACACAAGGGTGTAAAATAAGTTTGATTTGTTGAGTGCTTTGTTGGATGACAGTTACTCGAATGGTCGAGTAAGGCTACTCGTATCCAAGTAATCGAGAAAAGGAATAGAAGGCTCTAGACCATATCCATTTTCATCTTTAATTGGAAAAGTATTTAAATAAGATTAATGTATTTTGGACTAACGACAAATACTCAAATGGCTGAGTAAGGCTACTCATATCCAAATACTTGGGGAAGGTAATAGAAGGCTCTAGACCATCTTGCTTTCCATCCAAGTTTATTACGAAAAATGAGTTTGATTTAAGTTATGATTATGAAAGCGATTTGAGGTGAATCAGACTAGATAATTTTTTAACAGATAACAATTGCTTAAATGGACGAGTAAGGCAACTCGTACCCAAAAAATCGAGAAGAGGAATTAAAGGCTCTAGACCATCTCCCTTTTCAAAACAGTGTTTAAGTATGATTAAGTAATTTGGATTTGATTTGGGAAAAGGCCCTCGATGTTTGATCGAAATCTTTATTATTTACGTTGAATTGAAACAGTATGAAATGATTTGAAGGTTATCGAGAAAGACTGAGAAGTGGATATTGGAAATGATTATGTTTTGGAAAAATTGCTCGACGTTGGATCAAGTACTTGTTTTTTTGTTCTTTTTGAAAATGTTGATTTTAACCTTGAGTTAACAAATAACTAATACAATAACAACAAAGGAAAGTGGTAAATTTATTACACATTACGGGAATGGGGGGTACAATTTGTCGAATGGAGATACAGTACAATAATTAACAACACAATCTCAATAAACAATTGTAAATAAAAAAATATCTCATTCTATGAAGGCCCAAGAGAAAGCCAAGGGACCAAAAATAAATAAGAATTTTGAACTATTGAATTTAACACTATGTTAAGCAATCATAAAGCGATTCATGTAGGAATCACCGTATCTGAGACCGGTTAATAAAAATGTATGCGTTTAAGCAATTTCTGAAGTTAAATTGAATATTTAACTCCGAAATCAAAATGCATATGTGAAAAACTAATTATTTACGCGACCTTTTTTAAATGAAAACAAACGACAGTTAAAGTAAAGAATTTAACACTATGTTAAGCAATCGTAAAACGATTCATGTAAGAATCACCCTATATGAGCCAGTCAACAAAATTTTATTTGTTTAATCAGTTTTTAAAGTTAAATTGAATTTTTAACTCCGAAATTGCAATGCATCTGTGAAAAATCAACGAAACAAATAAATAAAATTTCCTTTTTCACAATTTAAAAATAAATAATTAATATCTAAATTAATCAAATAAATAAACAAAATTAAAAAAAATTGATTATCAAAAGAGTTGGGCAATGGGTGCTAGCATGATTATGTCGGTGTAAAATAATAAAATGGGTCAAATACAAAACTACACCCAAAGAATTAAAATAAAATTTAATTTTAACAATATAATGATAATATTAATACTAATAAAAGTAATTAACAAAAAAATGAAATAGAGAAACAAAGGGGGGACGACTGGCGTGTTGAGAGAGAGCAGATTATACAAATTTTCAAAAAAAATCCAGCATCCATTCAGAAGGCGACACGTGGAAAAAGATAAAATATCAAATTAATAAAAATCTAGGACCTGTTTGATATGGTTTTGAAAAACTGTTTTTTAGTTTTTAAAAATTAAAAATTATAAAATTTGTTTGGTAGTCTAATTTTATAAAACTATTTCTCAAAACTATTTTCTATTCGTGAGTTTTTAAAACTAAAAATATAAAATAGGTTTTAGAGGTTTTGATTTTTCGGTTTTTAGTTTTGGAAATTAGGAAGAGGACAAAACAAGAAAAAATGGTACTATATTCATCAATGGCAAATTTGTAACGATGTTCAACTTTAAAACAATTTTTGAAAGTTAGATTACCAAACATGTTTTTTCCTCAAAACTTTTTTTAAAAACTTAATTTCCAAAATAGTTTTTAAAAACTAAAATCTAAAACTCATTCAAACGGGCCCCTAATCTTCTTCTTTCTCGGGCTACTTTCAATGGAAAAACTCAGAAATGCTCTTCCAAATTCAACTGTCTCTCTTAAACTTATCACTCACTTAAATATACTCTCAATCAAACCATGAATGCTTCAATCTCAGATTTGTAAATCCAAACAAAATCAAAACCAACAGCTAATGAAAATCAAATAAAGCATGGTTACCGGGAACAAACCTCAATCTGAACGCGTGGTGGAGGTCGAACTCTGAAGTGCCCTTAATCGGTGATTACAACTACGTTTGGTGGATCGGAGACAGCGTGCAAACATCGCATTTTTGCATGGTCTATGGTTGGACGCGGTGGTTCAAAGCTCACATGTGGATGCCAATGATGATCCGGTGACGTCAGAGAGTGTGTGATTGTGCTTAATCAATCTCTCATTTCTTCTCTTTTTCACTTTTTTTCTGCACCTTTTGTATGTCAAACTGATTGTGATGAATACACGTTTCTAGTTATATTTTTTGTTTGTTTATTGTGATATGATTTTGTTGTTTCTTTATTTTGTTATAGAGGCATGAGGAAAAATGGAGATGGAGGTAGCTTGGTTTTCACAGTGAAGGGTAGAGTCATGATGAAAGGTTGTTGAAGGAAGAGTATACACAGAAGAATGAAAAAGTGAGAAGACCGATTCATGTGTGTGAGGGTAGCATGAAGTTTTATGAAATGAAGATATGTGATGGGTGTTTTTTCATGTGAGTGAGGGAGTTTTCTATGTTAGTGAAGTGTGGTCGTAGGGTGGTGAGCGTTGTCGACAACATGAGGTAAAGGCGGAAGGATGGTGGTTGTGGTACTGCACAAATGAGAAGGGAGAGGATGAGCTAATGGTGATGATGTTGGTTTGTGTAGTTTTGAAAAGAAGAAAGGAAGAAGTTGATGAATAGGAAATATTATGGAGAAAAGAGGGTCATGTATTGAGTTCTTTTTCTCCTCTAAAAAGCATCTAAGTTTAACGTGACATAGAGAGTATTTTTTAATGGCTAGTGATCAAAACCCAAAATGAAAGGAAAAATCAGTGGACCCTCTGACCGCCGCGGATTGGTTCATTCTTATGCATATTAGTCTGCTTCTCTCGAATGTCGCGTGTGTGGGTGGTTTAGGGGAATCAAGAGACAATTGGGAGGGTGTCTTGGTGAGAAAATATCAGTTTTTTTCATGCTACTAGTTGTTAGGGAGTAAATGATTTCACATGGGACGTTGTTCGCACGGGTTTTTGTGCGAACAATCTCTAGCCTCTTATTGATGTTTACTTGTAGGATCGACTACAAAATCCTAGATTAAATGTTAAGTTTATGGGATGTTTTGTTTAAATGTTTGAATTAAGAAAATAGTAGACAGGAAATGCTTGTAAAAGATACAATTAAAATAGATGAACGAAAGGCAAGATAAACCGTAAATGACAAAGCAGATAAAAAGATTCGGTAGTTTAAATTGCTTGAACGGAAATGTGGACGCAAGCATACATTTTTGTAGGAATGAACTCTTTTCTCTAAACGCTTGATACTTTGAGTGTTTTCCCTCCACAATGCTACAAATGCGACCTTTAAAACTAGAAATCAAATCTACTTAAATAGTAATGAGAAATAACTGCTACATTGTCATTGGCCATCTACACTGTGCACACGTTTAAACCTCCAGCTCCACATCTTTTGCAACTTCCCCATGTTCTGCTCAACTGATTATCTCATTTTTGCTTGTTTGGCTTCAACTTTGACTGCCTCATTCCCCGTCGACATCCTTTCGACCTGACCTATGTCCTTTGGCCCATCTTTCTGTCGAAACTCTCGCTCTTTCTCCTTCTTTTCCTCTAGTCGAAATTTACTGGTTAACAAATTTCCCTCCTAAAAGGCTAGTTTCGACTGAGAACATTTGGACTGAGAAACTTGGCGTTTTGTCTTCCACCAAATTTCGATAGTGCATAATCTTTGATGATGTCATGCGCAATGATGTCACCTTTCTGTGCCACGATTTCCAAGGGGAAATGTCATCATTTGCAGCTACTTCCTTGGTCGTGGATTTTCAACCACCTTTACTAACTTTCCCACTACCACTGAATCAGAACCATTGTCATAAATATCGATTGACTCTTGGTTGTCATCGTATTTGCTTATAAATACCATTCATCCATATTTTTTGTTTTCCTTCCTTCTTCTCTGTTTACATATTTTTTTGTAACTCTTAGAATATATACTTTCCTCATTCCCCTCCTTTCTTACATTGCAATGGCTTCTTCTGCGAACATTGTGGATACAGTTACACACGATATTGGTAACAATCCCATCGCTTTCAACCTCGCTGAAAAAGAAGGTTTAACCATTGTTCATCAACCACCTTCAAATGATCCATCCGAGATGGAAACTTGGCAATGGTAAATGCGCATTTCCTTCATGGTGGCTGAGAAGCTTTTCGCCTTCAATGGGCCACCCTTAGACGAAAGAACGCAACCCAAAAAGGTTCAAATTTTTTTTCTTGCTTCACCCCCTACTGTTCCTGCTGCTTTCGAGAAGGTAGGCATCATGGATATCAAGTTTATGGACCCAGAAGATAGAGTTTTATGGTCGATGCCTACTCCTGGTAACAAAGAATACCTAGCATGGCTCGAAAGGGTGCAAAACAAACGTCAAACCCAATGGAAGACAGTTGGCATCTTTGACGCCATCCAAATCTCAAGGCATGCCCATAGGGTCAATCCTTGCATGTTGCTTTCTTCGCTCTATTTTTGGGAAGGTTCGACTAACATATTTCACCTTCCCTGTGGGATGATGACGCCCACTCTTTTCGACGTGGCAGCCATCATTGGTCTTTCACCTTTGGGCGAAACCTTCGACCCAACTCATGCGACTGAGAACAAATTTTCCTTCAAACGTCCAAGTCTTAAATTTTATATTGCTGATCATCATGTCAAAGACTCTGACGAAGTTTCTGAAGAGGAGCATATTGCCTTTCTCACTCTGTGGCTTTCTTACTACATGTTTTTTCCCGGCTCTCTACAGATAGCCAAGAGTTTCATTCCTCTAAAGATTCAACTAAATGAGGATCGACAAGTTTCATTGGGTAAACTTTTATTGGCGTCCATTTATCATTCCTTAGGACTTTCCTCCTTGAAGCTGAAACTGCTTCATTCCACTTCTAAGGCTTTGAATCTGTCGGGCCCTCTATGGTTTCTACAACATTGGCTAAATGTCACTTTTGAATATAAACTGGGTTACCCAATGTCGGAGCGAATTATGCGTTTAACGCAGGAACGCCCGATCGAAGGTGTTTGACTGGCCTTGACTACTTGTCAAGAGATTCCCAACAAAACCCTCTTCCTGAAGTACATAAATCTGTTTAGTGAAACCACTACTTTCGTGTTAGGCATGGCTCCTTTTGCGAATCAAAACTTTGGTCCGACATGGTTTATGAATCCCTTTCCCGATGTCTCTCCATAAGCTGCTGCACAGTCGAACGCTGTGTGGAGAGCATTTTTGACTCCTATAATGTTGTCTGATTCATGAAATCGTGACTATAGTTAGGATCACACAATCAATTGGATTAAATCAATATAGCATATGTAAATCGGATTAAGCAAACAAAATACATATATTAATATTGAAAGGAATAAAAAACCTGAATAAGAATTACTAAAATCTCAAGGTATCGGAACCCGAATACAACAAATTGTTTGGATCGATTAGTTCTTCATGAGAATTCTTGCCAAAGCTTTCAAGTATTTCGTGAATAGTGATCATCCTAATATTATGCGGCTGCTAGGTATATGGAAAACAAGGAATTTGGTTTACAACCCAATTGGATCGAAAACATAACCCAAGCCCAAAACTAATGACCCAAAACTTAAATAAAACTAATATTGCAACTTCAACGAATTTTCTGGCCCTGTTACAGGCCGAATCAGCTTCTGACTTCTTCGTGAAAGTCGTAGCTCTTTCTCTTAGCTTTCCAACTCATACTCACACGCATCTATCTGATACTCCTAACTCCAGTTATGAATTTATTCGTGCAGACTGCAAATGCTGAAAAAAATAATGCGAAAAACAAATAAGTGCAAGAATAAAATAAATTATAAAAACATATTAAAACATAAAAATAAGCAAAGCAAACCGAGGAAATGCTTGAGTACAAATATGAAAGAATGTGCATCAAAATGCACTGATCATAGGGTCAGAAACATGTCCCGGCTGTATCAACCCCAAATAAGCCCCCTAAAAAACCAAAAGCATCAGTTACTGAAGGTGAGGGTTCTGATACCATCATGCATTCTCACATACTACCTTCTTCGAAGGTTCCACCCTCGACTCCAGCCTTCCCTCTTAAAAAGAAGAAAAAGGTTCCAGCCAAAAAAATGGCTCAGAAAGTCGTTTCTTCGAGCGTTACAAAGACTTCTACTCTCGACAATCTCGTTGAGATTTTAAAACCTATTGGTCATGAAGAGCCTACTCCAACATCTCCTCCCAAACCTCAAACTCCTAAGGTATTTGAGACTTCTCCTCATCTAATTTTTATGGAATTATCCCTTAATACTAATTTTACATTCTTTCTTCAGGGTTCTCCGACTAAGTCGACTTGTATTGCAAATGCTGATAATGCGGTCGTAGTTATGGATCTGACGGAGACTACTGATCCCTTGAGCCCCCAAAGGCAAGATGAGTTTTAAAGCATGTAGACTGAAGGCAATCAAGATCCTGACACGCATCATATTCATGGTCCTTTAACAGCTGCTGGCAGCGAGACCCATTTGACTGACAAAGGAAAATAAACTCCCTCATCCTCTGAGAAAGGTGCCCCTTGCACAAGATAAAAGTTCCAATTGTTCTCTTAATCAGGAGGAGATTCTCTCTCTGAAAAAAAATCCAGTAGAGACTTTGAGAAGGCTGCAGAAGCTTTGCCAAGCGTCGATTGATGCTTATCCCTATAGCTTGACTGCCATGCCTATTCAAGAAATGGATGTTTCTATCATTCTCAAACTCCAACAGCTGAAAACCTATTTGTTTAAGCAAGAAATTTTGGCCGTCTTCGCAGAGGAAGAGGCCTCGGGGGTCGACATCCTCAAGCTTATTGACGAGCTTTCTCGACATAAAGTTCCTGCTCCTATGGCCAAATATCTGATTGAATTTGAAGCCTTCTTCACTCACCTTGTCAAAGACCTGGGATTTAATGATTTTGAGACCAAGAAGCAAGAGCGTTTCAACCAATAACAAGCCTTTGACCAACAAATCTCAAACTATTGGGCTCAAATGGCTGAACCCGCCAATAAAATTGCTGAAGTCGAGAAACAAAAAGCCTCCTTGGATTCAACTGAGACTCTGCCGGCTCAAGATGTTATTGATCAGGAAGTTTTCAAAGGAATTGCACATGGTGAGAATGCCATTTAAATTAAATAAAGGATTGGCCAACTTCAGGAGAAGAGGGACCTCCTCGACAACAAAACTGATCATGAGAAGAACCTTTTTGAAGACTTTAAGTCTAGATTTCCTGCCTAATGTATTTCTCTGTCGAGATAATGTAACTCCGCCTGGATATTTTGTATGCCATCTTGGCTTTTTCCATTTTAGCTTTGATAATTAATGACAAGTTTTATTACCTTTTGATTGGAATCTCTTGGAGCATAGGTTTATATTTTTTCAAATATTTCCCATTTACCCTTAAGATTCGTCGATCAATACCCAACTCTTGAATTTCAGAGGCACTATTCGTAAACGTTTGGATTACTTGAAATGGTCCATCCCAATTTGGTGACCATTTTCCTAAAGTCCGATCACTTCGATCCATAGGTAAGATAACCTTCCAAACGTAATCATTTATTGCAAAGGTTTTTATCTTACCCTTTTTATTGTACGCTTTGGACACACACGTTTTTTTTGTAACAACATGTCTATCACAACCAACCTTTCTTCTTCTAAATCGATCATTTTGTCAAACATAAGTCTCCAATATTGTTCTGGAGGAATGTCGTTTTGCCGCTGCACCCTAACTGATTGTAAATAGATTGTTGTTGGCAACATGACATCATGCCCAAATGTCAAACGAAAAAGAGTTGAATTGGTTGCCTCCTTTGGGGATGTTCGACAAACCCATAGAATTTGATCTAATGTTTTATGACAATTCTTAGGTTTCTTGGCAACATGTTGTTTGATTAATCCAATTATAACTTTATTGGCTGCCTCGACTTGGCCATTTCTTGGGCGTAGTAAGGTGTGGAAGTAACCAACTTGAATCCTGTTTCAGCAGCAAACTCTTGCATCTTTTGACCAACGAAAACTGAACCTTGATTTGTAATAATGGTTTCAGGAATCCCAAACCTATACACAATGTGTTTTTGAATGAATTCGATCATAACCTCTTGATCCACTTTTATCAAAGGGATAACTTTTATCCATTTTGTGAAATAGTCTATACCTACCAAGATAAATTTTTGTTGTTTCTACAAGGTTGGTCGAATCTCACTGATGACATCTAATGCCCAACCTCAAAAGCCTAGGGCTTGATGATTGCATGCAACTCACCAGCTGACACATGTTGAATGCTTGCATGTATCTGACATTCTTGACACCCTTTCGCAAAGTCAATACAGTCTTTTAACACACTTAGCCAGTAAACACCTTGTCAAAATAATAACCATTTCATTTTATGGCCAGCTTGATGACCTCCACATATTCCACTATGTACCTCAGACATTGCCAAGTATGCTTCCGTATCCCCAAGGAACTTGAGCAACACTCTTTCTGCAGTATTTTTTAATAACTCATTTCCCAGGCATACATAGCTTAATGCTCTATACTTAATTTTCCTGTCAGTGTTTCTGACTGGATTTTCTAAGTACTCCACAATTGGCTTTCTCCAATGTGACCGCGAAAATTTGTCGATGGCAAAAACTTCATGTCTTTCAAATTTTTCAAAAATTTCAAAAATTTTACTTAACACATCTGCCCCCCTCCCTAGTTTTTGGGATTTCCATTTTGGGTGACGGCGAGATGTTCGACACATCTTTTCTTTCACCTTAATAAAGTCCTTGAGCCTATCTTTCGACACTTTATACCCACATGCAATTTGTGCTAAATTTTAGCTTCTTGATTCTCTATTCTAGGCACATGTGTGATGTTGACAACCTCGAAGCACTCTAATAGGTGTTTTGCCATTGCGAAATACATCGGCAGATTTTCTTTAATGCACTGATATTCTTGTGTGATTTGTTTGATCACTAGCTCATAATCACCCTTTATCTCGACCTTCTTGACTCCTAAATCCCTCAAGATTTTGAGGCCAGTGATTAGGGCTTCGTATTCTACTTCATTATTGGAACAATTTCTGTCGACTTTACATTTGAACTTCGTCGGAATTCCTTGTGGGGATAATATTAAGATCCCAACACCTGTTCCATTTTTGTGACTTGACCCGTCTAAGTATAACCTCCATGGGTTCGTGTCGACCATGTTTAATGATGGTTCGACTATTGCATGGTCTATAATAAAATCTGCCACTATTTGGCCTTTCATAGCCCTCAAAGGCATATATGTTAAAGAAAATTCAGTTAATGCCAGCGCCCATTTCCCAATTCTACTATGTAGAATGGGTTTAGACAACATATGTTTAATAACATCAAAATGAGACGAAATATACACATCAACTGGTTTTATATATTGCTTTAACTGCATACATGAGAAGTACAAGCATATGCACAGTTTCCCAATCATATTGTACCTAGTTTCAACATCTATTAAAATTCGAATGAGGTAATAGATGGGTCTTTCGACACCACTATCATCCTCTTGTGCTAACATACTTCCTATGGTCGTATCCGACGCAATAAAATATAACCTCATATTCTTATTCATACTAGGTGGCAATAAAATGGGAGGCTTTTTGAGGTACTCTTTGATGGTGTTGAAAGCCTCTTGTTGCTCTCGTTCTCAGTGAAAATCACTTTCCTTCTTGATCTTGAGCAATGGCAAGAAAACCTTTATCTTGCCACTTAGATTTGATATAAATCTTTTCAAGAAGTTTATCTTCCCTAACAAAGACTGGAGCTACTTCTTTGTCGAAGGAGGCTTGAGATCCAAAATTTCTTTTCTTTTCTTTTGGTTGATCTTGATGCCTTTTTTGTGCACATCGAAACCCAAGAAGTCTCCTTCATGTACACCAAAAGCACATTTTAATGGATTCATTTTTAATCCATATTTTCTCATCATCTCAAATGAGCATCGAAGATGGTCCAAATGACCATTTTCAGATGAAGACTTTATCACAATATCATTAATGTATACCTTCATAAATTTTTCAATAAAATCATGCAATATGACATTCATGGCTCTTTGATAGGTTGCTCCAGCGTTTTTTCAACCAAACGACATCACAACCCATTTGTATGTTCCCAAAGCTCTGGGGCATCGAAACGCCGTCTTGGGAACATCATCTTCTACTATGAGAATATGATTATAGGCAGAATAACCATCAAGCATACTCAAGTATTCAAAACCTGCGGCTGAATCGACTAGCATTTCTGCCACTGGCATCGAATACTCATCTTTTGGAGTTGCATTGTTTAAAGTCTCTAAAATCTATACAGACTCTAAGTGTTCCATTTTTCTTGATAACATGTACTATGTTGGCTAACCATTCGACGTACCTTGCAGTTCTGATGAACCGGATTTTGAGCAGTCTCTTAATCTCCTCCTTAATCCTCAATGTGATTTCTGGAGAAAACCATCAAGGATGCTGCTTTACTAGCCGTTTTCCTGGATGAATAGGCAACCGATGTTCTAATATGCTTCGATTTGGGCCAGGCATTTCTCCATAGTCCCAGGAAAAATAATCTCTGTACTCTTTCAATACTTCGATCAGTTTAGCCTTCATCTTTGACCCAACTTTAGTGCTTATATAAGTTGGTCTTTTTATGACCCCATCTCCTAGGTCTATCTCCTCGAGTGGGTCTTGTGCTTGCATTCTCTGCAACTCATTTAATGGGTCTTTATCAAACCTCAAAGGCTCATTGTCATAAATGCAATCTAGCCTCTGGCTTTATGAAGATGTTGTTTGGCCTTGTTGGATATCTTCACATTCTTCAACTTTGGCTTCGATAGCCAAATTTTGTAGTTTCTCATCTTCTAGTGATGATTTTCTTTTGTTCTCATCCAAATAGGCTAAAATTCGAGCCAAACTTTCTAACTCAGTGGTATTCTTCATCGACTGTAGGCCACCCCGTAGGTAGATTTACCATTTTAGGCTCCATTTCCTCTTCAACATCCTAGATAAATCCATAATCAGGATCTAGATTCAGGACACGACCTGTGTTGATAGAAGTGTAGGATCCTAATTCATCATCACAAGGTGCGATATTCGCCAAATGTTGGTCGAAGGATTTCTTCGCGCCCTTGGCTTCGTCGATCTTGTAATAACTCTGATCAACTTCGATATTCTCAACAATGCCATCTTTCCTCTAGATAATTAACCTTTGGTGTAGGTTGATGGCACTGTCCATATTCCATGGATCCATTCCTGTCCTAAAAGGATGTTGAAATTCGCTTTAGAGTTTATTACCATGAAAATCCTCGATCGTGTGGTTGTACCAACGACTAGTTCGACTTGGATAACCCCAAGAATGTTACTGGTTTTTCCTTCATAATTAGATAAAACCATGTTGTGTTGTCGGGGATTAGCATCACATTTTCCCATTTTCTTAAACAAAGTATGATGCATTAAGTTGATAGATGCTCCTCCATCCACAAACATTTTATTCACTGCTACTCCATTGACCTTTGCCCTTATGAACAATGGTTTCAAATGATACATCATTCATGGACTAGGCTTTTCAAACATAGCCTTTTGTTCCTCCACCACGCCATAATTCATAACATAGTAGCATAATGGTTTGTCTTCATCAGTTTCATCTAGTACGAAATCCTCGTCTACTTCAGAGACTTCTGACACCATATCATATTCGGCAGGCAATACCGACATGATGCCACAGTTGATGATAAAATCTTCACCATAAGTATCATTGTTAGTACCATCATACATATCGTCATCTAGTGGCAAATTGTTTTCTTCATCAGATTGGGGGGAATACTCAGGTTCTTCCTTATCCGACTGAGGAGAATATTCAGGTTCCTCCTCATTCGACTGAGGAGTATATTTAGGTTCTTTCTTATCCTCGACCAGAGATGTTCATTTTGTGTTTTGGGTTGATACTATTCTTTTCTCTCCTGAAGAGTCCATAGTCATGGCCATTGTCTGGTTTGCTAGGATTTTCCCTTTTTCAACCCACATTCCTTTTGGATATTGTCTTTTCTGTCCAGAGGTTTCGAGAGGTTTCAACTGTAAAGTCAAAGCCTATTTCCCAACTTTCTTGTTTTTCTGATAACGCCTCCATTGTGTTCTTGTCATAGGGTTTTTCCCTTTGTAATTAGGGGAAACCATATAACCTCTGGGTTCAACCCTCTTCTCTGAAGTCTTTGCTTACCTACCCAATCTGCTTTCTTGTTTCCTAAGAAGAAGCAACTTCCTAAAGTACTTTTCCTATCATCAGCATTACCTGCCCAATATGCATCACAATACCCTACAAGTACGGTATTAGATCCTTGAGAGTATAACATACAATGGTCACTTGTACCATTGATATACTTCAGAATCCTCTTCACTTGATTGATATGACTCATTTTGGGCTCAACTTGATATCTTGCACAAACACCTACAGTAAATGTAATGTCAGGTCTGCTAGTTGTAAGGTATAACAGGCTACCAATCATGCTCCTGTGTAGACTTCGATCCACATTAACACATTTTTCAACTTTAGATAACTTCAAATGAATAGGTGTAGGTATCCTCTTCTGACTAGCATTCTCCATGCCAAAATTCTTCATTGTGTTCTTGACATACTTAATATGAGAGATGAAGATAGAATCATCCATCAACTTCACTTGAAGACCAAGAAAAAAGGTTAATTCACCAACAAGACTCATCTCAAATTAAGATTGCATTTACTTGACAAAATGTTGAACAATCTCACTTGACATTCCACCAAACACAATGTCATACACATATATCTGAGCAATCATGAGTTTGCCATCCTTCTCCTTAACAAACAGGGTCTTGTTTATTCCTCTTTCCTTGTAGCCATTATTGATAAGAAACTCGGTTAGCCTTTCATACCAAGCCCTTGGAGCTAGCTTTAGCCCATAAAGAGCTTTCTTCAGTTTGAACACATGATTTGGAAAAGTAGGATCTATGAACCCCTTGGGTTGTTCAACATACACCTCTTCATTTAAGTACCCATTCAAAAAGGCACTTTTCACATCCATCTGAAATAGTTTGAACTTTAGTATACATGTCACTCCTAACAATAGTCTTATGTATTCAAGACGAGCAACTGGAAAAAAGGTCTCATCAAAATCTACTCCTTCAAATTGAGTGTATCCTTGAGCACAAATCTGGCCTTATTTATGGTGACAACTCCCTTTTCATCAAATTTATTCTTATAGACCCATTTTGTACCAATAACATTTGTTCCTTCAGGCATAGGAACCAATTCCCATACTTCATTCCTCTTGAATTGAACCAACTCTTCTTACATAGCATTGATCCAGAATTCATCAGTTAAAGCCTGGTTCACATTCTTGGGTTCAAACTTAGAGACAAAGCAAGAATTAGATACAACCTCTCTTGATCTAGTGGTTATTCCCTCATTAAGATTCCCTATAATGAGCTCCTTAGGGTGATCTTTCTAGAATCTAATAGAAGGACCTTTGCTAACTTAATTGACCTCTGATTCAGTACTTGTAGACTTAGTATTGGATTTAATGTATGATACATCTTCTGGAACATCATTCATCTGAGATGATGTTCCAACATCTTCTTCGACATTAGTTTCCTTCTCTATGATTGAATCATCAACCACAACATTAATAGATTCCATCATGACTTTGGTTCTGGAATTAAATACTCTATAGGCTCTGCTATTTGTAGAGTATCCCAGAAATATTCCTTCATCACTCTTAGGATCCAACTTTCTTCTTTGTTCACGATCAGCCAAAATGTAATATTTAACTCCAAACACATGAAAGTATTTGACAGTAGGCTTCCTCCCTTTCCACAATTCATAGAGAGTAGTTGAAGTACCAGTTCTCAAAGTGACCCTATTATGAATATTGCAAGTAGTATTCATTGCTTCAGCCCAAAAATGGTAGGGTAGATGATTATCATGAAGCATGACTCTAGTTGATTCTTGTAGAGTAATATTCTTGCGCTCAACAACTTCATTTTTCTGAGGAGCAAAATTCAGCAATTTTTCTATTTTCAAATTCCTTGCCATGGTCACTTCTAATCATGACAATTCCACTTTCGTTCTCTCTTTGAAGCCTTTGATACAAATCTTTGAAAACCTAAATATGTCTAATTTTTTCTTGATGAAGTTCACCCAAGTGAATCCTGAAAAATCATCAAATACAACATAGGCATACCTTTTCCCACCAAGGCTCTCAACCTGCATGGGCCCCATTAAATATATATGAAGAAGTTCCATAACCTTTGAAGAAGTCAGATGTTGGATCTTTTGGTGTGACATCTTGGTCTGCTTTCCAATTTGACACTCACCACATATTTTTCCTTCCTCATTCTTGAGCTTAGGAATACCTCTGATAGCTTCTTTAGGCACAATCTTCTTCATGCCTTTCATATGCAAATGTCTAGGCTTTTGGTGCCACCTTTTAACTTCATCTTCCTTAGACAACAAGCTTGTAGAAGAGAAATTAATTGCTCGAGGTGTACATAAATAACAATTGTCCTTAGACCTGACTCCCCTTATTAGTACTTCATTCTTCTCATTAGTGACCAAACATTCAGACTTAGTGAAATTAACTTTAAGACCTTGATCATATAACTGATTGATACTAATCAGATTAGTAGTCAGACCTTTTAAAAGCAGAACATCATCAAGACTAGGGAGTCATGTACAATATAGTCTTCCAACTCCTTTAATTTCACCTTTAGCCCCATCACCAAAAGTGACATAACTGGTGGAGTAAGACTTAATGTCCACTAAGAACTTCTTAACCCCTGTCATATGTCTAGAACATCCACTGTCAAAGTATCGGTCTTTTCTAGTTGAAGCTCTAAGAGAGGTGTGGGCTATAAGACTAGTGGTGACAGGATTGGGTATCCACTTCTTTCTAGTTTTAATCATCACTTGATTATCCCTAGGTTGCGTTGGATGCCTTGGATATCCATACAATTTGAAACACAAGGGCTTTATATGACCAAAGTTTCCACAGTAATGAATCTCCAACGGAATAGCTGAAGGAGAATAGCGATCCAAAACACATCGGAATTTAAATTTTCTCCTTTAGTGATCCTTACGAATGGGCGTGATCAGTGATAGAATCGTTACCTCTTGTGGAAATTGAAACCTTTGATGCAGATCTAAGGAGTGATCACGAATGTTGAATGGTGACAACGCCTCTACTCAGTCCACACGAACGGATTCCTTCAATCTCAGTGCTAGCTGCTACGAATGAAGGCTTTGAGTGTGTGTGTGAGAGAGAGAGAAACGAAATTTCATATTAACAAATGCTTCTGCACAAGGGTTCTATTTATAGAACCACTTGTGTGGGCTATAAGCTAAAAATCCCACTTAAGTGTATGTGGCCCATATTTTATGATATACCAAAATCACTTAAGCACGTGGTACCTTACCATATTTCGAATTATACTTAAGTGCACCGTACCTTACGATGTTCTACAATTCTCTTAAGTGCACCGTACCTTACGGTGTTCCTTATTTACTCTATCTCTCATCAATCCGTCCTTTTGTGTGTGACCCTGTAGGTTCTCGCGACATTGGTAATTATATTAAATCACATATTTAACATAATAAATAGTGAGCGGTATCTAGTAAACATCACTGCTACCCA
Organism: Lathyrus oleraceus; assembly: GCF_024323335.1. Taxonomy (NCBI): domain Eukaryota; kingdom Viridiplantae; phylum Streptophyta; class Magnoliopsida; order Fabales; family Fabaceae; genus Lathyrus; species Lathyrus oleraceus. The sequence continues at coordinate 152,892,879 of NC_066579.1, read as the reverse complement.
AGACACGAAAATGTCATGTGATTTGACAAATCCTTTTATGATAATATTTATGTGTACAATTACCCTTTTACCCTTATGTCTACATTGAACACAAGGCATAGACCGTGTCATCCTTGTCCAGTTCAATATTGGGCCCGTAGACATTTGTCCTGTTATGTAGGATGTACAAATTCCATCTAGGTCACTCATGTCCCTCAGTATGCTTTGTGGAGCACCCATCAACTGTCTTTATGGTCATCCAGTTACGGACAATGTTTGATCAGCAATAAGGCACTCGATTCTACATCTAGGGTCCATAGTTGTTTCAGGTCAAAGGGTGGTATACACCATTATCACCATGAGAATAACTTGTGACACTTTGCATAACATTCTATATAGTATTCTCATAGTGGGTCAATCCAGTATAAATATTACTGTTAATATTCATACTTATGTTTAAGACTTGATAACTCCTTATCCATGATCCATGAGATGTGATCATCAGTCTATATAGGTAATAGTCTTAATGCTTTAATGTTATCCCACTTCACAATAAAGCTCAACTACAGATACTTTAAGAATAATGTCCTTATGTTTAATGGGATCTCATGATTAAGTCACACATGATACATTAAACAGACTAGCTATTCTAGGGACTTTATTAAACAAACATATTAAAGAAAAAGCCTTTTATTATTAATAAATAATTCGATACAAGTACCAAAAGTATTGGCCTCTAGGGCTTACACCAACAATCTCCCACTAACACTAGAGCCAATCAGGCATACCCCTAATGCCCATAGATCTAGTATGGCCATCATGCTTCTGCTGTGCAAGAGGCTTTGTCAGTGGGTCAGCAATATTGTCAAGTGTAGGTACTCTGCATATTTTCACATCTCCTCTATCTATTATCTCTCGAATGAGGTGATAACACCTAAGTATGTGTTTGGATCATTGGTGAGATCTAGGCCCCTTAGCTTGTGCGATAGCACCATTGTTATCACAATAGAGATCAATGGGATCCACAATGCTATGAATTATGCCAAGTTCACTAATGCACTTTTTGATCTGAACAACTTCCTTTGCTGCACTTGAGGCAACAATATACTCGGCCTTGGTTGTAGAATCAACAACTGTATCTTGCTTTGAACTTTTCCAGCTCACAACACCACCGTTTAAGCAAAATACATAACCAGATTGTGATCTAAAGTCATCCTTATCTGTCTGGAAGCTAGCATCAATGTATCCAATTACAACAAGCTCTTCCTGACCTCCATATATCAAGAATGAGTCTTTAGTCCTTCTCAAATACTTAAGGATATTCTTGACAACTACCCAATGAGCATCACCGGGATCAGATTGGTACCTACTCGTTGCACTTAAAGCATACGAGACATCTGGTCGAGTACATAACATGGCATACATGATAGATCCTATTGAAGATGCATATGGAATCTTATTCATGCGATCCCTTTCTTCCTTAGTTGAAGGGGATTGTGTTTTTGATAGACACATGCCATGTTGCATAGGTATGAATCCTTTCTTGCAGTCAATGATATTAAAGCGTCTCAGCACTTTGTCTATGTATGTCCTCTGACTTAGGCCAAGCAGTTTTTATGATCTATCTCTATGGATCCTGATTCCTAATATATAGGTTGTTTCACCTAGGTCCTTCATAGAAAATCATTTCCCCAACCAAGACTTTACTTGTTGTAGGGTAGGGACATCGTTTCCAATGAGTAATATGTCATCTACATATAATACCAGCAAGACGATCATGTCCCACTAACCTTCTTGTAGACACAAGGCTCATCTTCATTCTTGATGAATCCATATTGTTTTACTGTTTCATCAAAATGAAGATTCCAGCTTCTAGAAGCTTGCTTCAATCCATAGATTGATCTTTGTAACTTACATATATTTTGGGCTTCTTCTGGTATGTCAAATCCTTCAGGTTGTGTCATGTACACATCCTCAAGAAGATTCCCATTAAGGAAAGCAGTTTTAACATCCATGTGCCATATTTCATAATCATGATATGCAACGATAGCAAGTAAAATCCAAATAGATTTAAGCATTGCAACTAGTGAAAAGGGTTCATCATAGTCAACCCCATGAATTTGTTTATATCTTTTTGCAACCAGTCTTGCCTTATAGGTATGTACCTTACCATCCATGTCAGTCTTCTTTATGAAGACCCACTTGCATCCTATAGGGTTAACTCCTACAGGAGGCTCTACCAAGGTCCAAACCTGGTTGGTGTATATAGAATCCATTTCAGATTTCATGATTTCTAGCCACTTCTCATACTCAGGACCAGTTATGGCCTCTTGGTAGGTCACAGGCTCATCTTGATCCATGAGTAATACATCACCTTGATCAGTTATGAGATATCCATATCTCTCAGGTAGGTGACGTATCCTGCTTGACCTATGTTGGTCTTGTTCTACTTGAGCAGGTTGCTCTTCCACAACTACTTGTGTTTCCTGCTCTAATTCCTCCATAGATGTATCAATGCTTTATGATTATTTAATTTCTTCAAGCTCTACTTTCCTCCCACTGATTCCTTTGGAAATAAAATCCTTTTCTATGAAAACTCCAGTTCGAGCGGCAAACACTTTGCCCTCAGAAGGATTGTAGAAGTAATGCCCTCTTGTTTCTTTAGGATATCCCACAAATAAGAATTTGTCAGATTTGGGCTCAAGCTTAGTTGAAATTTGTCGTTTCACATAAACTTCGCAACCCCAAATTTTCATGTAAGATATATGTGGTTTCTTACCACTCCATATCTCATATGGTGTCTTCTCAACCTTTTTGGATGGAACACGGTTAATTGTGTAAGCTGTTGTCAATAGTGCATGTCCCCAAAAGGAGTTTGGAAGATCAATGTGACTCATCATGGATCGGACCATGTCTAACAAGGTTCGATTTCTTCTCTCAGATACACCGTTCCATTAGGGTGTTCCAGGAGGATTAAGTTGAGATAGGATCCCACACTCTTTCAGATGGTCATTAAACTCTAGGTTTAAATACTCACCACCTCGATCTGATCGAAGAGTTTTAATATTCTTACCTATTTGGTTTTCTACTTCATTATTGAATTCCTTGAACTTTTCAAAGGACTCTGATTTGTGTTTCACTAAATAGACATAACCATATCTACTGAAATCATTAGTAAATGTGATGAACTACTGAAAACCTCCTCTGGCTGGTATGTTCAATGGTTCACATACATCAGTATGTATGAGGGCCAAAAGATCATTAGCTCTTTCACCTTTTCCTGTGAATGGAGACTTTGTCATTTTTCCAATTAAACAAGATCTGCATGTCTCACATGATTCCTAATCAAAAGAGTCCAAGAGTCCATCTTTATGGAGTTTGAAAATGTGTTTCTCATTTATGTGGCCTAATTGACAATGCCAAAGGTAAGTTGGATTTAACTCATTAGGTTTCATCCTTTTAGTATTAATGTTATAAATAGGCATTTCAAGATCAAGGGCATATAGTTCATTGTTCATTTGTGCAATAGCATATAATATATCATTCAAATAAATGGAGCAACAATTGTTCTTTATTATAAATGAAAAACCAAACTTGTCTAAACAAGAAATGGAAATAATATTCTTGCTAATTGCAGGTACATAATAACATTTCTCTAACTGAATTATTAAACCACTAGGTAAAGTCAATACATAAGTTCCTACGGCTAAAGCAACAACCTTTGCTATATTGCCAACTCGTAGGTCAACTTCACCTTTTTCCAAATCTCTACTCCTTTTTAGCTCCTGCACGTTGGTACAAATGTGAGAACTGCATCCATTATCTAATACCCATGATGCAGAAGTAGATAAATTAACTTCAATAACAAAAATACCTGAAGTTGAAGTCTCTACCCCATTCTTCTAACTTCCAGGTAATTTGGGCAGTTTCTCTTCCAGTGTCCGGTCTTACCTATGCCTCCACTAGGCTTCAAAGCAGGAGCAGTGGGTTTGGGTTTGGCAACTTCCTTGCCTTTCCCTTTATCACCCTGCTTGGTGTATCTTTTGTTCTGTCTCTTTCCATTTTCAGTCATCAGAATGGACTTCCCTTTTGACTTCAGATTCTGCTCAACAGTTCTTAACATGGCTAGCAGTTCAGAAAGAGATTTGTCCTTATCATTCATATTGAAATTAAGGATAAATTGACTGAATATATCTAGCAACGATTACAAGATCAAATCAGTCGCAAGTTCCTTTCCGAGGGGAAAACCAACCTCTCAAGGTTCTCCACATACCCAATCATCTTGAGCACATGGGGACCTATAAGGGCTCTCTAAGCTAACTTGACTTGAAAAAAGGCCTTTGAAACTTCAAACCATTCATGCCTTTCTTTCTCTTGATAGAGCATCTTCAGGTGTTCGATCATATCGAATGATGTCATTTTCTCATGTTGCTTTTGCAACTCTGAGTTCAAGGTAGCTAGCATGAGGCAAGCAGTTTGATTGACATCATCGACATGTTTCTTATAAGCATCTCTTTCTGCCTTAGGTGAAGAACTAGGAGGTTCCTCTTCAGGAACAGGTTTCTCCAAGACATACAACTTTCTATCATATTTGAGGAGAATCCTTAGATTTCGGTGCCAATCCAAAATATTTGTCCCAGACAATTTTTCCTTACCAACAATTGATCGCAAAATGTTGTTAAAGGTGTTTGTTGTCATGGTAATCTACATGAAAATAATGAAAATATAAGTATCAATAACATATTTAATTAGGCCTTTAATTAAATATGCTCCCACTATTTTACTCAAAATAAATGACCCTCGCTGTTTGATTCAGAAAATCCCGTTGGAAGATTTTCTAGTGGGTCGAGATCCATATTTCACTTTGTGTTAAGTCCGCGTAGGCGGATTACACAAAACTAGGTTATTTAGGTAGTAACTCCTTCCAATTGTATCTAATATAACTCTCGAATATTTTAGTTTGGTGAATAACTCTTTAATCCAATCCATCACATGGATCATTTCCAACTCTTGCTTCTAAACATATATAATCTTATTATAATTTGTTTAGTTAAGTTTGGCCCATTGTTTTAGCAATTGGATATTACAATTATCCCATCGCACCTTACTAATATAGAATATGCACCTCGCGTAGGTGAAACCTACATTATTCGATACTAGTCTTGATGAGTGCTAAAACTTGGAAAGCATAAACTTAATATTTAATTTGAGGGAATTTGCAATTATTCTGATCTCACCGGCTTATTTATCATATAAATCGTCTCTCACATGCATCAACATACATTCACATGCATCAACATACATACAAAATGAAACAGTTATGACCCCTAGCGCAATTGTTCTCCCAAGCCAATGAGAGAACCTAAGCTAACCTAATAACGATCTAAACTTCTCCAAGCAAGATCTTCAAGGTTGTCCTCCTTTGATATTGTATTATTCTCTTTCTTCATAACATTACATTACATAAAAGAAACTCGTTTTACATACGGGGGAGTGAGATGAGAAAAGAACTTACATTAAGAGATTAAAAGAAAGGCACGACACGCAGGTCGTATTTTAAAATCCCCCCCAAAAAATAAAGGAAAACTAAGGCCATAACCGATCACCACAAGATAATAATAATAAACACATTATTATTATTAATTTAAATTCTGTTAATTAACTAAACCAAATTAAATTTCAGCGATCGGTCAAACTACGTAGAGTTAGCCGGGGGTTCCGCTGCCCGGTCACAATGTCATCCATATATATCTGAGCAATCATGAGTTTGCCATCCTTCTCCTTAACAAACAGGGTCTTGTTTATTCCTCCTTCCTGTAGCCATTATTGACAATAATCTCTGTCAGCCTTTCATACCAAGCCCTTGAAGCTTGCTTTAGCCCATAAAGAGATTTCTTCATTTTGAACACATGATTTGGAACAGTAGGATCTATGAACCCCTTGGGCTGTTCAACATACACCTCTTCATTTAAGTACCAATTCAAAAAGGCACTTTTTGCATCCATCTGAAATAGTTTGAACTTTAGTATACATGTCACTCCTAACAATAGTCTTATGGATTCAAGATGAGCAATTGGAGCAAAGGTCTCATCAAAATCTACTCCTTCAATTTGAATGTATCCTTGAGCAAAATCTGGCCTTATTTATGGTGACAACTCCCTTTTCATCAAATTTATTCTTATAGACCCATTTTGTACCAATAACATTTGTTCCTTCAGGCCTGTGAACCAATTCCCATACTTCATTCCTCTTGAATTGATCCAACTCTTCTTACATAACATTGATCCAGAATTCATCAGTTAAAGCCTGGTTCACATTCTTGGGTTCAAACTTAGAGACAAAGCAAGAATTAGATACAACCTCTCTTGATCTAGTGGTTATTCCCTCATTAAGATTCCCTATAATGAGCTCCTTAGGGTGATCTTTCTAGAATCTAATAGAAGGACCTTTGCTGACTTAATTGACCTCTGATTCAGTACCTGTAGACTCAGTATTGGACTCAATGTCTGATACATCTTCTGGAACATCATTCATCTGAGATGATGTTCCAACATCTTCTTCGACATTAGTTTCCTTCTCTATGATTGAATCATCAACCATAACATTAATAGATTCCATCAAGACTTTGGTTCTGGAATTAAATACTCTATAAGCTATGCTATTTGTAGGATCCAACTTTCTTCTTTGTTCACAATCAGCCAAAATGTAATATTTAATTCCAAACACATGAAAGTATTTGACAGTAGGCTTCCTCCCTTTCCATAATTCATAGAGAATAGTTGAAGAACCAGTTCTCAAAGTGACCCTATTATGAATATTGCAAGCAGTATTCATTGCTTCGGCCCAAAAATGGTAGGGTAGATGCTTATCATGAAGCATGACTCTGGTTGATTCTTGCAGAGTACTATTCTTGCGCTCAACAAGTTTCTTTTTCTGAGGAGCAAAATTTAGAAAATTTTCTATTTTCAAATTCCTTGCCATGGTCACTTCTAATCATGACAATTCCACTTTCGTTCTCTCTTTGAAGCCTTTGACACAAATCTTTGAAAACCTCAAAGATATCTTCTTTTTTCTTGATGAAGTTCATCCAAGTGAATCTTGAAAAATCATAAATAACAACATAGGAATACCTTTTCCCACCAAGGCTCTCATCCTGCATGGGCCTCATTAAATCCATATGAAGAAGTTCCATAACCTTTGAAGAAGTCAAATGTTGGATCTTTTGGTGTGACATCTTTGTCTGCTTTCCAATTTGACACTCACCACATATTTTTCCTTCCTCATTCTCGAGCTTAGGAATACCTCTGATAGCTTCTTTAGACACAATCTTCTTCATTCCTTTCAGATGCAAATGTCTAGGTTTTTGGTGCCACCTTTTAACTTCATCTTCCTTAGACAACAAGCATGTAGAAGAGAAATTAATTGCTCGAGGTGTCCATAAATAACAATTATCCTTAGACCTGACTCCCCTCATTAGTACTTCATTCTTCTCATTAGTGACTAAACATTCAGACTTGGTGAAATTAACTTTAAGACCTTGATCATATAACTTATTGATACTAATCAAATTAGTAGTCAGACCTTTTAAAAGTAGAACATCATCAAGACTAGGGAGTCATGTACAAGCTAGTCTTCCAACTCCTTCAATTTCACGTTTAGCCCCATCACCAAAAGTGACATAACTGGTGGAGTAAGACTTAATGTCCATCAAGAACTTCTTGACCCCTGTCATATGTCTAGAACATCCACTGTCAAAGTACCGGTCTTTTCTAGTTAAAGCTCTAAGAGAGGTGTGAGTTATAAGACTAGTGGTAACAGGATTGGGTATCCATTCCTTTCTAGTTTTAATCATCACTTGATTAGCCCTAGGTTGCGTTGGATTCCTTGGATATCCATATAATTTGAAACATAAGGGCTTTATATGACCAAAGTTTCCACAGTCTGCAGCGAAATAGTTGAAGGAGAATAGCGATCTTAAACGCAGCGGAATTTAAAATTTCTCCTTTAGTGATCCTTACGAATGTGCATGATCAGTAATAGAATCGTTACCTCTTGTGGCGATTGAAACCTTAGATGCAGATCTAAGGAGTGATCACGAACGTTGAATGGTGACAACGCCTCTACTCAGTCCACACGAACGGATTCCTTCAATCTCAGTGCTAGCTGCTACGAATGAAGGCTTTGAGTGAGAGAGAGAGAGAGAGAGAGAGAGAGAAACGAAATTTCATATTAAAAAATGCTTCTGCACAAGGGTTCTATTTATAGAATCACTTGTGTGGGATGTATGCTAAAAATCCCAATTAAGTGTATGTGGCCCATATTTTATGATATACCAAAATCACTTAAGCACGTGGCACCTTATCATATTTCGTATTCTGCTTAAGTGCACCGTACCTTACTGTAGCGGTAAATTCATGACCATTAAGCTATGGATAAACTTAACATCAATAAAAGCAGAGTCGCCACCGTGCTTTTATTGTTTCCAAAGGAAAAGGAAAAAGTACGAACAAAACCCAAAGATAAGAAGTTTTCAAATCAAAACTAATGAAATGTCATAGATTACAAGTAAGGGGGTTGGTTACACAGAGGGAAGGTGTTAGCACCCAAAGTATCCTAGGTACTCCTAGGGAGCCTTTTTTATGTGTGTATGTGTGTTTTGGTATAAAATGATGTTTGCAATAAATAGAGTGTGGGATGAGAAAATATCTGGAAATATCCCGTCAGAGAAGTTTGTCGGAAATTATCATTGTTGCTTTATCTTCCCAAGTGTGAAGTTAACTACGACTAATGGCAATTTCCCTAGTAAGTCCGTTATCAAAAATCATCCTCTTATCAAATGGCTATCTTTCCGGAAAATTCCCGCTAAATAAGTTTGAAGAGATTCCTTTCAGATGACGTTATTTTCTCTTTGAGAAATTTATTTTGAAGATCCTCGGTGGAGTCATTGGTTCCCATCTCCCATCTAGTGATCACCCATTTCTTAAATGAAAGTCTATTAAAGAAGAAACTGGATCCTTTTTCCAATATTTGAAATTGGTTCTCATTCAATTATCAAAGCTTACGTTCTCGTTCCCCGGTGGAGTGTTAAGTTTACCCCTAGTAATTTAAACATTTTCCCCAGTTTGTTAGCTTTTGGTTCTATTCCCCGGTGTTAGTCCCTCTTCTCCCTGCTTGGTTTCTCCAGTAGTAGTGTGTCTCTTGGAGCATCATTACCCATGAAATTTAGAGTCTTGCATTCGTATCATGTCATTAGCATCATTGCGGTATCTTAGGGTCAAAAATTGTGCATTTTAATATTTAAGTCTCTCCAATCTCGTCGAGACGGAGATTTCAACCTTTATATCTCTGGATGGAGGAAACTAAATAGGGGTAGCTGTAATACCCTAATTTTCACCCCTAAGATCCCTTATCATTTGTATCATTTTCATAAAATTAAGGTCATCAAATAATTTTGGGTATATCCTTATGCTTTTCTAACCCCACAAAATACAAGAAAATATATATGTCTTGTTTTGCTTTGTTTGCAAGATAGGGTTTTGACATCAAGAAGTTCAAGGAATGGATCAATCAAGGCTTAGTATGATCATAAACATCTCAAGGTGATCAAAATTATCCCTCCATGAACAATCAAAACTTGTACTCTTCTCAATTCAAGCCCATCAAGCCACAGTTCATCTATTACTCCAAATTAGGGTTTTTGGTTAAAGTCAGCTTAATGTTGACTCTTTGACCAAAGAATGATACTATGACTTGGGGCATGATCCAAGGTCTTCAAATGTGTCCTCTTAATCCAATTATATTATTCAAATGGCTCAAGAAGAAAGGTTCATGAACATATGAAGTTTTGAACACAACTGATGAAAAGTCAACGAATGCTTAAAGTCAAAGTTTGACTTTTAAGGTTTTTGATCAACCATGGACTTTTCAAGTCAAGGATCATTAAAATATGATCAATGAAGCTATTTTATCAAGTTTAATCAAGAAAATCAAGGTTACTTGCAAAAAGGGCAAAGATGGAGAATTTGAAAATTTTACTAAGTCCCTAAAAATCATGTTCAAGTACCCAACTTTCCAAGGCCATAACTTGTGATCCAAGCCACCATTTTATTTTCTCCAATTATCAAGTTTAAGGTATTACTTCATACTTCAACTTTTTCCTAGGTGATGAAACCTAAAAAAATTCATGGATGAGAAGATATGAGGCCATGAAGTGAATGATTCATTTGCTTTTCAAGAGGTAAAACACTTAGTGAAATTTTCAGCATGCTGACCTACTCAAGTGACCCACTTTATGCCAACTTTTCACCAAGATCCCAATTGATTCAAGCCAAGTTTTCAAAATGAAAGTTGCATATCATAATTCCATCTTTCCAAAATGTCCAAGATCAAGAATTTCCCATGCTTGAGCTAAGAGAATCAAATTTGGGAAGATGGCATCATGAAGTGGTTCATAGGTCGAATTCCAAGCCAAAGTACATTACAAACCCAAACAAATCCACAAGTGCATGTCCTTATTGCTTCTAAATATCATTCTAATCAGAAGATCTCATAAGCTTTGAGCCATTATCTAAGAAGCTAAACCATTACACACTGAATTATTCCATTTTTACATAAAGATCACACTTCCATTCATGTAAAGTCAAGAAGTACCATTGAGCTCACAAATGGCTTTTGTTCTGATTCATATCAACTCTAAACCTCAAGTCAACTCATATGCTCCAGAAAAAGCTCAACAAAACACTCTATGTACTCCGTGATTTTGCAATGCTTCCCACTTGGTGATTTGTGCAAGAACCAACCAAGCAAGCAAACCAGTACAAGACACAATTATTTTATGATATATGAAGCTTCTTAAATACTCAAGGATCACTATAAATAGAGTACAAAGCCTCATCTATCCACTCACCAAGCTTACCAAGCAAAACTTCATTTTTTGCAAGCTTTTCACCTTAACCTCCATTTCTCCCATTTGGCTCGAGAATTCTGCAAACCAAAGAGTCCAACCATCTCCTGGGAACTCATAGACATTGTGAGGGACATCAAGCAGCAGCTGGAAGTAGAGTTGAAGAGGAATTGGACCTTGCTCCAATAGGTATATTCTTGCACTTTGAAACTCATTATACATGCATCATTTCCATGTGATTTCTGAAGCAAACATGTAGCATTTATTGTGTTAAGGTTGATCATTAACTCACATTCCCTTTATCTTGTTGTTTATGTGAATTTAAGTTGCATGAAACCTAAAGCTTCATTTCTGGTTTTGGCCTTCGTGCATCTTCATCTTTGAGTATTAGCTAAAACCTATTGTACCATTGTGTTCCTTACATTTTTCTAAGCAATTTTGATCTTTATTTCATGAAAAATGGTTTAGAAATGAGAGAGATATGTTTGTTAGAAATATCTGAAAAAATTATGAAAGAAAAAAAAACGAAAATAAGAGAGAGAAGATAAAGGTTGAAGAAGATGCTGACATGGCATGGAAAAGTCAAATCAAATGCGTTTTTATAATATATACAATTCCTTGTGTTATAATGAACGGATGTATAGCCACCCAAAAGGTAGAAGCACACGCCCTAAGTCACTTACAACTAAAAGGTCTGGTGTTCAAATCCCCCTCTCCCCAGACTTTAGTTTTTATTTTTCCAAACAGTGCATGGAACCCCAAGGACGTGAGTTCGAACCTGGCCAGTGTAATGTTTATTTTTTCTCACTTGTTAAATGTTCATTTTTCTTCATAACTTCAAATATTCATAACTTCATGATCCCTTAACATTTTTGACCCATTCTTTTTGCATGTGTTCATGAGAATGTCTATTTTAGGATGACACCAAAAAAATCCCAAAAATATTATTTATTTCACAACTTTTGATTGGATGGAAAACATGTGCTTTTAAGTGTTTTTTTAAGGTTCCTAATTGATTCTTTTGGCTTATGTATTGTTTGTTCTTGATGTTGAAATATTGTATGTTTATAGCACACTCTTTTAAATGTTGATTGTTATCCTTAACATGTTTAAACTTGATTATCTTCATACAATGTCTCAATTGATTCACCTTGAAAACATGTTTGAATGAATGGTTAGGAGGTGATTAGGGTTTCCACTCACTTGTTCCTTGTTCAAGACATGATTACGGTTTAGGTCTAAACTTGTCCCTAACATGTTCTTGCCTCTTGTGGTACTTGAATTCATAGTGACCCACTTAGGGTTTTACTTTGTCCATACCATATTCATATGATCCATTTTCTGAATATCTTTCTTTTGTCACAACTTGACTTGACAACCATATATCTTGATTATGATACTTGTCTTATGTGGTTTGATACCCTTGTGTTGAATAATGTACACTTGTTTAAATAATGTAGTTCTATCCTAATTTGTGATGTTATATCCATATCTTGTAATTGTTTATCACTTCATTCAAGTATTTCCTTCATAAACTTCCATGACAATTGAGTATGTATCTCATACTTGTTCATGTACTATCTCTTGGTGATTTTATGTGAAACTTTGTCATGCCTTGTTTATGTTCATCATGCCTAAAAAACATGCAAGTAGCTTGTTCATGTATTACCAATTTATGTGTCTTTATGCACCAATCCAAGGGAAAGGATCTTATGTTGACTTCTTAGTCATATATTGTCTGTTTGTTTGTTTACTTTATTTGGCCATTCATGCATTAACCCTACCCCTTTTTCAAACTAAAACACCCACAAACCTTGACTTACTTTTAGTCGATGGATCTTTCAACTACACTTGAAAATGCTTTAGTACACATGAAACATTTCAAACACAAACCTTGACTTACTTTTAGTCAATGGATCTTTCAATTACAAATGCTTGAGTACACATGAAGCATCTCAACTCAAACTTTGACTTACCTTTAGTTAAGTAACACTTTCCAAAACATTTTTAACCCCTTTTATTCTCCCATTCAAAAGTGAAAACAACTTTTAAACATAGATAGATTTAAAAGGTTCTTGTAGAGTACTACAGATGCTTAGGGTGTTAATACCTTCCCTTTAGCATAACCAACCCTCGTACCTTTGATCTCTACTTGCTTTGCCTCTAGTTTTCACTATTTGCTATGCATGTTTATTTTGGGTTTATTTTGAATATTTTCCCCATCCCTTGGAAAACTAAAAGTTCGGTGGTGATATCAATGTTTTGCAAGTCAAGTTAATCCAATAGCTTGGTCTCCGATTCTCACCGCGAGAATTATTCATTTGTGTAAATCTGCTTTTATAGAAGCATCCTGTAACACAAACTTTTATTCAAACTATTTGTTTGATTCCTTAAGGAGGTTATCCTTGAAAAGACAAAGAAAGTTGTTCTTTGTGAGTCCTTGAGGAGACTAAGGTTTAGTTGAATCCTTGAGAAGACAAAGAAGGCTATTCTTTGTGTTTATTGTAATTTGTTGATTATAGTGGATTAAGTGCTTGTGTATAAGGCAAATCACCTTGGCGGGTGGACTGGATTAGCTTTGAGTTTCAAGCAAACCAGGAGAAAAATCACTGTGTTTTTATCTCTTTGTTATCAACTTGTTATTAGTGTTTTTTATTTTGGAAAAAGCTTTTGCTTGTAAAACCCAATTCAACCCCTTTTTCTTGTTTTTTCACACCTTCAATTGATATCAGAGCTCCGATTCTGATTGTGATAAAAAAGTTTTTATCAACACCTCACAGTGTTCAGTACCGATCCAATTGTGTGAGAAACAACGGTTTCCGCTAACGTTGATAACTTTGTTAATAATAATGATAGAGATCATTACAGTGCAAAACCACTTAATTTTGAATGGTGAAATTTTTGACTATTGGAAAGACAGAATAGAAAGTTTCTTTCTTGGTTATGATGTTGATCTCTAGGATCTAGTAGTTGATGGCTATGTTCACCCAGTAAATGCTGAAGGAAATATTTTAGCAAGAAGTACTATGTCTGATAAAGAAAAGAAAGACTTCAAAAATCATCATAAGGCCAAAACCATATTGCTTAATATTATCTCTTATACGGAGTATGAGAAGATAACAAACAGAGATTCTGCCAAATCCATTTTTGACTCTATAAGAATGACTCGTGATGGAAATGCTCAAGTAAAGGAGACAAAGGCCTTGGCCTTAATCCAGAAATATGAGGCTTTCAAAATGGAAGATGATGAAAATGTTGAAACCATGTTCTTAAGGTTTCAGATGCTTGTTGCATGGCTTAAGGTTCTGGATAAAGAGTATTCTACAACCGATCATGTGAAGAAAATTATCAGAAGTCTTCCCAAAAAAATGGAGACCTATGGTAACTCCATTAAAGATAGGTAAGGATCTGAATAGCATCAGTCTTGAACAACTTGTTAGTTCTTTGAGAAGTCACGAGATTGAGCTAGAAGAAGATGAACCTCATAAGAGAGGTAAATCTGTAGCTCTAGAATCTAAGTCTGAGAAGACTAGAGTATATCAAGCTGAGGAAGAATCAGAAGGATCTGACGAAGACTCAGAAGATGATGATGAGCTGCCTCTAATCTCAAAGAGAGTCAACAGACTCTGGAAACACAGGCAAAGTGGTCAAGGGAAATTCAAAGGAGTCAGAAGGACTGTTGGTCGCTTCGAATCCTCATCTGGTCAAAAGAAGTAAACTTCTGGAAAATAAGTTATTTGTTTCGAGTGCAAGGAGTCAGACCACTACATGATTGATTGTCCTAAATTGAAGAAGGACAGAAGGCCCAAGAAGAACTTCTCCAAAGTCAAGAAGGGGTTGATGGCTACCTAGGATGACTCAGAATCTGAAGAAGAAGATTCTGACGAAGAAAAAGCAAATGTTGCACTGATGGCAACTACTGAGGATCCCACTAGCTATGGGGAACCAAAAGACAAGGTTGTATCAGAATCGGAATCCTACTTTGATTCTGAAGAGATATTCTCTAATCTATCTTATTCTGATATTGAAATTTGTCTTTCTGAAATGCTGGAAAAGTACCAGAGTCTTCAGAGTAAATACAAGGACCTTAAACAAGTCCAAGTAACTGCTTCTGAAACTCAGAAAGAGCTTGAGAATGATATTTCCTCTCTAAACGAAAAAGTATTTTCTTTAGATTAAACGGATGATGTTATCAACCAGTGCTCTGGACAATATCAACTAACTTCTGAAGATAAACTAGATTCTAACTAAATATTCATTCTAGTACTTCAAAAGGTAAATCAGAAAAGTGTTTTTTCATTTTGAGTTTACCTTTATAGGACTATACATCTCAGGGGGAGCTTTGTGCTTCTATAAGATATATTCTTCTGTGATTACCTATCGCGGTGAAGAATCAGAGACCAAGCTATTAATTAGACTTGACTCATGAATCAAAATATCACCACCGAACTTTTATTTATCCAAGGAAAGGGGAAAGATTCAAAAATAACCCAATATGTATATGCAAAGCTAGAAGATTAAACGTAAGCTAAGCAAAAAGGGGGGAGATTCTAAAGGTACGAGGGTGTGTTATGAAAAGGGAATGTATTAGCACCCTAATCATATGTAGTACTCTACAGGAACCTTTTAAATATATGTGTTTGGTTTAAAATTGTTTGCTATTTGATTGGGGAGATGAGAAAAAGAACATCTTTTTATTGTTTGATGATTTAGAAATACATTGAGTCTTATGCCTACGTACCCGTGAAGGATCAAAACCTCGTAGTTCGGGTTCAAAAGTAAGAAGGGATTTATTGTGGTTGATTTTGTGAGAAAGAGACAAATTGTCATCTTAAGGAGAAAACTCACTTTTAAACCACCACAAACATGTGGAAGATAGATCTTTGTATCAAATTGAAAGAAGGGATCTCACTTGGATATAGAATCAACAAGTATGCCACATACCTCTTCCAAATGGAAAAGAATCAATATCAATCTCAACAACGTTATGGGGTAGGAGATTTAAATCTCAACTAGGGATGACTCATGTCTAATCCTTTTATGAAAAGGTTTTAAACATGGAAAAACCAAAGTATCAAAAAGGTTTGAATTAAGTTTGTGTTTTTTTAGGTCTTATGAAAAGATTTTTGATAATGCTTAAGTGTTTTGAAGAATTTGATTAAGAAATAAAAGGGAAAGCAATGACCTAAGTCAAAGTTTATTATGAAAGTGGTTATAAGAAGGAGAGAGCAAGAGAGATAAAATCCTAAGGTTTACATTGAGGGGAACCTAAGATTGTATCTAGAAGTTTCTGGATTAAGGGGAAGCAAAGTTGTATAGAACCTAGATGAACACACACATGCAAAATGACAATAATGTCATGATTCCTTTCCCTTGGATATAAACAATAACAAGGTTGAACATGCATTAACATTAAGGCACAAAATATGGCTAAATACAATGGCAATCACAAGGTGAGT
This sequence comes from Lathyrus oleraceus, assembly GCF_024323335.1. Taxonomy (NCBI): domain Eukaryota; kingdom Viridiplantae; phylum Streptophyta; class Magnoliopsida; order Fabales; family Fabaceae; genus Lathyrus; species Lathyrus oleraceus. Next base: position 152,876,538 of record NC_066579.1, on the reverse strand, counting down.
GAGGTGTGGATGACAATATTAATCATGGTTTTTAGGCATTGAGATAAACATAAACAAGACATGACGAAGTTTCACATAACATCACAAGACACAACATATTGATAGTGAAGATAAAATCATATTTGACATGGTAAAAGGATTCATTGGTACATGGTAAACACAACATGAATCAATTTAGGTCAAACATGTATCACATTATAAGTCTTCACAAAATAAACATTAGACTTGAATCAAAGTTCAATGATAAGACCAAACTTAAGTGGAAACATAATCACCTCCTAATCATTCATTCAAACATGTTTTCTGGGAGATAACTTAATCTCATGGTCCAGTAAGAGACAGATAGAAATTACGTTATCAAGAGCTAAAGTTGAATACATTGGAGCTTCTAGATGGAGCACTCAGATACTTTGGATGAAGAGTCAGCAGGACGATAATCAGATATCTAGGAGTAACATTCCTATTCTCTATGATAATACTTCTGCTATTTGTTTACCTAAGAATCCTATCTTGCATTCTAGGGCTAAGCATATTGAAATAAAACATCATTTTTTTACGTGACTATGTCCAAAAGGGAATTTTTCACTTAAAAATTGTTGATACAGAGCAGCAATGCGCTAATATCTTTACAAAACCCCTTGCTAAAGATAGATTCATATTCATTCTGAAAAATCTATTTATGAAACTGTGTTCAGAATGAAAAGATGTGATTTAGAATGTTAAGTCTTTAGAACTCTAAATTAGATTTTGAGATTGTTTTGCTTTCTGACTCTGAAACATGAAACTTTTTGAAGTAAGGAAGTTCTCATGAATCATAAAGGTTCTGATCAGAAGAAATCTTATCGATTTGTCTTCCTGATTATAAACAGTTGCTACGTTTAATGGTTGTCTTGTCGTTTGATTTCGTGTGGTTCTTAGTGGAGACAGTTGTCCCACTTTCTAAACTTGCATGATTAAAGCGTGGCACATTGGGTTTAACCATTCTTGGAATTAGGTCTAAACATTTACACTTCCCTCCATGACCGTGCACTTCTGCTGACACTTCTTTAGATTTTGTTTCAATTTCGTCTAAAGTCTTACCACCTACACCTACATCTCAATCTACCATTTCTGAACCAATTCAAATACCACTACCAGAAATAAATCCACAAATATCCACACCTATCATAGAAATTCCACCACCAAAATCTACTCCAACTTTAGCAACATCTGTCACAGAAACTCCTCTAGTTTTTGCTCCTGTTTTGGAACAACAATCGATACCACCTCCATTATCTCCTCCACGGTTACTAACTAGACCCATCTCACCACCACCAACTGTTTCTGCTCCCCAACCAAATAATCTAAATGTTACAACACCTAGAATATCTCATGCTAGAAGTGCTTCAGACGGACATGTTTCCGAAGGCACTCCTGAAGGAATGTTTGGCTTTGAACCAGCAATCACCTCACCAGAATCATCCCCCATTATTCAACCCTCACATCCCTCCATTTTTGGTCCTGACTTTAATGAGTACAGAATCAACCTCACTATTAAATATCCAAAAATACCCACACAATCCTCTCCTGACCTTGGTAAGGTTCTAACGGACTTTGATTTTGAATCTAAGAGGTGTTTGGAGAAAGCAATGAATGTCAGTCATTCTTCTGCAAACCCCGCTGCAAGTGATTTAGCTTGGGAAGCCTATAGAAGCTGGATGAATTCTGAGATTTCCAAGATGAAGGACCTTCGGTACACTCTGGCTGAAAGAAAATTTCGTTTTGGGTATGTGCCCTTAATGGAATTGTGGAAGCTGGGGAATTCCCAATTATGCCTTCTTGCGCATGAAATTAAGGAGGCCTCTTTAGAAGCCATGGAAGAAGAAGAAGAAGCGCAGGTAACAGAAATTGTTCAACACCTTGAATTTGCTACTCCAGAACCTTCTGCTCCTGAACCTCAAGACGCTGCTATGAAAGAAACTCCAAACGAGATAGTCGTCTCAAAAGCTTTTGTTTCTCAGCCTATTCCAGTTCTCTTTTGAAAACAAGCGATCAGATTAAGGCTGGTAATGCAAAGGTCAACGAGCATCTGAATAAGCAAGATCTGATGTTTCAGCCAATTTTGTCAAGACTTCCTCCTCCTCATCCGCCTCCTTCCTAGAACCCGTAGATTTTACTTTAACTTTTGTCCATTTTTTCTTTCTTTCGTTTCGTTGTAATATGCACTGCTTGTTGGCATTTTTTAATCAATGAAATTTGTTTTGCTTCTCTTTATTTATTTTTTTCTTTTATCTTTTGGATTGATGACAAGGGGGAGAAAACATAATGTTCTAAAGGGGAAGAATTAAGTGTTTATTTTGATATCTAATTTCCTAAGTAAAGACCCAAACATTGTTTAAATGTTTCGTTAACAAATACTTCGAGAAAAGTTTATGAAGTGTTTTTGCAGGTTTAACCCTCAAGAATCATAATGGTTCTAAAGATGCTATTTCTGAAAAATCAAGGTTTTGAAAACCTTATCCTTAAAGGAAAAGAAGTTTCTGAATAAAGGTCTTCTAAAGAAAAGATTATGAAGTAAAGTCTATCAAAAGGATGATGTTATCAACCAGTGCTCTGGACAATATCAACTAACTTCTGAAGATAAACTAGATTCTAACTAAATATTCATTCTAGTACTTCAAAAGGTAAATCAGAAAAGTGTTTTTTCATTTTGAGTTTACCTTTATAGGACTATACATCTCAGGGGGAGCTTTGTGCTTCTATAAGATATATTCTTCTGTGATTACCTGTCGCGGTGAAGAATCAGAGACCAAGCTATTGATTAGACTTGACTCATGAATCAAAATATCACCACCGAACTTTTATTTATCCAAGGAAAGGGGAAAGATTCAAAAATAACCCAATATGTATATGCAAAGCTAGAAGATTAAACGTAAGCTAAGCAAAAAGGGGGGAGATTCTAAAGGTACGAGGGTGTGTTATGAAAAGGGAATGTATTAGCACCCTAATCATATGTAGTACTCTACAGGAACCTTTTAAATATATGTGTTTGGTTTAAAATTGTTTGCTATTTGATTGGGGAGATGAGAAAAAGAACATCTTTTTATTGTTTGATGATTTAGAAATACATTGAGTCTTATGCCTACGTACCCGTGAAGGATCAAAACCTCGTAGTTCGGGTTCAAAAGTAAGAAGGGATTTATTGTGGTTGATTTTGTGAGAAAGAGACAAATTGTCATCTTAAGGAGAAAACTCACTTTTAAACCACCACAAACATGTGGAAGATAGATCTTTGTATCAAATTGAAAGAAGGGATCTCACTTGGATATAGAATCAACAAGTATGCCACATACCTCTTCCAAATGGAAAAGAATCAATATCAATCTCAACAACGTTATGGGGTAGGAGATTTAAATCTCAACTAGGGATGACTCATGTCTAATCCTTTTATGAAAAGGTTTTAAACATGGAAAAACCAAAGTATCAAAAAGGTTTGAATTAAGTTTGTGTTTTTTTAGGTCTTATGAAAAGATTTTTGATAATGCTTAAGTGTTTTGAAGAATTTGATTAAGAAATAAAAGGGAAAGCAATGACCTAAGTCAAAGTTTATTATGAAAGTGGTTATAAGAAGGAGAGAGCAAGAGAGATAAAATCCTAAGGTTTACATTGAGGGGAACCTAAGATTGTATCTAGAAGTTTCTGGATTAAGGGGAAGCAAAGTTGTATAGAACCTAGATGAACACACACATGCAAAATGACAATAATGTCATGATTCCTTTCCCTTGGATATAAACAATAACAAGGTTGAACATGCATTAACATTAAGGCACAAAATATGGCTAAATACAATGGCAATCACAAGGTGAGTGAGGTGTGGATGACAATATTAATCATGGTTTTTAGGCATTGAGATAAACATAAACAAGACATGACGAAGTTTCACATAACATCACAAGACACAACATATTGATAGTGAAGATAAAATCATATTTGACATGGTAAAAGGATTCATTGGTACATGGTAAACACAACATGAATCAATTTAGGTCAAACATGTATCACATTATAAGTCTTCACAAAATAAACATTAGACTTGAATCAAAGTTCAATGATAAGACCAAACTTAAGTGGAAACATAATCACCTCCTAATCATTCATTCAAACATGTTTTCTGGGAGATAACTTAATCTCATGGTCCAGTAAGAGACAGATAGAAATTACGTTATCAAGAGCTAAAGTTGAATACATTGGAGCTTCTAGATGGAGCACTCAGATACTTTGGATGAAGAGTCAGCAGGACGATAATCAGATATCTAGGAGTAACATTCCTATTCTCTATGATAATACTTCTGCTATTTGTTTACCTAAGAATCCTATCTTGCATTCTAGGGCTAAGCATATTGAAATAAAACATCATTTTTTTACGTGACTATGTCCAAAAGGGAATTTTTCACTTAAAAATTGTTGATACAGAGCAGCAATGCGCTAATATCTTTACAAAACCCCTTGCTAAAGATAGATTCATATTCATTCTGAAAAATCTATTTATGAAACTGTGTTCAGAATGAAAAGATGTGATTTAGAATGTTAAGTCTTTAGAACTCTAAATTAGATTTTGAGATTGTTTTGCTTTCTGACTCTGAAACATGAAACTTTTTGAAGTAAGGAAGTTCTCATGAATCATAAAGGTTCTGATCAGAAGAAATCTTATCGATTTGTCTTCCTGATTATAAACAGTTGCTACGTTTAATGGTTGTCTTGTCGTTTGATTTCGTGTGGTTCTTAGTGGAGACAGTTGTCCCACTTTCTAAACTTGCATGATTAAAGCGTGGCACATTGGGTTTAACCATTCTTGGAATTAGGTCTAAACATTTACACTTCCCTCCATGACCGTGCACTTCTGCTGACACTTCTTTAGATTTTGTTTCAATTTCGTCTAAAGTCTTACCACCTACACCTACATCTCAATCTACCATTTCTGAACCAATTCAAATACCACCACCAGAAATAAATCCACAAATATCCACACCTATCATAGAAATTCCACCACCAAAATCTACTCCAACTTTAGCAACATCTGTCACAGAAACTCCTCTAGTTTTTGCTCCTGCTTTGAAACAACAATCGATACCACCTCCATTATCTCCTCCACGGTTACAAACTACACCCATCTCACCACCACCAACTGTTTCTGCTCCCCAACCAAATAATCTAAATGTGACAACACCTAGAATATCTCTTGCTAGAAGTGCTTCTGACAAACATGTTTCCGAAGGCACTCCTGAAGGAATGTTTGGCTTTGAACCAGCAATCACCTCACCAGAATCATCCCCCATTATTCAACCCTCACATCCCTCTGTTTTTGGTCCTGACTTTGATGAGCCCAGAATCAACCTCACCATTAAATATCCAACAATACCTACACAATCCTCTCCTAACCTTGGTAAGGTTCTAACGGACTTTGATTCTGAATCTAAGAGGCGTTTGGAGAAAGCAATGAATGTCAGTCATTCTTCTACAAACCCCGCTGCAAGTGATTTAGCTTGGGAAGCCTATAGAAGCTGGATGAATTCTGAGATTTCCAAGATGAAGGATCTTCGATACACTCTGGCTGAAAGAAAATTTCTTTTTGGGTTCGTGCCCTTAATGGAATTGTGGAAGCTAGGGAATTCCCAATTATTCCTTCTTGCGCATGAAATTAAGGAGGCCTCTTCAGAAGCCATGGAAGAAGAAGAAGAAGCGCAGGTAACAGAAATTGTTCAACACCTTGAATCTGCTTCTCCAGAACCTTCTGCTCCTGAACCTCAAGACTCTGCTATGGAAGAAACTCCAAACCAAATAGTTGTCTCATAAGCTTCTGTTTCTCAGCCTATTCCAGTTTCTCTTTTGAGGATAATCAATCAGATTGAGGCTGAAAATGCAAAGGTCAACGAGCATCTGAATAAGCAAGATCTGATGTTTCAGCTAATTTTTTCAAGACTTCCTCCTCCTCATCCACCTCCTTCCTAGAACGCTAGATTTTACTTTAACTTTTATGCATTTTTTCTTTCTTTTGTTTCGTTGTAATATGCACTACCTGTTGGCACTTTTTAATCAATGAAATTTGTTTTGCTTCTCTTTATTTATTTTTGTCTTTTATCTTTTAGATTGATGACGAGGGGGAGAAAACATAATGTTCTAAAGGGGAAGAATTAAGTGTTTATTTTGATATCTAATTTCTTAAGTAAATACCCAAACATTGTTTAAATGTTTCATTAACAAATACTTCGAGAAAAGTTTGTTAAGTGTTTTTGTAGGTTTAACTCTAAAGAATCATAATGGTTCTAAAGATGCTATTTCTGAAAAATCAAGGTTTTGAAAACCTTATCCTTAAAGGAAAAGAAGTTTCTTAAGAAAGGTCTTCTAAAGAAAATATTATGAACTAAAATCTATCAAAAGGATGATGTTATCAACCAGTGCTCTGGACAACATCAACTAACTTCTGAAGATAAACTAGATTCTGACTAAATATTCATTCTAGTACTTCAAAAGGTAAATCAGAAAAGTGTTCTTTCATTTTGAGTTTACCTTTATAGGACTATACATCTCAGGGGGAGCTTTGTGCTTCTATAAGATATATTCTTCTGTGATTACTTGTCGCGGTGAAGAATCAGACACCAAGCTATTGATTAGACTTTAATCATGAATCAAAATATCACCACCGAACTTTAATTTATCCAAGGGAAGGGGAAAAGATTCAAAAATAACCCAATATGTATATGCAAAGCTAGAAGATTAAACTTAAGCTAAGCAAAACGGGGGGGGGGGGGGGGGGGGGGAGATTCTAAGGGTACGGGGGTGTGTTATGAAAAGGGAGGGTATTAGCATCCTAATCATCTTTAATACTCTACAGGAACCTTTTAAATATATGTGTTTGGTTTAAAATTGTTTTCTACTTGATTGGGGAGATGAGAAAAAGAACATATTTTTATTGTTTGATGATTTGGAAATACATTGAGTCTTATGCCTACGTACCCGTGAAGGATCAAAACCTCGTAGTTCGGGTTCAAAAGTAAGAAGAGATTTGTTGGGGTTGATTTTATGAGAAAGAGACAAATTGTAATCTTAAGGAGAAAACTCACTTTTAAACCACCACAAACATGTGGAAGATAGATCTTTGCATCAAATTAAAAGAAGGGCTTTCACTTGGATATAGAATCAACAAGTATGCCACATACCTCTTCCAAATGGAAAAGAATCAATATCAATCTCAACAACGTTATGGGGTAGGATATTTAAATCTCAACTAGGGATGACTCATGTCTAATCCTTTTATGAAAAGGTTTTAAACATGGAAAAGCCAAAGTGGCAAAAGGGTTTGAATTAAGTTTGTATTTTTTTAGGTCTTACGAAAAGATCTTTGAATATGCTTAAGTGTTTTGAAGCATTTGATTAAGAAATAAAAGGGAAAACAATGCCCTAAGTCAAAGATTATTATGAAAGTGGTTATAAGTAGGAGAGAGAGAGAGAGAGAGAGAGAGCAAGAGAGATAAAATCCTAAGGTTTACATTGAGGGGAACCTAAGATTGTTCTAGAAGTTTCTGGATTAAGGGGAAGCAAAGTTGTATATAACCTAGATGAACACACACATGCAAAATGACAATAATGTCATGATTCCTTTCCCTTGGATATAAACAATAACAAGATTGAACATGCATTAACATTAAGGCACAAAATATGGCTAAATACAATGGCAATCACAAGGTGAGTGAGGTATGGATGACAATATTAATCATGGTTTTTAGGTGTTGAGATAAACATAAACAAGACATGACGAAGTTTCACATAACATCACAAGATACAACATATTGATGGTGAAGACAAAATTATATTTGACATGGTAAAAGCATTCATTGGTACATGGCAAACATAAAATGAATCAATTTAGGTCAAACATGTATCACATTATAAGTCTTTACAAAATAAACATTAGACTTGAATCAAAGTTCAATGATAAGACCAAACTTAAGTGGAAACCTAATCACTTCCTAACCATTTATTCAAACATGTTTTCAAGGTTAATCAATTGATATATTCTATGAAGATAATCAAGTTCAAACATGGTAAGCATAACATTCAACATTTAAAAGAGTGTGCTTTAATCATACAAACTTTCAACTTCAAGAACAAATAAGACATAAGCCAAAATAATCAATTGAGAACCTTAAAAAAACACTTAAAACACTTGTTTCCCATCCTATCAAAAGTGGTGAAATAAATAATATTTTTGGGATTTTTTTTTTTGTCATCATAAAATAGACATTCTCATGAACACATGGAAAAAATAATGGGTCAAAAATATTAAGGGATCATGAAGTTATGGATATTTGAAGTTATGGATATTTGAAGTTATGAAAAAAATGAACATTTAACAAGTGAGAAAAAATAAACATTACACTACCCAAGTTTGAACCCACGCCCAGTAACTTAACAAACTAGTGTTTTACCACTAGGGCACAATGCTAATTCATGTGTAAAGTTACATTAATTAAAATATATATTAAAGTCACTTTTAAAATTTAAAAATGGCTCCAAACTTTATCTTCCTCATTCATCCCGTAGTCCATAATTTCCACCATTTTCACTTATTGTCAAAATTCTAACTCTCTCAATTCTTAACGAAGTCAAAAGTTGTAAAGACCAAAATTGCTTAGAATTTCGCAAGGAATATAATGGTACTCACCAATTTCATTTATTTTTCATAAATATCCAGAAATCAAATAAAATGCATATGAATCCTAAAAATTAAATTTAAAATTAAATTCCAAACATCACCGATTAAGACCAATGATCATAGGGGTTTTGTTCCTCACATCTTGGCAAGTGAAATGGTAACAAGAATGATACAAAATGGTGCCTTAAATCATAAATTGCAGAAATGAATACATACCTCAAAAATGAAAATCATCCTTTGGAATAGGGGTGTTCCATATGTGATTTTATGATCTGAACAACTTCCTTACACCTCAAGGAAGGTGTTTGAATGTATGGCTTGAGCTGAGAGTGTTTAGTTCTTCCTTTCCAAATCAAATTGAAAGCTATGAAAATGTGATTTGTAAGATGATGGTAGGGCTATTACAGAAGTTGCTCAAGTGTTTGGACAACTTCTAATGGATGTTTAGAAGTTGCTTGAAGTGTTGGTTTGGAGAAAATACAAGCACAATGGAATTTGGAAGTTTGAGGTTTGGAGAATTTGCTACAATGGAGTTTTTGTGCTAATTCTGGTGTATTGAGTTATGAGGCTTGTTTCTCTATTTATAGAGGCTCCATATGGTTCATGTAACTTGCAGAAAACAATCTTGGTTCAATTGGAATGCTAGTTTGGTGACTTGGTTTCATTTTGCACAAAAAATCATAATGGATCATGATGAAAAGGTGGAGTGAAAGGAGGAGTTTAGAGGTACTTTTCTTGAGGTTTAGGATGTTGCTTCTGGTTTAGAGGTTAAGTGTGATCAGAAGAAACAAGTTGGAAGCTCAATGCAAGAGTGGTTGGAAAAGTTTGCCATTATCAAAATGTATATGAAGCTTTTTTGCAAAATCTTCCAAATATGGCATCAAGACTTGGTCAATGGCTCAATCCCTTGTGTAATGCACCAAGGGTTTGTGTAATCTTCTGATTAAGGTGAGATTTAGAAGCAATATAGCTTGCAAAGTAATATTATGTAGCTTTGGCTCAAGGTTGCATGATGAACTTGTCATGAAAATGACCCAAAAATTCAGATTTGGAGAGCCAACTTCCTCTCTTCGAAACTCCTAGCTCAAATATGATAATTTCATGCTCTTTGACTTTTTGGAAAGATAATACCATCCTATACAACTTTAATGTTGGGAGTTTTCCTTGAATCAATATGGATCATGGTGAAAAGTGATGATCAAGTAAGCCACTTTTTGAAGGCAGATTTGGTTGAAATTTTTTCTAAGTGTTTTAATTTATGGTACCAACTTCATGGCTTCATAACTTGAAATCCTTGCATTTTTTGGGAATCAATCATCAAGGATAAAGTTGAAGTATGAAGTAAGACCTTTAATATGATCATTGGAGCAAAGAAAATGGTGGCCTGGATCACATGTTATGGCCTTGGAAAATGGGTACTTGAACTGTTGAACATGTATTTTTTCATAACTTAAAAAAATTTACAAAACCAAATCTTGCCCTTTTTGCAAGTAACCTCAAATTTCTTGGTTACTCTTGATCAAATGCATCCATAAACCATATTTTCATGATCTTTGAGTTGAGAAGTTCATGGTTGACCAAAAATGTCAAAAGTCAAACTTTGATTTTGCCTCAGTTGACTTTGTATCAGATGAATTCAATTCTTGCAATCTTTAATGAATGGGGTCTCTTGGGCATATTGGATTATGTGAATGGATCAATTATAATGTATTTGAAGTCTTTGAACCATACTTCAAGTTTTGGGATCACGCCTTGGGTCAAAACCCTAGTTGCGGGTATCAGATGAACTCTGGCCTTGATGAATTTGAGATGGAATGATCTTGAAATTGATTCTTGTTGATGGAAGTCACTTGATCACTTAGGAAGGATGAGGAGTTTGAAATTTGAAAACTCATTCCAAGTCTTGATTGATCAATCTTTGAAATCTCTTGGTGCAAAACCCTAGCTTAAGACAAACAAAGTAGAAAAACTTTTGGTAGTTTCAATAGGTTAGTAATGCAAAGATGCTAGATGTCATGCAAATGATACAAATGATGGTGGCATATTAGGGTTGAAAATTAGGGTATGACAGATGTCCCTATTTAAATTTCTTCAATCCGGAGATATGAATATTGGAATTTTCATCTCGATGTGATTGGAGAGACTTAAATACAAACATGCACAATTTTTGGCCCTAAGAGGCCACCAAATGCTTATGATATGATATGCATGCAGGACTCAGGAATTCTGTGAGGAACAATGTCACAGGTGAGTAATATTAGTTGAGAAAACAAACAGGGATAAAGGAACACCACTGCAAGGACAGACGAAAGGAAATTCCACTGAGGAAAAGATTACAACTTCAGCTGAGGAAAAAGATATGCAAATTCCAATAGATCCGGGCTTTCTGGGGAATAGATCATTCCAAATGATCGTGACTTCAATTGAGGAAATATCTTTTCAACAGGTTTCTCAAAGGTAAAGATGACTATTTGTTCAAATAACGAATTCTAGCTTTCGTAACAGGTTTCTCAAAGGTAGAGATGACCGCTTGTTCAAATAACGAGTCCAAATAAACTTACATGATCAAAACATGATTCAACTTCTTCTTTACTTAAGTATTCCACTTAGAAAAGGCAAAATAAACATATCCATGATTCAGGTCAGAAGCCAACGAACGGGCCTTGGTTTCTTCTTTAACCAAGTCTTTCTCTCGGAAAGGATCAATGAACAAGCTCCTAAAAAGGTGACCACTTGTTGGGGAAAGAGAAGTAACTTCACCGGGGATCTTCGAAGGATGCGGGTCAGTTAATCTTATAAAAAACTAGATTTTTCAAATAAAGAGAAAATCACAGTGAGGATCTTCAATAGACTTCCACCGTGATTTACTGGGGAAAGTACCATTGGTTGTGATTAAAACCTCACTGGTGATATAAGTTCTTGTAACGGAACACCTCACCGGGGATATAAAGTCTTGTGATAAAAGAAAGGTGCTTGTAGTAGTCTTCAACAAACTTCTCTGACAAAATTTCCTCGGGAGACGGTCATTTGTTGGAAAGAACGTTTGATATGTTGATAACTTCATTGGGGATAAACAAACTTCTCAAAAAGAGGCTGCCATCTGTTATCCAAAATGGGCGTCAATAAGCTTCTCGGGAAAAGACAACTACTTATTGGGGATCAGAGATCATGAAATAGGCTTCTCAAATAAAGAGACAGCTACCTGTTGAAAGTCTTCATCTAACTTATTTGGAGAGAAAACCATCTGATGAAAGAAAACTTCTATGTTGATAATTCCTTCGAGATAGACAAGCTTCTCAAAATAGATATTATGTCCATAGTGGGGAAAAGGATATGTCTTCACTGGCGATAATGAAGATGTTTCTCCTGGGGGATATAGTGAAAAATAAATGCACTCTCGATCTAGGTTTAACAACCTAGAGAGATTCACTATTAATTTCCAAATATTTGGCTCACTCCAGGAATAACTAGAGAGAGAAAAAATCAATTAAGACTCTACCAATGGGTAATGAAGCTCAATTGGGATTTTATCACATCCAAAGATGTAAAAGGACAACTAAAGCAACCATCTTCCACGAGGAATGAACTCAGTGGGGAATTAGAAAGGATATAAACTCTCTGTTTAAGGTTAACGAATCCTATGGGGAAGGAAACATAACACCCGAGGATGAACATAGTCAAAGAAATTGATGTAAAATGTCATCAAGGAATGCAAAATGGATGTGAATTTGGTTATTCATGATATATATGCATGTATGTGTATATGCATGTATGCACGTTATGTTTATGCTGACAAAAACAGACAAAACAGACCCGCTGGGGACATAATATGTTTCATAGCTCAACGAGAGCTTGGCTAGTATCATTAAGGTGGAAAACATCACTAGAGATGAGTTAAAGGTCATCAAAGGAAAAAGTCTCGTCACGAGGTCCAAGTCTCTCTAGGGAAAGGAAGATGCTTCGTCTGGGGATGAAATGTGAACCTTTGATGGAGAAAAGATCTTGCTGTAGGGTTCCAATTTCTCTGGAGAAGAAGACTTCACTTAGGAAATAAAAAAACATGTAGACTCTATAAGACCCCAATTTTGACCCTAAGATCCCTCATGTTATCTCATCATATGCATTGACATTGGGATCACATCTTGACATCCTCCTTACCCCTCATTCATTGGGTTTGCATTGGGAGAGATCCCCAAGCACATTTGATTGTGTCATACTTTGTATTTTATCATCTTTACTAACCAAAATACCAAAAATATGTCTTTGTATAAACTAACTCTTGTGTAGGTAGGGCATGTGCTCACCTTTGATTCATCAAGCTCATATCTAGGGTTTAAGACCCTCAAGGAAATGAGCTCAATCAAATATTGGTTTACTATGGATCTAAGCATCATATATGAATCCCCATGGTCTTCACATGTTATTTTGATAAAGAAATCATCAAGAGTTTGGAGTTGGTTTGCTTTGGAAACCCTAATTCATTTGGGTATCTTGTGTAACTTCTTCAACAAGTTTCTTCACCAATTGATCAAGTATTTCAAGGGATACTTCAAATTTCATCATATTATGCATATATGATCCTCCATGAGTCCAAAAAGTCAAGAGAATGGAAAGCTAGCAAGTTGGTCCATGGTGGTTGATCAGACGAATTCCTCTGATCAAAACTGGGGTTCCCTAGACCCTATCTCCTACAATTTTTGTCATATAAAAATGATTCCAAGAGAAAAGTTACTCTAAATGATATTACAAATAATTTTCATGTTGAGGTCTAGAGCTATTTTTTCTTGTAAAGTCATTTTGTATGGTGAAAGACTATAGGTCATTTTGTCTAAACCCTAATTTGGAGGTCAACTTCCCAAGGCTATAACTTGCTCAATTTTTATGATATGAAATATTTACAAGTTGCACAATAAAATTCAATATGTCTACTTCAACTTTTGTTTTTGGTGGAAGAGAAAATTCAACTTTTATGTTTGGTCATTTTGGACCACTGCCATTGAATAAGTGATTTTCCTCAACTTCAAAAATGCATAACCCCTTCATATTAAATCCAAATAAGGTCAAATTTGTGACCATTTTTAAGGACTTTTAGAGAGATACAACTTTGATGAAGGAACATTTCTCATTTTAAGCTCACATAAAAAGTTATCCAAGGTGGAATAAGTGAACATATGGCTTGACACTTAGAAAAACTTTTGACATGTTTGATTTTCCCAACTTCCACCTCAAAATTCATCATGATCCAAGCTTCAAATGAAAACGTGTTCAACATGAAAGTTGTTCATATTGATCTAACATTTCCAAAAAGTCCAATTTCATCCCATTTGGACAAGATATGAGTGACCTGCGCATGGCTTGAACATTGGATCATCATTTGGCATAAGTGAGCTTGAAACTTTCATGCACAATTGCATAGATTTCAACAATGACTTCAATAATTTTTGTACTCAATTATGGACCAGAAGGAGTGATTACACAGGCCTATCACACGCCCATGCACCCATGCAATGTACATTGCTATTTTTGGATCTTCATTTCAAATGTGCAAATATCAATCCATATGGCTATAAATAGAACTCTTTGCCATCAGAATTAAGGACCCTGCGTGGCAGCTTTTATTCCCAACCTTCAAACCCTCTCATTCAAAGGATAATCTTGAGAATTTCCATTGGAAATTGAGTTTCGATCTCCACTGTTTTGAGATTCAAAACTCCAAGAGTCATGTGCCTTTTGTTCATCCAATTCCACTCTATCAAGTATCCTGAGCATGATCAATAGCAAGCAAGAGCAAGATCGATTGAATACATACCTGCATTGAAGGTATTTTCCAGAAATTTTCATCTCTTCGATTCTCACTCAATTCTCCAAAATTCTTGTTGATCTTTGGTTGTTTAAAGTCCTACAATGTAGGCAGCAAGATTGAGTTGCTTTGAGGTCAAATCGAAGGAACTCAGATCATACACCTCAAAATTCAACTCCCTGTATCTTTCAATATAATTGGAGTTAGGAGAAATTGAGGCCAGATTCGAGCTCCTGAGCATTTTTACTTTAAATTCATGTCCTTCTTTTATATGTTGGTGATGGTTGTGAGTGAACCAGTCCGGTGAAGCTCACCGGAGAAGGAGACCGGAGCTTTGGCTCCGGTGGTGTGTTGGCATTCATCTGAACCACATGATCCATTTCAAATGTTTTTATCTCGTGCCTTGGTTTTGCATACCATCCCTGCAGCGCTTTGACTTGTGTCCACCTTGGAACACGCGCTAGCAGCCACTTGATCTGCCACCTCAATTAATGAGGGAGATCAAGTGGTCCATGTTTTTTTTCCTATTTTCTGATTTTCATTTTATTTGGTTTATTTTCATTAATTCATATTAATTATAATATTGATCCAAAAAATATGAGGGTTTTACCAAAAAATTTAAATAAATTCCTCTTTCATTTTCTGAATTAAAATTATTTTTTCGATCATTATTAATATTTTTCATGATTTAATTGTTTTTGTGATTATTTTTAATTGTTTAAAAATAGTTTGAAGTTTCCAAAATTAATGAAAAAATTTCTCCAAGGTCCTTTGACCTTGTTTGACATATGATAAATGTCATGGCCGTTTATTTGGTGTTTTAATGAGGTTTTAGGATTCTGACCAACCATAATTTAATTTAATGCATTATTTAATTGATTATATTTGTTTAAACGCAAAATAAATTGTGTTGAGCTTTTGATATTGGCTTGTTGAGTTTGACTTGTGTTGTTGGGCCTTGGTCAAGGTTGATTTGACTTTGTTGAGTTAAAATCATTGGATTTAGGGGATTGATGAAATATATATTTCATCTTCCAAAATGAATGAATGATTTTAATTTGATAAAAGTCCTCATTTGACCAATTTGTGTTGATTCCATTTCCCCTCCCTCTTCATCTCAATCCCATTCTCTTCTCATTCATTTCATGGACCTATGATATCTCTATATCCTAAGGCTAGTTGATTGCAAAATCAACATAAGTGTGGATGAGATTAGGTCCACCCCTTTTGCATATTATTTTTAAGTGTGGTATGTTTTAGGAGTATGGTTCATAATACCATATCTCTAACATGCATTAACACTAAAATTTCTATTGCCCGACCTCAAATAGTTGTGACTTCTACATAAGTCCAATTACGATTGCTTAACATAGTGCTAAATTTGTGACACAAAAGGCATAGCACTCTAGTAAGTGAGATTGTAAGTATCCCCTCTTTCATGGTATTGTGTAGAAACTTGAACTTTTTTCCTTCCTTTGGAAGATGTCTTGGTTCAAGGATCCATGCTTCTGAATAGTGGGTTGAGTGTTCTCCAAAGAATGACTTAAACAAAACAAAGCAAAAGCAATACTAACTTCTAATCAACTAACACTAACATTTAATTTCAAGTCATTTACTTTTATGCACTTTAATTTTAAGTCTTTATTCATTTGCCATTATTCATACCATTCAACTTGTTTACTTTAATGCCATTTTCACTTTGCTCATTTGAGCCTCATTTTGTGATTATATTGTGATTGTATATACTTATTTGTTTTTATGGTCTTTTGACCTTAATGTACATAATACCAACAAAAACCCTAAAAGACATTTGTGTGGACTGTTATATTGCTCTGAGACATTGGACTTAGAATTAGGCAACACTCCCTAGGCAAAAGGACTTGTCCAATGCCAACTTTCATGGAACCAAGTGCTTGTGATTTAAAACTTTATCTGAAGCAAGTATTGTGATCCCATCTGAGTTCATCTTCTACATGGTCTTATTGAAGTTGTTACTTTGAACCTGTGCCTAGTGCCTATCTTTGAATTCATCTGATACATGGAAGATTATGAAGGAGATCATAAAGTTGCTAAGCTTAGATGCGGCTATCTTTATTTGATGCCTTACTCTTTATCTTACTGTTTGTGTATTGATATTGCTTGATTCTAAAGTCCAAGGGAAATTTGGGTTTCTATATGACATTCTTGTCTATTGGATTGCAGCCCATTGGTCAGATCTTTTCAACTCTTAACTTTTAAATTTTTGATTAGGATTAGTCTCTTCATCTCTTCCCCACTTCTTTAATTTCAAATCTCTCCCCTCTTTCAAAATCTTATTTGTTTGTGATTTCTAAACTTAGACCATATTGCAAATTAGAAACTTTGGTCTTATGCCATTGAATTTTTAAACTCTTTTCTTAATCAAATTTGTAAATGAACTTAACTATACTTGACTTAAAAATTCAAAACACAAAAAGAACTAACACTCATTCAAAATCTTTTAGGCATTTTGTTCCTTTGTTCAACCTAATTTTTTGTTAAAAGCAATGCATCCACTTTGAAATTGTTACCACGGACTACGAGGTTTTGATCCCACATTTTATGTTGGTACGTAGGCACAAGTCTGAAGGTCTTGTCAAACACAAAAATATAATTAATGAATTCTTTTCTCATCCCTCCACTCTATTTATTGCAAACATCATTTTATACAAAAATACATATGCACACAAAAAAGGGCTCCCTAGGAGTACCTAGGACACTTTGGGTGCTAACACCTTCCCTCTGTGTAACCAACCCCCTTACCTGTAATCTCTGGCATTTTATTAGTTTTGATTTGAAAACTTCTTATTTTTGGGTTTTGTTCGTACTTTTCCCTTTTCCCTTGGAAACAATAAAAGCGCGGTGGTGACTCTGGTTTAATTGACGTCTAGCTTATCCATAGCTTGAGCTTATCCATAGCTTGATGGTCATGAATTTACCGCTACAGACTCTACCAAGCACAGGTGTAGATTGGTCAGGAAAACCTTCAAAATGATTCTTCCGGGGACATCATCAAAATTTGCAGCTTCCACCGGGGATAATGAAGATCGCTGAAAAATCTTGATTGTTTATTTTAAAACTCGATAGAAAATCCAGGCTTAGCACTTTGTTGGGGAACATTGAGTTCCAACATCCAACACTTCACAACTTAGTCGCCACTTGGGGATTTAACTATGGACGTTTTTTTTTGCATTCACAAATCAAAACAAAAATTTATTTTGAAAAAACAAATATTTTCAAATATTCGTTTCAAGAATTTTTATCAAAGTAAAAATGATATTTTTGCGGAGCAGAAATAAAATAAGGATTGCCAATAAATGGATAAGTCTCAAATTTTATTGATAGAATGGTGATCCGCAAATGGCGTGATCCCATGGATATTTACAAAGTTAAAAAAATGGTAATATGGGAAAAGGCCACATTAAAATACAATGAAATTATTCTCCTAACAAATTTGAATTCCAAATGTATTTGGGCTTCTAGTAAGAGCCAGTTGAGAGCTTTGACAGGCAGGCGTTGCTTCAAGTGATCCAATCTGATCTGATGCAGTTACTTTCCATAATCCTTTATTTTGCCTAGATTGCCTTTTCAGGTTTTCAATCTACCAGGACAATCATTTTTGCCTGGATCGCCCTTTCGGGTTTTCAGTCCACTGAGACGCTCATTTTTGCCTAAGCCGCCTTTTTGGGTTATCGACTTAGCGAGCTATTCTTTTATTTTTCTAGGCGAAGTATTTCTTGACTGTGTCAGTGTTCACAGAACGTGGTGTAGCACCTCAAAATTTGCACCTACCTTTTGTACATACATTCTCATACTAGGTCATAACATTAACATAGTCCACTGCATAACATTGCATTGTCCCTTTGCCCAAGTGCAAGCCATTCAGAAGAATTAGGTCAAACTGGTCAGGAGATCAGTCAATCAAGCAAGCAAGTACAGTTTTCATTGAGACAAGGCCCTAGGTTTGGTCCAACATGTTCACATGACCTAGGGGTCCTTTGGAAGTGATTTGGTCAAGTATTGGATGCTCAGAAGTCATCAGTCAGTGTTCAGTCTACCAGAAACCCTAGAAAGTCAACTATGATCAACTGTGGTCAACTGTGCCTGATTTTATGGATTTCAAGGTCGGAAATGGTTTGAAAAGGTTTCATTCATGTCCATACAAGTCTCATTCAACATTTCAAAGGTCAAGATTGAAGAATTTGAAGTCAGACAAGAAATTTCCAAAAATAGAAAGTTGACCTGTAATTGGAATTTGCTAAAAATGGAAAGTCTTGCTCCTCAAAATTACATCATCATACAAGCTTCAAATGAAATTTTGTCCAACATGAAAGTTGAATATCTTGCTCTCACCTTTCCAAAAAGTCCAAGAACACTCATTTCTCACTTATGGTTGGCAAGTTATGATCAAATCATTCTCAAGAATTTTTGAACTTCAAAGTGGCATATCTTCCAAACCATTTGGCCAAATTGGGTGGGGTTTTTTGCTACAAGTCATATTTGATGTGCTCTATCCAAATCTTTCATCACAATTCACCAAGAATCTTCCAAGCAAAATGGCTTTTTTTGAGTGGCATGAATTAAAAAAGAGTGACTTGAAAAATGGACTTTCAATTTAAACATTTCCAATGATTTGTACCAATTACATTTGTTCAGAAATCATGTTTGGGGTATGTTTGAGGCCCAATTTCGTGCATTACCATACACCCCATGTAATTTGGTTTGGTTTTAGCAATTATCAAAAACACCTCATTAAGCAAAATTCCATTATCATTTCCACTAACCATGCTTAGTAACATTAAACAGACTACATATATTTCATTTTCTGCTGAAAAGCCCTAGCACACTTTGCCAAAACAGATCAAAATCTCTTTCTCTCAAAAAACTCTCATGTTCTTCATTTGAACTTTTGGTTGAAAACCTTCAAAGAGCACGAGCCCTGTTGATTAATTCATCATCCACCAACATTTGTTAAGCTTTTGCAAGCCTCAAACCGTGACTGTAAAGCAAGGAAGCATCACTGTTCCATTGACCTTCTTCCATGGCAGTTTTCAATTTGAGCTAGAATCAAGGTTGCTGAGCCAAAATCCTTCTCCCACTCACCTTCTGGAGCATATTGGTGCATCTGTTTCAGCCATTTGAAGCCAAAAAACCACTGTATCATCACAGCTTTTCAGATTTGGTAAGAACTCGAACCTCACCATTTTCAAAATTATGACATGCTTTAGAAAGATCCTTCCATGCTGAGTTCATTGATGTTTGTGGTTTGAAAAATGGTTGAGTATTTTGAGAGTTACACTGAATTTAAGTTTGGTTGTTAAAGATGTTAGTGCATGTTTCTTTGTTGATAGCTCGAGTTAGGGGGAAATAGGACTAGATTATGATTGTACATGTTGAGATGGTTTGAATGATGTGTTTGATTCCCAAATCTGGGAAAATTGTTCATCAACGATGATGAACAGGTACTGTAGCATGAACCCTAACATCCATTGCCCAGATTTTCTGTTGTTCGTGTTTGGCTCGTGTTTGGATTTTCATTTTTGCATGGAAAACACTGTTTCATTGGCCATGACCAATCAGCACGCAGCATTCCCTTAAGTGAAACGCAGCGTTTCACTTAAGGGACCGGATATTTACCATAATGCCATTGGCCGGTTTATTTAATTAATTAATCCATTTTCTTTTCAATAATTATTTCATTTTGTGACCCAATCTTAGAAAATTCATAAGTTGATCATTTCTTATCCAAATTTGATGGGATTTTTTGCAAAATACTCCTCTTGATCTCTAGTTTTTTATCATGATTTTTCCAGATTTTTTGCATGTGTGGATTTTAAATTGTGCTAGGGTTTGTCATATGTATCCATTTTATGTATGTCTCACCAAATCAATTGTGAAATGGTGATGCTTTATCCAATGCTTCCCAATTTTTTTGTGCTCAAACTAGACATGTTCATGGTGATTTTGGTGTAGAGTTTGTGAATTTATCATTGCTGGTTGTGGAGTTATGATTTTTTTGAATAGGGGTGTGACAATTTGTGTCACACCATGTATGTCCAACTTCATGATTTTAATTACCATGCTTAATGAACTCAAAATGGTCTGATTTTTTTTATGAACATACTTATGGATGTTAAGAATGTGTGTGAATTTTTCTGGAATTTTTGGGAGCATTTCCTATTTGATTGATAATTTCTCCCCTGTTTGACCAAATTGTTGACTTTTGTGACACATGATGCCATATGATTTGTGAAATTCTCATACATTATTGGATGAACTTGAAATTTGACATGTGCATTGTGAACATCTTGAAGTACATCATGGCTTTGATCCCATTCATTTATCATGTATTGGTTCTGTTTTATGATTAATTGAAGTTGGTGCATGTTTTGATGCTTTGAATGAGTATGCTTGAACTTGCCTTGCCTTTCTGAATTTAATTTCCCTACTTCATTTGATCCAAATGAGCTGAAATTTGGTATGCCTATCATGTTGTGAATGATGTTTGATCATGATTTATTTGAGGAATTTTTGAAATGTTTATGATTGGATTTGAGTTGAGTCATTCTGTTGACTTCTTTGAGCTTCTATATGCCATGCTTTGACCTAATTTGCTTATGAAATGATGACGATGATTGATATGAACATGAAACCAATTGAGTTTGTTTCTTGATTATGTGAACTTGATTTTGGACACTTGTCACTTGCTGTTTTGATTTTCTTATCTCTTTTGGACCCCAGGCTTGTCCTAGTGGTCATGTTGCTCATGTTTAAATTTGTTGTTTCAGGTTAAGCAACAAATACCCAAAGAGATCAATACAAATTGAATGAGCTTGATTGTTTATCATGAACTAACTTGTTTGTTTTTGTAGGTTGCCTGGCTCACATGCTTTGAGCCTTGTGCATTGCACATTTAACTGATTGTGTTGACTGTTGATCTCTATCTCATTTTGATTTAACTTTGAATTGTATACTGATGTTGTCTGACTGGTTTCAGGTACCTTTAGTTGCTCATAGTTTTTTAAGAACTTTGCTTTGCTTTGCTTAATAGCAATTTGCATTGAGGTATAACTTCTTATCTTCATGTAGTCTGGAAGACCTGGCCTGTTACTTGACCAGGCAACTGTCTGAAGTCCTCCTTAAGAGGTAATGTTTGTGACTGTTTACATTTGTCCTTGTATATATTCAAAGACCTCCTAAGTGAAGAGGAAATTGGCAGAACCCAAGGGATATGCAATCTATCCCCTGCTATTCTGTGTGTCATCTGCTTTGCTCACACCACTGTGTTGATGCATTGCAGATACTAACCCAAGATCTTGTACGGTTGTACAGTTGAGTCAGTATCAAATGTGTAGAAGGGTTCCCCCTTTCTGAACCCACACATTCTTGTCTTAAGCTCTCCCAGGCCAGGGATAAGAGCTGTGAAGTCTCATCTTCACTCACCTTTCATCAGCTTCACCCTAACTCTCAATGTTAGGGTTAAGAGCTAACACTACCCAGTTACAGTGGTTTGTTTGTTGAGGTTGATATGACCCCTCGACTAAAACCTAACCTTGTTTGAGCCCATTGCTTGCATATAGTGTGTGCTACTTGTGTTTGTGTGTTTGCTTTAGCTTGCTCCCTGTGCAAGTTAGGTTTAGTTTGGCTTGCTTCCTGTGCAAGTCATGTTTAGGATAGGCTTGCTTCCTGTGCAAGTTAGCTAGAAACCTTAACTTAGGGATGAATTTGCATGATAACATCTAGGCTCGAGTCGTAGTCTCCCTAGTTGTGTCTCCCTCTGTTATCTGGTTAAGCTAGTCCTGTGTCCCTCCGTAGGGGAACTACGTCGCCCTGATCCTCATACCAGATGAGGTACGTAGGCAGGAGATGAGTTGATCTCTCCGGGCGCCCTTTTTCTTTTTCAACCCTTTTGTCTTCAACCCCTCTGTGTGTGTTGTTGTGTGCTTGGAAGCTGATGTAAGTCCATCGAGTGGCGTTCGGGTTCCAGTGTGGTTTTGTTTGGTTCGGATGCTGATGTAAGTCCAGTGATTGGCATTCAGGCTCCACGTTTGCCTTTGCCTGTGTTTGTTTGTGTGCGTGTTGGCCGAGCTACGAATGCTCTGATTCTCCTTCGTCCGAGGAGATACGTATGCATAGGATGCGATATCCTAGCGAGCATGTGTCGTTTCCCCAGTCCGAACTACTTTGACTCTGATGTCTATGCTTGATAGACTAAGTAGGCCCAGGACGCGATATCCTGCCGAGTCAGTTTTGTTTGTTTTCTTGTGTCTCTTTCAGCCAGTGTGTGTGTGTGAGCAGTGTTTTAGCAACCATTTTCCTTCCTTTTGTGCGTGGATCCCGTCGAGTACGACGGATGCGTAGGGGTGCTAATACCTTCCCTTCGCATAACCGACTCCCGATCCCATTCTCTTTGGTCGCGAGACCATGCTTTTTCCAGGTTTACTCTGAGCGTTTCCTTTCCCTCTTTTGGGATAAATAACGCACGGTGGCGGCTCTGTTGATCTTGTTTTCCCGCCGGTTTTTCGCGTAATACGACACGTGGGAGCTCCTCACCATCCATATTTGTAAGAATCAAGCCCCCCGGAGAAGGCTTTCTTGACAACATATGGGCCATCATAATTAGGAGTCAACTTGCCCCTAGAATCAGATATGAAAGACTGGATCTTTTTAAGCACAGGGTTACCTTCTCTGAATACGCGAGGTCGAACCTTCTTGTCCAATGATTTCTTCATTCTCTACTGATATAACTGACCATGGCATAAAGTCGTCATCCTCTTTTCTTCAGTCAAATTCAGTTGGTCATACCTGCTTTGGTACCATTCAGCTTCGGATAACTTAGCTTCCATCAAGACACACATTGACGGGATCTCTACTTCTATTGGGAGCACTACTTCCATGTCATAGACAAGAGAAAAGGGGGTTGCCCCTGTTGAAGTGCATACGGACGTATGATATCCATGCAGAGCAAAAGGGATCATCTCATGCCAGTCCTTATAAGTCACTACCATCTTCTGAATGATCTTCTTGATGTTCTTGTTGGCAGCTTCAACAACACCGTTCTTAGGTCTACAGGGAGAGGAATTATAATGTTCAATCTTGAACTCTTCACACATTTCCTTCATCATTTTATTGTTCAGGTTTGAACCATTATCAGTGATGATTCTGCTTGGCACACCATAACGGCAAATAAGTTGATTCTTGATAAATCTAACTACCACCTGCTTGGTCAGATTGAAGTATGAAGCCGCTTTAACCCACTTTGTAAAATAATCAATAGCCACCAGAATGAAACAATGTCCGTTGGAAGCTTTGGGCTCAATCATACCAATCATGTTGATGCCCCACATAGAGAAAGGCCATGGAGAAGAGAGAATGTTGAGGAGAGTCGGAGGCACATGTATCTTGTCAGCATAAATTTGGCATTTGTGACACTTCTTCACATACTTGCAACAGTCAACTTCCATTGTCAGCCAATAGTAACCTGCTCTTAACATTTTTCTAGCCATTGCATGTCCGTTGGAATGAGTACCAAAGGAACCTTCATGAACTTCTTGCATCAACAGGTTTGCTTTGTGTCTATCCACGCATTTGAGCAGAACCATGTCAAAGTTTCTCTTGTATAGCACGTCTTCATTCAGAAAGAAGTTATTAGCCAGTCTTCTCAAGGTCTTCTTATCTTTGTTTGATGCCCCAGGGGGGTATTCTTGACTCTGAAGATAATACTTGATGTCGTGGTACCATGGCTTATCATCAGAGACTTCTTCCATTGCAAATACATGAGCAGGTCTATCAAGACGCATAACATCGATCTTAGGCACATCATTCCAACGATTCACAATGGTCATGGAAGCCAAAGTTGTCAAGGCATCTGCCATTTGATTTTCCTCACGAGGGATGTGATGAAATTTAATATTATTGAAGAAAGTAGATAACCTCCTTGCATAGTCTTCGTATGAGATTTGGCCGTGTAGACGAGTTTCCCATTCTCCTTTAATTTGATTGACAACTAGAGCTGAGTCTCCATAAACATCGAGACTTTTTATTCTAAGATTAATGGCTTCTTCTAGACCCATGATGCAGGCTTCATATTCCGCCATGTTGTTCGTGCACTTGAATGTTAATCTTGCAGTAAAAGGGATATGTGAGCCACGAGAGTGATGATTATTGCCCTAATACCATTACCATAAGCATTAACTGCTCCATCAAATATTAAACCCCATTGAGAACCTGGCTCTGGCCCTTCATTTGGAAGTGGTTCATTGCAATCTTTGGCTTTTAAGTACATCACATCTTCATCTGGTAATTCAAAATTTATAGACTCATAATCGCTGATTGGCTGATGAGCTAAATGATCGGCCAAGACACTTCCTTTGATAGCTTTCAAGGTGTGATACTCAATGTCATTGATCCGCTAACGCGCGCGGATCAAAAACGAGTATTTTTGACAAAACGTAGTTAGCGACAAATTGACTCGGATTATCGTTCTCACAAGGATTCTTGAATGAATTAACCAATGATAGTAACGATTAATGGGGTTTTGGTTGATTTAGGATTCAATTAAAATAATAGATTAAAATAAGTGATTATTGAAATAAGTTGTAGCAACAATTTACTGATTCGGTCTTTGCCTATCATCGACTATCGTAATTCCAACCGCAGATTAACTATTCCTATTCGATTATAATATCAAGTGACAAGCGTAATTGATAGTATAAGTTGTATGTTCCTATTATCCGAATTAAGCAAACGGGATTAAGTTTCATGAATTAAGCAAACATGAATTAAACGGACTCGATAATGAATTAAGCAAACGAAATCGTGACTATAGTTAGGATCACACAATCAATCGGATTAAATCAATATAGCATATGTAAATCGGATTAAGCAAACAAAATACATATATTAATATTGAAAGGAATAAAAACCTGAATAAGAATTACTAAAATCTCAAGGTATCGGAACCCGAATACAGCAAATTGTTTGGATCGATTAGTTCTTCATGAGAATTCTTGTCAAAGCTTTCAAGTCTTTCGTGAATAGTGATAATCCCCATGTTATGCGGCTGCTAGGTATATGGAAAACAAGGAATTTGGTTTATAACCCAACTGGATCGAAAACATAACTCAAGCCCAAAACTAATGACCCAAAACTTAAATAAAACTAATACTGCAACTTCAACGAATTTTCTGGCCCAGCTACATTCTGATTCAGCTCTCGACTTCTGAATAAAAGTTGTAGTTCTTTTTCTTAGCTTTCCATCGACTGGTAGCACGTCTTAATCCGATACTCCTATCTCAAGATATGATTTTTCTTGCGAAAGCTGTTAATGCTGAAAATTAAATACGAAAATTAAATAAGTGCAAAAATAAAATAAATTATGAAAACACATTAAAACATAAAAATAATCAAAACAAACCGAAGAAATGCTTAAGTACAAACATGGAAGAACGTGCATCAAAATTCACTGATCAATCATATTCGGACAAGAGCATCTGCCAACGAGCAATTCTTCCGGTCAATGTAGGCTTTTCAAAGATATACTTAATCGGATCCATCTTGGATATCAACCAAGTTGTGTGATTCATCATATATTGACGGAGACGCTTGGCAGCCCAAGTCAGAGCACAACAAGTTTTCTCTAGCATGGAATATCGGGACTCGTAGTCAGTGAATTTCTTGCTCAAATAATAGATGGCATACTAATTTCTTCATGTTTCATCTTGTTGACCCAAGACATGGCCCATAGATTCTTCTAGTACAGTTAGATACATAATAAATGGTCTTCCCTCAACTGGAGGGGACAAGATAGGAGGTTCTAGCAAATACTCTTTAATACTATCGAAGGCTTTTTGACAATCATCTATCTAAACACAACCTTGATCCTTTTGGAGGAGCTTAAAAATGGGAACACAAGTAGCAGTCATATGAGATATGAACCTTGAAATGTAGTTCAAACGTCCAAGGAATCCCATCACATGCTTTTCTGTTTGAGGTGCTGACATTTCTTGAATGGCTTTTTAACCTTGTCGGGATCAACTTTAATACCCTTTTGACTGGAAATGAAGCCTAAGAGCTTTCTTGATCGAACCCCAAAGGTGCATTTGTTTGGGTTCAAGTGAAGTTTGTATTTTCTCAAATGATGAAACAGTTTCAAAAGATACTCAACATGATCTTCCTCAGTCTTTGATTTTGCTATCATATCATCTACATAGACTTCGATCTCCTTATGCATCATGTCATGAAAAAGAGTAGTCATAGCTCGTTGATAGGTGGCACCGGCATTCTTCAAGACGAAAGGCATTACTTTGTAGCA
The DNA here is from genome assembly GCF_024323335.1 of Lathyrus oleraceus. Classification (NCBI taxonomy): domain Eukaryota; kingdom Viridiplantae; phylum Streptophyta; class Magnoliopsida; order Fabales; family Fabaceae; genus Lathyrus; species Lathyrus oleraceus. The sequence goes on along the minus strand of NC_066579.1, from coordinate 152,849,715 downwards.
AAATGTGCCCCAAGGTGTAATAAAAGCTGTTTTTTCCATATCTTTGGGCGCCATTTTGATTTGATTGTAACCGGAAAGTCCATCCATGAAAGAGAAGACCTTGAACTTGGCGGTGTGGCAGAGGAAAGTCATCCTTAGGACTAGCTTTGTTTAGATCTCTGTAGTCAACGCACATGCAAACCTTCCCATCCTTCTTGGGAACTGGCACAATGTTGGCCAACCACTGCGGATACTCTGATGTGACAAGTAAACTTGCATCAATCTGCTTTTGCACTTCCTCTTTGATTTTGATCGCCATGTCCGGACGAGTTCTTCTTAACTTTTGCTTGATCGGTGGGCACTCTGGCCTCAACGGTAAATGGTGCTCCACAATATCGGTGTCCAACCCTGGCATGTCTTGGTATGACCAATCAAACACATCGGGATATTCTCGAAGAAGCTCCATCATCCTCTCTTTGACCTCTGGCGCGATCAGTGCTCCAACTTTGACTTCTTTTCTATCCTCTTCAGGCCCCAAGTTGATTACTTCCATGGGCTCTTTGAATGGCTGAATGGTTTTTTCTTCATTTTTGAGCAGTCTAGAGATTTCATCTAGAATGTTTTCCTCTTCTTCTTCTTCCGCTTCGTACACATGGAATTCAAAGTTGCAAGAGGGCATAGGGTCATTGGTTTTAATGGATATGCCATGAATTAATTTGCACATGTGATTTTATGCTTGTTTTAGAAACAGATAAAAGTGTGAAGTTATGTGCATCTATCTGGAAGTGTTTATTTGTATTTTTTAGATTACCATTTTCCAGAAAAAACAGCAAAACAATAAAAACAACAATATGGAAACAAAATAACATTTTTATTGATTTACATCTTGAAACACAAGTCCAAACATTGTCACTTTCGCCTTAGGCATAACAAAAGGATTTTTTTGAAAAGAAAACAGATAACAAAATATTACTTTGAAATGTGAACAACAACAGGAACATCAACAGAGGTCCAGTTTTGGAGAATCACTCTGCGAGCTATGAAGTTGGCCAGAAAATCTTTAGGATTATCTTCCACAATGGCATTGGCTTCAGCTGCTTCATCTTCTGACCTTGGGATGTATTCAAGTTCTCTATGATGAGGAAAGTAGAAAGACACATATGCATCTTCTGCCTCAAGATCATATTCAGGATTGTCGCAGTAGGGTTCCCATGTTGAATCATCATCCTCAGTGACGACACTAACTTCTGGAAAAGTGGGATTGTTGAACCCTCCACTATGGAAAGTTTCTTTGATTGAACAAACAGATCTACTTCCTTCTGCAATCTTCTTGGAAGTAGGAGAAAAGCCTAAACCCTCTCGGTGTTTGTTTTCTATGAGATCCAAAACTTTTCCCCAACCATCGGTTATACCATCATTTACTAGCCGTTGTGCATCCTTGAATGAAGAGATGGATACTCCTCTCTTGACATCTTTATCAATCAAAGAAAGGGCTTGGAATTGAGTTCCAACAGCTTCTTCAGGTTCAAGATAAGAGAAAGATGATAAGTGACTCACAACCAGTGTTTTCTCCCCACAGACTGCCACTAGCTTCCCGTTCTTCACAAATTTAAGCTTCTGATGCAGAGTGGAAGTGACTGCCCCAACTTCATAGATCCAAGGCCGACCCAATAAATAACTATATGCAGCTTTTATGTCCATCACTTGGAATGTTATCTAGAAAGTATGAGGTCCGATGGTCATAGGAAGGTTAACTTCTCCAATGACTGTTTTTCTGGAACCATCAAAAGCTTTGACAATAATCTCACTACTCTTCATAGAAGCACCTTGAAAAGAAAGTCTGGAAAGTATCGACTTCGGCATGACATTGAGAGACGAGCATGTATCCACTAACACACTTGACAAAGAGTCATTCATACAGTTGATTGAGATATTTAGTGCCATATTATGATTTCTTCCTTCTTCGGGGAGCTCTTCATTACTGAAACTCAAGTTGTTACAGGTCGTGATGTTAGCGACGATACCATCAAAATGTTTGATCGTCACATCATGATCTACATAGGCTTGTTCTAAGACTTTCTGCAAAGCTTCACGGTGAGCCTCAGAGTTCATCAACAAAGATAACACAGATATCTTGGAAGGTGTATGCAATAATTGTTCCACCATATTGTATTCACTTTTCTTGATGAGCTTCAACACCTCATCGTCATCACTTTTCGGATTCATGTTATTAGATTGGCCAACCGGTTTAAAAGGGATCTCAACATGAGCCTGCTTTCCCGGTGCGACATCCTCAGTCCTTTTTGCAAATATACGCCCACTCCTTGTGACCTTGCTTACATCAGCGATGTTAACAATGGAGGGTAGAGGAACATCTTTTCCATTCTCAGTCATTGTAGCATTTTACTTATAAGGCACGGCTTTATCATATTGGTAGGGAACTGGGCCCGGTAAGTTAATGACCAGAGGAGTCACAGAAGTCTTCCGACTGTCATAAGTAATCTGTATAGGCTCAGAGTCGTTGAACTAGGGAACTATGACATTCACTTCATTGTCACTATTGACCATATTGACCTGATTATAATCTCTGGCTCGGTAGGCTACAATGTAACTTTGGTCCATTTGATCCTGGAGATTCGATACAACAGTTAGGCATCCTTGAGAGTTCCTAGAACAAACCCTGCAAGAGGCGTAGTTATGTGGAGGCACAAAACCATTCTTGCTATATCTAGCGTGTTTATTTACTAAGTTCTCGCCCAACAACCATACATCATAGATCCGGAAACTTCCGGGGAAACCATATACCATGTTAACTGAGGCTGAACCATGTTGCGGTAGAGGATTAACTTGAACATTGGGGTTTATGTCCTTAAATGAAAGGATACCACTCTTGATGAGCCTCTGAACATCTGACTTTAGACCAAAACAGTTTTTAATGCTATGTCCTGGTGCCCTTTGATGGTAAGCACAAAATTGATCTACCTTGTACCAATAGGGAAGGTCCTTTCGCACAGGTGGTGGAGACCTTGTTTGGACATGATTTTTAGCTAGCAGTGCAGGAAACAATTCTGCATAGGACATTAGGATAGGATCAAACTGTGGCCTTTTTTTAATACGATTTTGATTGTTGAATTGAGAGCGAGCCTGTTGTGGAGGCTGTTGATGCTGTTGATTTTATGGTTGTTGTTGAACATGTTGTTGTTGTTGATGTTGTTGAGGATAATGCTATTGATGTTGATGCGAGAATTGTGGCTGATAAATTGGCGCTACCATTGATGGACTAATGATTGGTGAAACAGCTGTAACATGTTGATACTTTCCTCTTTGTTTGCCATATGAAACGACACTAACATCTGATTCTTTCTTCTTGGAGAAATTATTGGCGAATTTCTTAACATGACTAGAAGCGCCGACTTCCTTTGTCAAACGTCCCTCTCGGGCTGCTTCCTCAAGTCGCATGCCCATGTTTACCATCTTGGTGAAATCACTAGGTGCACTGGCAATCATGCGGTCATAGTAGAATGAACTCAGAGTTTTCAAAAATATTTTAGTCACCTCTTTCTCTTCAAGTGGAGGGAAAATTTATGCAGCAATTTCACGCCACCTTTGAGCATATTCCTTGAAACTCTCTTTGTCTTTCTGAGACATGGCCCGGAGTTGATCTCTGTCTGGAGCCATATATGCATTATATTTGTATTGACGAATAAAAGTTTCACCAAGGTCGTTGAAAGTATGAATCTTCGCACCTTCCAAGCCCATGTACCATTTAAGAACGGCACCAGTTAAACTGTCTTGAAAGTAGTGGATCAGAAGCTGATGGTTGTCAATCTGAATGGACATATTCCTAGCATACATCACCAAATGACTTTGAGGACATGAATTTCTTTTGTATTTCTTGAAGTCTGGTACTTTGAATTTAGGCGTAATTTGAACATTAGGAACCAAGTAGAGTTCGGAAGCGGTCTTGCCAAAAAGATCCTTACCTCGAAGAGCATTGATTTCCCTTTGCATTTCTAAGAACTGATCTTGAAATCCCTCTAACATTTTATCTACTCCCACACTTCGCTTGGAGCAGCGTGAAAAATGTTTTCTTCATTATAAGGAGTTGTATGCACCACAGGAGGAGGTACAGACATCACAACAGTCACTACTGGAGCTTCAACGTTTTGAGGGCGGTATCCAGTTGGCATATAATCATGAGGCATGCCCCAAGGGAAACCAAGTGGCATGTGATATTGTTGATCATTGAAGGCCGTCACTGAAATGGGCATCGAGACGTTCTCAGAGATTGTTGTTCGTTGCAATGGATCTTAAGAATTGTTCGATGACTGATTCTGAGCAGCAACCAAAGTGTCCATCATAGCAGTGGGCCTTTCCAAATTGTCTTTCAAGGTGATTACTTCCTTCCTGAGCTCTTGGTTTTCTTGTTCAAACTGATTCATCCTTCTCCGGCGACTGGCTCGAGTATTGTACTGGTGATTCAGTTTGACTATTGGAGGGAGAAGACACGTGTAAGTTTCTTGAAATGCAGGAACTTGTGCTTGAATGAGCATGATATGCAGATGCAAAAGATGAGTTTTAATTTTTAAGAAACTCAATAATTTATTACAAATATTATGGAGACAAAATTTGGTATAAGCTGAACAAAAACCTATTTTTATTAAGCAATTGAGGGACTACAAAGGATGAAATATAATTTACATGATCCTAAACAATACAAGAGGAAAACAGCTAAGTCTATGAGTCCTAAGGAATATCATTTGTAGAAGGTCTTGTTGCTGGCTGATGCTTCCTCTTTTGCCTCTTTAGCTGAGCATTCTCGATCATAAGCTTGTTGACAATTCCCTTCCAAGCACCTGAGGTGGGAGGTATACTGGAGTACTCATGAAATGGCTGGACTTTAGAGAGAAGTAACCTTTCTTGTTTCTCATGTTTCTTCACAGCTTGTTGTTCTAGTATCTCAATCAAATCATCCTTCTCCTTTAGTTGCTGCTTCATCTTCATCTTCTTATCATTTAAGACATGGTACTTGCCTTCCCAAGTGTCTCTTTCCAATTTCAACCTATCCAAAATTTCTTGAAACTCTTCCCTATTCTCAATAGGAATGGTGGATGATGATGTTATAACATAAGGGAATGAGGGCTTCTCAAGAGCATAGGGCATCTTAAATTCACTGGCTCTAGCATAAACCCATTGGGTGTAGGGCTCAAAAGCAACACAATTCTTTCTTCCTAATCGGTCTTTTCCTTTTCTGTGAATATTGCGCCAAGCAATTATGATTCTATACTTCAAACCGGAACTCTCTTCGTCGTTGAGGTAAAAGAAACCTGACAACAGAAGGTTATCGGGTTTATCTGCCATAGGATATCCTAATTGGCGTATGGCAAGGATGGGGTTGTAGTTAATTCCTCCATGTACACCAAGGAGAGGTACGTTAGGAAATTTACCACAACTGTCAATAATTACTCCAACATCGTAGGAGGGGTCATACCAATGTATACTCCCTTGATCGATGGACATGAACCTCTAAGACCATCTGAGCTTCTGCGGATTCTCCCTGAAGAGCTTGGATTTGGGTAAGTGAGAAATAAACCACTTATATAGGAGAGGTGCACAACAAAGAATGGTTCCACCACCTTTCTTAGTCCAGTGATGGATAGAATGGTAGGTATCTCCAAGTAATGTGGGTACTGGGTTACCAATTAAGAAGATTCGTACATCATTAACATCCACAAAGTCATCAATGTTTGGGAAGAGCACAATCCTATAAATGAGTAGAGCAAAAATGGCTTCAAAGGCATCTCTACTATCTATTTCTGCAAAGATAAAGGCTTTCTCCAACAGGAATCTAGAGGTTAGACCTAGAATCCCTCCTTTTTTAGTGAAGTTGGTCTTCACAACAGACGTTTCTAGGTGAAGTGCTTCTGCAATAGCTACTGGTGTATGGGTCTTCTCTGAACCACTGGGTGGTAATTTGTCAGAGATTGGTAAACCAAACCAATAAGAGTATTCTTCTAGAGTAGGCATAAGCTGGTAGTCTGGAAATGTGAAGCAATGGTAGAGTGGATCATAAAACTGTACCAGGGTGTTGAGAACTCCATCTCCAACCTTGGTCTTCAAGATACCCATAAGTCTTCCGTACTGAGCTCTGAAACCCTCTGGACTAACTATCATAGAACCAAGATTCTTCAACTCTGTTAAGTCAGGACATTTGAAAGTGTATTTCTTGGTATTCCTCCTTCCAAGTTCCATTTTACCTATCGATATTTACAATAGAAAACTATTGAGTTTCTTGGATTTTATGCAAAAAAAGGTTTCTATGGATGCATGAATGAATGTTTCACAAATACGAGTTTAGGGTTTTGACATTAAGGATGGAGCCAAAGGTCTAAGCATCCCACAATGTATGAACTAATAGGTTTATTTTGTACCTGTAGAATAAGGTTCTAAAGTGGTCCCCAGAGTCATAGATCCATCTTTCGGATATTATAGGTTTAACGACTTGCTCGTAGACCAATAATATTCTCAAGAGAAACTCTTCTGAGTGTAGCATCGTGTAACAATTACCTCAGATCTTACACCTGGATAATCTCCGCACTACATCCTAAAAAGGCTTAGAGGGGTTGAAATGGTTCTAAAGGTCCTCAGTTTCTTAGACTCCCAGATCGAAGATAATAATGCCACTATGATTTACTCGTAACAACAAATATTACCATCAAAGGGGTCTCCACTGAGCGGGGTTATATCATATGTTAATCATGCTTAGGATTACTCCACACATGTAACTTTGATTATACCACCATCCTATCTTATTTGTATTCTCTAATCCGGGTTAGGATTTCCTCACCACCTATAGATCTCCATAATAAAACCCAAGAAAACATAGCAACAAATAATAATAAACACATATAAACAAGTTAGGTATTACCCACTTAATATTCCATCCCCAATGAACTCCCCATTTCTGTCGCGGTGAAGAATCAGAGACCAAGCTATTGATTAGACTTGACTCATGAATCAAAATATCACCATTGAACTTTAATTTATCCAAGGGAAGGGGAAAAGATTCAAAAATAACCCAATATGTATATGCAAAGCTAGAAGATTAAACTTAAGCTAAGCAAAAAGGAGGGGAGATTCTAAAGGTACGAGGGTGTGTTATGAAAACGGAAGGTATTAGAACCCTAATCATCTGTAGTACTCTACATGAACCTTGTAAATATATGTGTTTGGTTTAAAATTATTTGCTATTTGATTGGGGAGATGAGAAAAAGAACATCTTTTTATTGTTTGATGATTTGGAAAGACATTGAGTCTTATGCCTACGTACCCGTGAAGGATCAAAACCTCGTAGTTCGGAATCAAAAGTTAGAAGGGATTTGTTGGGGTTGATTTTGTGAGAAATAGACAAATTGTCATCTTAAGGAGAAAACTCACTTTTAAACCACCACAAACATGTGGAAGATAAATCTTTGCACCAAATTGAAAGAAGAACTCTCACTTGGATATAGAATCAACAAGTATGCCACATACCTCTTCTAAATGGAAAAGAATCAATATCAATCTTAACAACTTTATGGGGTAGGATATTTAAATCTCAACTAGGGATGACTCGTGTCTAATCCTTTTATGAAAATGTTTTAAACATGGAAAATCCAAAGTGGCAAAAGGGTTTGAATTAAGTTTGTGTTTTTTAGGTCTTATGAAAAGATCTTTGAATATGCTTAAGTGTTCTGAAGCATTTTATTAAGAAATAAAAGGGAAAACAATGACCTAAGTCAAAGTTTATTATGAAAGTGGTTATAAGAAGGAGAGAGATAGAGATAAAATCCTAAGGTTTACATTGAGGGGAACCTAAGATTCTATCTAGAAGTTTTTGGATTAAGGGGAAGTAAAGTTGTATAGAATGCAGATGAACACACACATGCAAAATGACAATAATGTCATGATTCCTTTCCCTTGGATATAAATAATAACAAGGTTGACCATGCATTAACATTACGGCACAAAATATGGCTAAATACAATAGAAATCACAAGGTGAGTGAGGTATGGATGACAATATTAATCATGGTTTTTAGGCATTGAGATAAACATAAACAAGACATGACGAAGTTTCACATACCATCACAAGACACAACATATTGATGGTGAAGACAAAATCATATTTGACATGGTAAAAGCATTCATTGGTACATGATAAACACAACATGAATAAATTTAGGTCAAACATGTATCACATTATAAGTCTTCACAAAATAAACATTAGACTTGAATCAAAGTTCAATGATAAGACCAAACTTAAGTGGAAACCTAATCACCTCCTAACCATTCATTCAAGCATGTTTTCAAGGTGAATCAATTGATACATTGTATGAAGATAATCAAGTTCAAACATGTTAAGGATAACAATAAACATTTAAAAGAGTGTGCTTTAATAATACAAACTTTCAACATCAAGAACAAATAAGACATAAGCCAAAAGAATCAATTAGGAGCCTTAAAAAACACTTAAAACACATGTTTCTCATCCAATCAAAAATGGTGGAATAAATAATATTTTGGGATTTTTTTTGTGTCATCATAAAAAATACATTCTCATGAACACATGGCAAAAAGAATGGGTCAAAAATGTTAAGGGATCAAGAAGTTATGGATATTTGAAGTTATGAAAAAAATGAACATTTAACAAGTGAGAAAAAATAAACATTACACTGCCTAGGTTCAAACCCACACCCAGTAACTTAACAAACCAATGTTTTACCACTGGGGCGCAATGTCAATTCATGTATTAAGTTACATAAATTAAAATATATATTAAAGTCAATTTAAAAATTTAAAAATGGCTCCAAACTTCATCTTCCTCATTCATCCCGTAGTCCATAATTTCCACCATTTTCACTTATTGTCAAAACTTTAACTCTCTCAATTCTTAACGAAATCAAAAGTAGTAAAGACTAAATTTGCTTAGAATTTTGTAAGGAATCTAATGGTACTCACCAATTTCATTTATTTTTTATAAATATCTAAAAATCAAACAAAATGCATATGAACCCTAAAAATTGAATTTAAAATTAAATTCCAAACATCACTGATTAAGACCAACGATCATAGGGGTTTTGTTCCTCACATCTTGGCAAGTGAAATGGTAACAAGAATGATGTAAAATGGTGCCTTAAATCATAAATTGTAGAAATGAATACATACCTCAAAAATGAAAATCGTCGTTTGGAATAGGGGTGTTCTAGATGTGATTTTATGATTTGAACAGCTTCCTTACACCTCAAGGAAGGTGTTTGAATTCCTGGCTTTAGCTGAGAGTGCTTGGTTCTTCCTTTCCAAATCAAGTTGCAAGCTATGAAAATGTGATTTGGAAGATGATGGTAGGGCTGTTACAGAAGTTTCTCAAGTGTTTGGACATCTTCTAATGGATGTTTAGAAGTTGTTTGGAGTGTTGGTTTGGAGAAAACACAAGCACAACGGAATTTGGAAGTTTGAGGTTTGGAGAATTTGCTACAATGGAGTTTTTGTACCAATTCTGGTGTATTGAGTTATGAGGCTTGTCTCTCTATTTATAGAGGATCGATATGGTTCATGTGAAGGAGAATAGCGATCCAAAATGCAACGGAATTTAAAATTTCTCCTTTAGTGATCCTCACGAATGGGCATGATCAGTGATAGAATCGTTACCTCTTGTGGCGATTGTAACCTTTGATGCAGATCTACGGAGCAATCACGAACGTTGAACGATGACAACACCTCTACTCAGTCCACACGAACGAATTCCTTCAATCTCAGTGCTAGCTGCTACGAATGAAGGCTTTGAGTGAGAGAGAGAGAGAGAGAGAGAGAGAAACGAAATTGCAACTGCACAAATGCTTCTACACAAGGGTTCTATTTATAGAACCACTTGCGTGGGCTGCAAGCTAAAAAGCCCACTCAAGTGTATGTGGCCCATATCTTATAATATGCCAAAATCACTTAAGCGTGTGGTACCTTACCATATTTCGTATTCTACTTAAGTACACCGTACCTTACGATATTCTATAATTCAGTTAAGGGCACCGTACATTATGGTATTCCTTAGTTACTCTATCTCTCATCAATCCGTCCTTTTGTGTGTGACCCTGTAGGTTTTTGCGGCATTGGTAATTATATTAAATCACGCATTTAACATAATAAATAGTGAGCGGTATCTAGCAACACATCACTGCTACCCAAGACACGATAATGTCATGTGATCTGACAAATCCTTTTGTGATAATACTTATGTGTACAATTACCCTTTTACCCTTATGTCTATATTGAACACAAGGCATATACCGTGTCATCCTTGTCCAATTCAATATTGGGCCCGTAGACATTTATCCTGTTACGCAGGATGGGAAAATTCCATCTAGGTCACTCATGTCCCTTAGCATGCTTCGTGGAGTACCCATCAACTGTCTTTATGGTTATCCAGTTACGGACAATGTTTGATCAGCAATAAGGCACTCGACTCTACATCTAGGGTCCATAGTGGTTTCAGGTCGAAGAGTGGTATACACCATTATCACCATGAGAATAACTTATGACACTTTGCATAACATTCTATATAGTATTCTCATAGCGGGTCAATCCAGTATAAATATTACTCTTAATATTCATACCTATGTTTAAGACTTGATAACTCCTTATCCATGATCCATGAGATGTGATCATCAGTCTATATACATAATAGTCTTAATGCTTTAATGTTATCCCACTTCACAATAAAGCTCGACTATGGATACTTTAAGAATAGTGTCCTTATGTTTAATGTGATCTCATGATTAAGTCACACTTGATACATTAAACGGACTATCTATTCTAGGGACTTTATTAGACAAACATAATAAAGAAAAAGCATTTTATTATTAATAAATAATTCGATACAAGTACCAAAAGTATTGGCCTCTAGGGCTTACACCAACATCATGTAACTTGCAGAAATCAATCTTGATTCAATTGGAATGCTAGTTTAGTGACTTGGTTTCATTTTGCATAAAAAATCATAATGGATCATGATGAAAAGGTGGAGTGAAAGGAGGAGTTTAGAGGTACTTTTCTTGAGGTTTAGGATGTTGCTTCTAGTTTAGAGGTTAAGTATGATCAGAAGAAACAAGTTGGAAGCTCAATGCAAGAGTGGTTGGAAAAGTTGGCCTTTATCAAAATGGATATGAAGCTTTTTTGCAAAATCTTCCAAATGTGGCATTAAGACTTGGTCAATAGCTCAATCCCTTGTGTAATGCATCAAGGGTTTGTGTAATGTTCTTATTAAGGTGAGATTTAGAAGCAAAATATCTTGCAAAGTAATATTATGTAGCTTTGGCTCAAGGTTGCATGACGAACTTGTCATGAAAGTGACCCAAAATTTCAGATTTGGAGAGCCAACTTCATCTCTTCGAAACTCCTAGCTCAAATATGATAATTTCATGATCTTGGACTTTTTAGAAAGATAAGACCATCCTATATAACTTTAATGTTGGGAGGTTTCCTTTAATCAATATGGATCATGGTGAAAAGTGATGATCAAGTAAGCTACTTTTTGAAGGCAGATTTGGTTGAAATTTTTTCTGTTTTAATTTTATGGTACCAACTTCATGGCTTCATAACTTGAAATCCTTGCATTTTTTGAGAATCAATCATCAAGGACAAAGTTGAAGTATGAAGTAAGACTTTTAATATGACCATTATAGAAAAGAAAATGGTGGCATGGATCACAAGTTATGGCCTTGGAAAATAGGTACTTGAACATGTATTTTTTCATAACTTAGAAAAATTTACAAAACCAAATCTTGCCCTTTTTGCAAGTAACCTTAAATTTATTGGTTACTCTTGATCAAATGCATCCATCAACCATATTTTCATGATCCTTGAGTTGAGAAGTCCATGGTTGACCAAAAATGTCAAAAGTCAAACTTTGACTTTGCCTCAGTTGACTTTGTATCAGATGAATTTAATTCTTGCAATATTTAATGAATGGGATCTCTTGGGCATATTAGATGATGTGAATGGATAAATTATGATGTATTTGAAGTCTTTGAACCATACTTCAAGCTTTGGGATCATGCCTTTGGTCAAAACCCTAGTTGAGGGTATTAGATGAACTCTGGCCTTGATGAATTTGAGATGGAATGATCTTGAAATTGATTCTTGTTGATGGAAGTCACTTGATCACTTGGGAAGGATGAGGAGTTTGAAATGTTGAAAGTCATGCCAAGTCTTGATTGATCAATCTTTGAAAGCTCTTGGTGCAAAACCCTAGCTTAAGACAAACAAAGTAGAAAAACTTTTTGTATTTTCAATAGGTTAGTAATGCAAAGATGCTAGATGCCATGCAAATGATACAAATGACGGTGGCATCTTAGGGTTGAAAATTAGGGTATGACATTACCATGTAAGAAATTTTTCATCAAAATACATGATTTATCATCATAAAAAAGGTGGAGATTGTTACAACAAGATTTGGTTATGTATCTATACCTTGAGTTTTGATGATAACAATGTTGTATTTGTGTGAGAACAATTTTGGTACCCTAATGGTTTGTTATTGTGTAGCTTTAACAACCAGTTCTGATTCTGATCATATGATGTGCAACATCATCAGTTTCTGAACATTGTGTTCCAAATCCGCTTCTACGCTGCAATTAGAAGTTTTGAAAGACGTCAATATTGCAGCTGCAATGTTCTTTTTGCTTCTATGTTATTTCACCCATCAGAAGCTTCTTATGAGACTCTATATTGTTGCTGCAATGTTCTCTCAATTTTTGCTTCTATACGTGACTTTGATCACCAAACTTGTGAAGAATGGCAAGCTTCTAAAGTTGGGTTATGTAGCTGAAGATTCTGAAGATCTCAAGACAGATGATTGAAGTTATCAAGGTTCTGACTGAGGAATCTGAAGACTCTAAAGATTCTGAAGATACTGAAGCACTCAAGCCAGACTATTGACGCTGTCAAGGTTCTGACCCAAGGTTCTGAAGTTTCTGAATCTAGCTCTCTATTTCTTCACTTCATGCTTCAATCATCTTTTATCAGAAGCCAATGAATCTGAAGACAAGATCAAATGGGGACGTGATCAAATAGTATATAGTACAAATTAAACAACCTTTCCACTACCTAATTTTTGTGGGCAAGGACCATATTATTCATCACACCTGTCACTGAATTTGTGGGCGAAAAGACAGTACGTGGTATCATTCCTTTCTCATCCAACAGTGGACAACCTCTCAATGATCTTTCCCCATTTTTACCTCCAACGGTCACATGCTTACACTATATAAGCATGCATTAAAAACTTGAAGAAAACATTGATCTGCACAAGTATTTTGACAAGCTATTTTTTATTTGTGAAAAGCTATCATCTTTTGTATACAGTGTTCTTTAAGTATTTATTATTCATTTGTGTAAATCTGATTTTGTAGAAGCATCATGTAACACAAACTTTTATTCAAACTATTTGTTTGATTCCTTAAGGTGGTTATCCTTGAGAAGACAAATAAAGTTGTTCTTTGTGAGGCCTTGAGGAGACTAAGGTTTAGTTGGATCCTTGAGAAGACAAAGAAGGTTATTCTTTGTGTTTATTTAATCTGTTGATTATAGTGGATTAAGACCTTGTGTATAAAGCAAATCACCTTGGCGGGTGGACTGGATTAGCTTTGAGTTTCAAGCGAAACAGGATAAAAATCATTGTGTTTTTATCTCTTTGTTATTATCTTGTTGTAGCACCTCAAATTTGCACCTCCTATTTGTATATACATTTCATTTTTAGGTCATTAACATTGCATTAGCATTGCATATCATGTTGCATGTCATCAGTCAAGACTGGTCAGGAGATTCAACTGTGCAAGGCAACAAGAGCATTTTCCATGAGATCAAAGCCCTAGGGTTGTTACAATGAGCTCACATGACTCAAGGATCATTTTGAAGTAGCTTGGCCAAGTGTTGAAGGCTCAGAAGCCACAGTACATGACCAAATCATCTGAGGCCCATAAAAGCAACAGAAGTCAACTGCAAAGTCAACTGTGGATTTGGAGGTGGGAAGTGGTTAGAGATGCTTCATTCATGTTCAAACAAGTCTCATTTGACATTTCGAACACTCACATTGAAGAATTTGAAGTCAGGCCAAGACTTTCCCAAAATAGCAGGTGACCTATAATTTGAACTTTCCAAAAATGGAAAGGTTTTAGACCAACTTCAACTCAAGTTTACATCATCAAGAAAGCTTCAAATGAAATTTTGTCCAACATGAAAGTTGAAGATCCTTCTCTCCCATTTCCAAAAAGTCCAAGATCATGAATTTATAATGTGTGGTTGAGGAGATATGGTCCAATCATGACAAAGTGTGCTCAAAACTTCAAATAGGCATAACTTTTGAACCAAAGCTCCAAAATGAGTGGTTCTTTTCGCATTTTGTTCATCATGACTTGTAGTTTCCAAACATATCATTACATGGCTTGAATTCCCCTTGCATGATCATGTGCTCACTCATGAAGATTTTCAAAAGAAATTTCATAAAACCATTTTGGATGATCATATGCATACAAAACCAATTCCAAAGCTTGCATGGGCTTGTTTTAAGTGGATTTGGG